>NC_140935.1:124487097-125087097 GCF_014529385.1 Adiantum capillus-veneris
CGTAGGTGTGTTCGCTTCCGCTAAAAACGATTCGAAACAGGGAATTACAGCCTGCTGTGTTTTTCTGCAGGTTTAGGGTTTCGCACCTAAACTGCAAGGGAACATCGGGGAGCCTCGTGAGAGCCTTGGGATGCGTGTACAGGCTTTTGGGCTCCCGGCAGTGAAAAACAGAGAGTTACAGCCCGCTTGAATTTCTGTGACAGCTCACCAGAAAGCTTCCAGAATCGAGGGAATCCGTCCTAGACAAGTGTTTTTGACCTACAGGGTGTTTTTGCACCGTATGCTGTCGAAATCCGGTCGAAAACCTGCGTTTTCAGCCCTTGCCAGGTTTGGACAGCTTTGTGAAAGCTTGTGCTAAGTGGTCGGATAGTCGTCTACCTTAATTTGAATAAAGAAATACAGAAAAGGGGCACCAGTCTTTGGGGCCTACAGGGTGTCGGTCTCGTGTGCGCAGTGACATTCTAGTCGCTGGACGCAACTGTGTTCTCTTCCCTTCTCAGTGCTCTTTGTAAAGTTAACAGGTAATTGAAATAGTACCGCCCTGTACGTTGTACGGCAGGTTATATGGTTCCATCGATGGGATAGTTACTTTTTCTTCAAAAAGTGCAGCGTGGATTGTTTTGGGTGAAAGCAACACAGAGCTTGTCGATATGGCAGAGAAGAGAGACCAAGTACCTGAAGAGGGATCTTCCTCACATGGCACAGAGAAAATTCCTTCAGCTCTTCAAGAAGAGGACAGGTTGTTTAGAACTCAGCTGCGTTGTTGCATGGACATGTTTCAGCAGTTGGCTAACAACCCAAGGATGCAGGAATTCTTACAGGCTCCGACACATGGTTTTCAGTCTCCTACACAGGGCATGACTGAGCCGTTGCAGGAAAAGGAGATTTCCAATGCGCAGAGGACTCATGATGCTCGAGGGAAAGCCCATGTGGTTGAGCAACTAGCGGTGTCCAATGATCCAAAGCAACTTGCTTTAGCTGGACAGGAACCGTTTGTGAATGGTCAAGGGAGCAATGAACAGGCTATGCGTCAGACCCTTCCATTACCTAATAACTATCCTGGTTATTTTGGAGGTGGTTCAGTGTTTCAAGCTATGGCTGGACCTTCCACAGGTTATATGCCAGGGAATGCGTTCGGGACAATGCAAACAGGCATGGGTAACCCTATGTACGCGAACATGGGTGTCCAACCAGGTTTTTAGGGGTGCCTATGGCCAGTTTCGAGTGCCTGGAACACAATTTGGTATGGCTGGTTTTTCGCAGCCATACGTACAAAAATGCAGATATGACAGGGGAAAACAGTTGATGACGAGTGCTGGAATGAACACTCATGGAGCACCACTGCTACAGGCACCTGTTTATGATAATGTGGCTCCTTTGAGTCAGCCTAAGGATTACAAGGAAGGTGGGCAGGAGTGAAGTTTGAAACTTTCAGAGGAACTGAGGACCAATTAAAGGCTTTGACCTTTATACAGCAGTTCGATGTAGCTTATGCTGGAGGCAACTTCACGGAATCTTCAAAGATACGCAAGGCTGCCACTTCTTGAAAGGGAATGCGCTTCATGGTGGACCGCATTGTTGAACCAAGGTCAAGCCCCCAACAACGTTGGGTCCAATCAAACAGCTTTTTGCGCCTGCATGGTTGACAAACACTTTTGAAGTGGATGTGATGACAGAATGGCACGAGTTGAATGCTAAACAGTGTGCGAATTTGGAAGAGTACAATAAACAGTTTTGGGCCGCACTGTTGCCAGTCACCTCTTACAGGTTTGTGCCATTGTTAGAACAGACTGAGAAGTATTGTTGCGGATTGCCCAAGAAAATCAGGGACTACTGCACAAAGACTACTGTCATGAATATGTTTCACTTGATAGAGAATGCAAGAGTGGCCAACAATCTGTCGAAGGGAGATTCCGATGGATTTAATAGCCACAAGAAAGGGTCCCAGGGCAAACAGTTTTCAGCCAAGGGCAATGTTGCAACAAAGCCTTCTGAGCCTCCCATAAAGAAGCCCTCCACTGAATAAGTTGATACGTCCAAGAAGCCGTCTAAATCTTCTTTGGAACGAGGACAAGGACAAAAAAGGCATTTTTCTGGCAAAACTTTTCAAGAAAGGAAAGCTCTTAGGGAGGCCAAGAAATGCTACATTTGTGAACAGGAAGGACACTTTGCAAATGAGTGCCCACAGAAGAAGTCACAGGATAAGGATGACAAATCAGACCATAAAGGGAAGAAGCCAAAGCCGAGTGCAGGACTTGTTCCAAATTTGGTTGGAGATCAGCCAAACACAGATGCCACGGAGCTGTGCAGAGCTTGGGGCAAAGTTAGAGACCAGACAGTGCTGGTTTTCTTTGATCCAGGAGCCCATGCAAATTTCATATCACCAGAATTGGCATCAAAGTTGGGCATTCGTGCAAAGGAGATGGGTATGACAGGCGAAGCAAGTTTGGCATGCCCAGGACATTCAGAGCCTGTTACTCCCATTCAGGGAAAGCTTCGTCTGCACATTCAGAGCTATGTGGATGCGGAAGAATTTCATATTATGCCGCTTGAGGGCTGTGATGTGTTATTGGGTATCCCATGGTGTTACAGGTTGCATGCTATGTTGGATACTTACAACAAAAAGATTACCCTTGTACATAGAGGAAAGACTGATGTCCTTGATGTAAAGCTTAAAGGCGAGTCTGTTCCAGTTGTTTCTGCTTCTGCTATTTCATCTGTAATAAAGAATCATCTTTCTGCGCACTTGATCTTTGCAAAAGAAGTACCTCAAGTTGTATCTAATTTGTCTACCTTAGATAAAGACAGGTCAACTTTTTTGAGTGATTTCACTAATTGTTTTTCGGACTCTTTGCCAGGGGAGTTACCTCCTAAGAGACCTGAGGATCATACTATAGATCTTGTGCCAGGTTCTAGTCCACCAAATAGACCACCATACAGGGTTAGTGCAGCCCAGCAGAAAGAGATTATGAGTCAGGTCAACGAGCTTTTAGAGAAGGGGCTGATTCAGCCCAGTTCATCCCCTTTTTGTTCGCCTGTACTCTTAGTGCAGAAGAAGGATGGTTCATGGCGCATGTGCATTGACGATCGCGCCTTGAATAAGAATACCATCAAGAACAGGTTCCCCATACCGAGAATAGATGACATTCTTGATCGGCTTAAGGAGCATCATTGTTTACAAGAATAGACCTAAAGAGCGGGTATCATCAGATACGCATTAGACCAGAAGATGTCCATAAGACTGCGTTCAACACAACATTTGGTCTCTATGAGTTTCTTGTCATGCCATTTGGTCTCACAAATGCTCCTGCCACATTTAATAGAATGATGGACAGAATTTTTAGACCATATAGAAACTTCGTGGGTACCTTCTTTGATGACATGATTGTCTACTCAAAGTCTGAAGAGGAGCATAGGGATCACTTGACCGCAGTTTTCAATGAGCTACGCAAGAATAGGCTACTGATTAATGTGAAGAAAAGTGAGTTCTTTTTGCAAGAGATTCACTTCCTTGGGCACATTGTTTCAAAGGATGGGGTACGCATGGATCCCGCTAAAGTGGAAGCAATTAGGTCATGGCCAGACTTGAAGTCCGTACATGACATTCGAAGCTTTCTAGGCTTATGTTCCTATTACAGGAGGTTCATCCGAAATTTTGCTGAGATTGCTTCTCCACTCCATGCACTGCAAGGAAAAGGAGTTACTTTCAAGTGGACAGCCAAGGAAATTTTAGCGTTCAAACACTTGAAAGAGAAGCTGACTTCAGATCCGGTAATTATTTTGCCAGATCTTTCTAAACCTTTTGTGGTTCAATGTGATGCGTGTGGCCATAGTCTTGGTGCAGTTTTAATGCAGAATGGCCGAGTAGTCGCATATGAGAGCAGAATTCTTTTGAAGACTGAAAGGAACTTGCAAGTCTATGAGAAAGAATTGCTGGCAGTAATTCATGCTCTCACTAGTTGGAAACACTATTTGCTAGGGGCTGATTTTGTTGTCCAAACGGATCATCAAACCTTGCGATGTTTTCTTACACAGACGAAGTTGTCTGAGAAGCACATGCGATGGGCAAACATCTTGTCAATGTTCCATTTTCGAATTGTGCATGTGCAAGGGAAAAAGAACGTGGTGGCTGATGCGTTGTCACGAAAGCCCCAAATTTCAGCAGTGTCAATTCCGTACCATTGTGAACTAGACGAAATGAAGACACAATATGCTGAAGATTCAGATTTTGCAAGGATCTATGACCAGCTTGTTGATGGGCAACATCATGAGCACTATATGCTTAAGAATGACTTTCTCATGATGCATGGAAAGTTATGCGTTACTAAACAGTTACGGCCAAAGATTTTGATGGAAAGTTATGCTCCACCTTATGCTGGGCATCGTGGAATTGATGCGACAGTGTAAGGGGTTGAGGCATTCTTCTATTGGCCAGCTTTGCGTCAAGATGTTGACACATTTGTAAGATCATGCTTAGTATGCCAAAAAGTCAAATTTGACAGACAAAAGCAACCGGGATTGTTGCAGCCATTGCCGATCCCTGATAGACCATGGGAAAGTATAGCAATGGACTTTATCTTTGATCTTCCAAGGACGCAAACAGGAAATGATAGGATTTGGACTATCATTTGTAGGTTCAGTAAGCAGGCCCATTTTATTCCTGTTAGGAAGAAGATAAAGCCAAAACACATGGTCAAGATATTCATGAGCAATATCTTTAAATATCATGGGATGCCTCAGTCAATTGTCAGTGACAGGGATCCACGTATGATGAGTCTTTTCTGGAAGGCATTGTTTGAGAACATGGGCACTACGCTCAAGTTCTCTTCTTCGTTTCATCCGCAAACTGATGGACAGTCAGAAGAGGCAAATTCTACTGTCTTGGACCTACTCAAATGTTATGTCTCAGAGCACAAGGCAACTTGGGAACACCATCTCCCATTGGTTGAATATGCTTACAATAACACTGTGCATACATCAACAGGTAAGGCACCATTTGAGATAGTGGAAGGAGGAAAGAAAGTCCCACCCATTTTGCAGACTAAGGACAAGATTTTTGAGGCAGACAAGTATGTGCAAGATATGGATGAAACATACAGGAAGATAAAGATTGCTCTTGAGAAGACTCAGGCTAAGCAAAAGACAGCTGTTGATCGTCACCGTCGTGAACTTGTATTTTCACTTGGTGATTGGGTACTTTTGCGCTTTGAAAAGGCCAGGTTAAGGAAAAGGAAAGGCAAGGAACGCTTGTTTCCTAATCTCAATATGCGATATTATGGTCCTTTTCAGATTTCAGAAAAGATCAGCGATGTAGCTTACAGGTTAAAGCTACCAGAAGGCTGGAAAATACATAATGCTTTCATGTCAGCCTTCTAAGGCCCTTTGTTGGTGATGTGCCAGAGAATATGCTCGATGAGGAACAACCCGAAGTGGAAGAATTGGATGAAATCCTTGTTCCTGAACAGATATTGGGACATAAAGAAAGAAAGGTTAGAGGAAAAGTTGCAAGACGCTATTTGGTGAAGTTCAAGAACTATCCATCGTTAGATGCCAAATGGATGGAAGAGTCTGAATTGGTTGATTCACCTCAGCTATTGCAATTGTATCTTGAAGCCTTTCAGATGGAACCCACAGTGACTTGATGCAGCCTTTTTGGAGCAAGGCAAGAGCATGGTTCATGATGCTCAAGAGAGTAGTTCAGCAATTGTATCTACTCTTTCCATACAGAATTTAGCTAGAGAAGTTTGTGCTCAAGAGTACACTAGAAGACTTCTATGCTTGATATATGTGTCGTAGCCAGGTTGGTGGGATTGTTTAATCGTCCAACGCTACATTTCCAGAAGCATGTATATCATGGATTCCCATCATAGAATATATGTGATATCTGGAGATATCCGCATGTATTATTGGCATGCAAGCGAGGTCGCTTGCAGTATTTCAAGGGTGGGGTGTGTCACCAAAAGGTGTATTTTTCCTGT
The DNA here is from genome assembly GCF_014529385.1 of Adiantum capillus-veneris. Taxonomy (NCBI): domain Eukaryota; kingdom Viridiplantae; phylum Streptophyta; class Polypodiopsida; order Polypodiales; family Pteridaceae; genus Adiantum; species Adiantum capillus-veneris. The sequence continues at coordinate 124,493,076 of NC_140935.1, forward strand.
TGCCTTCCGTAAATAAGTATTAGATATATTTATTTTATTTTTACTTGTTTGTCCCAAAACCCTTGAAAAGGTGCAAGTGGACATTGCATGGCCAGTGTGAAACGGCTACAACCAAATGGGTTTCTCACATCGGGGATCTAGGTCGGTCAGACAGCCCGGGCCAGTTAGCACTGAATTGTGATGAGTATGGAAGCTCGTGTGCGCCAAACTGGAATTTGGGCCACTCGTCAAGTCACTGCAACTTTATAAGTTGAAAGGGGCCAGTAAATTAACCCACATTGTAGATGTTGGTCAAATGGTAGTCTTCAATGATGGTCAGGAGACCGATAGGGACGCCATGGAAGCATCTCCTAAAATTTAGGGAACTGCTATTTTTGACCGGAAAATGTGTTCGCGTCATTAGCTCTGGAATGACAAGGGGAACATTCTATTGCTCTGCTGCCAAGTCAACTGACGCACCAGTTGAGATATTTTTAGCAGGGAAAGCCCAATCTCGGAAACTGGGCGACGTGTCAGCCTGTGAGCGATTCTGCCACTCTGGGAGGCAAAAACGAGTTGCATATCAACAAAGGGGGCGCCATTTTCAGCCTCAGGTGGATTGTAGCAGGTACAGAAGCTATGGAATGCTTACCTTGCCCTCTATGCACAGTATGGTGACGGGAGTGATGTCCCGCACGCTACATACTGCTCTCTTTCTCCCCTACGTACAGTATGTTATGCCCCACTAGTGGGCTTCTCATTTGACCTATGTACAGTTCTGGGGGTTTATGCGCGTTTGCCAAGGCAAGAGCCTTCTGAACAGGAACCGGATTAGCTAATTGCTAATCCCCCACAGGTACGCACGGTTCCATCACGAAAGATTGCGAGTTTGGAGAGTTTTCTCGCGTGAAAACTCGTCCAATTCACAGGGGTCCCATTGCGTGCGGGAGCCCTTGGGACACGCGTAGGTGGGTTTGCTCCGCTAAAAACGATCCGAAACAGGGAATTACAGCCTGTTGTGTTTTTCTACAGGTTTAGGGTTTCGCACCTAAACTGCAAGGGAACATCGGGGGAGCCTCGTGAGAGCCTTGGGATGCGTGTACAAGCTTTTGGGCTCCCGGTAGTGAAAAACAGAGAATTACAGCCCGCTGAATTTCTGTGACAGCTCACCAGAAAGCTTCCAGATATCGAGGGAATGCGTCCTAGACAGGTGTTTTTGACCTACAGGGGTTTTTGCGCAGTTATGCTGTCGAAATCCGGTCGAAAACCTGCGTTTTCAGCCCTCGCCAAGTTTGGACAGCTTTGTGAAAGCTTGTGCTAAGTGGTCGGATCGTCTACCTTAATTTGAATAAAGAAATACCGAAAGGGGCGCCAGTCTTTGGGGCCTACAGGGTGTCGGTCTCGTGTGCGCAGTGACATTCTAGTCGCTGGACGCAACTGTGTTCTCTTCCCTTCTCAGTGCTTTGTGTAAAGTTAACAGGTAATTGAAATAGTACCGCCCTCTACGTTGTACGGGCCGGTTATAGTGTGTGTATACATATATATGTGTGTGTGTGTGTATATATATAGATATATATATATATATATATATATATATATATATATATATATATATATATATATATATAGAGAGAGAGAGAGAGAGAGATCATACTAAAGACACGGAGTGACGGAGTTCCACTCCTAAAAGAAATGGCCCCACAACCTTGGGCCCCTTCCAGTATTTCTTTTATGTTGATGACAAACAGTACAACTGCCGAGAGGACCACTCTCTTCAATCTGCAACCTCAAGGCTAAGAGGAGCCTCCCCCAAGGCTCTAATTTAATGGCACTAGCTAAAAGCGTCATATATAAAAAGCTGACACTCCTTCAAAAGCAACTGCTAAAAGTTACGACGCCCAAGAGCACATTCCAGATGGCATAGAATCTGCCATATCAGCAGCCCGAAAATTATGGCACGTATGGTCAATCCAAACTGGTTTCCACATCATCACTTTTGCTCGTACACGTTGCCACATCATCATAGACAATTCTCTCGCCCCTCCTTCGGTTAAGACTACCACATCATCACCTTTGAGACATACCTCCTCTGTAAAAGAAGAGTAATCAGCCACGGATTACACCTGCAAAACTCAATCCGATAACACTGCCTTCATGCATACACGCCAAAGACCATCAACATCAGACAGTCCATTCTCTAGCATGTATCGCACCATATAGTTTCACAATAAGATTTCTATACAACCATCTCATCCTCATCAGATTGTCAATATCCTTGCATAGCAATGTTAGTCGTCACATCCAGATCCTGTTGATCATTTATAGATGTCTTAATGCACTAAGACCACAAAGTTGGAACTTTTGATGCACCGGAATCGTATGCTTCACAAAATGCTATGCAAATGACACAGATGCAGTCACAAAAAATAGATATAAACTTCGCCATCTAGACGAGCTCAAACTGCATCTACCCGAACGGAGTTAAATTCCAGTTACAACCAAGCGATCCCCAGATCGCACCCTATGTCGTTCAAAGGATTCCATATACAACTAAACGATTCCCAAACTGCAGCCCTTCAAAAGCTGCTGCTAAAAATGAGGCGCCCAAAAGAACCCTCCAGATCCCATAGAATCTACCGAGTCAGCAACCCAGAAATCAGAGCCAGTCTTGCCGATCCGTACGGGCTGCCATGTCATCACTTTCCTCCATACAGGTACCACACCATCATAGACAATTCCCACCCCTCCTCTGGTTGAGGCCGCCATGTCATCACCTTTGTGACAATATACACACGCACGCACGCACGCACGCACACACACATACATACATGTGTGTGTGTGTGTGTGTGTGTGTGTGTGTGATATATATATATATATATATATATATATTCACACACACACACACACACACACACACACACACACGTACATATAGATATATACATACATACACCAAACCATCTATGCATAAAGCTCCTGGTCACTCTAATAAGCGTTCATTCTTAAATGTCTTGGAGTTTACTAATGAACAGGACAATTCTTCAAACAAAGAACCAGGGTGAGAAGATTGGGAAGCCACGGAGCGGCTTATTAACAAACTGCAAAGCAACTGAAGCTTCTTCCTCAACAAAAGACTCTTCAAGCAGTGAAGCCTCTTCCTCAACACTAAACTCTTCAAGCAACGAAGCCTCTTTCTCAACAGAAGGTTCTTCAATTTCCAATTCCGAATCTGAAGATTATCCTATTGGAGATTTCATGTCCACACCCTTCAATCCTTACAGATATAAAAAGTATACTTCAAGGAAAAAAATCAAAAGCAAGTGATTCCAGTTATACTTCAATATCTACCAAATCAAAAAAAAAAAGACTGATCTGAAATATTGATCTTGAAGAAGCAGATAAAAGCAGCTCTTAAAAATATAGAACAAGTTAATGCATGATACCAACATCCAAGTATCCCATTCCTTTCTCTTATGATGCATTACTTCGAAAGGAGAAAGAGCTTAAGCAAAGGGAAGAACTTCTTGGCAAACAAGAAGCATTGCTCGAATGGGAAGCTGATCTCAGGGTAAAAGAGCACACTCTTCACTCTCTACGGCGGGGTGAAGTAAGGGATATTAAATACAACAAGAAACCAACTCTCAACCCCGACATTACAATTGCATCTATAACAGGTATAATTGTTCCAGTCCTTTGGGATCGATCACTCCCAAAAGATACATCAAGCAAGCAACAATCAATAGAAGAGCAGCTACCTGAAGGTAACCTTTTTACCTCTGAAAAAATTCAAAAACTTAAGGAATTGTTAACATTGCTAAAAGATCAGTCATCAAAAGAAATGCGAAGTCTCAAAGGATCAATAACTCTGTTCCACCAACAAAAGGATCAACCAACTAATGAAGAATCTACAGAGTTACAAATGGCAAATGAAAGAGAAATAGTAAATTCTAACAATGTTGCAATTCCTATAATAGGGTTACTAATCAAACCTAAAGGCTTCCAACCAATTGCAATAGATGCACTAATGGATACAAGAGCAGCAGGCATCTTTGCAAAGAAAGCCCTATTCCCGCAAACAATGATCCAGCAATATCCAGAAGCCAAACAAGTTATCTATAGTAATGGTTCTAAAGCCACTATGAAAGAATTTGTATATACTTGGATATAATTAAATATTGCTAAACTCCCTATTAAGTTATCCCTACATTCTAATAATATGTGTTATGATATGATAATAGGTTTCGACCTTATATCAAAATTAGTCCCCATTATATTTTCAAAAGATACTTTTACTTTTTCATATATTGGGAAAGTATCTAATAGCCCGATTAAGGAAAAATCCACCTATGCTATAAATAGTTCTTTACTATCTATTAATTATTGTGATAACAAATTTAAAGAATGGTTCTCCAAAGAAAAGGCAAAATATAAAAACCAGATTGAAGCCATCAAAGAAAAAATTATGACCCAAACCTCCGACAATCCATTAGCTTTCTAGGATCAAGAAGAATATATGATTACTCTTCCAACCATCTCTAAAGCAAACCCTACCAAGGTTTCACACCCAAGCATGTCTATTAAAGAGACAGAGCTTTGCAGAAAGGAAATGAGCTTCTACAAAAAGGAATAATTGAGTCTTCCAACTCAAATTAGGTTTGCAGAGCTTTCTACGTCAATAATCACAACGAACAGAAGAGAGGCAGAAAGAGGTTATTTATTGACTATAAACCTCTTAACAAATTCCTAGTAGCAAAAAAGTTTCCAATCCCTCTTCAAGAAGATCTAATCCGGCGAATCTATGGTACAAAAAGTATTCTCCAAATTCAATCTCAAAAATGGATTTTGGCAGTTTAAGGTACATCCAAGAGACAAGGTAAAAAATTGCCTTTATAGTACCTTATGGCATGTTTCAATGGATTTCTATGCCAATCAGATTAGCAAATGCTCCATCAAAATGCCAGCTAAGAGTAGAAATGATCTTTGGTCCAATTCAAGATTTCTGCTTAGTATATCTAGATGACATACTCAAAAAGCATACAATTACATAATCAACATCTGAAGGCATTCCACAATCTCCTAAGCAAAATAGGCTTGGTTCTATCATATATAAAATGCAATTTCACACAGCAAAAGGTTGAAATTTTAGGAATCACCATCTACAATGGATACATAAAATTACATGAGCATGTTTAGTCAAAAATTGTTAATACTCCAATCAGCTAAAAATGGTCACCCAAGTTCAACAGTTTTTGGGATGCCTAAATTGGATCAACTAGAATATCGCTACCCTGACAAAAAAGATAAGGACACTATTATCAAAAGAATAGCCACAAGAAATGGGAACACACTCACTATAAAACAGTGCAATTAATCAAAATGATATGTAACCAATTACCTCCACTAAAACTCCCAGGATCCGATAAATTAATCCTTTACACCGATGCATCTCTTGACAAATGGGGATCATGAAGCTACTGGAGGAAAAGAAATACAAGTATGTAGGTTTGCTAATGGTTACTTTTCTCAAACAGAACAAAATTACCCTTCTGCACAACAAGAAATCCTTGCTGCTAAACTCAACATGAAGAAATTTCGGCTATTTCTTTTAGGGAAAATTTTAATTCTTCACATGGACCTCGACAATTTCCCAGGATTTCTCACTTCTAAGAATGTCAATGAGGACAAAGGACTCATACGATAGGCATCTTGGTTCGTGCAATGAGACTACCATTATGAACATGCCAAGAAATCCAAGAACGTTCTTGTCGACATATTAAGCCGTCTCATTCCTGGAGCCAAATGGAATGAGATTATTAATACATCTACAGTCCACCAAGTTCAAGCTGAAGGATTGAAATTCTTCAACAATAAGAAGTATATAAATTCAAAGGAGAAGCGGCCAGGACCGAAGCTAACGGAGATCTTCACTTCCGATGTCCCGACAAATTGAGCCATCTCATTCTAGAGGCGGGGTGAGATGACATAATCGCTTACCTAAACGTGAGGAATCTTACCGGTGACATATTCACTTGTGTCATAACCCACACGGCTATGCTAGCACTCAGTGTCTAGAAAAAAGAATGTGCAATAAGATTGTCACCTACCACTACACTTTTGACCTGTCCACCTTGTAAAGCAATAAACCACCATGGACAGTGACACCCACTAGCATAAAGTAATTCCCACTCATGTAAAGTGACATCCACTGCCTTACCCACCAAGGCGTTACCTTAAGCCTCAGGCCAAGCCTTTCCTATATAAAGGAGGCCACGTCTCATTGTAAATCCATCTTCAATTCAGTGCATCTTCAGTTGAGTCCTAGAGTCCATCCTTGAGTCGAGTCCTTCCATATCTTATAGTAAGTCTAGCCCTGTACAAAGCTTCATCAATATAAGCTTTCTCCTTTGTATACATCTATAGAACGATCCATTGCACACTTCTCTACTTTCCTTTTGGAGATGTTAATAATAACACTTTATCCGCCTGCAAATTTTATGTGTGCATATCTTAGAACTCATAATTCTTAGGTTAGTATTTACTAAGAGAATTCTTAGATCACTAATCCTAGATCAAATTCTTTGTACAGATTCTTGTATCACTAATCTAAATTCATTTAATTATATGATTAGCCCACAAAAGTTGATTAAAAGTATGCAAAAGCTACTTAAAGCCTATCCTTCTTCTTTGCATACAGAACTCATTGTTCCTTCCTCATCTCCCATTATATCAAGCCCCTCATTTACCAAATCATCCATGCATCAGACTCCTTGTCGCTCTGACAAGCATTTATTCTTAAATGTTGTTAAGTTTATTAATGAACACGAGACTTCTTCAGACAAAGAACTAGGGTGGAAAGATTGAGAAGCCGCGGAGCGGCTTGTTAATAAGTTACAAAGCAGCTTGCCTAATTCTGAGTTTGAGGCGAGGAGAGATTCATACACTATTGCTCCTTGTCATATTGCAACAATCTTATTGACAACACAAGCAAAAACCCCTCCAAAGTCCTAGCAAGTATATCATTCAAAACAATTGATTATGCTTGGAAAGATGACTCATATGAACCTAGATGGGATATCACCAATGCAGAATGCATATCAAGTATTAAAGACTATGAAACTATATTTCATGGAGATCTAAATCAATTTGATTATTTCTATGAAGAAACAGTATACAATGCCTCCAAGAAAAATATAGCCCAGCCCCAGCTCAATTTCCATCTCCTCCTTATGACTGTAATTTTGGCACGAAAGATGTCACCAGTAAAAGTGAAATTGATGATTCACAGGTATTGATTTCTTTAGTACCAGATAACACAAAGTTGTATATCTCTGAAGTGCCTCTATGTAACAGACTTGGACACTCCAAGTCAAGAATCTACCATGACAACACCAAATAACAACTTCAAAACAATTCACAGTTCACAATTTAATCGACACTGGCCCGACGGAGTTCCTTGCCTAGAGATATTGGCCCCAAAGATTGGCGCCCCTTTCGGTATTTCTTTTTGTATTAATATTAGTTCAAAGTACAAGAGTGCGAACAGGCGCTCACACCCAGGCTCTGCATCCAGATGCTCTGAGTTGTGAGAGGCCTACTCACATATTTAAAGGTACAAGGGATGCCAAAAGCAGAGTCTCAAAAGCTGAAAATCAAAAGATCAAAAGCTTTGTAAAAATAAAGCAAGGGTTTCTCTCTCTCTCTCTCTCTCTCTCTCTCTCTCTCTCTCTCTCTCTCTCTCTCTCTCTCTCTCTCTCTCTCTCTCTCGCTAAAATAAAGCAAAGAGGCTTTTCTCTCTCTCTTGCTAAAATAAAGCAAAGAGGCCTTTTTCTCTCTCTCTCCAAAGCGTAGGGAAAAGTAGCCAGCAAACATCGCCCAAAAGCTGAAAAACTGCCGTACAATCACTGTCACGTCAACAATACGGAAACCCGCACTTTGCGCTGACATCCATACAGCCTGCTACGTGTCATTTTTTGCAACCTTTTAGGGTTAGGGTTTTTTATTTTAGGGTTAGGGTTTCAACAAAATTACGTTTTTTGATTTAGGGTTAGGGTTTTGGGCAGCCACATCATCACTTTATGACATACCCCCCTCTTGAAAGCATTGTAATCACCTCGATTACACGTGCAAAACAAACAAAGGCCATAAACCATCTTAGCGGACACTACCTGTTAGTACCTACGTACTAGGAACACACATCTAGCACATGTACCAATCGACAGTCACATCAGTCGACATCACAGGACATCACTCGACATCACAGGACATCACATGACATTCAATATTCATTCGGATCTTAGACCATGATTTATCGGCAATGTAGCTAGCAATCGCATCTAGATCCAGTCGCGACCTCATCGATGTCCGATTCACTAACCCCTATTGCAACCATGTCTATTCGAGATCATTAGACTAAAATGCTGCAGTCATTTCTTCTATCAGTTCCTGCACTTAAAAACAAGTCAAGAACAAATCAGTTTCATATTCCGGAATTTCATTTCATAAAGTCATCCAACAGAATACTGTCAGCTCTCAGTATCCCTGAAGCTCAAAGAGACATCAGTGACTCTAGTATTCAAAAGTCGAGGCATCTGTTGACAAAGGAGTGGAGTAACTCCCCTCTTGTGCAAACCTACTACACCAAATCTTCGGCCAAGCTGAATTCTGGATTCCATTTGGAATAGACTATACTAAACCAAAAGCTTCAAGGTAAAGATTCACATTCCAAGGAATATATGCTAGGTCTTCCTCCTCCATTTGCTTCGCATCCAATGCGAAGTAGGTCTTGATTTTAACCAAGGATCGTCAGTTCGCTTTACCTTCTTACTTTCTTCCTGTGCCAATGTCTGTTCTGGAACAAGTATCTGCTCGTTTTCGTCCATTTTAGGTTGTTCATCATCAAGCACATCGCCTTCAAAAGGCTTCAAGAGACTCACATGGAAAACATTGTGAATCCTCCAAGTATTCTGGCAGCTCCAGTCCAAAGGAGATATCATTCATCTTTTCGGAAAACCTGGAAAGGTCCACACTATGTCATGCTAAGCTTACAAAGAAGCCGCTCCTTTCCCCTTTCTTTTCTTTCTCAGTCGTGCCTTCCCATAATGTAAGAGCACCCAATCCTTCTCCTTCAATTTCAAATCGCGACAATGGCGACCTGCACCCTTTTTCTGTCTTTCTTGAAATTTCTACAAAGCCTCTCGGACCAAGTCCCTCGTGAATTGGTCGGCTTCAAAGAAAAATCTTATCTTTCGCGGTAAGGAAGGGTAGAACCTTCCTAGCAAATTAAAAAAATCTCAAATGGCATCTTCCCCCAACGGAATGAATGTTGTTTTTTCTCAAGATTAGTGGTCTTTACTGCTCAAGGTTCCTTTTAGTTCTTAGGGAAGGAGAGAGTCTTCCGTCTTATGAAGAGTGATATGATCACGAACAAAGTGAGTGGATATTGTGCGTGCAACTGAATGAGACTGAGAGAAGGAGAGAGAAGAGATACGACACCCCAGAGGTTGTAAAACCCTCCTCCGAAGGCCCCACTCTCGTCGGTGAGAGTGGTCTACTTTGATTGCACAAAGGTGTACAATGCGTATGCAATGGACTGATGCAATGGAACTATGCCGATGACGACGACGGTGATGACGACGACGACTTGATGGCTGAAATCTGAGATCTTCTAACTGCTGCTTTTCGGGGCTGTTTCGGTGGCTGAAAATGACTGTTTTGGCTGCGTTTTATGGCTGAAAATGGGGGAACATCTGCAACCAACTTGGGGCTGATCTGCTACTGTTCATCTGCTGAAAACCTGCGTTTCTTCAAGGCTGAAATCTGCTGATTAAAAACGCTGAGGTCTGGTCCAAAAACGCTGAACTGTGGCACCTTTTGGCTGAGATTCATTAACGCTGGGCTGTCCTTTTAATTGCCAAAAACGCTACTGCTGATCTGCTACAAAAACGCTGAAATCTGCTACTGAAGCTAGCGTTAGTCAATGGCTGAAATCGCTGATGATTTTCATGAGAAAAACGCTGATCTAATGTGAGTAAAACGCCAGGCAATGGTGGTTGATGGCGATGTTGGATCTAGGAAGCTGTGGAAGAAAAACGCCAAGGGAGGGGTGGTGATGGCGATGGATTTGATGACGAGGGGGGTATTGCTGAGAAGTTGCCTGTTGAGCGGGAAGCTCCTGCTACCTCTTCTGCCAGAAAGTGCTAACTTGGGTTTGCTTATATAATAACCTAGCAAAATTGCCCTACCTACTTTTGTTGGAAAGTCACTTAAAAATAATAAGTGAAAATACCAATAAATAGGAAAATAGGCTAAATGCATTGGAAAATTCCCTTAACAGATGCTAATGGATTCTGATGGGAATTCCGATGATCATGCTATGTGCAACCGGAGGATATGCATCTAAGCTAAGTGATTGGGCATGCACGGTCTACGAATAGACTCACAAAAGTGCCAGATCACTGCTAATCTAAACTGACTTGACTAACGTGAACCCTGCTATGGTGTAGGTTGTCCACGGACACATAGGGTTGGGATGTGTCACCTGACATCCCCTCCTTTTCAAAGTGAGGTACTGGTACCGAACTGTATGGCGTCGAGGGAGATTGCCAACAGCATCCGGAATCTTGGAAGGGACTCTTCGCCGGCCCACTCTGCTGTGTGGGTCGTGCGGTACTTGAACTTCATAAAGGTCTGCAACGCTTGCTTCTTTGGGCCGCGCCGAAATCGACACAAAGTCTTTTGTGGCTCCTTCAATTCTTCAACTTCGTCTAGAGACCTGCTTCTTTCGTCTGCAAGAATCTCCATGGCTAAAAATTCCTGAAACCATCTCCAACACAAAATCATGAACATACCCATTCCATGTAAAGTGAAGGAAAAAAATCTTGTCTTCTCTACAGACTATGTATGCAATGTAGATGAACATAGAGACGGAGTGACAGCCCAATCATCAAACACATGCAAACAATGAGGTCGAATCGTTTCTGTTTGATGGAAATCAATCAACTGTGGCAAATCACAATGGAAATGCCCATGCTTTGTGCTCATACTATCATGTGCTCTTTCGGAAACTGTCATGCTAAGGAAGAGACATGGAACGTTTCTTCCTTACATACAAACTTTTAAGCTTTTCATGAACAATCCGCATACATTCGTGCTCATCCATGAGAGAAACGTGCTCAACATACAATATGTCATGCCTAGGAAAAGGGATCACATAAAGACGCTAACTAAAATACAGGAAACGATCACGAATGAAACACTCGAACAATGCGTGCGTATCAATCATGCGAACACATAATACGTCCTGTGAGGGTTCTTTGGACAAGGCTCAAGAGCCACGATCGCTTCTTCGGGATCTATCGAATCTTCTTGTGGGGGATCTGTGGACCTCGACTCAAAAGCCAAGATCGATTCTTGGTGATTGATCGAATCTACAACGAGGTTAGCTTTGCTAGAAAAAGCATCCACTAACACATCATCCTGGTGAACAATCACATCTTCTTCATGCAACTCATCATGCTTGTGAGAAATCACATCTTGATCATGCAAATCATCATGCTTGTCATTGTCATCCAAATCATTATGCAAATCATTGGTATCCAAATCATCATGCTTATCACTGTCATTCAAATCATCATGCAAATCATTATCATTCAATTCATCATGCAAATCATTGTGCTTATCATTGTCGTTCAAAACATCATCATGCTTCATACAATCATGCAAATCCTGTGTATCATGCGATGGAGAAGAAGAGACTGAGAGAGTCTCCTTTTCCCGGATCTCTTGCATCGGTGCCTGCACTCGAGAAAAGAGTCGCAAACTCTCTTGCATTCGTGCTTTGTTCTCGCGATAAAATTCTGCTTGTCTTGCTTGGTTCTCTGCGTGTCTGCGTTCCATTTCTGCTTTTCTTTCTTTTTCTTCCAAGCGTGCTTGCTCGTGCTCACGCGCTATAGCTGCCATTCTTTCTTGGTACTTACGCTCGATGGCTGCCATGTCGTCTTTGTAGGCTTTTCTTTCTGCTTCTCGTTCAGCATCTCTTGCTTTGTCTTCTAACTTCTTGTCCATATCCTCTTGTCGAAAGCCTCCATAGGAGTTGGTGCAATCGGTGTCGTAGATGGAAAAGGGTCAGAAAACCTCCTGGTGGGGAAAATTCTTCTTCGCCTCTTTCATGCTCATCACCTCCAAGCGAAGTATCCATTCCGCTTCGAGTGATTATCATTCTGCAATCGTGGTCTCTCGTGGGTTCTTGTGGCTTCTTGGGGGTCTTGGGTTCTTAAGTTCATGAGGAACTTCGGTTCTTGAGGTTCTTTAGGTCCTTGATTCGTGGGAATCCTGAGTTCTTGATGTTCTTGAGGTGTTCTTTCACTTGCAAATCGCGTTGGAGAAGGATCTTCTCTTCACCCGAGTTCTACTCTTTTCTGCGGGCGCACCCCTTGGCGGCCTTGCGCTCACACCAAGATTGCTTTTTCCCACCTCACGTTGATTGGCCGGCCGCTAAGTGCACGGTCCGCTCTCAATGAGTGAAAAGAGACACAAGGGGAGGCTAGACAAGCCCTTCTTTCTTGGGATTCCTGTCACTCTTCAACAAAACACGATTAGGAATCGCCACGCCCAAGTAAACTTGGGTTCGTGCGATTGCAACAAGCAAAAAAATTCTTGTGGTTTTTGTGGTTCTTTCCTTGAGCAATGCAGAACACTTCCAAAGCTCTGATACCAATGTTTGGTGCAGCGGAATGAATGTTGTTTCTCTCAAGATTAGTGATCTTTACTGCTCAAGGTTCCTTTTAGTTCTTAGGGAAGGAGAGAGCCTTCCGTCTTATGGAGAGTGCTATGATCACAAACAAAGTGAGTGGATATTGTGCGTGCAACTGAATGAGACTGAGAGAAGGAGAGAGAAGAGATACGACACCCCAGAGGTTGTAAAACCCTCCTCCGAAGGCCCCACTCTCGTCGGCGAGAGTGGTCTACTTTGATTGCACAAAGGTGTACAATGAGTATGCAATGGAACTATGCCGATGACGACGACGGTGATGACGACGACGACTTGATGGCTGAAATCTGAGATCTTCTAACTGCTGTTTTTCGGGGCTGTTTCGGGGGCTGAAAATTACTGTTTTGGCTGCATTTTTATGGCTGAAAATGGGGGAACATCTGCAACCAACTTGGGGCTGATCTGCTACTGTTCATCTGCTGAAAACCTGCGTTTCTTCAAGGCTGAAATCTGCTGATCAAAAACGCTGAGAGGTCTGGTCCAAAAACGCTGAACTGTGGCACATTTTGGCTGAGATTCATTAACGCTGGGCTGTCCTTTTACTTGCCAAAAACGCTACTGCTGATCTGCTACAAAAACGCTGAAATCTGCTACTGAAGCTAGCGTTAGTCAATGGCTGAAATCGCTGATCATTGTCATGAGAAAAACGCTGATCTGTTGTGGGTAAAACGCCAGGCAATGGTGGTTGATGGCGATGCTGGATCTAGGAAGCTGTGGGAGAAAAACGCCAAGGGAGGGGTGGTGATGGTGATGGATCTGATGCTGAGGGGGGTACTGCTAAGAAGTTGCCTGTTGAGCGGGAAGCTCCTGCTACCTCTTCTGCCAGAAAGTGCTAACTTGGGTTTGCTTATATATTAACTTAGCAAAATTGCCCTACCTACTTTTGTTGGAAAGTCACTTAAAAATAATAAGTGAAAATACCACCAACACTGAATTAATGTGTTTGAATAAAAACCCTTAGAATGAACGCTCGCTGCTGCTGCACGCTCCCCCCCCTGCGCCATCGTTGCCCCTCACCCCCCCTCTCTCTCTCGCCCTCGCGCTGCCTCCCCTGCCCCCCCCTCTCGCCCTCGCACTGTCTCCCTCGCCCAGCCCAGCCCGCCACCGCTGCCCGCCGCTCTCGCCCCTAGCTGCCCTTTAACCCGCCCGCTGCCCCCCCATTCCCTGGCTGTTTTCTCTCCCCCCGCCCCCCCCCTCCCCGCAGCCTTTTGTTCCTTCGCTCGCCACTGTATCCTTCCCTCCATCCCCCCCCTGTCCGCATTGCCCCCGAAGGTTTCCTGCACCTGGCTCTACATCGCTTTTTCTTCGGACTAGTGTTCGGCGTACTCGGTTGCAGTTCTTCTTCACCATCCGCTTCTTCGACTCAGCAGTAGACACAGATGGAGGCTCCAGCTCCGCCACAGAGGGACTCGCCTGAAGCCCCCTCGCCCGACCCCGCTGAGCCCACCATTCAACTTGCTTTTTCGCCGACAGAGCAAGCGAGCCTAGCCGCAGAGGTAGAGCGCTTACAGGCGACTTCTGTCATCTGCAAGGTTCTCGGCACCCGTCCTAGCAGAGGAGAGCTGCGAGACCTTCTCCAGGCCCGCCTTCTCGCAGAGGTGGGCAAGATTTTGGATGTCCAGATCCTCGGACGGGGGTACTACCAGATCGAGTTCGAGACTTCCGAGATGGCCTCCAAGGTCATAGATATGAGTCCACTGGCCATCCGAGCATCATGCGCCCACTTTCGACAGTGGCGACATGGTTTTGACCCGACTTCGGATGTGCTAGTAGAGGAGGCAGACATCCCCATCTCAGTCTGCTTTCCGGGTTTACGGAGGGAGTACCTTCCACTTCTCTCCAGGATTGGCTCCGCCATCGGGATTGTCCTGGAGACACCTCGTACGGCAGCATCAGTAGCTGCCAAGGCGGCTGGCATCCCTTCAGTTCGAGTTTTGGTCAGAGATACCCACATGCTCCCGAAGGTCATCCTTCTGCCTCGGGTGAGTGGGGGTTGGTTTAGACAGAGTGTGGAGTACTCGGGTCTCCCGAACCAGTGCTTCATTTGTAGAGAGATGGGCCATCTAGCGAAGGCCTGTCCACAGAGGAGGCCACGACCTGCACCTCAGCCTCAGCCCCAGCCTACCAAGGTTGGGCCGCAACCACAGCCAGCGACACAGCGCACAGATTCTGAGCCACCCTCCGAGCCTGGGGCTCCAACGGAGGAGGGATGGCAGCAGGCCCGTGGCCGTCGACGCCAGGGGCCACACCGGCAGCCTGGCACTCAGAGTGGCCCTCAGGTGCCTACTCAGCAGCAGTGGATTCCCACGGGGAACCGCTTTGGTCCTCTTGAGCAGGAGGAGCCCCCTACGCCAGCCTCCACTTCCGCTTCACCCTCGCCAGCCACCCCACCTTCAGATTTCCCCTCTTCCTCCTCATCCCCTCCCCGGCCCTCTGCTCCCGCCCACTCCCCACCTCGCCCCCCTGTCTTTGTCGCCCCACCCCGCTTCTCTTCTCCTCCAACCCCCCCCCCCCCCCCCCCCCCCCCCCCCCCCCCCCAGCTCCTTCTCCCCCTCCTCCTGCTTCAGTACCACAGTCGACTCAGGAGACTGGTCCCTCGCCGGCGGCTAGGAGATCTCTTGGCAGTGCCTTTGCCACGAGTCGCCTAGCGAGAGAGGGTCAGCCCTTCTTGCGGCCCCCTCTGCAGATTCAGACATCTTCCCTTGCAGCTATCCCTCGTGGTCTGACGAGCATTGACCTCCGACGCCGCTGGGATTTCTTCGATTACGGATTCACTCGCTTTCTCGGCGATTCCGCAGCAGACCACGAGGCAGCCTGCTTCAGGGTCCACGCTCTTTTCCTCGCCGCTAGGGGGACAGAGGCCTTGGACTCAGCAGTTGGTTTCTCCTTTCCCCTCTGTGGTCGGACCGAGACAGAGTGGTCCCTAAACTCAGTGGTGGGATGGTTGCATACACAGGTTCTCGAGTTCTCTCACCACATGGGAGAACTTGGAGTTACAGATTTGCTGCAGACTTTGTGGCCACTGGCCAAGTTTGCGATGACACCCCGAGACTCAGCAGGATGTAGGCACATTGTGGTGTACTTTTTTGCTGATACGCAGTGTTTGCCTTGCTATGTATACATTCATGAGGACTCTTGGACAGAGGAGGTTGCTTTGCGCACGGCTCGCTCTGCTTGGGCTTGGGCCAGGCACTCACTACAGGCTCGCCTATCTAGAGGACGCTCGGATGCGGATTACTCCCCATCCAAGCCTGCCTCGAAGATAGCCCGTCTTGCTGCTGCGGCAGCATCTGTTCTCTCTCGCTTCCCATGAGGATCGTCTCGTGGAACGTGCAAGGATTAGGTGGGCCCCAGTTTCAGCGACAGCGGGGCCGATTGCGTCAGGAGCTTCAGCGTTGCCTTGTGGGAGGAGAGATTGATCTCCTTATGCTTCAGGAGCACCATTTGTCTGAGAGCCGCATTTGGCGATGTGGTCAGATTTTGCGGGGACGTTATGATACCTTTTGGTCAGCTGCTTTTGGACCTGGAGGCATTCAGGGTGGGGTATGTATGACTATTGCGGACTCATTGCAGCAGGCCATTGTGGGCAGAGGGATTATTGTGCCAGGCAGGGCTCAGTGGATTACTTTGCAGGTTCAGGGTGTCCTTGTGGGCTTCCTAAACATCTATGCGCCCAATGTGGCGAGTGCTCGTGCAGAGTTTTGGTCACAGATTGTTGAGTCTTTGCCACAGGTTCACCATTGGTGTGTAGGAGGGGACTTCAACATGTTGGAGGACCCCTCTGACAGGATCGGAGGCAGCCATGCTACTGTACATGGAGTCGAGTTAGCAGCTTGGGAGAGGTTGTGTATGACTTTGAGGGTCTCGGATACATGGCAGCATTCTGGCTTTGTGAGGCCTCCACAGAGTCTTGCCTTCTCTAGATCGGACCGCAGAGTGGGAGGAGTGAATCTATCGCGGATAGATCGCTTCTACACTAGTGACCACTTCAGTGACTTGGGGGGGTCAGTGGGCATCCTGGCAGGGACATCCTTCTCGGACCATGCTCCAGTGATCCTCATAGTGGCAGACAGGCAGAGGAGTGGGAGCACGATGCTTCGCATCCCAGAGCGGGTCTTGTTCGACTCAGCACTCAGAGAGAGGGTAGAGGCTCTCTGGACAGAGGGCATGGACAGCCAGGCTCTACCTGCAGACAGAGTGGCCTTAGGCCTAGCTCAGCTTAGCCACTTTTTTCTCCAGGAGTCTTTGGCTCGACGGGCTGCAGCGAGAGAGGAGGAGCAGCGTCTCAGACGAGGCATTGCTTCATTACAGAGGATGCAGGAGCAGCATCCAGACAGTCCATGGTTGGAGGAGCAGTTACAGCAGGCTCGACAGGAGCTTGCTTGCACAGAGGAGAGGCGCCATGAGTTTGCCTTTCACCGACAGGCATCTCAGTGGACTCAGGTGGTGACAGAGTGACGGGTGCTTTTTTTGAGACAGTGGGACCTCTGCACTCGCATGCCAAGCTCAATCAGCTGAGGAGACCCGATGGGTCAGTTGTTTGTGATCCTGAGGATATGCGTGCAATTGCTACTGACTTTTACCATGAGCTACTGTCGGCTGGGCCCCAGTCAGAGAGACAGGATGCATGCAGGGAGCAGGTTTGGGCGCAGATGCCTTGTCTTGTGACTGAGGAGATGCGCCAGAGGCTAGAGATACCTCTTCAGCTTGAGGAGCTGCACACGGCTCTTAGGGCCCTCCCTCGTGGTAGCTGTCCAGGTGAGGATGGGCTCACTCCCATCTTCTTCTTGGAGTACTGGGACCTGATTGGCCTAGATCTTTGTAGTGCCTTTCAGTACATTTTGCACACAGGAGTGATGCCGGATAGCATGAGTGAGGGCCTGATTTACCTCATTCCGAAGGAAGGTGGCTCCTTGGATGAGATTCGACAGTGGCGCCCCATCACCATCCTCAACTCAGCCTACAAAATTCTTGCCAAGGCTCTGAGTTTGAGGATTCAGCCACTTTTGGAGAGCCTTATACATGGGACTCAGACACGTTTTGTCAAGGAACGCAGTATCTTTGACAACATCTTCACTTTCTGGGAGGCTTCTGCCCTAGCACGTCTCCGTGGGGAGGACCTTGTGATTCTTCTTCTCGATTTTGAGAAGGCATACGACAGAGTTGACTGGGACTTTCTAGAGGGCACGCTTCGCAGGATGGGCTTCTCAGATGCTTGGATCAGAGGGGTGTCAGCTTTATACAGACAGGCTCACAGTCAGGTGCTTTTGGCAGGAGGTAGAGGTGAGCGCTTCATGCTCACACGATCGGTCAGACAGGGTTGTCCTCTTGCCCCCTTTCTCTTTCTGTTCTATGCGGAGGCAATGAGCAGATTTTTGGTGTCACAGCAGGTTGGTTTGAGGGGCTTAGCACTCCCTATACGGGGAGATGAGCTTCTGGACGCTGAGTTTGCAGACGACTCAGCCTTGTACTTAGAGGGCCAGGAGGCCAATTTACATAGATGTGGGCAGGCTTTGGAGACCTTCTACTGTGCATCGGGCGCACTGATCAACTGGAGAAAGACAGTGGCTTTCTCGGTTGGTAGTGCTCCTGTGCCAGATTGGATGCCAGGAGAGGGTTTCAGGTGGATTCCTCCAGGGACTGCAGTTCGGTACTTGGGTTGTCAGGTTGGTTTGGACTTGTCCCCCGAGCAGCAGATTGCTCCTCTTCTCCTGTCCATCAGGAGAAAGCTGTTGCATTGGAGCTCAGCACGACTTTCGCTGGCTGGTAGAGTAGTAGTTGCCAACCAGGTGTTGTTGGCGACTATGTGGTACATCACTTCTTGCTGGATCTTCTCGAGTTCTTGCATCAGCCAGGTAGAGAGGCTGATCAGGAACTTCCTTTGGTCAGGTCGCGACACTCAGATTGCCCGAGCCAAGGTGGCTTGGTCGGTCATCACACTTCCTTGTTCGCAGGGAGGGCTTGGGATCATTGATCCACCACAGCAGAGCAGAGCCCTTCTTGGGAAGTTCGTCATCAGAGGACTTCCAGGCGAGGAGCCCTCGAAGGAGTTCTTGCTGCAGAGGCTTCGTGCCAGGGTGCCTCAGCCAGGAGGCCCTTGGCAACCTTCGACCAGATGGATCTTTACAGAGTTGCGCCGAGTTGGTTTGAGCAGGAGACTGGAGGACCGATTCGCTGTGAGTTTGCTGCGTTCTTGGGAGCTATTACGGCGTGGCCTAGAGCAGAGACAGCCGACGTGCACGGAGGAGCCCCTACGGCAGCCCCTCGTCTGGAACCCCATGGTTAGCACTCAGAGAGGCCACTTGGTTGGGAGTAGGCCTCATGTTTCTTGGGGTCCCATGGCAGCAGGTCCAGCGCGCTCTCTAGGTGACTGGCTAGAGTTCACATGTTTGTCAGAGGAGGTGCAGGTTGTCCAGCTACAGGGCATGAGAGGGATTCAGAGCATGTGTCAGGACATCTCAGAGTCAGTTCCAACTGAGTGGCTCACGCCTCTCGAGCCAGTAGCACCCCGGTGGATGGGAGCTTTCACACGACTGGAGGTTCTCATTTCAGTCAAGGCTTGCTCAGAGACTGTCTCAGCCCTGTTCTTCGAGCTTCAGGGTGGGGGACGATTACAACGAATTGCTGTAGAGGCCCCGCAGGTAGCAGAGTGTTGTTTCCAGAGGATCCGAGTTGTGGGCATCTGTGGGAGGACTTGCATCATAGACCCTGACCCAGCAGCTCTTGAGACAGGACACTGGAGGCTATGGGCTTGGGAGTGCTGTCCACTGGCACGAGTACAGTGGGATCCTGGTGAGTGGCTTTGGAGGGACCCCTTCTCTTCTGCAGACCGCCCAGGAGTCCCTTTCTTTCAGTACACTGTTCGGCTTGGACGTCATATACTTGCAGCACAGAGAGAGGCCCGCCCTGCTGCAGCACGTCATTGGCAGGAGGAGGGCCTCACAGTTGAGTTCTTGGCAGCTTTTTGGAAGAGGCTATGGGACTCCAGACAGCCGAGGCGCGTCACTTTGTTCCAGTGGTTGGTTGCACACAGAGCCACAGCAGTAGGGAGCTGGCTTGTGCATAGTGGTCTCTCGGCCGCATGTACAGCATGTGGCCAGTTGGTGGAGAGTCAGCGACACTGTCTTTGGGACTGCCCCTCGGCCCAGCAGGTGTGGCTACGAGTTCTTCGGCTGATGCCTGCCCTCTCAACGGCTCGATAGTACACTTGGGGGGCAGCGGCTTGGTCCACCCTCACGGGCCCGGCACTTCAGTTTGAGCTATCTTCCACCAGCAGGATGATAGTGATACAAGGGGGGCGACCTACACTCCAGCCTGCTACAGACCTTACTCCACAGGAGTGGTGCAGTGAGAGAGAGGAGTGTTGGGAGCTCATCAGCGGCCTAGCCCTCTGGTCCATCTGGCAGGCCCGTTGTTTCCGCATCTTTGAGGCTCGCCCTATGCCACCAGCAGAGACTGTTCGTGACTTTTGGCTAGAGCTGATCCATACTCTCAGAGGACAGCTTGAGGGACTACAGGGCCGCTCCAACCGCATGCGGGAGCGCCGCGAGGCTTTCCTTCGACTCTGGCGCCCTGGGCCTTTCTACACCATGGTCCAGGGGGTGCTCAGATGGCACTACTGTCCACCTGTGTGGCTCTTCCCTCCTCCCATCTCTTGATTAGCCCCATTGTATATATGTTGTTTTTTCATTGGGAGAGTCTCCCCATCATGCTTGTTGTAGCCCTCTCTTGCAGAGGTGGATGTAGCCCTATGGGCAGTTTTCATTAACTAATAGAAGGATCTTTTTCTCGGAAAAAAAAAAAAGTGAAAATACCAATAAATAGAAAAATAGGCTAAATGCACTGGAAAATTCCCCTAATTGATGCTAATGGATTCTGATGGGAATTCCGATGATCATGCTGTGTGTAACCGGAGGATATGCATCTAAGCTAAGTGACTAGGCATGCACGGTCTACGAATAGACTCACAAAAGTGCCAGATCACTGCTAATCTAAACTAACTTGACTGACGGGAACCCTGCTATGGTGTAGCTTGTCCACGGACACATGGGTTGGGATGTGTCACGTGACATCCCCATCACAGAGTCAACGTGTTTTTGTGGGCATATTCCACCAAAGGTAAAAACCTTTCCCAAGTAGTCTTCTGATCCAACCAAGAAGACTTCAACAAAGCCAGTACCACTGAATTAGCAATCTTTGATTGCCCTCAGTCTGCGGGTGGAACGAGAACTGCAACCGTGTGCCTATATTCTCCCAAATAGCCGTCCAAAACAAACTCGTAAACCAGGGGTTCTGTCAAAGACAATCGTCTCATGCATGCCATGTAATCTGAAGACCTGGGCAATAAACAATCGTGCCCACGCTGTGCTCTCGGGAGATGAAATCCATTGCAATACTTTCCCAGGGCAGGTGGGTATGAGTAAAAGGCTGTAACAATCCCTGTGCTTTATGCCTGTCAAACTTGACCTTCGGGCATACCAAGAAACTGCGCACAAACTCGTCCACATCCTTCTTGAGTCTCGGCCAAAAAAAAGTATCTCTCTACCTCTTTCAAGGTGGTACCAATGCATCGGCGACCCGTAAAAGGCGGACAGTGGCATTCGGTTAGAACCTTTTCCCTTCAACGGCTGTGTAACGCACGACATGGTTTTCTTCAACAAGTAGCCATCCCGAATGGAATAATCTGCTACTATCTCCCTTTTCTGTATTCAACTGAATACATCTGCAAAATCTGTTTTGTGGCGTACTGACCGACCATATCCTCGAAGTTCCTATGATGTATCGTCGGAATAACCAGAACAACCGGCTTTCGGGACAAAGTATTTGCCACCAATTTCTTCTGTCTCTGCACATGGACAATCTGAAAGTAAATCGTGACAAGATGTTTGCCCACCGCATCTGCTTTTTCCGATAGCTGCTTCCATGACAAGAAGTAGCGTAAACTCGCATCATCTCTGAAAACCGTAAAATCGGCTCGGAGTAGGTAATGTCGCCACTGAATAAGAGCATGGATAGCCGCCAAAAGCTCTTTCTCACAAATCAGTGCTGTCAAATTCTGGCCTTGAGAACAATCGGTTCTCGTAGGCAATGACATCGGCTTTCTTGCATTAAGACCGCATCCAAACTATGACCACAAGTATCACAATATACTACAAACGACTTCTCTGTGGGTCTCCACGAGAAAGAAACTCCTATCTGTGTCAAGATATGCAAAGGGGAAGCAACCTTTGCAAACTTCCGAATGAGCCACCTATAGTATGAACACAATCCCAAGAAGCTTCTAACTTCATGGACATTCTTAAAATCGGGCCAATCACGAATAGTCTTGGCCGGATCCCTTTGCACTCTGCTGCTGACATAACGTGTCCTAAAAAGTGTATCTCTGGTAGGCAAAATTCACTTTTCTTTGCATTAATCACTAACTTGTGATCTCGTAATGCCTGAAAGACTTAAAGCTAATAATCTTAGTGTTCTGCCTCATCCTTAAAGAAAACAATGATATCATCAAAGAAAGTGCCAACAAATAGCTTGTACTCTCGAAAAATCATGTCCATCATCCAGTTAAATGTCGCAGGAGCATTCGTTAAGCCAAAAGGCATCACCAAAAACTCAAATAACCCAAAAGTCATACGAAAGGCTGTCTTGTAGATGTCTTCCGGCACGATTCGGATCTGATGATATCCACTCTTCAAATCAATCCTACTAAAACTTGAGGATCCTTTTAATCTGTCGAGTATATCATCGATCTTAGGAATCGAAAATCTGTTCTTGATGGTGATTTTGTTGAGAGCTCTATAATCGATGCACCTTCTCCAAGATCCGTCTTTCTTCAAAACCAACAACACTAAAGAGCAAAACGGTGAAGTACTAATCTGGACAAGACCCTTTTCCAAGAGGTCTGTCACTTGGTTCACAATCTCTTCGTTCTGGGCTCGGCTCACACGATAAGGTGGCCGGTTCGGTGGTGTGCTTCCTGGCAAGAGTATAATCCTCAGGACGAGCGGGTGGTAACTCGCCTAACAGGCCCTCTGAAAAGCAATCGGCATGAGTGTGGAGAAAATCTTGGCGTTCTATTGTTCAAGTCCAAAACATATTCGACCTTTATCCATCGTTCAGTTCTCTACCAAAAAAAATGAGTAAAGAAACTGAAGTTCATCAAGTAACTCTGAGCCCTTCATTTGTCGAAGTCGCTTTCTCGGCCCGGTAGTCACCCACGACGTTGTTGTTGTGGTACCAAGGGATTTCAAGTAGAACGTCACAACCTCCGAAGGCAAATACGTAAAACTCCTCGTGCCCTAAACACCCCTGTCATTGCAAATGAAGTTTGCCAATGCTTGGTGTAATGGCAACATCCCGTCCGGGTGCCACTCGAACTACCTCCGCCTGTGGCCTCAACCTATCGGGCATAATTTCGAATCGAGCCGCCAATTCAAGAAGTTAGCCTTGGCTCCTTCAAAAGAGCTTCCTGATCTTTCACTTTGCCCCAAAAGCAGCAAAGTTTGTACTTTCATTCATTTGATTCGGTTCAAGCCCCACGCGATGTGGTACTAGTTCTGCTTTTTATTTGCCTTTTCTGCCACGTCTCTCAGCTGCTTTAGAACTTTCTGGCCTTTCTTCATCCTGTTCATTCGGTGCCTTGCTAGGGCACTTCGCGGAGATATGCCCAGTTTCCCCGCATTCAAAGCACTTCCCCTCCTTTATGTAGCGAGCCCGCTCATGAGAAGTAAGCTTTGATCGTGCATCCTTCTTTTTTGGGTTGCTCTTTCTCTTTCTACTTTCATTTATCAAAGTTTGTTCAACTCTTTGTGTCATGATCTCATCGGTGGGGTAAGTCAAACTACCAGAGTGAATGGCAAAACCCCGTTTCGCATGACTCATCAACTCCTGAATAGAAGCTGACTTCTGTTCCAAGCAATGAACTCGGATCTCTATAGGTAGACCCAAGGTAAACCGCTCAATCTGTTCCTTGAACGAGATCTTCTTAAATGAAGAGGCGGGTAGAAAAGAGCTCCAAAATCTCTCGCAATAAGCGTCCACTGTATCTTTCTTGGTCATCCGAAGATGGTTCCAAGCAGTTCATATATCACGTTCATACTCTGGAGTCAACCAAGAAGAAATAAAAAGCCTCTTGAATTTCAGCCATTTAACTGGCGCAGTCTCGCTTAATAGAAGCGTGAAACACCAAGTTCGAGCATTTCCCCTTAAAGTAAGATGCAGCTCTCCGAATCTTAGAGTGCTCTGAGTAACGCCCTCCCGCGAAAGCGATGTCAAACTGCTGTACAAAAGACAAAGCCTTCGAAGCATCTCTATAACCAAAAAACGTGTCAAATTTAATTGATTGTCCACCTTCCTTAAACTCTCGGACTTTCTTGCTTTTGTCTTCCAGAAAGTCATACTAGTTGCCTTTGTAAAAATTCTTTTTCTTTGCATAAAAGTTGTTGTCGTTAGAGTTTGAACTGTCTGTAGACGAGTCCTCTGTAGAACTGTCACTCACGAGGCGAGATTTAGACTTCTTTGCCTTTTTCTTGCCCTTTCCGGAGCGTTGCTTTTTGCTTCACTTTTTGCCTTTTCGGTCTTCTTCCTCGAGTCAAATGAGCTAGAAGAATTATCTGAAGAAGAAGAAGAAGAAGAATTGGGTACTTCTTCAAATCGAACACGCTTCTTCTGTTTCTTTGCCTTTTCAAATGTCGACGACGACCCAAATAGCCTAGGAAGTCAATGCCTTTCTTCTGCTTTTTGCCGTGCTTTTTAGCTTTGTTTTGCGCGTCAAAAAGCTGAGCAACTCGTGCATCAACCACCTCTTCTAATTCTTGTTCTATGTACATCCTGGGAGTAGGAGGTTTCTTGGGTGGTTCTATGGTCTGCCGCCACTGCGCGTGCACTTCCTCCAAAGAGGTCTTGCTCATATATTTTGCCATTTTCGGATCCTTGGCAAAATTGAGCATCATCTTTGTTGCACCGCCGATCATTTGACGACGCTCTATCTCTCAACGCTCCGCCTAAGTAGGCCGAGGCGGGCCATACTCCTTGCAGGATTCTTCGTTGTGATCCCTTCCTGCATCTTCGGATGCAGAGGAAGTCGACTGATCTTTGCCTAAAGCCATAGGTGCCGCGGAAAAAAAATTTGGGATCGGATTTCTCATACAAGAGAAATCGGTCATGCTCTGATACTAGTGTACCAGACTTGGACACTCCAAGTCAAGATTCTACCACGACAGCACCAAATAACCACTTCAAAACAGTTCACATTTCACAATTTATTCGACACTCGCCCGGCGGAGTTCCGTGCCTAGAGATATTGGCTCCAAAGACTGGCGCCCCTTTTGGTATTTCTTTTTGTATTAATCCGAGTTCAAAGTACAACAGTGCAAGCAGGCACTCACACTCAGACTCTGCGTCCAGATGCTCTGAGTTGTGAGAGGTCTACTCACATATTTAAAGGTACAAGGGATGCCAAAAGAAGAGTCTCAAAAGCTGAAAATCAAAAGCTCAAAAGCTTTGTAAAAATAAAGTAGGGGTTTCTCTCTCTCTCTCTCTCTCTCTCTCTCTCTCTCTCTCTCTCTCTCTCTCTCTCAAAAATAAAGCAAAGAGGCTTTTCTTCCTCTCTCTTGCTAAAATAAAGCAAAGAGGCCTTTTTCTCTCTCTCCAAAGCGTAGGGAAAAGCAGCCAGCAAACATCGGCCAAAAGCTAAAAAACTGCCGTACAATCACTGCCACGTCAGTAGTACGGAATCCCGCAATTTACACTGACATCCGTACAGCTTGCCACATGTCATTTTCTGCAACCTTTTAGGGTTAGGGTTTTTTATTTTAGGGTTAGAGTTTCAGCAGAATTAGGGTTTCGAGCAGCCACGTCATCACTTGTGACACTCTACATATGGAAAAGGATGAGCCCATGGAAGAAGCCTCTACTAGTGCTCCACCCATTCCACCAACTCCCCAATTTGTGCAAAGAATTATAAAAATAGGTGATATTATATTCTACAACATTGACAATATGAAACAGGTAGATATCATTCTTGTTTTAGAATATATGCCCAATTAGATTTATCAGCAAATATTCAGGTTTTTCATGAAGCACAGATATGTAATTTCTCTTCAATTTGGGATTTTTGTATTTATTACAGAAATTTAATTTACAAAGAAGGAAAAAATCATTCTAGAGAGATCAAAGCAAAATTTGTCCACAAATTGCCGAAAGCAATAACAAAATTACTTTTGAAGAAATTAAAAAATCAAAGTTTTGATTTTCGGTCAGCAACATTAGGTGACATCAGTCAAGCTCTCCAACCAGGACTCTGCATCCAGAAGCAAGTACAAAAAGAATTTAAACCTTCAAAGAAGTCCTGCAAGCAAAACTACTATAGCAAAGATTTTGGTTGTGCTAATTCAAAGAAGAAGTGTGTCTGCAAGGACAGAGAGAAAGAACCCAAGGAGAAGTTGTTTAGAAGAAAACCAAAATATCGCCTTTTCAAGAAACTTAAGTCTACTTCTAAAACTGATAACAAATGCTTCGTCTTGAGCAAAACAGATCATTGGGCTTCTGAATGCCCTAAAAAGAAGAAATCAATGGCATGCAAGAATATAACCCTTGAGGATGGATACAGCTATTTAGAGCTTTCCACCAATGAAATCTCGGACTTCGAATTCAGTATTATCCAGTTCATAAGCGAAGCCTCTTCTACAACAGAAGATTCTTCAAGCTTACATTCAAGATTTGAAGATTGTCCTATAGCTCTCAATATGATGACTATAGAAGATTTCATGACAATACCCTTCGATCCTCACAAATAGGAAAAGTCTCCAAGAGATAAACATTCTTCACGGAAAAAAAGGATTGAAGAATCAAGCGATTCCATTTCTACTTCATTATCTGCCAAATCAAGTAAGAAAGACCGATCAGAAATATCCATCTTTCACAAGCAGCTCTTAAAGACGCAGAACAAGCCTATGCACCAACATCAAAAAGTATGGTAAATACGAGTCTTGGCTAATAAGGTGAAGATAAAGAAAGTCAAAGAGAGTAAACCTTTCTTTGATAAGAGTTTTATTTGTAATCTGACAAGTGGAAAAGTCAAAGCTAAATCTGTCTATGATTTACCACAAGGAAGAGAATCCTCCTCTTCATCAAGCTAAGATTACAAAGATCTCTCAGCCAAAGCATCAACATCAAAGCAACCCATTCCTTTCTCTTATGATGTATCCTCCAAAAGAAAAAAGAGCTTAAGC
Organism: Adiantum capillus-veneris; assembly: GCF_014529385.1. NCBI lineage: Eukaryota > Viridiplantae > Streptophyta > Polypodiopsida > Polypodiales > Pteridaceae > Adiantum > Adiantum capillus-veneris. Next base: position 124,520,052 of record NC_140935.1, read on the forward strand.
AAAGGGAAAAACTTCTTGCAAAACAAGAAGTTTTATTTGTAATCTGACAAGTGGAAAAGTCAAAGCTAAATCTGTCTATGATTTACCACAAGGAAGAGAATCCTCCTCTTCATCAAGCTGAGATTACGAAGAACTCTCAGCCAAAGCATCAACATCAAAGCAACCCATTCCTTTCTTTTATGATGCATCCTCCAAAAGAAGAAAGAGCTTAAGCAAAGGGAAGAACTTCTTGCAAAACAAGAAGTACTACTCAAATGGGAAGCTGATCTTCAGGTTAAAGAGCATACTCTTCACTCTTTACGACGGGGTGAAGTAAGGGAAATATTGCCTACAACAAGAAACCAGCTCTCAACCCCAATCATAATTGTTGCACCTACAGTCGGCATAACTGCAGCATCTACATGAAGTACGACTGCACCAATAGAAAAGCAGTCACCAGAAGGTAACCCCTTTACCCTTGAAGAAATTCAGAGACTTAAAGAATGGCTACCTTTGCCCGAGAAGCCAAAAGATCAATCAATAGAAGAAATGTAAAGCCCAAAAGAGTTAACTCTGTCTAAGAAACAAAAGGATTAACCACCTAATGAAGAATTCACAAAGTTACAAAGTGTGAACTCCTCAAAGTTACAAGTGGCCGATAAATGCCAAATTGGCAATAAAGATATCCTACCACCAAAGGTAGATATCACAGTAATTGGCAAAACTCCTCTAACAGGAGAATCATATCCAACTTCTTCAACAGGAGAATCACGTCCAAGCTCTTCAACCAGTAAAGGTAAAGAGTCTCAAACTAAAGATGATATCTCAAACAGGAGAACCACGTCCAAGCTCTTCAACCAATAAACAGGAAAATCACACCTAAGCTCTTCAGCTAGTAAACAGGAGAATCACGTCCAAGCTCTTCAACAAGTAAAGATAAAGAGTCTTAAAATAAAGATCATGTCTTCATCACAGTAAAGGAAATTAGTAAAGCAGAGAGACAAGATATCTTAGAATCTCCAGCAATCAATATTGATCGTATTCCTACAGAAGATCTACCATTTCTCACTTCTGAAGAAAAGATAACTCTTCTTTCCATTATTCCTATAAAAAAGAAGAAACAATTTTGAATCGAGAATACTCTCTCAGACTTCAATTTGATAAAAATAAGACCAAATGGATTAACGCCAATGTGGCAAGAGAAAAGCATCAAAGTATAATGACTGAAGAAGATTCTATGTCAACTATGCAGACTCTGATACAGAATCAGAATTCTTTGAAGAAGCTCACCCTCCAAAGCAATTGGATATTGAACAGATTAAGCCAATCAATCTTGAAGCTAGATAAAAAAATATAGATCAATCCAATTAGCAAACAAATTCAACAATAGATTGACGACCCAAAAGAGCTGCTTTTGCTAAATTGGCTTTATCTGACAAAAACATAATTCTAAATAAATTATTGGATTTATAAGTGAGGTTTTCTCGCTTGGAACACCAAAAAAAAATAATTCTAAATGAATTATTGGAATTTTAAGTGAGAGGGTTTTTCTCACTAGAGACATCCGAGTGCAGAGTATTCCTAGTGGGTCATTCAAAGTAATGACGAGAGCACTGTGAACGGGAATATCTGTAAGGCCACCAGGAACGGGTACTTCTGATGCGTCACATCGGATGGGTGACAGGGAGCATCGGGAAGAAGTATCCCACCATCCAAGAACGGACATCTTTGATGCATCATAGGATGGGTGACATAGAGCATCGTGAAGGGAATTGTACCGTAAGTTCGGTAGGAAGGGACTAGGTGATGGGTATTCCTAATGTGTCACAAAGTGGGTGACGGGTGCATCGGAAAGGGCATATCCATAGTCGAGAGGAAATCCGAACTGGAAAGAGGAATACGCGTAAAGACGCAAGCACAAGAATAAAGATGGGTTCTGAGAAGCTTTTCTTAAAAAGCGGAAAGTTTTAACAGTTTTCCGGGAAGAGCAAACGCTTTCCCGCGAGGAATCTATGTCTGCATTGCATTTGTGCATGTGGTTGCATCCAGGGACGCCTGGGAAGTGTTGTGAAAAGCATTGTTTTAAACTTATAAGGTTTTATTGAGTTTTTGGGCAGGTTCAGACCAATTTTAAAATATGTTGGCCGTCCACTTAATAAGTGGGCAGCCACTTAGAAAACAAAGCAACAAAACTAGCCAACGGATTCTCTCCCTATTTCGGGTAGAACAAAATATAAATTTTTTTATTAAAAAAAATTTAGAAAAAAAAACGGCCGCGATTCTACGTGAGCAGCTATTCGTGCCGTGGTCAAGGAGATATAAAAGCACCACATGCCCTCACTGAAAGAGAGTTACCAACGTCAACAAGAGAAGACTCTGCCGCCAGATAACGCAAGAGATCGCGAGACTACGAAGCATGGAAGTCGCTTTTCCCGCGCAAGAGTGACAGGTATCTATTGTGGATTCGCCATACGAATTGTTGTCGCGTGTTTGCGTGTGTGTTTGCAGGTACTTCATCGCGAAGGAGAAGCGAGAAGGCTTCGGCCTACGCTTGGGAATTCCGGGAACAGAATTTAGAAATTGTCTACGGAGTCTCGACTCCGAGTACAGACGGAAAAAGGATTGAGAGCTCATCTCTCGGATTTTCCTTACGGGAAGGAACGACCATCGAGTCAGAGAATTAGAACGGAGGGGTTTTCTCCGGTTCTTGTGCTTGTAAAAAAGATTCTGCCTAATAAAGAATTCTATTTAAGGGGGGAGGACCAGCCCATCTTCTGGTCCCCAGTACTGTGTCGATCTTCTCACTCTCTCTCTCTCTCTCTCTCTCTCTCTCTCTCTCTCTCTCTCTCTCTCTATATATATATATATATATATATATATATCCTTTGGCTTCGGTATTAAGTGATAAATTCTATTTATCCGAGTATATTTTTATATTGTTATGCGCTCCCGTTTCTGACAGCTTCAAGCCCTTCTTCAAATAATAGATGAAAGGGAATCCCAAAATACATCCCAAACGACATCATCTATGGAGAGCAAGAGAACACATAGGCAGCAAGTAGAAGAAAGGTTTCACCCAACGACCACCCAATCAAGAACACAAAAAGATAAAAGTCTAGTTCTCACTAAACTTGATAGGCTTTTAGAAGATGTTGATAACATCTAATCCAAAGTATGTTATAACACAAAGTTAACTAAAGAAAATCAACAAAGCCTTGCAAGGATTGCAAAAGAAAGTTCTTCCCTTTGTTTAAGCACTTTTTCCTTTTGGAGGAATGCATCGTAAGAGAAAGGAATGGGTTGCTTTGATGTTGATACTTTGGCTGAGAGATCTTCATAATCTGAGCTTGATGAAGAGGAGGATTCTCTTCCTCGTGGTAAATCCATAGTTGCCACGGAGTTTCGAAACGCTTTCGTCCGAGAAAGAAACGCCAAAACAGAAGTTTCATGCAAACTAAATAAATGTATGTAAGTTTAAGTGGTATAAGTTGAAATCTTAGACATGAAAAAGAGGAACAATAGGACTAACTTTCATCATTAGAAGCAAGACAGAAGCTACATTCATAACATTGAGGATTTCATGACATAAAAAATCCAACGCTACAGCCTGACGTGCAAAAACTTACGAGCCTTGACTTTACCTTTGAAACATCCAAACTCATACAGAACATTTCTGAAATGGTTCATACGTTTCATGAGTGAAGAAACGCGTTTCTTGGCAACACTGGGTAAATCATAGACAGATTTAGCTTTGACTTTTCCACTTATCAGATTACAAATAAAACTGCTATCAAAGAAAGATCTACTCTCTTTGACTTTCTTTATCTTCACCTTATTAGCCTAGGCTGGTATTATCATACTTTCTGATGCTGGTGCATAGACTTGTTCTGCGTCTTTAAGAGCTGCTTTTAGCAGCTTGTGAAAGATGGATATTTCCGATCGGTCTTTCTTACCTGATTTGACAGATAATGAAGTAGAACTGGAATCACTTGATTCTTCAATCCTGTTTTTCCTTGAAGAATGTTCATCTCTTGGAGACTTTTCCCATCTGTGAGGATTGAAGGGTATTGGCATGAAATCTTCTATAGTCATCATATTGAGAGCTATAGGACAATCTTCGAATCTTGAATCTAAGCTTGAAGAATCTTCTGTTGTAGATGAGGCCTCGCTTTTGAACTGGATAATACTGAATCGAAGTCGGACATTTCATTGGAGGAAAGCTCTAAATAGTTATATCCATCCTCAAGGGTTATATTCTTGAAAGCCACTGATTTCTTCTTTTTAGGGCATTCAGAAGCCCAATGACTTGTTTTGCCAAAGATGAAGGATTTGTTATCAGTTTTAGAAGAAGTAGACTTACGTTTCTTGAAAATGCGATATTTTGGTTTTTTTCTAAACAACTTCTCCTTGGGTTCTTTCTCTCTGTCCTTGCAGACACATTTCTTCTTTGAATCAGCACAGCCAAAATCTTTGCTATAGTAGTTTTGCTTGCACAACTTCTTTGAAGGTTTAGAGTTTTTCAACTCTTTTCGTGCTTGCTTCCGGATGCAGAGTTCTTGTATTACGATTTGGAGAGCTTGACTGATGTCACCTAATATTGCTAACTGAAGATGAAGATTTTGATTTTCTAATTTCTCCAAAAGTAACTTTGTTATTGCTTTCGGCAATTTGTAAACGAATTCTGCTTTGTATTTTTCTGCTCTGTAAATTAAATTTCTACAATAAATACAGAAATCCCAAATTGAAGAGAAATTACATATCTGTGCTACATAAGAAGCTTGAAGAACCAGATTTGATTGTATCTTCTTGATATCCAATACACTCCTTGTAGATTCCTTCAATTAATACGAGCATTAGAGATCTGTTATCAAGAGGTCGTAATACAACATTTCTAACTTCTTTATGAAGCATTTCCTACCATGACTTTAAAATACCAGTGTATCCATAGATTGCCGCTTCCACAGCAGTTTGTGGCCTCATTCTCTCAAACAATATTTGTTGATAGATTCAATTGTGCGTATATTCTAAAACAAGGATAGTATCGATCGATTCTATATTGTCAATGTTGTAGAATGTGATATCACCAACATTTCTAATGCTTTGCACAAATTGGGGAATTGGTGGAATGGGTGGAGCACTAGTAGAGGCTTCTCCCATGGGCTCATCATTTTCCATATATAGATGCACTTCAGAGATATACACCTTTGAGTTATCTGGTACTAAAGAAATTAATACTTGTAAATCATCAATTTCACTTTTACTGGTATCTTCTACCCCAAATTTATAGTCATAAGGAGGAGATGAAAGTTAAGCTGGGATATATTCTTCTTGGAAACCATTGTAAATTCTTTCCTCGTAGAAATAATCAAATTGATTCACGTCTCCATAAAATGCAATTTCATGGTCTTTAATACCTGATCTGCATTCTTCATTGGTCATACCCCATCTAGGTTCATCCGAGTCTTCTTCCCAAGCATAATCAATTGTTTCGAATGATACACCTGTTAGGACTTTGGAGGGGTTTTGTATGTGTTGTTATTAAGATTGTTGAGATTTTTGAGACAACGAACAATAGTGTATAAATCTCTACCCGTCTTGAACTCAGAATTAGGCAAGCTATTTAGCAGCTTGTTAACAAGCCGCTCCGCGGCTTCCCAATCTTCCCATCCTGGTTCTTCGTCGAAAGAAGTCTCCTATTCATTAGTAAACTTAACAGTATTTATAAATAAATGCTTGTCAAAGTGACCAGGAGTCCGATGCACAGATGGTTTGGTAAATGAGAGACTTGATATAATGGAAAATGAGGAAGTACAATGGGTTTTGTATGCTAAGAAGAAGATAGGCTTTAAGCAGCTTTTATATACTGTTAACTAACTTTTGTGGGCTAATCATAAAATTAAATGAATCTAGATTAGTGATACAAAAATCTGTACAAAGAATTTGATCTACGATTAGTAATCTAAGAATTCTGCTAGTAAATACTAATCTAAGAATTATGAGTTCGAATTTTTCTATGCTAAGAACTCTGTTTACTAACTCTAATCTAAGAGTTCTAGTTGCGAATTCTAATCGGAGAATTGTATCTTACAATTCTAATCTAAGAATTATATTTACGAGTTCTAAGAACTCTATAATATCTACACCACCAAATTGTACAAAATGATTGTCTCCCCATATATATATATATATATATATATATATATATATATATATATATATATATATATATATATATATATATATATATATATATATATATACATATATATATATATACATATACATATATACATATATATATACATATACATATATACATATACATATATATATATATACATATATACATATATATATATATATATATATATATATATATATATATATATATATATATATATATATATACATATATACATATACACATATATAGATATACATATACACATATATATATATATATATATATATATACATATACACATATATATATACATATATACATATATGTATATATATACACATATACATATACATATATATATACATATACATAGACATATACACACACACATATATATACACACACACACACATACATACATACATATATCTGTGTGTGTGTGTATACATATATTTATATGTGTGTGTGTATGTGTGTGTGTGTGTGTGTACATATATGTAGATATACATGTACATCTATGTAGATATATATATATACATATGTGTGTGTGTGTGTGTGTGTGTGTGTGTGTGTGTGTGTGTGTGTGTGTGTGTATCTATGTGTACATACATACATACATACATATATATTGTTCGCAAGAGGTTATATATATATGGACACACACGTACACATACAACCTCTCCTAAAGAGAGTACAAAGTGCCCTAGCGCTCACAAGATATGAGAACAAGAATTGAATCATAGGAGGTTTAGAGCAACAAACCCAGATGGATGCTGATCATCTCCAAGCCCTCTTTCTATTATCGGCATTCCACCAAGATCATGCAATCGTCTGTCCAGCTTCTTACCTACAACCTGTCAAGAATAACAAGTAATGCTTCAGCTTTGGGTCTTATTTATCAAGCTAAGCGAAAACACCTCATCTAAATTCTCTAAACAAAAAACATACGATCACATCCATGGTCTTGCACAAGAAAGAGTTTGTCTAAATCTTTAGTTCACATAAAGTGACCATGAAATTTTTCGAGCCACAAAGAGAACACTCTCAAAGAAGCTATACTAATAGATGCATATCATGAGTATTATTGGTAAAATTATTGGAAAAGAAAAGTTCCTTGGTGCATTATTGAAGCACAATGTGTACCCAGATATATCAACTGGTCATAAGGAATTATGCAAAGACAACACAAGACTCCAAAGAAAGAGGTGCCCTTATGTACTATGCATAGTGCCAAATCAAACCGCTAAATCATGATAGCATCAATCTACCTAGGCCCATGTAAGTACAAGTTTATACTTGTACGCTCCACTTACTTTCCAAAAACAATAATTGCATACTTTGTGATCGTAACAATCTAATTCTGTTAGTATGAGTGTGAAACTTTGCGTGGCTTATAAGCATCGTGATTGTTTCAAGTAGACAATAGAATGCTACCTTGAAATAGGGATGCACTTAATAAGACAGTTCATCTTAGTAAAGCTTTTGGTTTTGAATCCTTTGCAACTAGAAACAGTTCAATCAATATCAAGCTAAAATAGAGAACCTGCATTCATTCATTGTACATAATGAAACTCAAATGTGCATAATCATACCCCTGGAGGGAGAGAGGGGGGAGGGGGGGGCCAATTTGACGGACATATAGAGAGAGCTCAAGAACGTGGGAGGACGGATGCGAAACATAACGAGAGAGAGAGAGAGAGAGAGAGAGAGAGAGAGAGAGAGAGAGAGAGAGAGAGAGAGAGAGAGAGAGAGAGAGAGTTTTAGATGCAGGTGTTTTTGTAAGCCTTTTTTTCACATTGTTTTGCACCAAAAATTTAAAACATCATTTCAGCAATAAATTACAACCAGGCAAACACTATTCTCAACTTGTTTCTGTTGCTTTCTCACAAAAACCACACACAAAAGTGTGTTTTTTTATATTTTACGTGCATAAGAAGCTCAAACAAGTCGAGGAAAACAATATAGATGCATGAGCTCTATACTGGCAAAATTGCTCAATTGGAGCAGTAGATGCACTCAGCATCATCTAGCCCCTAGTTCATGTCCTGTACGAAAAGTCTTGATATTGCGAGTGTTAAAAGCAATACGTTTAATGCATGAGAAGTCCAGCAACCCACACTCAATACCACTCAATCTGCTAGAGACATGGGCAACAAAGGTAATTGGCACAGAAACATCCCTACAGTACCGCTTAAAAGTCGAAACCTATTATAGGATTGAGCTCATGCCATGCCGCAGTCTCCATGAGCTCCACCCATGTCCTTATCAATTTGGTCAAATGAAGAGAAAGTTCCCAGAAAGAAATGTAACTTCTTTTCCGATCTTTGAATGTACTTGACAATTGGCTACTCGACGAGTATAGCACAAAAAATGCAAGAGGAAGCTTTGAGCTTCTCTGATGGTCCAAATAAAAAAATTTCCGGTCACAAAGAAGGTGGATTTGTGATAAAATTACATCCCATCTAACTAAGTATCAAACAATAACATGCAATAAATTGCCTTGAGCATCTCTGATGGTGCAATTAAAGCACCAAATTTCATCACAAATCCACCTTGTGTCTGTGGATTTCAATTGGAAAACGAAACTAATTTGAGTAAAGCACAATCTCGGGTCCCAACCATCGATGCTTGTACAAAACACCTCGCTCACGATTATAGTGATTGTCACCAGGAGGGTATTTTTCTTGTGCCTTCTTTCTACATATTTTTATTATTTTCATTTTACTTGTTTTCCCTGAAACCCTTGAAAAGGTGCAAGTGGGCATTGCATGGCCATGGTGAAACGGTTGCAGCCAAACGGGTTTCTCACATCCGGAATCTAGGTCAGTCAGTCGGAGCTGGTGGAGCCAGTTAGCACTGAATTTTGTTGAATATGGAAGCTTGTGTGCACCTAAATTTGGGCCACTTGGCAAGTCACTGACAACTTTAAAAGTTGGGAGGGTTTAGGAAACTTAACCATAATGGCTGATCTTCAGTTTTGTGAGTAGATTTTCAGGTTCCGCAGTTTTAATGGAAAGCTTGCCTTCTCCCTTGTCTCATGTAGCGCAATTATTCTGCTCTCTCGTGCCTTCTCCCTTGTCTCATGTAGCGCAATAATTCCTCTCTCTCTTACACATATGGTAATGCCCCACTAGTTGGACTCCTCAGATGACTATGTGCAGTCTTGTGGGTTTTATGCGTGTTTGCCAAGGCAAGAGCCTTCTGAACAGGAACCAAATTAGCTAATTGCTAATCCCCCACAAGTACGCACAGTTTCATCGAGAAAGATTGCCACACGGACGAGTTCTCTCACATGAAAACTCGTCCAAATCAAAGGGGAAGTATCCCATTGCGTGCAGGAGCTCTTGAGACATGCATCAACGTGTTTGCTCTGCTCAAAAGGATCCAAAACAAAGGATTACAGCTTGTTGCGTTTATTTGCAGGTTTAGAATTTCGCGCCTTAACTACAAGAAATAACGAAGCGGAGTACAAACGTCAACTGGACGTTGACAAGTGTGTAAAAAGATTGATGAAGTACTCCCAAAACCCAAAATTTGTGAAACAACGGAAGACTTACCCGATGGATGAGATTCACTCGAGATAGCGAGAGGCCATTGATTTTCCTCTTACTCCCAGAAAGAGCTAGGTACAGCTTTTGAAAAGAAAATGAACCAGATAATGAAAGGCTTGAAGAACTCTACGAAGAAGAGAAAATCGGCGGATTTCCTCAGTTATTTGGGCCGGAAGTCAACTTTCGAGGTGCCAAGTAGATCCAAGAAGGGTGTTCGCTTCGAGGATGGCCCAAATTTTTCTTCATCTTCAGAGAGTTCCGACAGTTCGTTGTCCTCTAATTTCAGTGAGGATCAGAAAAGACGTAAGAAGGTCGGTTCTTCGAACGCTCCAAGGTGCGAAGGGTGACATCTTACTTATAAGGAAATGCACAGACATGGTGGTCTACTCTGTTGTTACACAAAGAAGCGCCTACGACGTGGGTAAAATTCAAGAAAATTTCACGTCAACTTGGATATCAGAAGAATATGAAGAAGATGTCATTACGGCTTGGCATCATTTGAGAATGACTAAGAAAGATACATTGGATGTGTCGCAAAGTGATGACGTGGAATGACCTAACGTACGTACTCCACACAAAGAGGGGTAAAAACCCTACTGAGAGATACAGAAGAGATGTACCAACTTGCGGAACCTATCCGAGAGGCCTAAAATTAAATAAAATCCATTTTATAAATTGTTCCAACTTATGAGGTCTTATCTGATGGGGCCTAAGGGATAAAGACTAAAAGTGGCGTGGAGGATTGATGACGTGGAAGTTCTATGGACGCCCGTAAATTCCGTTGATAAAGTGGCAAGCCATACGGACTTCCGCGATCTGCGCTGCTGACGTGGCACCTATATAAATTTCCACAAATCATGTTGGCTCCCCCCTAGCACTAGCTTTTGGGCCAAGATGCTTTTAGACTTGAAGCTTTTCATATATACTGCTTTTGGAAGGCCTAGGACCTATTTGAGTGTCAGGGCCTCAATCTCAAGCAGATGAGCTTGGGAGCACTGCTGAGAAGAGGACCCTTGTGTTATGAGCGCGTATAGAGCTAGAAGAGAGCAAGAGGAGGCACTCACAATGTACAAGAACTTGGATTTGATGATAAGCTTAATATTGATTACAAGACTTAATACTTTATTAAGAGAGCTAGATACAAGACTTGGATTACATGACTCGAGTACAAGACAAGGCTTGATTGCAAGGACAAGACTTGAACATAAGACAAGAACTAGAAGAGGGATTTCCTCATAGGAGGCTCACAACTGGTGTTGGCAAGACTGAGGGGCTTGTGGCCCAAGACCCCTATTTATACTAGTGCTTGAGGAGGTTACTTGAGGCGATTAGGACTTTCTAGGTTCTTCTTAAAGAGGTTAGAATCTTCTAGAACCTTCTTGATCCTTCTAGTTCTTCTAGAACCTTCTAGATCCTTCTTCAACTTTCTAGAGCTTTCCAGAAACGTCTAGATTCTTCCGGAATCTTCTCCAAGCTTCTAGAAACTTCTTGATCCTTCTAGTTCTTCTAGAACAGATCCTTCTTCAACTTTTTAGAGCTTTCCAGAAACTTCCAGATTCTTCCGAAATCTTCTCCATGTTTCTAGAAACTTCTAGAATCTTCTAGATCTTTCTAGATTCTTCTAGAGCCTTCTAGCGATGATGTAGGCGATGATGCAAGCAACGACTGACTCTCAAGCATCCATGACATTACCCCCTCCTTTAGCGACAAGTTCCACGAGGAGCTGTGGTGTTACTTGAGTTGGGCTTCCATGGATATTGTTGATGGAACTCTTGGGCTTTGAGAGATGCATGTTGTAGATTTGTGTGTTGGTTCCCAGGTTCGTTCACTAACATCATAGCCTTTCCAATGCACCAAGTAGTGTAACCTGCCACGCGAAACTCGAGAATCTCCTCATATTCGTCATGTCCTTGAATCTCAACCGGAGGAGGTAGTTGTAAGGCTCTTCCTGGGATCTTAGATGTGTGACAAGGTTCTAGGACTGAAACATAAAAGACCGGATGGATTTTCATGGATGAGGGCAATCGGAGTCGATAGGTGACTGGATTGACTTGACGGATAATTTTAAACGGGCCAAGCCTTCGATAATCAAGCTTTTGACAGGGAGGAGATGAACGCAGATCACACTTTATCCCCTTCTATGTATTTTGGATGCTGCATGCGATGGAGATCTGCACTTTCCTTATACTTGGATTGAGCTTCTTTGATATGAATCGTAAGTTCTTTGTGAATTGCAGATAATTGTTGTGTAAGATAAATAGCAGCTGGATTCTTGACTTGATAGTGTCTGTGGATATCCTGTTTGGGATGTTGACCATAATTAGCAAAGAATGGAGTGTGACGGGTGGAGGCATGAAAACTGTTATTATAGGAGAATTCTGCTAGCGGTAGGAGCTTGACCCAATTATCCTGGTGATAATTGATAGTACAGCGGAGATACTGTTCCAAAACTTGATTTACTCTCTCTGTTTGTCCATCACTTTGTAGGTGATTGGCTGAGGGGAGGTTGATTTGTACTCCGAGTAGCTTGAATAAGCTTTTCCAAAAGCTAGAGATGAATTGTAAGCCTCAATCAGAAACTATGTCATCCGGTAATCCGTGATAACAATAGATATGCTGTAGAAAGAGTTTGGCCGTACCTTCGCTGGTGATGGTTTTAGTGGTTGGAATGAAGTGTGCCATTTTTGTAAACCGATCCACGACTACTAATATGGAGTCAAATCCTTGTGACAAGGGTAGCTCTACAATGAAATCCATGGAGATGGATGACCATGGTTTGGTTGGAATGGACAAGGGATGGAGTAACCCATGAGGACGATGACGAGGGGCCTTTGATCTATTGCAAGTGTCACAAGTGCCTACATACTCCTTGACAAGCTTCCACATTTGAGGCCACCAAAAGTCACGCGAGAGAAGCTCAATTGTCTTATTAACCCCAAAATGCCCTGCTGATGGAAGATCGTGCCGTTGCTGAAGTACCTCCAAGCGTGTTGGTCCTGGCGGAATATAGAGAAGACCCTTATAGTAAATTAGTCCATCAATTTCTTGAAAGTCCTCATTAACCTCTTGTCCTTGTAGTTGTTGTCTAATATTCTGAGCAAGTGGGTCTTTGGCAATTTGCATCTTCACCTTAGAAAGAAAAGTAGAATCTTCAGGAGCTTGCCTCATGGTGGCGTTTAGCTTAAGCTACTCAGGTTTCAGAATCACTGACTCTTGTTGATCAAATGCTGTGTCGCCTTCTCTAGGTGCAAGGTAGGATCTTCTTGACAAGGCATCTGGCTTAGCTTGTTGACGGCCAGGTCTATAACAGATAAGAAAATCAAACCTTGATAGGATACCACTCCACCTAGCTTGGCGACGATTCAAGACGCGGAATGTCATGAAGTATTCCAAATTCTTGTGATCTGTATAGACAGTGATCTTATGAGGAGCTCCTTCAAGTAGGTGACGCCTAGTGTCAAAGGAGTCGATGATTGCTAAGAGCTCTTTGTCATGGATTTCATAATTGATTTCTGTAGCTGAGAACTTGCGGGAATGAAAAGCCACTGGATGTACTCGACCATCCTCTCCTACTTGGGATAGAATAGCGCCAAGAGCAAAATCTGAAGTGTCTGTTTCTAGGATGAAAGGCTTTGTAGGAGCTACGTGAATTAGAATGGGTGCGGTCGTGAAAGCTTGCTTGAGAGTCTGAAATGCTTTCGCGGCCTCTGAGTCCCAGCCAAACTTATTATGGCCTGTCAACCTTGTGAGTGCTGTAACCACCTTGGGGTACCCCTGTAAAAAGATACAATAAAAATTTGCAAATCCGAGGAAACATTGAACATCTCTTACCGAGGTGGGTGTCTCCCAATCAAGGATGGTTTGAACCTTCTTTGGATCCATGGAGATTCCCTTTTCAGAAATTACATAACCAAGAAATTCCACCTTAGATTGATGAAAAGAGCACTTCTCCAATTTTGCATATAACCCTGATGCACGAAGCTTTTCAAGCACTATCGTACATGGTGCTCATGCTCTTCTTGATCCTTGGAAAATATCAAGATATCATCCAAATATATTACCACAAAATAATCCAAATACTCCCGAAAGATATCGTTCATTAAATGTTGAAAAAACAACTGGGGCATGTGTGAGACCAAATGGCATGACGGTATATTCAAAGTGGCAATACCTTGTCCGAAAGACTGGTTTCAATTCAACACCTTCTTTGATTCTGACTAGGTTGTAAGCACCACGAAGATCTATTTTTGTAAATATTCTTGCTTTGCCAAGGCGCTCAAGAAGCTCTGGGATCAAGGGAAGGGGATAGCGATTCTTGACGGTGATCTTGTTTATGCCCCTATAATCCACACACATCCGGAGAGTTCCGTCCTTCTTTACAAAGAGTATTGGAGCTCTTGCTGGGGACTTTGAATGTCGTATGAACCCCTTAGCAAGATTCTCATCAATATTTTTCCGTAATTCTACCAATTCATCTTGAGATAGCTTGTATATTGGGCCAAAAAGGGATTGGGTTCCCTCCTGAATCTCTATAGCACAATCATAGGGTCGATGCTCCCGTAAGAGGTCTGCATTCTTCTTCTCAAAAACATCTATGTAATCTTGATATTGACATGGCAATGCCTCCATGATTTTTGTTGTCAACGTGTCGGTTGGTGTTGCAAATATCAGGAAAGTTGGATACTTTTTGGCTGCACGCATGAAGACCTTGCTCCAAGCTATATAGGCCTATTATGCCTTCCCTTCTTCTTTTGGACTTTTCGTGGTTCAATTCTCCGAACCCTCCAATCATGTCATGATAATGTAATTCAAGCCACGGTAGCCCAATAACAATTGGACTACTTGGGCTTTATATAATATTGAACGCTATTCTTGAAACATGCTCTTGCAAAGTTACTTCTGTGGGGCGAGTTTCATACCTGACATCCCCTGAAGCGAGGGGACGACCATCAATGACTTCTACAATTGCTGAATGAGATTTCTCCACAAGTGGTATGCCTTGTTCTTTTGCAAATTCTTTGTCCATGAAGCATGCCGTTGCGCCTGAATCTAGTAATGCTTCAGAATCCATGTGCCTACCCGGCATATGGATCTTGACTGGTAGCATAAAACTTGGAAGTGGAATCAGCGGGAAGAAAGAGACCTTTTTTTGCTTGTCTTTTGTCCAACCAGTCGGTCTCTATTGGGGTTGGACGTCCATGTTTTCCGAACATGTTGAGGCCATTGCGCCATGAACCTTCATCCTTCTCTTACTTGGACACTCTTGAGCCATGTGCCCCTGCTCTCCACAATACATACATAAGCCATTAATGCGTCGCCTTTGCTTCTCCTGGGCTGAGAGAGGTTGAAACCGTGCTGAATCAATTTGCATGGGCTCAATGATTGATTCATGGCCCTGTTGAGGTGTGTAGCCATTATGTGTCGCTTCTATTTGGGATCGCAATGGTGCCCCAAGACGCCTCTCTTGTCTCCTCTCAAATAGTCGATTATCACATTCTATTGCTTGAGAGATGAACTCGCTTAGTGTGTGAACCTTTGGCATAGTCAATAAGAGATCTTTTACGTCATCCTTTAATCCCCACCGAAATTGGCTAATGAAATATTCCTCATGCCAAGTCAGATCACAAGTGAGCTGTTGGATGCATAGACGAATGCAAGTCTCGATCCTTCGCGGAGATTTCTAAGTTTGGTTTCAGCAACCCTTGCTCTATCAGTATCCCCAAGGGTTGCAAAGAACTCCCGCACAAAAGCTTCAAAGTCCCTCTAGTAATTTCTCTTCTAGGAGAGAGAGTGAAATCACACAATCTCTTGCTCTTCAATGTGGTCTTGGCTACTTTGGAGCATTCTTTGCCAAGTATGGCGGTCTTACCCTCTCCAATGACTTCCCACCTCCGACAAATCCCTTGTAAAATCCCTATCCTCTCTCTTTTATTAAGCTAGTGTAGCAAGCAACCATGTAAATTCCCCATCCCTTGACTCTCTCTCCCTCTATTTCTCTCTCTCTCTCCCTTCTCTCCCATAAGACTATTAATCTGGCACACATACACCTAGCCAAACAAGGGTGACCCACGCTTACATGGCCCTTGTTTTAGCTCATTAAAATTTTGGAAAATTCCACCCCCTTTCTTTATATAAGGAGGGGTCTATATCACCAAAAAAACGAATCCTACTCCATGCAAAGGGTTTTGGGAGACACCATCACCCCACAAGGTTTAAGGAGGTTATGCAGCAACACATGATACACACACACACACACACACACACAAGAAGAGATACGGAACACGCAAATAATAGTGCACATCCCACCTCCCATCACCATCAACCGACACACCTTGGTGCAAATCGAAATGGAAGACTCGACATTCAACATCAACAAGAATAAAGGTCACCCTCATGCTACTCCTTGACATCACCTCCCATCCATCAATGAGGCACCCACGGTCTCCTCCCTTTTCTCTTGCCCTTCTCTAACCAATATATCTTTCTCCTACAAATGATCTACTCTTTTCTTTATGCCACTCTCTATATTGTATTGGATATCAAAAACTTGTGAGCATATCATACGGTTGTTTCTTTATTTTGCTTTGCATGTAGAGGTGTGCGGGTTCCCCACCTCTTGTATGAATAGTAATCCACACACCTACACACACAACTCTCACTATCTATCTCGACTCATTTCTCTGTCACCACATACCACATGAGGTGTGAGCTAGTGAATCAATTCATACCATGTTTGGTTGTGTGACATGGTGTGTGGTGTGCTATATAATCTTGTCTTTGCGTCCTAGCCACGTCCCAAGCTAGGTGGTGCCCCCTATTGTTTGCCTTTCGTGATGAGGCCATCATGCGTTAGCCTTGGTGTTCAGGCCACTAAGTCTATCTTGCAAAATCGCCTATCAACAGCACTAGGGACCAGAAGATGGGTTGGTTCCTCGTCTTGAAGGAGTTCTTTTTTTCTTATTACTTCTAGACAATTACAAGAACATAAATTCGAAACAACATACATTGTTCGTATGCCAAGTATTTTTTTGATGCATAAGAATGCATGAAATTCATAAGTCTATCGCCTGAAATTTTTCATTTATGTAGCCGTGAACAGTTAAGTCTGATTTGTATTGAGAATTTCTACGCGAGAGAGGCGTCTACTGATATCTTATCGCTTAGGAGATATCCACACAAGTTCTTCTGGGTTGAATTCTGTTTCTGGTACGTGTCAGAGTGCTGAAATTTTCATGGGCAGCCAATACTGCGCTTGTCTGAGTGCGTCTATTCCCCACAAGAACGCACACAAGCTCCTATGGCTGCACTCTACCTCCGCCGTAGGATTCAATGTCTCTGCACAGACTTTAAAGTAGAGAAATTGTGTGTGTGTGTGTGTGTGAGAGAGAGAGAGAGAGAGGACTGAACTGAGAGTGGAAAGAGGAGACTCTGCCAGGGTGGAAACTGCTACATAACGCTATCAAGAGGTAGAGCTCTTCTTATGCCCGTGCGAGTGAATTCGCCATCTAGCGCTACATCAAAGAGGGAGAAAGATCGTAAAAGAAACTCCACGCTGGTCCTCAGTTTTCTCACGCTGCTCTCGAGTTTTTTTTAATGTTTATTAAATCTGGCAACGTTCAAACTGGCCGGCTACCGAGTGTATAAGGTTTTTTACCTTTACACTTAAAACATTAAATTCCAGTTTTCTCGCCAATCTGGGGCATTATTAACCCGACCGATTTCATATCTCGTCCAAAACATCAATTCCAGTCTGCAGCCGTGAGCAAAACATCAATTCATCAAGGGAAGCTACCATTGGATATACCGCAAGAGATTTCCTCCAAATCAGCCTCAAGGTGTGTGGGCAGCCCTCGGTCACAATTAAGCAAGGCATAGGGCAGCCCTCTGATGTGCAAACCTGCAAAGAACAGTAGCACTAGAGAGAGAAAGACAGATGACACGTAGAGAGTGAACATTGCAAAGAGAAAAACGGTAGAGAGTCATGATCGTTGCCAAATCCCAAAATGCTAGAGAGAGGAAAGAGATTGTGACTCAAATGCTGGCTATGCACACTGCAACATGTGAGAAAAATACAATGAAAGGGAGGCCCCTATATAGGGACCTAAGAAAAATGCCCAAGCCAAAACCCAAATATACCCCACGGCCCATAAATTGGGGCGCCCTACGAAAAAACTGCTAAACCGGCAAAAAAATGGCATGCATAGCACAAATGAGAACTTGACCCCAAACTGCTGGGGGTCCTCCCTCATGCCAGCCTACTAGGTGGGTAAATACATGGCTCATATTTAATCAGCTCCTGGGAGATACTGGAGCCACCACTGGACAGAAATGAAGCTCTAACAGGAAAAGCCACACAGGTGGGCGATAGTGCCACTGAATGCCCTGGCCCACCTTGAAGAAAGGCCTGGCCGCCACCCTTGTATGAAAGCCTTGTGCTGGAGCATGTTTGGCCATGTTATGCACAAATACGAGTTAGATTCATAAGTGAACTGCCCTTAAGAAATAAACATTCTGAGCCTAGCAGGCAAAAGCAACCTAGAGAAAAAAAAAAGCATCTGTCATTCTCTGTTGCACCTTATATGTGAACACGAAAAGCACATAATGAATAATCTAATCCACACCATAGATATCAGAGTCCTAAAAGAAACTTTTTAAAATCAATGGTCATCCAAACAAAGGCAACCTAGAGACAAAAAGAACTTGTGATTTTCTGCTTCACCAGAATTTTTAAGCACTGGAAGCACATATTAAATAATCTAATCCACATCATGGACATCTGAGACATAAAAGAACCTTTGAATTTGTCTAGAAGCTCACATTATACTGCAGGTAGCCAGAATCACCAAGACCAAACACGGCAAATTTCAGGCTTTTCAACCATGCAGTACTTAAGCTTCGCCTCAGCAAAAATTTCCAAAAAATCTGAAAAGACAAATGGAACAGGTACCCATCTTCAAACGATGTAAAGAACAAACTTTAGGGATAAAAAGCAAACAAAAACTTGCCTTCATCATATCTGGTGGATCACCTTGGCCAGTAGTTGACACAATAAATATTGCCAATTTTTCGCTTTCAAGTTTGCCCTACAAAAGGAAAGCAGCTCTTGTCACCTAGTGAGTCGTGACAATCTACACAAAAAGTTCACAGTTGAGTTGCTAGGTTCTTTACATTTGCATCTGAGACTAAAAAATAGCGTCATGTTTGTTGGCATATCATTATCTGTCCTTGCATTAGCGGCAGTGAAATTTTATTTTGTTTGAGATATATCAGCTTAACATTCATCGGCCTGCTGAGCTTATGAATGTAACTTAAATGTGTGCATTCAAGCAGTTATCTGAAGCAGTGCCTCAATGCATTTGGGTGTGGTAGAAGGCTTAGTTCCACGACATGGCCAAGAGGCACAAGACATCGGTAGAAATTTTTTGAGGAAATACATACCTAGATGCATCCTGGATAAGCCCAGAAGGAAAGAGCAGAGTATACACTAGTCACCAATGAGACAATCAGCTCCGACATGAATAGTACTGACCAGATACTACCACATTTCCATTGACGTCTTCAGCAACCAATAACGAGTGTACAACCAGGTACCAACACACACACACACACACACACACACAGCATACCTAAATACAAAGATCTGCGTACTGACTATTGTTGCAACGCTAGAGATGCAGAGCAGACTCTGCCATAATGAAGCCTCACACCCAAAAGAAGCATTAGATGGCCAGTATTCGAGCAGTTTAGAGGAAGCGGATAAGAAATATGCACCAGTGATGATAGAAAGAATTGACACAATATCAATTCACAAGGCGACTTCTGCGTGTCCGCCATACAAATACCGGGATGAATCCAAGGCAATAAGCCCAGATTCAACTTTAAAGGATATAGACTCACGGTAATTACCCATAAGACGATAAAGCCATCAACTCCATCATGCATAGTATTGACAACTATCACAACATTACCACAAACATTCTTAGTGCCCAATAGTGGGACTGACGGAAAACGTCCCCCAATGGATTATTAGCAGAATCTCCCCAATTTTGCATCGAAGCTTCGCTTAGGCAATAGAACCAGCTGCACATCTGAAGGAATCATACAATTCAGAAACTATTGAAACAAATGCAGGTGCGGTAAACAACTTTCAAGATGCTTGGAAAGCAGCTCCTGTCATTCATTGATGAGAAATCTTGTGTATTTCTCCAACTCCATCATACTCAGATACCACTGTTACCAGCAAGCACCACATGCCAAAGGGAAAATCACTAAAACAAGACACTACTGTTGACTTCTTGCGAGTCCGAACAGCATCACCCTCGTACAATCCGAACGATGTCCTAAACGCGTTCTTGTACGCATCTCCAAGAGCGATCCTAATCTGATGATAGCCACTTTTCAAATTGATTCTTCTGAAGCACGAAGAACCTTGTGATCTATCAACTATATCATCGATCCTTGTTCTTGATAGTGATTTTGTTGACAGAGAGAGAGAGAGAGAGAAATGAAATGAAATGAAATGTTATATTAACGTCTTCAAAAGGCCAAAATGACCTATGAGACCAATCAGTTACAAAATAGTGAATCTAATACCATGTCTGGGTACAAAAGAACTAGAAAAGAACTAGAAGTGGAACAAAATACTACTACTACTACTACAATCTAAAACTACGTGGGTGTAGCAGCTGATACAATAGGTACCCGGTAAACTGGATGTAACAGTGTGTGAAACAAAGATGGAAGAAATGGTGAGGATCCATCCTCATCTGCACTCTGGATGTCGAGAGAGTATGGCTCGAATCTTCTGTTGTAGTCTCCGTCGATGCTGTGTAGCTCCTCTCCTCAGTCGCGGTCGTCTGTATCTCTGTAGCTCCAATGCTCGGTCGATGAGAGTGCCAGTAGTGGTCGAATGAGTGTGGGACGAGCTCTGCAGTGGTGGCTGCTCCTCTGGCTGTCCCATATCTAGTGAAAAGAAATCTGTAATGTGTCTCTGGGACTGCCTCTCTCTAGCTCTCCCCAGTAAAGTGTCTCTATACCTGTGTAACTCAAGTAGATATAGTCCAAGACATCTCTGATCCTCATAACTCATGACCCTAGATAGAGGACCAAAACCCTCTCTGAATAAGCAGTGGAAATGCCCCCGTATCTCATAGAACACTGTGCAATGACATATGTAGTGCAACTCTGTCTCTGGCTCTCTCTGGCATAATCGGCATATCTTGCTGTCTGCTGGTATCCCTCTGAATCTACCAATCTCAATCTCGAGCTGATGTGAGGATGTGCGTATCTGACCAATGGCACAACGCAAACCATGAGACATATGTGTGTCCATGTAGCTGGGTCGAATCACAAACCCATCTCCTGTGAGGTGGAGAAGATGCTCTCTATAGAAAGCCATCTTCGTGCTCAACTCCTAAGGCGGCTCTATCCATGTCCTCTTGGTGTCGAGCTGGATCAGGTCCTGACGAATGAGTCTAGTGATCTCCACCCGTGTAAGAGACAGCGAGGGTGCCTCGAGAGAATACTGGAAAGGGGGCAACCTGTCCATGGTGAAGCCATGCGTCTGAAACCATGAAGTCATCTGTGCATACCAGCATGAAGTGTCCCCCTGTAGAGCTAACTGTCTGGAAGACTCAAGGGCCAGTCTAGCATATCTGTCTCTAGTAGTATCCCATAGGCTGTGCACAAAGGACACTGATCTGGTAAGCGCCTCAATCTCCATGGGGGGGGCAGCTAGCTCTGCTCGAATGATCGCGTGAGGTACGGAGGCCTTGGCTCTAATCAATCGGGAGATCATAGATACCAAGGGCCTCTCCATACGTCTCCAACCATCCTGGCCTACAGAAGGTCCCCAAACCTGTACCCCATACATCATAGCTGAGGCTACTAAAGTATCAAAGAGCCATAACTTTGTCCGAGGTTCCTGGAATTGAACCTGCGAACACATCCTCTCCAAGCCTCCCAAGGCCGCATAAGCTCTGGTCAGTCTAGTCTCTGCTGCTCTCCCCAAAGAAAACCTCGGCCCAGTGAAGACTATCCCAAGGTAAGTGTATGCATCTGTATACTCCACAATCTCTTGACCATACGTGAAGGTCGGTGCCGATCTCCTGATCCACTGCGGTGTGGTGTTAAACACCATGACCTTGGTTTTACCAAGGTTTACAGACAATCCACTATCCTCTGCAAAACTGTGTAATGCATCCAACTGTCGCTGCATACCCTCTGGTGAGTCAGAGATCAAGACAATATCATCAGCATATAACAACAATGGGATCCACGTCCCTGCCAGCTGGGCACCTCTATCACCCTCTCTGTCAATGTAATCAGACACCTCATCAACATACATACCAAATAGAGTAGGAGACAATGGGCAACCCTGTTTCACCCCGATAGTGGAGTGAACTAAGTCAGATATCCCCTCTGGGGTGCGTACATGTCCCATCACTGATCTGTATAAAGCTATAATCCCCCAAATCAACACTGTGGGCACCCCCATCTCCTGCAGTCTGCGCATCAGTCGAGCTCTCGGTACCATGTCAAATGCTTTGCGGAAATCCACAAAGCTACAATAAATCCGTCTCCCATGTGACCTGCCCTCCTCAATGATAGCTCTGAGTGTCAGAATATGGGAGAGAGAGAGAGAGAGAGAGAGAGAGAGAGAGAGAGAGAGAGAGAGATTGCAACTGCCTGAAAACGCTAGAGAGAAGAGAGAGAAAACGCCAAAGGGAGCAGTAGTCCCAAGCGTTGGCTCAATACTTGCTAATGACACGATGAATGAAGTAGAAGGAGGTGGGGTCCCTATAGGGACTCCTATATTTCTCCCTACTCTCATCCCAGCAATAAACCACAGAGACACAAATCAGAAATGTGTGATCCTTGTCAAGGCCCATAGGATACGTGGAACCTCAACTGCATAGGAACCGGTGCATGGTCAGACAGCACTCTAAGAATCTATCTAATCACCCTCTCTCTCTCTCTCTCTCTCTCTCTCTCTCTCTCTCTCTCTCTCTCTCTCTCTCTCTCTCTCTCAAAATGAGGCATCTTGAAACACCAGATCAGAAATGTGTGATCTTTGTCAAGGCCTAGAGGATACATGACACATGAGACGGGGAGTGGCGGAGTTCCACCCAAGAGAGCACTGGCCCCAACCCCTGGCGCCCCTTTCAGTATTTCTTTATATTGCTGCGACACGGTACAAGTCGGTACTCTGTCATCTGCACTCCCGCGCGGAGACGTGGCACATATTTAAAGGCCCTGGGCCTTTCTAAAAGCAGTTTACATGAAAAGCATGAAGCCTAAAAGCAATTGGTCCAAAGCGTGGAACCCAAAAGTTGCTAGCACGTTTCACGAAAATCCTTACTGCCATGTCAACAACCTGTCAACGCGAATTATGAGCATCCATACAGTGCCACGTCAACATGTCGATGGAAAACACCAAGGTAGTACCGTACGTACGTACGGATGCAATCCGTACGGTACGTCCGTACAGTACGGATCCGTACCGTACGGATTGCATCCGTACGGTGCAGTATTTTTATAAAAAAAAATTGGCCAGCGCGTGTGGCGTCCATTGCAGCGATAGGGTAGCGTTTTATTTTTTCAGTAAAGCTCTTTACAGAGAGTGTGCGCTTCTGTAAAAGTTGCAGAGCAGGTGCAGAGCAAGTGCAGAGCAGGTCTGTGAGCGCCTTTCTTGCAAAGAAAACACCATGCCTCGCGAAGCCAACCCCCTCTGGAACATTCACACTAATGTCATTGAGATTGTGAAGACTCCAGGGCAATCCGGATCAGGTACACGACGTTGGCAATGCAAGTATTGTGGGATGCAGAAGACCAGTACGGTCACTCGTGTCGTCAGACACTTGACGGCAATAGGATGTACAGCCAATTGTGGAGCATGCAAGAAGGTGCCGCCTGCTGTAAAAGATCAACTGATTGCAGAAAAATTTCCAGCAATGGCAGGAGTAAACAAAGGTAGGGGAAAACAATCTACACAAGATGCTCTTCATGATGCCCTTCTCGGAGACCTTGGGGAGACGGACACTCAAGATCAAACGGTGGGAAGTAGTGAACCTAGTGCACAGGCTCAGTCTAACAGGAAGAGGGCTCGTGTCATGCAAGATGTTGAGGATGTGTTTTCTGAGGATGTTAATGATACGGAGGATGTCACAGGGCCTAGGCAGACCACCTTGCCCTCGCGTGTGCATACTCAATCTTGGATCAAGGAGCGACAAAAGGTGGCGGAGATGGAGATTGCTCGCACTCTTATTGAGTGCAACATCTCCTTCAATGTATTGAGGACTGACCAATGGAAAAGGATGGTGAAGGCTATTGCTCAGGTTGGTCCCACAGATACATGGACTGACTTAGAGTACAAGAAAATGCGCACAACAATGCTTGATGAGCAAAAGGCTTTGATTGACAGGGCTTTGGTTCCAGTGAAGGCAGGATGGAAACAATTTGGGTGCACAATCATTTCAGATGGTTGGAGTGACATACGTCGACGACACATCATCAACATTCTTGTGTCATCTTGCCTTGGCACATATTTTTTGCGAGCCGTGGATGCAGGGAAGGCAAGGGAACATATCACAGGTCAGTTCATTTACACGCACATTCGGCAGGCCATTAGAGACGTTGGCGCAGAGAATGTGGTACAGGTTGTCACTGATAATGCATCAAATTGCAAAGCAATGGGTGACTTGATTTCAGCAGAGTTTCCATCCATAGTTTGGACCCCCTGTGCTGCACATTGCCTTGATTTACTCATGGAGGGGATAGGGAAACTCCCTTGGGTGCTGCCTATTGTGTCTGATGCAACAAAGATCACCACTTTCTTCCGCAAGAAGCACCAAGCACTTGCCATCTTTAGGAGCCACAGCCAGTTGGATATGGTACGGCCTTCAAAAACCAGGTTTTCCTATATGTATTTGGTGCTCCATAGGCTCTTCAAGCTAAGGGATTCCCTGATGCAAACAGTGGTGGATCCCAAATGGAGAGACATGCACAATTCCCAGCAGGAGAACACTAAGTACATCCAGAGGCGTGTTCTTGATGAGAGCTTTTGGACAGAGGTGCAGTCTCTCACAGTGGCTTTGCAGCCTGTTCACGTGTTGCTGCGTGTCACGGATATGGAGGGGTCCACACTAGGGCTGGTTTACCATCTATTCTTGCAGATGAAGAGCCACATTAGAGAGTGTCCTTCTTTGTCTCAGCAGCGGTATGTTTCCTTGATTGCATCATTGACAATTGTTGGCAATTGTTTTTTTTTAGATAGCTCGGACCTGCTACACTGAGATGCTTCTTTTTTGATGGATGTGTGCAGACGAGATGACATACTGGCTATTGTGGAGAGTCGGTGGACGTTCATGAGCCGTCCTATACATGGAATGGCTGCATGTCTCCATCCTCTCTACAAAAAGCCAGAACTATTCCATGATAGAGATTTGCTTGCACTACGCGATTCATACATCTCGTTGAGGTATGACGAGGACACACAACTGGAGATTGATGCTGAGATGACGAGCTTCATCAACAGCTTAGGTCCTTCCTTTGTGCGGCTTGTGGCACTGAGATAGGAGGCCACCAAGTTTCCTTTGACTTGGTGACAGAGCTATGGGAGACAGGGTCTTCCCAAGCTTACGGATCTTGCATTACGCCTACTTTCGTAGGTAAATACGAAACCTAAACCATTGCCACTTTTGCAGGTAAATACTAAACCCTAAATCATTGTAATTTCCCAATTGAAGGATTGCTCTGCGGGTGCTTGTGAGCGCAACTAGAGTGCCTACTCATTGATCCACACCAAAATACGCAATAGGCTAAGCACTGCGCAACTAGAGAGGTTGGTTTACTGTAGAGCCAACATGAAGCTTGTGCGAGCCTACCATGCTTTGGGGACACCAAAGCAGGTAATATTAAATATGTAGTTTTGTTAACTCGTCGATTTTACTTATGATGATATGATCGAACTCTTTGTAACGTACGTTCGGTTTTTTCTATGAGCAGGTAGATCCCACGCAGGTTAAGATGGTGCCTGATTCCACTATAGAGAACATTGAGCAGCAGACAAGAGATGAGCAGGAGGAGATTCATCGACTACTTCATAGAGAGTTGGAGAGTGTGGATCGACGAGTGACCAGATCACGAGCACGGGCATACAACATTCCACTCCAAGAGCGAGCTCCAGATCCAGATATTGCATGACGTGAGAGCATTCGCAAAGGAAAGCTTCCTGTCCGCAAAGCACAAGTACGTGCAAATGAGGCGGTTCATCTCATTCACGCCACAGAGGAGGAGGATCTTGAGGATGTTGCAGAGCAGCCACAGGTGTCTATGGTTGTGGAGCCAGAGTACGACGACGAGGGCAATGTCTTGTCACATGGAGACATTCTCTCCTCTGCAGAGAGCTCATCTTCATCCGATGATGAGTTCTAAGCTAGTTGTCTTGGGAGAGAGAGACTTGAGTCTCTTGACTGAGGACTCCATTGGGTTTTTTCTAGTATTATTCATGCTATGTATTAGTTTTAACTTTTGGCATTTGCACCTTGCTAGTTGATGAGCTTTTGTAGTTGGCATCAGACATTGGTCATGATTGCTATGTCATAATGTCATTCTCATTGGTCATGATTGATATGCCATTTTCATGCCGGGATGATTGTAGTGTTGAGTTTTGTATTTGCAGTATTTTAATCATCATTAGTCAATCTTTGGATCTTCACCCTTGTATGATCATTGATGTACATTGTCTCTTACCTTACAATGCTATGTTGCTTTTGAGATTATGGTATCGAGTCTGTCATACTATTACTGAAATCGGGTATTGTGTCCCATGTTCGTATATGGACCATGGTAGGTCACTTGATTGATGTTTAAATTTTAATGCAGGTAGGCCTTTTCATTTAGCCATATAGATTGATAGTTTATATATTTGTGGGCTTCTTTTGTGAAATTTCAAATGTTTTTCCTAATTTTTAAGGGTTTTTTACCAATAGTGCGTATTTTTACGTACCTTAAACCTCAATCCATACAGGACTGCGTACCTTACGTACCGAATACGTACAAGATTTTACGTTTGGTTCCACCTTGGAAAACACCAAATGTCCGTACAATCCTGCCACGTCATCATCCGCTTGCAAATTAATATGTGTGTGTGGGGGGTCTTGTTTTGCCTTTAGTCACTTGGGCCCCCATCGGACGGACTCTACTTTGTAATTTACCCTCTCAAAGTATAAAGAAATACCGAAAAGGGCGCCAATTTTGGGGCCTACAGGTTGTCGGTGTCACAAAGTGAAGACGTGGCGGACAGCAGAAACCCTAATTTTTGCCAGAAACCCTAAAATTCTTGCAAACCCTAATTTCTGCCAAAAACCCTAATTTTTGGAAATCACGGAGGTTGAAAAAAAAAAATCTTTTTTGAATGATGAGCGACGCGAATTTCGCTTTTGAAGAGAATGCTTTTTTTTAACAAAAAAAAAGGAGAACTTGAGAGAGGAGCTTTTGAACTCTTATGCTTTTTATTTTAAAAGCTTTTGGGGCTCTGCTTTTGGGCATCCCTTGTACCTTTAAATATGTGGAGAGGGCTTCACTTCTTAGAGCATTTGGACGCAGAGTCTGAGAGTGAAACCCTAGCCACACTCTTGTACTTTGATCTGATTAATATAAAAAGAAATACCAAAAGGGGCGCCAGTCTTTAGGGCCAATATCTCTAGGCACGGAACTCCGTCGGGCCAGTGCAAATCTATTGTGATCTGTGAATTGTTTTGAAGTGGTTATTTGGTGTTGTCGCGGTTGATTCTTGGCTTGGAGTGTCCAAGTCTGTTACAGCGGTATCAGAGCACGGCCGATTTCTCTTCTACGGGAAATCCGATCCCCGAAATTTTTTTTCCCGCGGCACCTATGGCTTCAGGCAATGATCAGTCGACTCCCTCTACATCTGGAGATGCGAGCTGGGATCACAACAAAGATTCAGACAAAGTATGGCCCGACTAGGCCTACTCAGGCGGAGCAGCAAGAGATAGAGCGTCGTCAATTGATTGGCAATGCAACAAAGATGATGCTCAATTTTGCCAAGCACCCGAAGATGGCAAAATATATGAACCAGACCTCTTTGGAAGAGGTACAGACAGAGTAGCAGAAAACCACAACACCGCTCCCGAAACCCGCTCTCAAGAAATCTTCTACCTCCAAGAAATATACGGAGAAGGAACTAGAGAACGTGGTTGATGCACGGATTGCTCAGCTTTTCGACGTGCAAAAGAAGGACAAAAAGCACGACAAAAAGCAGAAGAAAGGCACTGACTTCCCAGGACATTTGGGTCGTCGGTCGACATTCGACAAGGCAAAGAAACTGAAGAAGCGCGTCAAGTTTGAAGGCCTACCCAGTTCTTCTTCTTCTTCTTCTTCTTCTTCTTCTGACAGTTCTTCTAGCTCTTCAGACGCGAGCGAAGAAGACAGGAAAAGCAAAAAGCGAAGCAAAAAACAACGCTTCGGAAAGGGCAAGAAAAAGGCAAGGAAGTCTAAGTCTCGCCCAGTGAGTGACACTTCTACAGAGGACTCGTCTACGGACAGTTCAGACTCTGACAACGGGAACTTTTATGCGAACAAGAAGAATTTATACAAAGCCAACCAGTATGACTTTCTCGAAGATAAAAGCAAGAAAGTCCGAGAGTTTAAGGAAGGTGGCCACTCGATCAAGTTTGATACTTTCTCAGGATACTCAGATGCTTCGAAGGCTTTGTCTTTTATACAGCAGTTTGACATCGCTTTTGCGGGAGGACGCTATTCAGAGCACTCCAAGATTCGGAGAGCTGCCTCTTATTTTAAGGGGAATGCTCACACTTGGTGGTCCACGCTTCTATTAAGCAAGATTGTGCCAGTTACATGGCTGAAATTCAAGAGGCTTTTTATTTCTTCTTGGTTGACTCAAGAGTTTGAGCGAGATATACGACCTGCTTGGAACCATCTCCGAATGACCAAGAGCGATACAGTGAATTCTTACTGTGAAAGATTCTGGAACTCTTTTCTACCTGCCTCTTCATTCAAGAAGATCTCGTTCAGAGAACAGATTGAGCGGTTTACATTGGGTCTACCTACAGAGATCCGAGACCACTGCTTGGAACAGAAGTCAGCTTCTATTCAAGAGTTGATGAGTCATGCGAAGCGGGGCTTTGCAATTCACTCTGGCAGTCTGACCTACCCCACAGATGAGGCCACGACACAACGAACCGGACAGACTTCTGGGAATGAAAGTAGAAAAAGAAAGAGCAACCGAGAGAAAAAGGATGCACGACCCAGACTTACTCCTTAGGAGCGAACTCGCTACATCAGGGAGGGGAAGTGCTTTGGATGCGGGGAAACTGGACATATCTCCGCGAAGTGCCCTAAAAAGGCACAGAAAGAACAGAATGACAAGCACGACGAAAGGCCTGAGAGTTCGAGAGCAGCTGAGGACCATGTACGAAAAGGCAAGATGAAAACAGGACTGGTTCCAAATTGTGTGGGTATTGATCCCGACACCATGGATGAGAGTACAGAACTTTGCCAAGCTTGGGGCAAAGTGAAAGATCAAGAGGCCCTGATTTTCTTTGATGGAGGAGCCAAGGCCAACTTCATTTCACCGGAATTGGCGGCGCGGCTCGAGATTACTCCCGATCGGATGGGACCACTTGCAGAGGCAGTTCTAGCGGCACCCGGCAGGGACGTAGCCATTACACCTGTCATTGGCAAACTTCGGTTGCAATGTCAGGGGTATTTGGGGCATGAGGACTTCTTCATAATGCCTTTGGAGGGTTGTGATGTTCTCTTAGGGATTCCCTGGTACCACAAGAACAACGCCGTGGTCGATTATCGGGCGAGAAAAAGCGACTTTGACTACAGAAAAGGGCAGAACAATTGTACTTGATATTAAACTGAAGGGCGAGTCTGTCCCTATTGTATCGGCTTCGGCCATTTCAAAATTAATGAAATCCAGTCTGTTTGTTTACTCGATCTTTATGAAAGAGTTGAGTGATGATGATAGGACAAATATGTCTAAACTTGATAAAGAACGCCAAGATTTTCTACACTCTCACGCCGATTGCTTCTCAGAAGGCCTGCAAGGAGAGTTACCACCTACTCGTCCTGAAGATCATACCATTGATCTGATACCTGGTAGTACACCACCGAACCAGCCACCCTACCGTGTGAGCCGAGCACAGAATGAAGAGATTATGAACCAAGTGAAAGACCTCTTGGAAAAGGGTCTTGTCCAGCCTAGTACTTCACCGTATTGCTCTCTAGTGTTGTTGGTTTTAAAGAAAGACGGATCTTGGAGAATGTGCATCGATTATAGAGCTCTCAACAAAATCACCATCAAGAACACATTTCCGATTCCTAGGATCGATGATATACTCGACAGGTTACAGGGATCCTCGTGCTTTAGCAGGATTGACTTGAAGAGTGGATATCATCAGATCAAATAGCGCCAGGAGACGTCTACAAGACAGCTTTTCGGACGACTTTTGGGTTATTTGAGTTTTTGGTGATGCCTTTTGGCTTAACCAATGCTCCTGCGACATTTAACCGGATGATGGATAGGATTTTTCGAGAGTACAGGCTATTTGTTGGCACTTTCTTTGACGACATCATTGTTTTCTCCAAGAATGAGGCAGAACACAGAGATCATCTGCTTCAGGTCTTTCAGGTATTACGAGATCACAAGTTAGTGATTAATACAAAGAAAAGTGAATTTTTCCTACCAGAGATACACTTTTTGGGACACATTGTGTCAGCAACAGGAGTGCAAATGGATCCGGCCAAGATAGAGACTATCCGTGATTGGCCTGACTTGAAGAATGTCCATGAAGTTAGAAGCTTCTTGGGACTATGTTCGTACTACAGGCGGTTCAGACGAAAGTTTGCAGAGGTTGCTTCCCCTTTGCATATCTTGACACAGAAAGGAGTACCTTTTTCGTGGGGACCCACAGAGGTGACTGCCTTTCAGACATTGAAAGAGAAATTGACTACGGGACCTATTTTGACTTTGCCGGACTTGCAAAAGTCATTCGAAGTATATTGTGATGCTTGTGGTCGTAGTCTGGGTGCGGTCTTGATGAAAGAAGGCCATGTCATAGCTTACGAGAGCCGTTTGTTCTCTAGGCCGGAGATGACAGCACAGATTTATGAGAAAGAGCTTTTGGCGGTTATCCATGCTCTTACTCAGTGGCGGCATTACCTACTCGGAGCGGATTTTACTGTCTTTACAGACCATCAGAGTTTGCGCTACTTCTTGTCACAGAAGCAGCTTTCGGAAAAGCAGATGCGGTGGGCGAACATCTTGTCACAGTTCCACTTCCAGATTGTCCATGTGAAGGGACAGAAGAATGTGGTGGCAGATGCTTTGTCTCAAAAACCGCTGGTTCTGGCTATTTCCGCGATACATCATAGGAGCTTCGAGGATATGGTCGATCAGTATGCCACAGATACAGATTTTGCAGATATTTTCACACGGCTACGGGATGGGGAGACAGTAGCTGGATACTCCCTTCGGGAAGGCTACTTGATGAAAAAGACTATTGTTCGTTACACAGCCTGACTGAATTACTGTGAATCCCCTTTCCACCCCAAAAAACACTTTACCTCCTTGAAATTTTCAAGAAAGATCTTGCTACCACCATGAAAGGGGTAGAGAGATATTTCTTTTGGCCGAGACTCAAGAAAGATGTGGAAGAGTTTGTGCGCAGTTGCTTGGTATGCCAGAAGGTCAAGTTTGACAGGCATAAAGCACAGGGATTGTTACAGCCTTTACCCATTCCCACCCGCCCCTGGGAAAGTATAGCGATGGATTTCATTTTTGATCTCCCGAGAACACAGAGTGGTCACGATGGTATTTGGACTGTTATTGACAGATTTAGCAAACAGGCTCATTTCATTCCAGTGAAGAAAACAGTCAAGCCAGATCACTTAGTGAGACTGTTTGTGGCCGAGATTTTTAGATTACATGGCATGCCTGAGACAATTGTCTCCGACAGAGACCCCAGATTTACGAGTTTGTTTTGGAAGGCAATTTGGGAGAACCTTGGCACGCGGTTGCAGTTCTCGTCATCGTTCCACCCGCAGACTGACGAGCAATCCGAGATTGCCAATTCAGTGGTTCTAGATTTATTGAGGTCTTATATCTCAGATCAGAAGACTCAATGGGAAAGATATTTACCTTTGGTGGAATTTGCCTACAATAACACGATACACTCGTCGACGGGGAAGGCGCCATTTGAGATTGTTGAAGGTGTTGCGAAGGTTCCACCCTTCCTGAGCACGAAAGATAAGATCTTTGAAGCGGATGAATATACATACGGCTTTTGCCAAGGTTCGCGAGACTTTGCAGAAGTCTCAAGAACGACAGAAAAAGGCAGCGGATCGCCATCGTCGCGACATGAAATTGAAGGAGGATGATTGGGTGCTCTTACGTTTTGAGAAGGCACGCCTACGAAAGAAAAAGGGAAAGGAGAGGCTTTTTCCAAAGCTTAGTATGCGATACTACGGCCCTTTCCAGATTACTAAAAAGATAAATGAAGTCTCCTTCCGACTGAAACTGCCAGATACTTGGAGGATTCACGATGCATTTCATGTGAGTCACTTGAAACCTTTTAAAGGTGATGTGCCTAATGATGGGAAGCCTGATGAGTAACCCGAAGTGGAAGAAAACGAGGAGATCCTTGTTCCTGAACAGATTTTGGCACATAAGGATACAAAGAATAAGGGTAAAGTCCGAAGGCGGTTCTTGGTTAAGTTCAAGAATTATCCTGCACTTGATGCGAAGTGGATGGAGGAGGAGGACCTAGCAGATACTCCTCAGATTGTGAAACTTTACCTCGATGCTTTTGGTTTAGCATAGTCTACTCCAAATGGAACCCAGAATTCAACTTAGCCAGAGATCTGGTGCAGTGGGATGCACAAGAGGGGAGTCACTCCACTCCTTTGTCAACAGATGCCTTGATTTGAATACTAAAGTCACTGATGTCTCTTTGAGCTTCAGGGATACTAAGAGCTGACAGTATTTTGTTGTATGGCTTTATGAAATGGAATTCCTGATAATGATACTGATGTGTTCTTGACTTCTTTTGAGTGCAGGAACTGATAGCCAAAATGACTGCAGCATTTTGGTCTGATTGATCTCGAATAGACATGGTTGCAATAGGGGTTAGTCAATCGGACATCGATGAGGTCCCGATTGGACCTAGATGTGATTGCTAGCTACATTGCCGATAAATCGTGGTCTAAGATCCGAATGAATGTTGAATGTCATGTGATGTCTGGTGATGTCCTGTGATGTCGTGTGATGTGACTGTCAATTTTGTACATGTGCTAGATGTGTGTTCCTAGTACGTAGGTACTAACAGTCAAGTGTCTGCTAAGATGGTTTATGGCTTTTGTCGGTTTTGCAGGCGTAATCGCGGTCGATTACAATGCTTTCAAGAGGGGGGAATGTCACAAAGTGATGATGTGGCGGATAGGAGAAACCCTAAAATTCCTACAAACCCTAATTTCTGTCAAAAACCCTAATTTCCGGAAATCGCGGAGGTTGAAAAAAAAAAAAACTTTTTTGAATGATGAGTGACACGAATTTCGCTTTTGAAGAGAATGCTTTTTTTTAACAAAAAAAAAGGAAAACTTGAGAGAGAAGAGCTTTTGAACTCTTATGCTTTTTATTTTAAAAGCTTTTGGGGCTCTGCTTTTGGGCATCCCTTGTACCTTTAAATATGTGGAGAGGGCTTCACTTCTCAGAGCATCTAGATGCAGAGTTTGAGAGTGAAACCCTAGCCACACTCTTGTACTTTGATCTGATTAATATAAAAAGAAATACCGAAAGGGGCGCCAGTCTTTGGGGCCAATATCTCTAGGCACAGAACTCCGCCGGGCCAATGCAAATCTATTGTGATCTGTGAATTGTTTTGAAGTGGTTATTTCGTGCTGTCGCGGTTGATTCTTGACTTGGAGTGTCCAAGTCTGTTACAGTCGGCGTCTGCTCGGAGCATTCTAGCTTCCGAGCCGTGTGTGTGTGTAAGTGTTAATTCCCATCGCAGGTTCCCTTTGCAAAGTGCTCTGTGTGTGTCTCTAAAAGTAAAGAATTTCGGGTGAAAGCCAAAGTCTACCGCCCCATGGGCCGGTTTCAAGGTTCCATTGCCGGGATATCAATCATTTTTTCCTCAAGAAGTGAGCCTTGGTTGTTTTGGGTAAAGACACAGAGTACAGGAACGCGGGATTATACTATGGCCGACAAAGGGAAGGGCATTATGAAAGAGGGTTCCTCTTCACAGGACAAAAAGGAAATTCCGCATGTTCGCTCTGCAAAAAGTGGTCAAATTAGGACTGATTTTCTAGTGCGTTTTTAGGGTTTTCAAGTATGAACCAAGATGAGATAGGGAGAGGTCTCACAGTGGTAGATTGGCCACTAGATCTCTTACGGGAGTGATGTGGGTCTGCCGAGTGGTATGCTACTCGCCGATTCTCTGAGGCGATTGCTTGGATTCTTTCACGCATTGGTAAATCATCTTGAAATTTGAACTTACTTGGTCGTGGGTAGTACGCTACACTGTTGTGGGTTTATGCTCGTTTGCAGTGTCCCAAGACGAGCACCACGTGCCAATACAAAAGAACAGACTGAAACAGACTTTTAGCACTTCAATAACAATTGAACTGAGAGAGAGAGAGAGAGAGAGAGAGAGAGAGACGACATGCAACATGGAGTGGCGGAATTCCACCCCAAAGAGTATTGGCCCCAAACCTTGGCACCCCTTTCAGTATTTCTTTATATTGCATCAACACAGTACAAGCCGGTACTCTAGACTCTGCACCTTCTCCAGGAAGCATGCCAAAGAATGAGCCCTAACCTCTTATTTTAAGGCCCTTGGCCTGAAAAGCAGTTACGTGAAAAGCCTTCACAACTCAAAAGCTTCTGGTCCAAAAGCAATGCCAAAAAGCTGTCAGCGCAATTTACGAAAATCCGTATAGTCCTGCCACGTCAACAATGCCAACGTGAAACGCAAAAATCCGTACAATTCTGCCACGTCAACAGCCAGCGGAATTCCCGAAAAACTCCGTACAGCTGCCACGCAAAACTGTCAGTGTGTGTGTGGATCCTGCTTTATTTTAATCCTTTATGTCACTTGGGGCCCCATCCGACGAGGTCCCCATAAGTTGGTAGGACTTCTTCTTCTGTTACTTGTTCTTCTTAGAGTTTAGGCCCCTCGGCCGGCATCTGCAAGTTGACTCCATTCTTCAGGGCTTTGACACGTAGCAGTTTGTTACATCTCCCCTTCGTGAAAGAGAGTAATCATCCGTGATTACAGCATATCTACAAAACAACTCAAGTTAGCTCAAAAATTTCCGAGGGTCATTCCGAGGGACATTCAGTTTGCTCTTTTTGTTAAGGAGTTAGCTTCTCCTTTCGGCTCTTTTGATGAAGGAGTTAGCTTCTCCTTTCAGCTCTTTGGATCAAGGAGTTAGCTTCTCCTTTCGTCCAAATCGGAACTCTTGATAATCCGGCGTAGTAAAATTAGCCATCACACCCAGACCGTACTGATCTTCCACGGGTGTCTTGATGCACTAAAATTACATACCCACGTAATCTCATCCAATTAGGAATATTCAGTCATTGGCACATCACAATGCAACACAAATTGTTAGGTGCAGCGGAATGAATGTTGTATTTTCTCAAGATTAGTGATCTTTATTGCTCAAGGTTTCTTTTTCGTTCTTTAGAGAAAGAGAGAGCTTTCCGTCTTGTAGAGTACTATAGTCACGAACAAAGTGAGTGGATATTGTGCGTGCAAGTGAATGAGACTGAGAGAAGGAGAGAGAGGAGATACGACACCCGAGAGGTTGTAAAACCCTCCTCCGAAGGCCCCACTCTCATCGGCGAGAGTGGTCTATGCTTTGATTGCACAAAGGTGCACAATGCGTATGCAATGGACTATGCAACTTGGTCTATGCCGATGACGACGACAGTGACGACGACGATGGCTGAAATCTGAGATCTTCTAATCGCTGAATTTCGGGACTGTTTCGGTGGCTGAAAATGACTGTTTTGGCAGCATTTTCTTGGCTGAAAAATGAGGTTTCTTAGGGCTGAAAACTGAAGGTCTTTACGGGCTGAATCTGCTACACTTTAGGTGAATAATGCCGGTCTTAATTTGTTGTTGAAATCCAAAAACGCCAGGGGCTGAAATTGATCCTTCTGTCGCCGGGGTTATGCAAATGCAAAAACGCTAGGTTGATCTGCTGTGTCGTGATGACGCCGGGGCTGATCTACTGTGCACAAATCGCCAAGGCTGATCTGATGCAAAAACGCTAGGTCTTCTGTGGAGAAAACGCCAGAGCAGTCGCGGGGGTTGGTCTTGCTGAGAAGTTGCCTGTTGAGCAAGGTGCTCCTGCTGCCTCTTCTTCCAGAAAGTGCTGACTTGGGTTTGCTTATATATTAACTTAGCAAAATTGCCCTACCTACTTTTGTTGGAAAGTCACTTAAAAATAATAAGTGAAAATCCCAATAAATAGGAAAATAGGCTAAATGCACTGGAAAATTCCCATAACTGATGCTAATGGATTCTGATGGGAATTCCGATGATCATGCTGTGTGCAGCCGGAGGATATGCATCTATGCTAAGTGACTGGGCATGCACGGTCTACGAATAGACTCACAAAAGTGCCAGATCACTGCTAATCTAACTTGATCGAACTGACTGAACCCTGTTGTGGTGTAGCTTGTCCACGGACACATAAGGTTGGGATGTGTCACGTGACATCCCCTCCTTTTCAAAGTGAGGTATTGGTACCGAACTGTATGGCGTCAAGGGAGATCGCCAACAGCATCCGGAATCCTGGAAGGGACTCTTCGCCGGCCCACTCTGATGTGTGGGTCGTGCGGTACTTGAACTTCATAAAGGTCTGCAAAGTCTTCTGAATCTCCTTTCTTGCGTCAACTTCGTCGAGTATCCTGCTTCTTTCGTCTTCAAGAATCTCCATGGCTGAAAATTCCTGAAACCATCTCCAACACAAAACCATGAACATACCCATTCCATGTAAAGTGAAGGAAAAAAATATTGTCTTCTCTAAAGACTGTGCATGCAATGTAGATGAACAAATAGATGGAGTGACAACCCGTTCATCAAACACATGCAAACAATGAGGTCGAATCTTTTCTGTTTGATCGAAATCAATCAATTGTGGCAAATCACCATGGAAATGCCGATGCTTGGTGCTCATACAATCATGTGCTCTTTCGGAAACTGTGTCATGCCAAGGAAGAGACATGGAATGTGACTTCCTGACATACAAACTTTTCAACTCTTCATGCACAATCTGCATACATTCGTGCTCATCCATGAGAGAAACGTGCTCAACATACAATATGTCATGCCTAGGAAAAGGGATCACATAACGATGCTGACTAAAATACAGGAAACCTTCACGAATGAAACACTCGAACAATGCGTGCGTATCAATCGTGCGAACACAGAATACTTCCTGTGATGGTTCTTTGGACCAAGGCTCAAGAGCCAAGATCGCTTCTTCGGGATCTATCGAATCGTCTTGTGGGGGATCTGTGGACCTCGACTCGAAAGCCAAGATCGATTCTTGGTGATTGATCAAATCTACAACGAGGTTAGCTTCGCTAGAAAAAGCATCAACTAACACATCATCCTTGTGAACAATCACATCTTCTTCATGCAACTCATCATGCTTGTGAGAAATCACATCTTGATCATGCAAATCATCATGCTTGTTATTGGCATCCAAATCATCATGCTTAGCAATATCATTCAAATCATCATGCTTATCTTTGTCATCCAAAACATCATGCTTATCATCATGCAAATCATTGTCAATCAAATCATCATCATGCTTCACACAATCATGCAAATCCTGTGTGTCATGCTTTGGAGAAGAAGAAACGGAGAGAGTCTCCTTTTCCCGAATTTCGTGCATCGGTGCCGGCACATGAGAAAAGAGTTGCAACAAGGTTGCTTTCCTTTCTCTGTACTCATGCTTTATGGCTGCCATTCTTTCTTCGTGTTCACGCTTTTCTTTCTGCATTTCTTGCTTCTCGTTCTAACTTCTGTTTCAGAAAAAATTGCTGCAAAGCCTCCATAGGAGTTAGTGCAATCTTTGTCGTAGATGGGAAAGGGGGAGGGTCG
Source organism: Adiantum capillus-veneris (assembly GCF_014529385.1). Taxonomy (NCBI): domain Eukaryota; kingdom Viridiplantae; phylum Streptophyta; class Polypodiopsida; order Polypodiales; family Pteridaceae; genus Adiantum; species Adiantum capillus-veneris. The sequence goes on from NC_140935.1 coordinate 124,557,935, forward strand.
GCAAAACCTCTTGGTGGGGAAAATTCTTCTTCGCCTCTCTCATGCTCATCACCTCCAAGCGAAGTATCCATTCCCCTTCGAGTGATGATCATCCTGCAATCGTGGGTTCTTGTGGGTTCTTAAGTTCACGAGGAACTTGGGTTCTTGCGGGTCTTGGGTTCTTAAGTTCACGAGGAACTTGGGTTCTTGAGGGTCTTGAGTCTTGAGGGTCTTGGGTTCTTGAGGTTCTTGAGGTTTTCTTTCGCTTGCAAATCGCGTTGGAGAAGGATCTTCTCTTCACCCGAGTTCTACTCCTTTCTGTAGGCGCACCCCTTGGCAGCCTTGCGCTCACACCAAGGTTGCTTTTTCCCACCTCACGTCGATTGGCTGGCCGCTAAGTGCACGGTCCGCTCTCAATGAGTGAAAAGAGACACAAGGGGAGGCTGGACAAGCCCTTCTTTCTTGGGATTCCTGTCACTCTTTAACAAAACACGATTAGGAATCGCCACGCCCAAGTAAACTTGGATTCGTGCGATCGTAACAAGCAAAAAAATTATTGTGGTTCTTGTGGTTCTGTCCTTGAGTAATGCAGAACACTTCCAAAGCTCTGATACCAATGTTAGGTGCAGCGGAATGAATGTTGTATTTTCTCAAGATTAGTGATCTTTATTGCTCAAGGTTCCTTTTTCGTTCTTTAGGGAAAGAGAGAGCTTTCCGTCTTGTAGAGTGCTGTGGTCACGAACAAAGTGAGTGGATATTGTGTGTGCAAGTGAATGAGACTGAGAGGAGAGAGAAGAGATACGACACCCGAGAGGTTGTAAAACCCTCCTCCGAAGGCCCCACTCTCGTCGGCGAGAGTGGTCTATTCTTTGATTGCACAAAGGTGTACAATGCGTATGCAATGGACTATGCAACTTGGTCTATGCCGATGACGACGACGGTGACGACGACGACGATGACGACGACGATGGCTGAAATCTGAGATCTTCTAATCGCTGAATTTCGGGACTGTTTTGGTGGCTGAAAATGACTGTTTTGGCTGCGTTTTCTTGGCTGAAAAATGAGGTTTCTTAGGGCTGAAAACTGATGGTCTTTACGGGCTGAATCTGCTACACTTTAGGTGAATAATGCCGGTCTTAATTTGCTGCTGAAATCCAAAAACGCCAGGGGCTGAAATTGGTCCTTCTGTCGCCGGGGTTATGCAAATGCAAAAACGCTAGGCTGATCTGTTGTGTCGTGATGACGCCGGGGCTGATCTGCTGTGCACAAATCGCCAAGGCTGATCTCATGCAAAAACGCTAGGTCTTCTGTGGAGAAAACGCCAGAGTAGTCGCGGGGGTTGGTCTTGCTGAGAAGTTGCCTGTTGAGCAAGGTGCTCCTGCTGCCTCTTCTTCCAGAAAGTGCTAACTTGGGTTTGCTTATATATTGCCCTACCTACTTTTGTTGAAAAGTCACTTAAAAATAATAAGTGAAAATCCCAATAAATAGAAAAATAGGCTAAATGCACTAGAAAATTCCCCTAACTGATGCTAATGGATTCTGATGGGAATTCCGATGATCATGCTGTGTGCAACCGGAGGATATGCATCTATGCTAAGTGACTGGGCATGCACGGTCTACGAATAGACTCACAAAAGTGCCAGATCACTGCTAATCTAACTTGATCGAACTGAACCCTGCTATGGTGTAGCTTGTCCACGGACACATAGGGTTGGGATGTGTCACGTGACACAAATGCTTACATATGCATGTTACAAGACACAACAAACAACGAATCTAAGCACTCCCCCGAGACAAACGGTCTACGGTATGAAGCTACTCAACAACTACCTCGTCACTCCCCCCGCAAATAACCTGAAAAGGTCCGGGCCATGAGCTCAGACGACTGTACAACCAAAAGCTCCCCAGACCGCAGTCTGGGTCGCTTGGAGGTTCAAGCATACAACAGAACGCTCCCCAGGGATCGGCCTACGTCGTTCCGAGGTTCAAACAATACCAAAACAGTATTTCTCACTTCTCCACCTGGGAGTAAAAACCAATCAATGAAACCAATATTAAACAAAGTCAAACATTTCAAATCGGCACCAAAACATGTTCAAAACAGATACGATCTATTTCAAACAAATTTCAAACCAGATCACCAAACAAGTTCTCAAACAGAAGTCAAACTTAAAAAGCAATCTCGACATCAATCGAGCTCGAAAAGTCGACTGATTTTCCATCCTGGAACCTGCACCAAAAATTAGGCTTAGGTTCATTCCATAAGGTCGTAGCCGAGCACGGCATGGTCCATCAGCTCTTGGATAGACAGTGTTTCTTAGGCGGTGATGGTAGTCCTAAGATAGCAATCGTACTGGAACTCCAAGGTCATCTGCTCATAAAGAGACATCTACTTAGAGATGTCGAGAAATTTCAAGTTATAATCTACTAGGGTTTCCATGGCAAGCATTTCAGGATACCCCACTCTACCAGAAGTTGCATTCCGAAGGAAGATGTCAGAAACCATACAACTTCGGGCAAAAAATTTTCTTGAAAGCTTGCAAAGTCCTTGGAAGTGTGCGGCTTGGTAGCTATAGACATCTACATGGTACTGTCTCTGAGAAAAACAGCGGCTCGAAACAAATCTTGGATCCTTCTCTTGCAAGGGATCTTAATGGCTTATGCCCTATAAGACATGAGCGGTGAAGACGGGAGCGCGCCCGATGCGCGATGAAGTAAGGGTGGGAGTGGCTAATAAGTCCGGATTGGCAGGCGAAGATACCTCAAATAAAATTCCAATAGCTCTCTCGAGTCTCTGCTCTTTTGTAGGACTGGTATGCTTCCAGAAAAGCACACGCCTGATGCTCTAATACCACTGTCACAAGACGTGGCACCACGTGCCAATAGAAAAGAACAGACTGAAAGAGACTTTAGCACTTCACTAACAACTGAACTGAGAGAGAGAGAGAGAGAGACCCGGTACTCCAGACTCTACACCTTCTCCAGGAAGCATGCCAGAGAATGAGCCCTAACCTCATATTTAAAGGCCCTTGGCCTGAAAAGCAATTACAGTGAAAAGCCTTCAAAACTCAAAAGCTTCTGGTCCAAAAGCAATGCCAAAAAGTTGTCAGCGCAATTTACGAAAATCCGTACAGTCCTGCCACGTTAGCAATGCCAGCGCGAAACGTGGAAATCCGTACAGTTCTATCACGTCAGCAGTCAGTGGAATTTCCGAAAATCTCCGTACAGCTGCCATGCAAAACTGTCAGTGTGTATGTGGGTCTTGCTTTATTTTAATCCTTTATGTCACTTGGGGCCCCATCAGACGGGGTCCCCATAAGTTGGTAGGACTTCTTCTTCTGTTACTTGTTCTTCTTAGGGTTTAGGCCCCTCGGCCGGCATCTGCAAGTTGACTCCATTCTTCAGGGCTTTGACACGTCAGCAGTTTGTTACATGCAGAGGCAAGAGCCTCGACAGGTTGCAAGATGCTATGTGGTGAAGTTCAAGAACTATCCACCAATGGATGGAAAGTTGATGGAAGAGCATGAACTGTCAGAGTAACCAAATGTATTGCAACTTTACCTTGAGATCTTTGGGTTACAACCTACTTATGCCCCAACCCAACATGTGCAAAGGAGGGATAATGATAGAGCTAGCACATCATATATACATATGAATTCAGAATTTCAATGTAATAGATGGAAATGACAAAAGTATGAAGGTCTCATTAAGTCATTTGTATCTACGTGTCACGACCTTTCTTGCAGATACATGCGTTGATAAAAGAGTGCTAACAACACAAGATCATCAGTGGCATGTATTTATGATATGCAATCGAGGACGGTTGTAATTTCAATAGGGAGGTATGTCACGAAAACGTGGCAACTGCTAACCTTAGTTGTTGGTTTCTTTCCAATGATTTTTGTTTAATTTTTTAGACCCTCTTTTTGAAGTTGCAAATGGTCGGACATTGTATGGCCAATGTGAACGGTAGTTTCACCCACAAACAGGAAGTTGGTCGGCATTGGAATTCGTATAGTAAAAGGATGTCTAGGCTCAGTGCAAGATCATGTTGGTCCCCCCGTCGCACTTAGCAAGTTGGTGGATACTAGGAAGTGAACTCAATAAAGGCATAAAGTCAAGGTGGGATCACCAACAGAAAGTATCTGACAGTTGGGCCACATTGCACTTTTGGATGCGGTCCCAATGAGGATCATGTTGGTCCCCCGTCGCACTTAGCAAGTTGGTGGATACTAGGAAGTGAACTCAATAAAGGCATAAAGTCAAGGTGGGATCACCAACAGAAAGTATCCGACAGTTGGGCCACATTGCACTTTTGGATGCGGTCCCAATGAGGATTGATGGAACCGGTGGGAGTCCAACGGAAGCATCCCCTAAAATTTAGGGAACTGCTATTTTGGGCCACGAAATCTATTCGCGTCATTAGCTTCAGAATGACAAGGGGAACATTTTATTACTCTGCTGCAAAGTCAACAGATGCACCAATTGAGAGATTTTTAAGCAGGAAGCCCAATGCAGGGAAATTGCATGCGTGAGTGCCAAGTGGCACTCTTTGGCCAATTTACCAAGTTTGAGAGAACAGAACTCGTTACTGACTTTTTGGAGCAGTTTTGGAGGCTGACAACTGTGATTTTCAGCCATTTCTCTCCATTTTTGAGTATCCCATGACTTTACCTAGGATCAAGGAGCTCATTTTCAGCATTAGAAGGCATCAGATGCGTGTTTAAAAGGCTGTTTTGTTGCATTTTCAGCGATATGCAGGTTTTGGCAGCCATGGAAAACTTTCCCTTTTTGCATCTATTTGTTCACAGATGCATTATAGGTTAAGTGCAAAAGAGAGGGCGCTCGATTTATGCTGGGGGGATGCTTCATTGAGAGGTTAAGAGCTATGAAGTGCTTGCTTTCCTCTCTATGTACAGTGTGGTGCTAGGAGTGATGAACTGCACACTACACACTGCTCTCTCTTCCCCCTATGTGCAGTTATGTGATGCCCCACAAGAGGGCTCTTCATTTGATTGATGTACAGTTGTGTGGTTCATGCTTTTGTGTTGAGGCAAGAGCCTTCTTGAGCAAGAACAGGGGTAGCTAGTTGCTACTCCAAAGCAGGCACCGGTGAGGGTCATAACCTCACCGTACACGTGCGTTTTCAGCGTTGTGTATACGCTGTAAATTGACTGTTTTTTAGCCATACAGACGCCAGAACCATTGGGAATAGTGCCCCACTGGCAGAGGACAGTTTAGAGACTATTTAGGGCTGAAAACAGGGCAAAAATCAGTAAATACAACGTGCTGAATTTCCTGTTTTTGGACACGAATCAGAGGGTTTATGCCAGTGGAAGTGAGTTCCAGTAGGGGAATTGGTCTCGCGCAAGTTTTGGGGCTGTTATGCTGCCAAAATTTGGCCAAAACAGATGGTATCTAGCGGGATACAGGTAAAGGATTCCCAAGACTCTACTTTGTAATTTACCCTCTCAAAGTATAAAGAAATACTGAAAGGGGCGCCAATTTTGGGGCCTACAGGATGTCTACGTCTGCTCGGAGCATTCTAGCTTCCGAGCCGTGTGTGTGTATAAGTGTTAATTCCTGTCGCAGGTTCCCTTTGCAAAGTGCTCTGTGTGTGTGTGTGTGTGTGTGTGTGTGTGTGTGTGTGTCTAGTAAAGAATTTCGGGTGAAAGCCAAAGTCTACCGCCCCATGGGCCGGTTTCAAGATCCATCCCGGATCTCACTGATGTCGGATTACCTAATTGCATATTGCGATCATGTCCAGAGATTTCCGAGACCGAAATGCTACAATCATTTGGTCAATCATTCCATCTGCACTCAAGCACTGTCGTGTGCGAGTAATCATTTCAGGAGATCCCAATCCATCAATCACACAATGAGTGACACAAATGTGACGCAGTACTACATCTACTCCTAGTTGCAGATACGCAAAGCGCCATGCCAAGGAGGACCCATGCGCTTGGATGGTCACGACCCTTCGCTCAAGAGGCGTGCCTCTTTGCCAAAAGCCACACTCCTTCAACGACTGGTCACACCCCTTCGCTCTACGGGTGCGACTCTTCGCCCAATGGTTGCAGCTCTTCGCCGAAAGGATGTGTCTTTACATCTAAAGTCATGTCTCTTCACCATGAGGCGTGTCTTTTCATTTGTGTCTCTTCATCTCCTATATAAGGAGCCTATTGTACTTGGTTTCAGGGAATCATTCAATCAATCAAACACAGAGTCTTTTGAGTCTTGTTTCTGAGTTCAGTTCAAGTTTTTTAAGTCTTAATCATGAGTTTAAGTACTTAACTAAGGATTAGTACCTAGAACCCTTACAGTGGTATCAAAGCAAAGAGCAAAAAACATTCCCGGACCCGAAGGTTGTGAGCCTCTCACCCTCGCCGCTAACCTCTCCCCCCCTTCCCGGAGTTGCATGGAAGCAGAAGAAAGGTGATACATACACACCCACGAGCATGAGGTAACATGAATTTTTCTGTTCCAATTACATAAATAACAGACAGAGACGCAGGTGTGTGTGTCCGGCGTGCCACATACTCGGTGATTTTCTCGGAAAATTTCATGCTGGGTGACTCTTTGCGTACCCCATCCCTCGGGTGGTAACCCTTCGAACCTGCCCTCTCACCCCTTCCCGCAAACGGGCACATCAACGGGCAGCACCTCTTCACTTTACTGGCACCCTTTCGCATATAGAAGTACTTATTTGCGGGTGTGGCGCTCTCTCTGCTAGCGGCTGAGTACATTCGTTGGTTGCTGCACATCAACGGGCACGCCTCTTCGTGAAAGGGCACCATGGAAGGACACCCCTTCACTCATGTCGCATCCCTTTCTCTCAAAGTTACTACTCACCAAGCGATGGAGTCCCCAGCAGTCTGCCTCTTCACACGGGCTGAAAACTCCTCACGCTAATTTGCTGAATCGCTGGCTGAAGCGTTGCCTTCTTTCACTGGAGTTTTATGCTAAGAAACCAGCAGCGTTACCTTTTAAACCTACATTAACACACCCCAAATTTATTAAGCCCCATAGTGGCCGGCCAAAATTGGTTGCCTACCCCAATTTACCCACGTGTGAACATTTTGAATCCTCCAGAGTCCAAACCAGCCAGCAACGTAGCAGATGTCGCACGTTTCAGCCCTCTTTCACCCTCTAGAGTTGGCTCTCTAGCTCCCCTCTGCGCGCCGTCGGAACCGCACCCATGGCAAATGACAAGTTCTGGGTGCCCATCCCTTTCCTCTCATACATAGACGAGGTTCCAGAGGAAAGTTTGCCGGAGAACCACCTCCCTGGCCACGATATAATTGTTATTTTGACACTCAAACGGCCGAAACAAAACCCATCCCGGTTCTCAAACCAATTTTGGAGCCGAATTATATACTAGTTCCCGAGCCGGCAAACATCTTTATTACAGATCCTCCAAAACCCGTACTCGCTCCAGATTCGATACCCGTTCTTGTGTCTCAAGTCGTGCCGACACTACAGGATTATGTGGTTTCTGTCACCTATTGCCACGTAACTCAGTTACAAGTGTTGGTGGTGTGGCACATCTACTAGCATGCAAGTCTCGTCATCTTCCACACTTTCAAGTACATCCTTGGGCGGTACCCTACTCCCTGACAGAGTGCAGATTGGACGCAATCAACAACATTATCTTCGTCTCTGATTACACAACCCGCTCTAAAGGAGACACCTCCCATCGACGAGGTCGAGATCTCCATGTCGACGTCCCATGAAGAAGATGGTCAACAGGCGCAAATGCTTGCCTTTCTCAATGCCCAAATGGAAGCTATGCAACAGACTTTCTCAGCAAGTCTTGCTTCCATCAATACTTGCTTGGACCAGTTACAGATGCAAACCTTTGAACCGACCAAATCGGAGGTTTCGCAGCCGAAATTCTCTCACCCAAAGCATGGTTTCTCAAAGACAACTAGACACAAAGTACCTTCGTGCGAGCAGCAACAGTCTCAGCATGAATATTCTTGGAAATGCTACAGTTCTAAGCAGCCAACTTCTTATCGGAATCATCGGCAACAAAAGCAGAAATATGAAGCTTCCAAAGGATCATCAGCAATATCAAGATGGGCTTACTTAGTGGCGCATATATTCGAACCTAGTCAAGTACTCGGTCGTGAATGCTGCGACCCTGGACAAGTTCCCCCTCGCGAGCCCTGCCCTACATTTAAGTCTTTCTTATATGATGGTGGTAAAATTGAAGATTTGTTGATTCTTTCTTTGTGCAAGAAGATCCTTCAGAGGTCTAAGAGGCAACAGCTCCCTCGACCTCCCCCTTCTCAATTGAAAGCCTTAATACCCACTAAGAAAGCTGAACATTTAGAAGATTCCAGTTCTTATGTGACAACCAACAAGCACATAACCCCTTCTTTGGCCGTGATCCACACAGGAAAATTCGCCTCGTCACCACCCTTGCAAAATGCAGTCTTTGTCTCTAAACAGATACCAGATGCTATGGTGAATGATAATTCTTCAAACTTAAAGATACCAGTTCTTACCTTCAATAATACAAAGGATAAAACAGATACAGAATCTTGCAGCACAACTTCAGTCGCTGCAATTGAATCTTTGGACACAACTTGTTCTATTGATAAACCTTAACAGATGGATATACCTCCAAACACTACTCTGTCTCAGTCTACGACATCCCTCAGAAGGATTTTACTCTTCCAGATAAACCAATGGAATACCGTACAAATTTCGAACCAGTGGTCATCACTCCACAGAAAACTCAAGTCAGTTTACCAATAATTTCACTCGAAGTATATAAAAATTCAATCTTTTCTTGGATAAAGCTCAAAGTTACAAAAGACTTTGACAAAGGCACTTATCAAGTTGCAGATATAATCAGTTTTCAATTTGGCAAAATAGTCATGGTCAATAACAGTGCCATGACATGGGACTTAACAGAAAGAGCTTTGGATGCAGAAGCACAACAACAATACATTTCCTTCTCTCGGAGTTTCTACAACTACCCTGGGTTTTATTTAAAGAGGGAGGGAATGTCACGATTGTGACTATGTTGCAGTGTTACATCTACTCCTAGTTGCAGATACGCGAAGTGCTATGCCAAGGAGAACCCATGCGCTTGGATGGTCACGACCCTTCGCTCAAGCAACATGCCTCTTCACCAAAAGCCACACTCCTTCGACGATTGGTCACACCCCTTCGCTCTACGGGTGCGACTCTTCGCCCAATGGTTGCAACTCTTCGCCGAAAGGATGTGTCTTTACGTCTAAAGTCATGTCTCTTCACCATGAGAAGTGTCTTTTCATTTGTGTCTCTTCGTCTCCTATATAAGGAGCCTATTGTACTCGGTTTCGGGGAATCATTCAATCAATCAAACAAAGAGTCTTTTGAGTCTTGTTTCTGAGTTCAGTTCAAGTTTCTTAAGTCTTAATCATGATTTTTAAGTACTTAATTAAGGATTAGTACCTAGAATCCTTAAAATGAGTTCATACTTAACAGAGTGGTTCAATCATTCAGTTCTAGCTATGTGGCCATCTCATCCCGCAAGAACTCTTAATGCGCTCACGACACTTCCATTGAATCATGATTCAAAATTCATGATTCTTTTCGTTATCAGGTTCATTCTGGAGCTATCATTGCTCCATAATCATCATCATCTCATTCTCAATTTTCACCTGTTATCTGCACACAACTAGCAAGTTCTTCCAGAAAACATTAATTTCATAAATATATCAAATTCATCTTGGGGAATTTCCATAAAATCCACAAATCACACACTTAGTTCATATTAAACACAATGTTTCAATCATCTAGTCATCTCATCGTCCAGAAGTCTTGATGTACCTAGATCCTTGTGTAGCCATCTCATCCCGCAAGAACTCTTGATGCGCTCACAACAGTATTTAGACATCTCATTCATATGGGAATCTTGATGCACTAGAATCATTGTCACGAGGACGTGGCAGTTATTAACCATGTCACAGAGATGTGGCAACTGCTAACCTTGGTTGTTGGTTTCTTTCCAATGGGGTTTATTTTATTTGTTTAAGACCCTCTTTTTGAAGTAGCAAACGATCAGACATTGTATGGCCAATGTGAACGGTAGATTCACCCGCAGACGGGAAGTGGTCGGCACTGGAATTCGTATGATAAGAGGATGTCTAGGCTCAGAGCAAGATCATATAGGTCCCCCCATCGCACTTAGCAAGTTGGTGGATACTAGGAAGTGAACTCAATTGAGGCGTAAAGTCAAGGTGGGACTTCCAACAAAAAGTATCCGACAGTTGGGCCACATTGCAATTTTGGATGCGGTCCCAATGAGGATAGATGGTCAGAAGACCAGTGGGAGCCCAACGGAAGCATCTCCTAAAATTTAGGGAACTGCTATTTTGGGCCGTGAAATGTGTTCGCGTCATTACCTCCGGTATGACTAGGGGAACATTTTATAACTCTGCCGTGAAGTCAACTGGGCAACCGGTCAGGATATTTTTAAGCGGCAAGCCCGAAACGGGCAAATGCTTGTAAATGCGCCAAGTGTCAACTTTTCATGCACTTTCCTCTTGCAGAAGAATTGGCGCTGAATTTAGAGAAGGGAGAGGCTTCATTTGCAACCTGTCACAGGTTAAGAGCTATGGAGTGCTTCCTTTCCCTCTCATGTACAGTGTGGTGCTAGGAGTGATGCCCTGCACACTACACACTGCTCTCTCTCTCCCCTACGTGCAGTTATGTGATGCCCCACAAGAGGGCTACTCATTTAACTGATGTACAGTTGTGTGGGTTCATGCTTTTGTGGTGAGGCAAGAGCCTCCTTGAGCGGGAACAGGGGTAGCTAACTGCTACTCCAAAGCAGGCACTGGTGAGGGTCATAACCTCACCGTACAGGTGCAAAATCAGCGCTGTGTATGCGCTGTAAATTCACTGTTTTTCAGCCGTACGGACGCCAAGATCATTGGGAATCGTGCCCCACTGGCAAAGGACAGTTAGGGGACTGTTTGGGGCTGAAAACAGGGCAAAAACCAGTAAATACAGCGTGCTGAATTTACTGTTTTTGGACAGGAATCAGAGGGTATACGACAGTGCGAGCGAGTTCCAGCAGGGGAATTGGTTTCACGCAAGTTTTGGGGCTGTTATGCTGCCGAAATTTGGCCAAATCAAATGGTATCTAGGTGGATACACGTGAAGGATTCCCAGGACCTTACCTTGTAATTTACCCTCCTAAAGAATAAAGAAATACCGAAAGGGGCGCCAATTTTGGGGCCTACAGGTTGTCGGCGTCTGCTCGGAGCATTCTAGCTTCCGAGCCCTATGTGTATTCAAGTGTTAACTCCCGTCGCAGGTTCTCTGTGCAAAGTGCTCTGTGTGTGTGCTTAAAGTAAAGAATTTCGGGTGAAAGCTAACGCCTACCGCCCTACGGGCCGGTTTCATGGTTCCATTGCCGGGATATCAATCACTTTTTCCTCAAAGAGTGAGCCTGGATTGTTCAGGGTAAAGACACACAGTGCAAGAACGCGGGGATTACACTATGGCCGACAAGGGGAAGGGAATTATGGAAGAGGGTTCCTCTCCAAAGGACAGGCAGGAGATTCCTATGGTTTTTGAGATTGGCGAGAGCTCACGGCCACGTCAGTCTGTACCTCCTATCAACGTGAATGTCCCTCCAGTAGTACAGGGCTTTATGACAGGGCAACTTGAGGATGATGCGTTTACGACTCAGTTAGTTGCCGCGGTGAATGTCTTTTCGCAGCTGGTGCAGAATCCGAGGTTTATGGAATTCTTGCAAGCGCCACCAGTGCAACATCAAAATAGGCAACCTACGCCGCGTACAGAGCTTGTTGAAGCTCAAGCCCAGGTACTTCATGAGGCGCAGGAGGAAAGGGAACACTCGCATGTTGCGGAGTCGAGGGCTCCAAAGCAGGTTCCTCCCGTGCTTGAACACGTGGCTAGAACGCCTATTCCACAGGTTATGCCAGTTCAGCCCGCCACCTTTCAGAGCCAGCATGCTGTCTTGAATGGACAGGGAGCTGGATACCAGGCTATGCACTCAGTTTTTCCACCACCCACGGTACATCCTGGGTATTTCGGGGGTGGATCAGTGTTACAAAGTATGGCTGGTTATGCGTCTGGAAGTCAGCCGTACATGCCAGGAACAGTGTTCGGGGGTATGCAAGGTATCATGCCAAACCCCATGTATGGTACTATCGGCATGCAGCAAGGTTTCCACGGCAACCAGGGCCAGTTTGGGGTGCCACAGGGTCATTTTGGCATGGCTGGTTTTTCTAGAGAGCAGCCAGAATTCGCACCTCTGACGCAAAATGTGAATGGCCAACACGTGCCGATCATGCCTAGTACAGTGCCCATGTTGCAGACCATCCCGTATGACAACTTGGGGGCGCTAGAGAAGCCGAAGGCTTACAAAGAAGGTGGTGCAGCAGTAAAGTTCAGTACCTTCAGTGGTTTCGAGGACAAGACAAAGGCACTCACTTTCCTCCAGCAGTTTGATACAGCTTATGCGGGAGGGAATTTTACAGAGGCCTCGAAGGTCAGGAAAGCTGCCACTTTCTTAAAGGACAATGCGCTTACATGGTGGACGACATTGTTAATGCAAGGACAGGCACCCGCCACTTGGGTTTACTTCAAGCAAATGTTTGCATCTGCTTGGCTATCAAATGAATTTGAAGCCGATGTCCTGACAGATTGGCACCAGCTTACGGCAGCTTCATGCAAGAGCTTGCTGGAGTACAATAGGAGGTTTTGTAAAGCGTTACTCTCAGTGACCTCCTACAGATTTGTGCCACTGACAGAGCAGATAGAGAAGTATTGTTGTGGGTTGCCTAAAGGGCTTCGTGATTACTGTACAAAGAACAGAGTGGCTACCCTTACTCAGCTTATGGAAGTTGCGAACACTGGTCTTGCCTTGTTGAAAGGAGAGGACAGTGGATTTCCGAGCAGTGATAAAGGAGGGCAGCAAAAGAAAAATTCAGCGAAGAAGCCCTTTGTGAAGACGGCTCCTGATGCGTCACAGGGGTCAGAAAAGGCCACCAAAGACAAGGATTCAGCCGGGACTTCTGGAGCGCAGGCAAAGAAACAAAAAAGGAGGCCTTTTGTGCGCAAGTCGCTCGAGGAAAAGAAGGTCCTAATGGCTGAGAACAAATGCTTTATATGCGAGCAGCCTGGTCACTTTTCTATCAATTGTCCACAAAGGAAAAGGCCAACTGACTCAGAGGATAAAGAAGACCAGAAAGGCAAGAAGCCTAAACCCACGGCAGGTTTAGTGCCAGACATGGTGGGTGGCAGGCCCAGCACAGATGCTAGTGAGTTATGCAGGGCATGGGGTAAAGTTAGAGATCAGACGGCACTCATCTTCTTTGATCCAGGTGCCAAAGCCAACTTTATCTCACCAGAGTTAGCTATGAAGCTCGGCATCAAAGCTGAAGAGATGGGGTACACAGCAGAGGCAGGGTTGGCATGTCCTGGCCACTCAGAGTGTGTTACTCCCATCATTGGAAAACTGCGTCTGCATATTCAGTCGTATGTGGACACTGAAGAGTTTTACATCATGCCACTGGAAGGTTGTGACGCCTTGTTGGGGATCCCGTGGATGTTCCGAGTGCATGGAGTCTTGGATGCCTACAACAAAAAGATCACTGTACAGCATAGGGACAAAACTCACATCTTGGATGTAAAGCTTAAAGGAGAGTCAGTCCCTATTGTATCTGCTTCTGCTATCACTTCTGTAATAAAGAATCATCTTTCTGTGTACTTGATTTTTGCACGTGATGTCTCAGATAGTGATCAGTCAAATTTATCTGTGTTAGATAAAGAAAGGTCAGCATTTTTGCAAAAGTTTAGTGACTGTTTTTCTGATTCATTACCGTCGCAATTGCCGCCAGAGAGACCTGAGGACCATCGGATAGATTTGGTGCCAGGGTGTAGCCCACCAAATAGACCTCCCTACAGGGTTAGTGCGGCGCAGTAGAAAGAGATTATGGGCCAGGTTGAGGAGTTATTAGAGAAGGGGCTGATTCAGCCTAGTTCTTCACCCTTTTGCTCCCCAGTGCTCCTAGTGCAGAAGAAGGATGGCTCATGGCGCATGTGTATTGATTACCGTGCGTTGAATAAGAATACCATCAAGAATAGGTTTCCTATTCCTCGCATTGATGATATTTTCGATCATTTAGAGGGTGCTGCAATTTTCAGCAAGATAGACCTGAAGAGTGGGTACCATCAGATTCGTATAAGCCCAGAGGATGTGCACAAGACTGCGTTTAGAACGACATTTGGTCTTTATGAGTTTCTAGTGATGCGTTTGGGCTAACAAATGCTGCTGCCACGTTCAACAGAATGATGGACCGGATTTTCCGCTCGCATCAACAGTTTGTTGGAACATTCTTCGATGACATGATCGTGTATTCGAAGAATGAAGAGGAGCATAGGCGTCACTTGACCATTGTGTTCGAAGAGCTGCGCAGTCACAGGTTACTTGTCAATCCTAAGAAAAGTGAATTCTTCCTTGAAGAGATCCACTTTCTGGGCCACATAGTCTCAAAGGATGGTGTTAGAATGGATCCCGCAAAGGTCGAAGCTATCAAGACATGGCCAGACTTGAAGACTGTGCACGATGTCAGAAGCTTCTTGGGATTGTGTTCCTACTATAGAAGGTTTATCAGAAATTTTGCAGAGATAGCATCGCCTCTTCACGCATTGCAAAAGAAAGAGGTCACTTTCAGATGGACCCAAAAAGAGATTTCAGCTTTTAGTCTCTTAAAGGAAAAGTTGACTTCAGATCTAGTTATTGTTCTGCCAGATCTCAGGAAGTCATTTGTGGTCCAGTGTGACGCGTGTGGCAGTAGCATCGGAGCAGTGCTAATGCAAGACGGACGGGTAGTAGCTTATGAAAGCCGAATTTTGCAAGGGCCAGAGAGGACTATGCAAGTCTATGAGAAAGAGCTCTTGGCCGTGATTCATGCGCTTTCTAGCTGGAAGCACTACCTCTTAGGTGCTGATTTTGTTGTCCAAACAGATCATCAGACCTTGCGATACTTCTTGACACAGTCAAAGTTATCCGAAAAGCATATGCAATGGGCAAACATTCTTTCCATGTTCCACTTCCAGATTATGCATGTGGAAGGCAAGAAGAATGTTGTGGCTGATGCGTTATCAAGAAAGCCACAAATTTCAGCTGTGTCAATTCCTTATCATCATGAGTTAGATGACATGAAGGAACAGTATACTGTTGATGAAGATTTTGCAAGGATCTTTGAACAGTTACAAGAGGGGCAACATCATGAGCACTACCTCCTCAGAGATGGTTTTATGATGATGCATGGCAGACTTTGTGTCACTAGGCCATTGCGACATAAGGTCATGGAAGAGAGTCATGTCCCACCGTATGCAGGGCATCGTGGCATTGATGCAACAGTTAAAGCGGTAGAGACGTTCTTCTATTGGCCTACCTTGAGGAGAGATGTGGATGCCTTTGTGCGAGCATGCATAGTTTGCCAAAAGGTCAAGTTTGACAGGCAAAAGGCACCAGGGTTGTTACAACCACTGCCGATTCCGGATAAGCCATGGGAAAGCATTGCTATGGACTTTATCTTTGATCTTCCAAGAACGCCAACAGGGAATGATGGTATATGGACCATTATCTGCAGGTTCAGCAAGCAGGCCCATTTTATCCCTGTCAGGAAGAAGATAAAATCTGATCAGATGGCACGCTTGTTCATGTACAATGTGTTTAAGTACCATGGTATGCCACAATCGATTATCAGTGATCGTGATCGTCGCATGACCAGTTTGTTCTGGAGAGGATTGTTTGAGAACATGGGTACTACGCTCAAGTTCTCGTCTTCGTTTCATCCACAAACTGATGGACAGTCAAAAGAGGCTAATTCTACTGTCTTAGATCTGCTGAAATGCTATGTGTCAGATAATAAGGGCAAGTAGGAACAGTATTTGCCTATGCTTGAGTATGCGTACAATAATACGGTGCATTCGTCTACTGGCAAAGCACCTTTTGAGATTGTTGAAGGCGGCAAAAAGGTTCCTCCCATTTTGCACACAAAGGACAAGATCTTTGAGGCAGATCGATATGTTGAGAACATGGATGAGATGTATAAAAAGATTAAAGTTGCCTTGGAGAAGACTCAGGCAAAACAGAAAAAGGCTGCTGATCGTCACCGTCGTGAATTGCTACTATCACCTGGTGATTGGGTTCTTTTAAGGTTCGAAAAGGCAAGGTTAAAGAAGATGAAGGGCAAGGAACGGCTGTTTCCTAAGCTCAGCATGCGTTACTATGGGCCTTTTCAAGTGCTTGACAAGATCAGCGATGTGGCTTACAGGCTGAAATTGCCTGATGCATGGAAGATTCATAATGCGTTTCACGTGAGTCTTCTAAGACCCTTCGTGGGTGATATGCCAGAAGATATGCCAGTTGAGGATCAGCCAGAAGTTGAGGAACTTGATGAGATCCTGGTACCTGAGCAAGTTTTGGCACATAAGGACAGAAAAGTTAAAGGACAAGTTGCAAGACGCTATTTGGTGAAGTTCAAGAACTATCCGCCTATGGATGCAAAGTGGATGGAAGAGCATGAACTGTCAGAGTCACCAAATGTATTGCAACTTTATCTTGAAGCCTTTGGGTTACAGCCTACTTATGCCCCAACCCAACGTGTGCAAAGGAGGGGTAATGATAGAGCTAGTACAACAAAAGTACATATGAATTCAGTGCCATAGATGGAAATGGCAAAAGTATGAAGGCCTCATTAAGTCATTTGTATCTATGTATGTTACGACCTTTCTTGCGGATACATGCGATGATAAAAGAGTGTTAATAGCACAAGATCATCAATGGCGTGTATTTATGGTATGCAATCGAGGACGTTTGCGATTTCAAGAGGGGGGTATGTCACGAGGACGTGGCAGTTATTAACCATGTCACAGAGATGTGGCAACTGCTAACCTTGGTTGTTGGTTTCTTTCCAATGGGGTTTATTTTATTTGTTTAAGACCCTCTTTTTGAAGTAGCAAACGATCGGACATTGTATGGCCAATGTGAACGGTAGATTCACCCGCAGACGGGAAGTGGTCGGCACTGGAATTCGTATGATAAGAGGATGTCTAGGCTCAGAGCAAGATCATATAGGTCCCCCTGTCGCACTTAGCAAGTTGGTGGATACTAGGAAGTGAACTCAATTAAGGCGTAAAGTCAAGGTGGGACTTCCAACAAAAAGTATCCGACAGTTGGGCCACATTGCAATTTTGGATGCGGTCCCAATGAGGATAGATGGTCAGAAGACCAGTGGGAGCCCAACGGAAGCATCTCCTAAAATTTAGGGAACTGCTATTTTGGGCCGTGAAATGTGTTCGCGTCATTACCTCCGGTATGACTAGGGGAACATTTTATAACTCTGCCGTGAAGTCAACTGGGCAACCGGTCAGGATATTTTTAAGCGGCAAGCCCGAAACGGGCAAATGCTTGTAAATGCGCCAAGTGTCAACTTTTCATGCACTTTCCTCTTGCAGAAGAATTGGCGCTGAATTTAGAGAAGGGAGAGGCTTCATTTGCAACCTGTCACAGGTTAAGAGCTATGGAGTGCTTCCTTTCCCTCTCATGTACAGTGTGGTGCTAGGAGTGATGCCCTGCACACTACACACTGCTCTCTCTCTCCCCTACGTGCAGTTATGTGATGCCCCACAAGAGGGCTACTCATTTAACTGATGTACAGTTGTGTGGGTTCATGCTTTTGTGCTGAGGCAAGAGCCTCCTTGAGCAGGAACAGGGGTAGCTAACTGCTACTCCAAAGCAAGCACTGGTGAGGGTCATAACCTCACCGTACAGGTGCAAAATCAGCGCTGTGTATGCGCTGTAAATTCACTGTTTTTCAGCCGTACGGACGCCAAGATCATTGGGAATCGTGCCCCACTGGCAAAGGACAGTTAGGGGACTGTTTGGGGCTGAAAACAGGGCAAAAACCAGTAAATACAGCGTGCTGAATTTACTGTTTTTGGACAGGAATCAGAGGGTATACGACAGTGCGAGCGAGTTCCAGCAGGGGAATTGGTTTCGCGCAAGTTTTGGGGCTGTTATGCTGCCGAAATTTGGCCAAATCAAATGGTATCTAGGTGGATACACGTGAAGGATTCCCAGGACCTTACCTTGTAATTTACCCTCCTAAAGAATAAAGAAATACCGAAAGGGGCGCCAATTTTGGGGCCTACAGGTTGTCGGCGTCTGCTCGGAGCATTCTAGCTTCCGAGCCCTGTGTGTATTCAAGTGTTAACTCCCGTCGCAGGTTCTCTGTGCAAAGTGCTCTGTGTGTGTGCTTAAAGTAAAGAATTTCGGGTGAAAGCTAACGCCTACCGCCCTACGGGCAGGTTTCAATCATCATCATTCATTCAAAGTTCATGATTGTTATCTCGAATCGTGATCGGGTTCATTCCGGAGCGGTCGTCGCTCCCAATTCGTCATCATCTTATTCTTGATTTCACCTGCAAAACAGACAAAATTTTAAGCAAATGGTTCACCTCGTTGCAAAAGAGTCGAGGTCCAGTTCCATGTTTCCAAATGCTTTCATATGCATTTTCCTCGCTCCTACTAGTTATCTGCACCCAGACAAAGTTTTCAACAATTTTTGAATTACATGTTACCCCCTCTGATACCCCAGGTCGTACCTCCTCCTCCGGCACCAGAAATGTTTGAGAATGCTTGTTCATGCTCATGGCCCGTACCCTTGTGGTTATTTGCGAGGGGAGTATTGAATGTCTAAAAAGTATTGTTGTTGTTACTCATGGCCCGGACCCTTAATGTTATTTACGGGGGGAGTATTGTTGTTGTTACTCATGGCCCAGACCCTTGTGGTTATTTACGGGGGGAGTATTAATAAGTCTGAGCAGTAGTTAGTCTCAACACTTCCAACCAACGTAGGCTGCGGTCTGGGGAGGCATTTGGATGTAAAAAGCCTCTATATCTCATGGCTCCGACCTTTTTAGGTTATTTGCGGGAGGAGTGATGAGGGAGTCGTTGAACAACTCATGGCCAAGATCGAGATGGTTATTTGCGGGGGGGGTGTTCATCGGCAACTCTATGTTTCTATGTCTCGTAACATGCATATGTGAGCATTTGTGTTGCATTGTGATGTGCCACCCACTGAATATTCCTTATTGGATGAAATCATGAAATACTTATGGAAAGTCAACGACCAGGATATCAAGAGTTCCAATCTGGAATGAGACTCCTTATTGGATGACATTCTTCTGGAAGCAAACAACCCAGGAAATCAAGAGCTCCAATTTGGAATGAGAAAACCGATTGTCCCTCACAATGACCCTCGAAAATTTTTGAGCTAGCTTGAGTTGTTTTGCAAATATGCAATAATTGTGACGATTACTTTCTCTCAAGAAGGGGTGTGTCAGATCCTGGGGTTCTTGTGAGGGTCCCACCAGGATGTCCTCTTGCATGGTGGTGTCCACTGGATCTGACACATTCTCTATGTCGATTCCTTCCATTGCTGTTGGCCCGGTGCTAAACTATTGCTCTTCAGTTTGTTGTTGGCCTTTTAGCTCATCTATCTGCTGTTGAAATGCCTTCTTTGCCTCTTCCACTTGATCTCCCATGTTTACTAGGAGGTCGTTCAGATCTGCATTGATTTTTTCCGCCTCCTCAAGCTTCCTCTTGATGGCTTCGTTTCCTGTTTGCCATCTCTCAAATTCCTCGTCCATCTTTCTTTTGACGGCTAGTCGTGAATGCCTGGCAAACAAGAGCCTTGATTTAGTGAAGATTCCTACATCAGAGAACACAACGGATGCACTCACTAAAAGTCTCTTCAGCCATTAGTTTTAGCAGTGTCGTGAGTTGATGGGCATTGGGTGAAGAGTGGTTCTCTTCCATTCTTATGGTCTCCCATATTGGCCATCAAGGGGAAGAATGTTAGGTTTAATGGCCATGTGGCCGACCGCCCATCATTAACTGCTACTAACCCTAAGTGTACAGCTATACACTTGTGTGAGGCACTAACACTAAGTACAATGTGTATTGTGTCGTAGTGCATAAGATAGAGAAGAGTGTGTGATTCATCTTCCTCTTCCGCTATGCTCCCGGCTCCTCTCCTTCACTAAGGGCAAAACCTGCAAATAATTCCCGAGAGCATGGGGCTTTGGCTCACAAGGGTGAACTTATAGTGAACTCAGGTTGGATTTCTGCAAAACGAACTGGCAACTTTTGGGCACTGGTGCTTTTAGGGCCAGATGATTTTGAGTTTGACTGCTTTTCAACGCCAAGGGCCTTTAAATATGTGCAGAGGGCTCACTCTTTGGCACTCTTCTGGGTAAGGGTGTAGAGCGTGAGTATCGGTGTTGTACCAAATTCAAGTAATATAAAGAAATACCCCAAAAGGGGCGCCAACGTTTGGGGCTAGTGCTCTCTAGGGTGGAATTCCGCCACTCCGTGTCGCGTGTCCTCTCTCTCTTTCAATTTAGTTGTTACTGAAGTGTTAAAAAGTCTATTCAATCTGTTCTTTTCTATTGGCACGTGGTTTTGGAGATCCAGCAACATGGCGTTTTTTCTACAATAGAGTAGCCCTAGCGTTTTGCAAGGGCATCATTAAATCAGCCTAGCACCACCTTTTCCAACAGATATAGCCCTAGCGTTTTCAGTTTTCAGCCTTTCCGTCGCCCTCAACCTTGCCTATCCTGCGCCCGTATGCCCTCTCTCTCTCTGCCCATCCACTCAACTCGTGCTCAATTATTGATACATATAGCCTAGCCAAGTGTGACCAACCATGATGGTTTGGTAATTGTCGGGAAGCATAGGAGCTCCTAACTTGAAGATAGGCACAATATTGGACATACTCCAAGTCTCAGGGAAACCCTCATACATGGCTCTATTAAACATCATAGCAAGAGGCTCTGCAAGCATATCTCTGGCATGGATAAAGTGCTCTGCTACCAGACCATCATGATCCTGTGCTCTTCCTGTCTTCATCTTGTCAATGGCTTTCCTTACCCTCTGCAGTAAAGAAAGTACATGTTTCTGGGCATGCCTCTGGAGGGTCAGGTAAAGGTCGTTGCCCCGATGCTGTATAGAGAGATGTAGCATATTCCCCCCCGTGTCTCTGTGGAAGTGATGGCTGGCGATGGAGAGGAGAGAGAGAGGAGAAGAGGAGAGAGAAACGCTAAAGAGAGAAGATGGAGAGTTCACCTTTTGTCAACATAGTAACTCATACCTAAGTAATTTCTCAGTGTTCCATTTGTCCATCCATGTAATTGTTAGACTTACACCACTCTACTGCTTCACAGGCCTAGGGCATACTTGTACAGCTAGTATGTTTCCCTTACTGGCCACCCATAGTCTAGGTTGTACATGGTCCGGCCGCCCGAGTTTGGGCCGGCCACCCACTTTGTCCGGGCGCCCTCATATATTTCCATATATCATTTTTTTGTTGGGTCATGGGGATTTTTATCAGGCTTTGCCCTACCTCCCCTTGGGCACCTATTTATGGGGGCAGGGGGGTAGCCACTTCCACATCTCACAAAGATCATCTGATTGTGTATTGAATCTTCTGCTCATGGTAGCCATGGGAGGCTGATCGCCCCCTGTTCACAATCTCTTGCGTTTGTAGTCTACTCTCTCTCTCTCTCTCTCTCTCTCTCTCTCTCTCTCTCTCTCTCTCTCTCTCTCTCTCTCTCTCTCTCTCTCTCTCTCTCTCTCTCTTCCGCACACGCGCACTCACATGGTATCAGTCGCCAATTCACATAGTATCAGCAGCTTCGACTTCCATGGCCTGAGGGAGTGCTTCATCATCGGCATCAGGACCTCCTCCCAAGACCAGCGTTTTCATGCAGATCTGCCAGCATTTTTTGCCAGGACCAGGCACGCGATGGACAGCAGTGTTTCTATCATGGGAATCCCATTCCCAATTACGTTCCTGCTCTTCTCCACATGGAGATCACCTGCTGGCTGCCAACGCTACCATTTCTGGACTTTTTTGTCGCGGAAAACCCCTCCAGATCCATTTGTATTTTTTATCTTCATCTGCATTTTTGGAAAGGTGCTGTGTTTTTGCAGCAGGAGGGCAGCGTTCAGCTTCTGGATCTCCCGAGATCTCGCCACCACCTACCCGGCCTTGGCATTTGGTGCTTTGCCAGCCCGTACCCTCTCTGTTCCCACCAGATTTCCGCCATACACCTGCTGTTTTTTCTCTGTTTTCAGCCCTTCAACGGCTATGCACACAGAGGAAAACCTTCCCTACACCCTCTGCACCGCTCTGGACCCTGCCAAGAGCGTACAAGCACACTGAAAATCGCTGGACAACAGCGTTTTCATCACCTTGCAGTTGCATTTTTTGGTGGACAGCACACTTGGCTTGTGTTTTTCATAGAGGATGAAGTTCTCCTACCACGACACCATCTGGTGGTGGTCCATGCGGTATGTTAGTGACTGCTGCAGTACACGGTAGCTTTTACATCGGCTTGATCATCAATAGGCATACGATCCTTGGGAGATCCATTCATTCCAGCCATCATTCGGCGGTTGCGCACTCAGAAGGGGTGGTGACTTGTGGTTTGCTATGGACACACCTATGCACTCATCAGAGGAGTTCACACGAGATATGGCCATGCTCATAGCATATGGGATTCCGACATTCCCAGAGAAGACACCACCATCTTTGGTGGACAGACACTTACCACTTGACCTCGACACGTCAGATCACTTGCTTACAAAGGAGCTTCTACATGGACTTAGGGAGAGGATCTTAGGTCTCTTCTTGGACAGGTTCATTGCTTGGATCTACAGACTGGAGTGGGACTTCAGTGCTTTAGACTCTCTTGGAGAGTTTACCCGCGAGATGCGAGAGATCAGGCATCCCGCAACTACATCCGGAGTCACCCGGAGCTTGGCTTGGATGGTAGTGCAGTTGCTCTTCTACACTCCTGATCATTTGGATTGCTACCTTCAAAGTTGCTTACACTCACCCTAGGTAACCTTACAACAGACTTATCTCCCGACTTGTGCGATAGGTCACTCTCAGCTCATTCACAATGACAGCCACACCGACATGCGGTTTGGTGGCATTGTTGGCACGGATTATGTTTTGGTTGACACCGGAGGATTGGAGGCACGAGATACATGCAAGACAGTGCAGACAAATTTCGTCTAGCCTTTCCTCTTCTCAGAGGATCTTCACAGCGCAAACTTATCAGCCTGGCTTCCCTTCTTTATACAGGATGATTACGGTGAAGAAAACTTGGTCTGACCACACCTCTTCTCAGAGGCCCTTCACAACACAGACTGTTGAGTCTGGCTTTCCCCTCATCTTGGATTACCGTACCTAATGACAAGACACCATCCACTGGTGGTCCGTGCGGTCTCTCGGTGACTGCTGCAGCTTACGGTAGCTTCTACAGTGCGGACTGTTTAGTCTGGCTTTCCTTGTTTCGAAGGACAATTACGGCGCAGATTGCTATATCTAGCCTTCTTGGAATTTTACACAACTTAGTCACAGTAGGTTGCAGATTCATGCATTGATAGGCTTCCGGTCATTCTCATGACGGTTCTTGGGCTTCCCCATTTCTCCAAACGGTTTGACTGTAGACACCACAAATCCTATTGGACAGGACACTTGCAGGTTTGTTAGCACTTCTTTTAGAACAAGGAGTTGTTTTCACACATGAAGAAGAGAGTTATAACGTCGTAGGAAACTATCCTAAAAGACGTTAAAGATTAGGTTATATGTAGACTTACATTAAATTAGATTTAGGTTTATTTTTAACTAGATTTACGTTTATTTAAGCTAGATTTAGATTTACGTTATATTAAATTAGATGCGGGTCTCCATAGACTACGATGCCTGCATGAAGCGGGTGAAGAAAGCCCTCAATGGAATATAGGGTATTGCTGCCTTCACTCATGGTGGGCTCCGTCGATCCAAAAGTACTGGTGAAATGTCTTCAGAAGATAGGGAAGAAGGTGGATCTTCAGGGCGGCAAGAGTCACTACATCCCCGACACAATGACCATCTAGACAACCTCTAGTCATTAGACTTACGTTAAATTAGATTTAGCTTTATTTTTAGTTAGATTTACGTTTATTTAGATTTACGCTTATTTACGTTAGATCGAGTCCACGCAAGAATTACTTACGGTTTAGGGTTTAGAGTTAGACGAACAGTGAAAAGATCTACTGTGAAAAGATGTTAAGATGAAGTGAAGTGCTACAGCTAGAGAAGAGGCAAAGGGATTTTGTCCACTACATGCAGTATCATGTAGACGTGGGTGTCTAGATTTCTTGTACCCACAAATATAGGTATTGACCAATAAAGACGAGATTATAACCCGGTGGTTCTGATCTCCGTGCACCTCTAGACCGAGGTGTGCGGGGATTGGACATGACTAGAGAATGTGAGGTAAAGAGAGAGAGAGAGAGAGAGAGAGAGAGAGAGAGAGAGAGATAAGACGAAGAATGCCAATAGAATATTAAATTTGTTGTCCAGGTTATAAGTTTTTTATCCTCATTATGAGTAGCGACGAGGATGTGGGACCGTCCAACCGAAACACCTATCTCTCAACGAGGGTCTTATGTCCTTGTAATCAATGCAAGCATGCTGTGCGACGGACAAGACGTGTTTCTTTGCAGCACGTTCGCGAATTTGGCGAGTTCGATCCATCTATTATAGATCGAGTTGTTGCCAATTATAACTCGTCGGACTCTGACGCTGGCCAACAAGCAGCAATCTTGCAACCCAATAGACGTATTCGCAGACGCTTTGGTCAAGCAACATATGTGAGGCCACAAGATGTAGCCTCTGACAGCTCGGGGGATGATCATGCAGAGCACATTCCCAACGAGGCAATGTTTGAGCCCGAGATTGATGAAATGATCGAGACGATCATGGATTCAGAAAGGCTTATCTATGATGATATGAAAAGTGAAGCCGATACATCATTGTATAATGGAGCACGTATGTCTAGATTGAAAGCACTCCTGGTTCTTCTCAACATGCAGGCAAAGTTTGGATGGAGTGACACTAGCGTCACAGCGCTTTTCAGGTGATCTATTACAATTAGTTTACTTTAATAGAACTCTAAATGTATAATGATCTGATAGATTTTTACACGACTGTATCATATTTTTATGTTGTGTAGATTGCTGAAAGAGCACATTCTACCAGCTGACAATGTGATGCCAGATTCCCGAGATGAAGCAAGAAAGATTTTGCGAAACTTGGGGATGGATTACAATTCTATCCACGCTTGTCCTAATGACTGCATTCTTTTCAGAGGGGAATACACAGACATGGAGAAGTGTCCGAAATGTGATTCCGAAAGATATCGAGTAGATCTCCACGGGACAAAAATTCCACAAAAGGTTTTGCGACATTTTCCTTTGCTTCCTCGCATCAAGCATTTCTTCGAATGTAAGTCCATGGCCGCCCTAGCATCATGGCATGAGGAGAATAAATCTTCGGATGGTGTGCTACGAATTCCTGCAGATTGCGCAGCCTGGAAACATATAGATGGAACATGGTCGGATTTTGCCAGGGAAGCTCGAAATTTGCGCTTAGGCCTGGCTATGGATGGCGTAAATCCATTTGGTCAAAGATCAACATCTTACAGTGTATGGCCCGTTGTCATCGTCAACTACAACATTCCCCCGTGGTTGACTACGAAGAAGGGGCACCTATGGCTAAGCTTGATTGTGCCAGGGCGATATAAAGTGGGGAATATGGATGTGTATCTTCGTCCACTATTGGAAGAGCTACAACAATTGTGGATTGGCATAGAGGTGGTGGATATGAGCCGACACACAGGACGACGGAATGCTTTGATCAGAGGTATTCTAATGTGGACCATGCATGACTATCCCGGGCTAACAGAATGCTCAGGTGATCTATTGACACTCCTCTCTCAGACACTGTAAATCTTGTTTTTCCCCATAGTTGATCTATTATCATGTGTATACATGCAGGGCTTCAAACAACCGGATACAGAGCATGTGTCACATGTGGACCTAGACTGAATGCACGTAGGGCACCCTCACTGAAGAAGCAAATCTACGAAGGTCATCAAGCGTATCTTCCGGAGAATCATGTGTTGCGCGACGGCTTTTTGGGAAGAGAGCCACCAAGGATGTCTGCACAAGCATGGTTAGAGCAGAAGGAGATGTGCGATGACGGATTGCCTCCAGGGATGAAGAGACTATCTCTATGGTACGAGTTACCATACTGGCCCCGACTCGTGATCAATCACTTGCTCGATCCAATGCACATATTCAAGAATGTGGGTAATCTACTATGGGACCATTTGACCGGCAAGAAAGATACTTTGGGAGCCAGAGTTGACCTTAGAAATGTGGATTTTTTGTCGATTTGTTCGACGTGCAATGGTTCAAGATAATCATGGAGGGTCGAAACGCTACTGTGCGTAGAGGAGAGTCTGGTTTTCTTGAGGTGGATTCTACTAAGAAATGGACTGACCTAAGAGACACTTTCGTACTACCCGAGCATTGTGAACAAGTAAGTATATAAATAGTTAACATCCCCCTTTTACAAGTGGACCTTCACAGCGTATCTTCACCCTGTATCGCCGGAGTACAGCAGTTTGCTACACTGCTCGTGACGACACTTTACCATGGAGATCTCTTGGCGGTCAGAAGGCCCCAGACTGCTGCTACACTCATGGAGTATTGTCCTTCTGTGGACATTGCAGCAGACATCTTCATCATTTGCCTCACATCTTCGACTTCACGCAGTTTGTTCAACATCAGGTGCTAAGAGGGGGTGTTAGACTTACACCACTCTGCTGCTTCACACGTCTAGGGCATACTTGTACAGCTAGTATGTCTCCGAGCTGGCCACCCATCGTCTAGGGTGTACCTGTTTACCATGGAGATCTCTTGGCGGTCAGGACGCCCCAGACTGCTGCTACAACCATGGAGTATTGTCCTTCAGTGGACATCACAGCAGACATCTTCATCATTTGCCTCACATCTTCGGCTTCACGCGGTTTGTTCAACATCAGGTGCTGAGAGGGGGTGTTGACTTACACCACTCTGCTGCTTCACACGTCTAGGGCATACTTGTACGGCTAGTATGTCTCCGGGCTGGCCACCAATTGTCTAGGTTGTACCTGGTCCGGCCGCCCGAGTTTGGGACCGGCCGCCCACTTTGTCCGAGCACCCTCATATATTTTCATATACCATTTTTCTGTTGGGTAATGGGGATTTTTATCAGGCTTTGCCCTACATCCCCTTGGGCACCTATTTATGGGGCTAGGGGGTACCCACTTCCACATCTCACAGAGATCATCTGATTGTGTATTGGGTCTTCTGCTCATGGGGGGCTACTCGCCCCCTTTTCACCATCTCTGGCGTTTGTGGTCTCTCTCTCTCTCTCTCTCTCTCTCTCTCTCTCTCTCTCTCTCTCTCTCTCTCTCTCTCTCTCTCACGCTTCCGCACATGCACTCTCATATTAACTCATACCCTACATAATTGGTCGAGTGTTTATGGTGGAAAAATCCCATTCATAGTACCTCAAGCAGAGAAGTTTTTTGAATCATTAGTTGTGTGTGTGTGTGTGTGTGTGTGTGTGAAAGAGAGAAGATGGAGAGCACCTTTTGTCCACCCAGTAACTCATACCTAAGTAATTTCTCAATGTTCCATTTGTCCATCCAAGTAACTCATACCCTAAGTAATTCCTCAAGTGTTTATGGTGAAAGATTCCCATTCATAGTACCCCAAGTAGAGAAGTTTTTTGAGTCATTAGTTCTATGTGCGTGTATGTGTACTTCGTTATGAGCTTGGACCTCATTATTGATATTTGTGGCAATGTTTCCCAGTGCCTCCATTACTTGTGGATTACCGGCTTTTGGATTGGAATCTCGCCCATACTGGGCTGGACTGCATATCAGCTTGGTCAATTTATGCTTTGTTGCAATCTGATGCATCAATTGTGTTCATAGAAATCAGTTGTGGTCACTCTCCAAGTCTTGATTGAGGTGGCAAAGAATGTTGTCTCGCATTTGGAAGAATCGTCCACCTTTCAAAGAGTGCATTTTCCGATGGCGATGCATGGTGGGTGCGTGTGGCGCATCGCCTCCTCTCGTTGTGTCCGATGTCATGGGGCAGACGAGACTGTACACATTTGCCTTGGGATTGCTGCTGCTCTCAAACTTCCATCAAACAAGTGTCCTCTACTCTACGCCTTCGTTTCCCCTCTGAAATCTTTCACAAATGGTTCTTGATTTCTGGAGTCCTCCAACCGCCATAGCCTCGGTTTCGGTTTGAGGTCTTCTTCAGTTGGCTCAGTTTTGGGTTATGTGGACCATATGGCACCAATGTAACTCTCAGATGTTTCGTGCCCTGGAAATTGACCCTTTTCCATACTTCAAATTTTTGCTTCAACAAGCATTACACTTTGCTCATGACGTCTCTCTTGAAGCTTATACGATTACTAGTTTTCGGAGCCTTTTGGTGCTTCATCTTTTGTACCTCTTATTTAGTGTGGGTTTTCCTTGCTTTGAGCACTTGTAAATTCAATCAAGATTTTACCCAAAAAAAAAAAAGTGTATGTGCGTTCGTGAGAGAGAGAGAGAGAGAGGAGAGAGGAGAGAAGTGAGATACCGGATCAAAGGCATCCAAAGGAATGACAAGAGGGTCCAAGTGTTGGCGCTCTGCCTCTCTGCCGATGCGGTCTGCAACATCCTGGGCATTGCCCGTTTGCGTGGCGTACAATACCAATAGCCTCGGCTTTAGCTCCATTGGTGCTGGGCGTGAAACTTGAAGACAAGAAGAGCATAATCCTTGAAAGAGGACCCCAGATGGGAAAAGATATCCACGACGTGAAGCTCGCTGAACTGACGCTCCACACAGGTTGTGGAGAGAATTGTTGTCAGTGCCGCGCTTAGGCCTAATTAAGAATCGAGATTATTAGCACAATTGTTTGCTGAGTGGCGAGGCCTTGTAGGTATGGTGTGCTCGAAGCGCCCGGACGAAGCTCGCTATTTGAGCTGGCTGCCAAGTCATGGCCAGGATCATCTCACAACCCCGCCCATGGCAGTTGCAACCTAATCGTGTGCTTTGGCCTCTCAAAGAAGCTAGTTGTGGTCCGCATGGTGTGACCAACTGCAATGGACAATGATGGTGAGCCTAAGGCTAGGTTCAATCGAGACGTAGGCAAAGAATGGAGGACTGTTCATGGTAACCAGTGGTTGGCGGAAAAATGAATTGCCTTTTTGACCTACCATGAATTTTGGTGACCCCCCCCCCCCCCCCCCCCCCCCCCCCCCCTCTCTCTCCTGGGATTCTTTCATCTTGAAGGCATGTGGTGCTATGTAGAACGCCAATATTGGCAACATAATTGATGTTGATATTATTATTCAGGGGTCATCGTCGTGTATGCTAGATATGTTATAGTTCAAAAAGCACAAAGAGTTCTTAAGAAGCTGCCCATCCAGAATGTTAAGTCATAGAATGCATTCATTGCGACATATGTCAAACAAAAGCGAGGCAAGGAAGCCCTAGACTGTTTTCATTGAGTAGAGCACACCATCACCATCAGTATATCCATCTCTTTAGCATTGTTTGCAGGTATGCACTATAATCAAACTCACTATTTCCTCTCGTTGCACCATGCTCAAACCTAAAGTTATTTTTCAGCTCTTAAAACCTTGCAAGGCGGATCATCCAAGAGGTTAAAAGCCTTCACATTTTAAGGCCCATTCAATTTTAAGGGTGAAGACACATTCAATCCTTTTTTAGCTAAATTATTTCTTCATAAAACAAGTGTAAGCATCTTCAAGCACCAAAGAAGTAGACCAAACAAAAGTAGTATTCTCTCTTAATAACAAAATTTGTGTACAATCAACGAAGAATTTTGCTTGCAAAAAAATTACAAATAAATCAATTAAAATTTGATCAAATTACTACTCAATACTAGTGTTGCTACCTCATCATTATTTGAAAACGGCTTCAATAATGAAAACATCTTCAACATTCACAACTCATGAGATTTCTTAGAGTTTGGATTTCCAACCACTCAAGGTTAAGTCGAGGCACACATTTTCTAAAACCCACTTTGGAGTTTGATTGAGATTCCTTCATCCTTTTATTATAGACTGGACAACATACAAATTGCTAACATTGGGATGGACGACGTTGATTCAACCATGGGGCACTTGTGATAAGTATCTAGTTGATTTCAAGTGGCGCATGATTTAATGATCTCATTATATATTATTTGCAAGTTCTTATTTAGTTTATCTTTATTAGTCTTGATGATTATACAATATCTATTCAAGAGAAACTCATTAAAGAAGAATCAAAGTTTCAATTGTTCCTTGTCTACCTTGACAGGATTATGGTATCACCAAGATTCATGCTGATAAGTATTCATTGTTAGTTGTTTTTTCTCATCTTACATATCCCAAAATAAGAAGCATGCATGTCTTTCTGGAAGCAAGACAGGAAGAGGATAGGGAAAGAGCTAAAATTTGAGTACTCTCAAGTTTAAGGAGTTAATTGATAAGTATATGTTTATACTTATCATTTGAGTACTCTCAAGTTTAAGGAGTTAAATGATAAGTATATGTTCAAGTGGCGCATGATTTAGTGATCTCATTATATATTATTTGCAAGTTCTTGTTTAGTTTATCTTTATCAAGTCTTGATGATTATACAATACCTACTCAAGAGAAACTCATTAAATAAGAATCAAAGTTTATCTTTATCAAGTCTTGATTATTATACAATATCTATTCAAGAGAAACTCATTAAAGAAGAATCAAAGTTTCAATTGTTCTTTGTCTACCTTGACAGGATTATGGTATCACCAAGATTCATGCTGATAAGTATTCAATGTTAGTTGTTTTACTCATCTTACATATCCCAAAAGAAAAAGCATGCATGTCTTTCTTGAAGAAAGATAGGGAGAGGATAGGGAAAGGTCTAAAATTTGATTACTCTCAAGTTTAAGGAGTTAAATGATAAGTTTATACCCCAATATTGAAGTGGTAAAACTCTTTTACTTCTTAGAGAGTTATGCATATAGATAGCTACCAATAAGGTAAATGCACAATAGTGTACTTCAAAGCTACATATCACATACTTTCGGTTGAAGGGTATTGCATCATGTACATGAAATCACTTATATCTAAAGTTATTGTACAAATTCTTCTAGTAAATGGATGCCCTTCCTCTGTCCATTTCATAGTTTTTCATCTGTCACATTCTATTAACGCGTTGTTCTTTTGTGCTAACAAGTTTCCACCATGTATGCACTATGCAAGCAAACTATGACTCTCTTCATCTTAGGAAGGCTGCTCAAGTAGCAAGTCACTGGATGGGATAGAATGTAGTTCAAGGCAAGCTAAATGTATTTCTATATGGTTAAGAACACCGAAGGTTCAGTTAATTACACTTGCACAATCACTCTTTCTTTATTTATCTTTACATTGTTTTAATCTACATCATGACCAAATGAAATACAACAATTGCTCCATTGTAGCATTTAAGTATTTAATTTAGAATGCAATTTAAGGAGTGGATATGGTATTTTATATCTTGCAATTGTTTGTTGGATGGTCATAGTCATGGCACATGCCAATTGTGCTTCTGCATGCTTGGATATGTGAGGTAAAGATGTTATTCTCTACTCACTCTACTGATTCATCACAAGTTTGTTCATAAATCAATTCATTATATTCTATGGCCAAGGGTGGAGCCTACCCTTTCACTTAACATCAATTTTTCTGACCATTGAAAGAACCCCTACCATCTCATTCAGTCTATGATGAACCGCCATTGCTTGTTGACCAAGAAGAAAGACGTCCTTGACACCATAGTAGATCATGAAACCACCATTACTCGCACTGCCTTTTGACATTTGAAGGTCACCCTAGAGAAGATTTTGCTAGATGCTTGAAATTTGTTTTTGTGATTTTCTAGATCTTCTCTCCACCTTTCATCATTTGCTGGCAATGGACTTCTCTTATGAATAGCTACTGAGGACATTTACTATCCTTGGTGGGAGGGATGCTATGATTTTGTCCACCCTCTTTAGAAATTGACTTGAGATTCCTAGGAAATCACTACGATGGTGTGCTTCAGCATCATCATGAATTTTGGGATAGTTGGACTTGTTTATACTTCATTGATGTTCTTATGGCTAGTCGTTTAACTAACATGTGCATGATTGAATTGAAAATTAGACCTGAAGGACGTTTGTGAAGCAATCTCACATTTTTTCACAATTTCCATCATGGTTGTTGCCCAATATATTAGTTTGTACATACTTCGACTTGAAAAAAGTAGCACCTCTTGTAAATATATAGATAAGAATGACATGCTCGTAAAGAGGGGCCTAAATTGGCAAAACTTTACTTTTAAATAAGACCAAATACCCAAGTGCAAAGAAATTTGTACCATGCACTTTGGGGGTCATGATTACTCCATTTTTGTAAAGATTATTCTTCTCCTCTATTCTATGTGTTTAAGCTATTCATCATGCCAATGTCTAATTAATTATTATTATCTTAGCATACTATCATAGTCGATTGTGTGTGTGTGTTTTTGCGTTTTTATTTGGCATGTCTACATCCGATTTCGAAAGCTTAAAAGTGATACTTGATTGTGAATTTCCATGGTTTTAGTTTAAGTGTTTCTCCCCTCCGATCCAACGATAGGTCATGGACTCGTCATGGTTAACAATTATGTAAGCATGTTCATGCCTTCTTTCTCTTAATGAAAGCCTTAACATGGTTTCTCTGTTTTATGATGATAGCAGGTACCACTACCTACATCGACTCCTTGTCCGTATGGCTTGAACAATTATATAATCTTCCACCGGATGGTAGCCTTACTAAGATGGCATATTGATTCAACAAAACTCATTTGACAATCGATTCTTGTATGTCTCCCCCCCCCCCCCGCCCAACCCCAAATGTTAAAATTGTGGATGTCCTTATCGTTTATAGCCTCTACACACATTGTGGCATTGGTAGAATATCCTACAATCCAATATCTTTTAGTAATGTACCCCATTGTTTTCCTCACGAAATGCCCCTTTTCTTCCTTGGATACAAAAGATTTTGTGCAACCAACACAACCTTCCACAATGCAATTGTAGAGCACGATTTGACACAAACTTGCATTGATGATGGACCAATATTGTTGCTACTCTTGTAGTTGGATACACCATCATGGCTAAGGATATATGCCATTGCCAAGGATAACACCAACATGGACATTTCTTCACAAGAGTTTTTTCTTTAATTCTCTTCACATACAAAATGCTAAAAAGCCGTTTGAAACCTACACTAATCCCTTTATTTTGCAATGCCTCCTTAATATTTACTAGTGCTCTCGTGATATTTAAAACTTTAGTTGATCCCATTTTTAAATTATTATGCCGTCAAATTTTGCAAAAATTGATGTGTGTAAATTGACACTTGCATGTGTGTTTCATTCGTTGAGCTATTGGCATTGTTAATTGAGTGATTTTTGAAAATATTTGTAGTGCAATTGGGCCTAATTGCTAGTGTGTGTGTGTGTGTGTGTGTGTGTGTGTGTGTGTGTGTGTGTGTGTGTGTGTGTGTGTGTGTTTGATCATTCATGTGTGCATGATGAAGTAAATGTGTGAATGCAAAATTTGCTTGTGCATTGATTGATTACTGCTAGTATGTGCTAAAATGGTATGTTTTGGCACTCTAATTGCACTAATTTTTAATGATTTTGGGCCAATTTGGACTCTTAATTTTGCCTAAGTTGATGATACCGATATGGAATTAGTTGGTAATTGATTGTGTGAGCAATTTTTAATGTGTTCGTTGTTACACTTTGCACCTACTTGTGTGGGTTTTTGGGAAAGAAAATTGCGTATTTTTTGGCTATTATTTGCACTTTTTGAATTTTTTGCTAATTGTTGCACTAGTTACCAAATAATTCTACAAAATTTAGAATTATTTCATGACAACCAGCTGGTTTGAATGTACATATTTGGGATTTAGAAAAAGCATGCATGCATGTATATTGGTCAAGTTTGGTGTGATTCGTCTTAACAAGCTGCCGCAAAGTGTGAAGTGTTGGAAACTCCATAATTCACAAGCTTGGGGCAATATTCATGGATGCACTTCAAAGAACCAACACATTGACTTTGGCATGCAGCTCCACAAAATTATATGCTTGATGTTTGAATATTTGTCCATAGATGAGGGTCATACCAATGATCCATGGAGTCCATCGCTTAGACTTTTCCCATTCTGGGTGGAAACTAAAAAATGGCATCACCATTGTAGGCCTTTGGGAATCTCAATCACCTTCACAAACCTCGATCAATAACTCACACGATTTTTGTGAGTGTGTTTTCCTTGGATGAAGATGGTAAAACATCGATGACACTTTTACAATTCATGACACTTGGTGCGGCAAGTGCACGTGCCTCCTCTGCTAAACCAATCCTACTTGTACTGCTTAAATCAATGATTCTTGATGGGCTTTGTCATCTCATAATTGAAATATCCAATATAATAATAGAGATGGCATCATGAAAGTCGTATAGTTGTTCGATAAGCAATCCTCTAGCATTACCTTCGCCTAAATGGTTGATTTTTCTTCATGTATATCATGTGCATTTAAAGGTTATTAAAGGAATTCTATACTTACATTCTTTGAGATGATAAACCAACACCTTTTTCTTATGAAACTTACTTGTTTTCAAAATGCAATAAAAATCCCTTTATGTAAATGTAATTCTATCAATTTTTAAAAAAAATCCCCCATGAAAGACCCCTTATTTTGAACTCGTTTTAGCATTATACATGTTCAAAACTATATTTTTATTATATCAACCAATTTATTTACTTATTTATTGATACATTACCAATCAATATATAAATTTCTCAAATATGTATTGATCGATATGCTACTTCTAAGTAAAAACAAAGCGCTACACTTGGCCGATACCAAAAAATAGCCTTAGTGGAGCACTCTCTCTCACTCATTGTTCTCTTACTCTCTCTCTCTCTCTCTCTCTCTCTCTCTCTCTCTCTCTCTCTCTCTCTCGCCAGCTAATCATCGCCATCTTTGAGTAAGCCCTTACACTCTCTTCCACAAAGTATTTAGTGCATTGGTAGGCAATTTTATACACCTCGCCTTAAAAAGTTATTTAGTAATTTCTAGAAAAAAATTGTATGTTCCATATGCCTATTTTCTCTGCTTAAGTGCATTTCCTTCTTGTGTATGGGTTGTATGTAGAGTAGTCAGATAACTACCTTCAACATTATGATCCATCTAACGATGTTTCTTACCCAAAGGGTAGGCTACAAGGACGGGGTTGATAGAAACTACTATGATTGTTGTGATCCACACCAAGTTATGTTTCTTACTCTCATAATTATGTATGGGAAAAAAAGATGAGACAACTCTTGTTTGATTCGCTATAGAGTTTCTTACCCGAGTCATGGCTTTAGGAGACCATTAGATAGCAGGTACGATGTTTATGACCCACCTTGCTGCATTTCCTTAATTTGTACAATGCTTTAGGATAGGATAGCCTCAATTCAATGTTAGCTTGCAAAGTTCAAACTTCTTTGTGTGTTATGATCCTTACTTTAGCCTTGGTTCTTACAAACGGAGAGGTTTTCCTCATAAATAATTTTGGTGAGCTTTCACAGTATTCCCTCCCAATGTTTGGATTGACATTTCATCCCTTGCTCTTACAAAGGGGCTACACCCCCCTCCCCCCAACACACGATTCTGATGGTTGGGCCTAGATTTAAATAGCTTAGAGGGAAGCGGGGCTATAGGCTACAATTTTCTTTTTTTTTGAAATTAGGTGTACGTTGTGTTTACTTTTTGAGATGCATTGCATTTAGGTCTTAAATTTGTATTCATGTCATTCAATTGTGGACAATGGATGTGGTTTTTGCCTATAATTTTATTAATAACATGCACACACAAAAGTTGCATACATCATACTATCTTGCACCTAAATCTTTACACAACATACTATCTTGCACTTAAGTATGAATACATTATTCATATGATTGAATGTTTGAGGCTTTGTGTTTGATGATTGAGATATGTTTTAAAAAAAATTAAAGTCCTACGAGCTACTCTTTTATGCATATATGCTACACCCACATTGTGACTAGCACTGGCATGGTGATGCAAGTGGATCATTGTTTTGCGGAAGACAATGTGTGCATGAGACAATATCGGATAAGAGGATTTCATTCAAGGTTTTTTTGTTGAGCAAAGGGCATACAAACAAATGGTCATCAACATCTACCAAGAAACATGCAAATCCCTCCTCGCTAAGTTCTCTAAGTCTTGAAGAGGGATTGAAGTGTTGATAGGAGGTCAACTAGCCTTTGAGTGTTTCGATTTTTTTGACTAAGTATACTAAGTTGTAACATCCATCAAGCCAACATTTAGGCGCTTACTAGGATTCATGAATCACATGAAGCTGGTGGAGTGGCCTCACACAAAAGAAAGCAATACTGGCTCAATCGAAGCTACTACTCAGGAATGTCTTGCCTATATTGCCCAAGTTTATGAGAGTCCATAAACCATTCTCTTCCTAGCATCAAATATGGGCCATCTTGTGAAGGTCTATGAAGGTGGATGGATGGATAAGTTCTACATAAGGAAGTTGATGAAAGATAGTGATGGGAGGACAACTGACTACATTGTCCATGATTGGTCTACAATTGTCTCTATCAAAGTTGTGTGCACCATGGTAAGATTACTTAGAGCACAATAGGTTGGAGCAAACCATGTGTCAAAATATATTTGAAGCACTTTGTTGGGGACTTGGAACAAAACAAGGCATATGAAAATTGGTGCTCTCTTATAAACTTTACTCCGTGATTGGATCTAGGAGCACCTACTTAAGATATTGAGATCTCTCAATGTTCTTAAGTAGCAGGTTGAATGTGTGCATTACACATGGCACCCATGTAATTTTATGGTACCTTATAGCTAAACATGCACCCTTGAGAGGGTCACTACAATTAAAAAAAAATGCATATCATGTGGGTTCAATAGTATGGATGATTTTATTCTATATTTTGTCATATTTTTGCATGCAAAAGGGTGTTGAAAAAGTGACCTTTTAAAAAGATTTACAGATTGAATAGGAAAAAGGTCCCTTTCATCGGTGAAAATTTCAGAACTAAGGGGTTTTATAAATAGTCTTTAAACGTACATGACATATAGGTTTTACATAGAGTGATGACCCCCCCCCCCCCCTCAAAAGTATGGACCCTTGTATTTTGAGGCGTTGTCCATCAAAGAAGCTATTATGTTTTTGGGCCAATCGAGCGATTGATAGCATACCTATACACCTTTGTCAAGTAGATGAAAGTCTTCTCCTTTAGACTCGAGAGAGGTATCAATGGGCTACAGAAACACTAAACCCTTGGGGAAAATTACCATGACATTGGTCACGGGATTTTTTCTAGCCTCTTGTCCACACTTGAGCGCTTTGGTACAACGTAATGCCAAGACAAAGTTAAGCATTGTTTGTGTTAGGAAATAAGACGTAGCTAAATAGATATTTGAGTAGATTACTTAATGGAGAGAGATAGATTTCACACACAAGAGATTATAGAGTAGAGAGAGAGAGAGAGAGAGAGAGAGAGAGAGAGAGAGAGAGAGTGTACACACGATATCCGTGGTTCACCCAATGTGGGTTACGTCCACAGGAAAGCAGCCACTCAATGGCTTTAGCACTTCAAAAGAAGAAGTAGTTTACAAAGGGATTAAACCCTTAATAGAGCTCCTGCCTTGCTTCACTCTCACAACCTCACACTCACCTTGTTGCATCAACTTCACACTATGAAATGTGTGTAGAAATGGCCTCCTTTTATAGGCCAAAAGGGCTGCTCTCTCTTATGAGAGGCAGCCATGTGTAGCCGCCCTTGTGCGAATAAGTCCAAATCGGACCCTCCAATCCGCCCATGTGTGGCCGCCCTTGAGAAGACAAGTCCGCTTTTGAATTCGGCCACCGGCCACCAGCCATTGACTTCCGACCACCGGCCACTAGCCATTGACTACCGGCCACCGGCCAACCGACGGTTGTTTTCCGACCACTTTTCGGCCGCCGTCCGGCCATAATATTTCAGCGAGGGAAAAAAAATTCTCGGGGGCGGAAGCCCCTGGTTCTTGGCCATGAAAATTTTGGTTTCCGGTGAGTGATTTTCCTTCACGCACGATGGCTTCTCCTCATAATGGGGGCCTTACAAATGTGCGCGTTTACCACAGAAAATTACAAGGGTAAATCAGGCTCCTTACTTAACAATCTCCCACTTGGAGACTGATCTCCAAACCAAACCTGTGACTGCTTTCCATTTTAGCTTCTTATCCTTGAATGTCGATTGAAGATGAGCAAAAGCTCAACTTCTCCTTGTTGACCACCTTTGTAAACATGTCTGCAGGATTTTCACTTGTATGCACCTTTCCTAGCTTTAGCTGTCCCTCTTCCAAAAGAATCTGTGAAGCCACAGAATTTCTTTGCTTGCCTCTATCATTGCTACATACTCTGCTTCCGTGGTATAAAGTGAAACCACTTTCTGCAGCTTTGAAGTCCAGCTTACTGTTGTGCCTCCAACTATGAACACATAGCCAGTAGTGCTCCTTCGAGTATCTTTGTCACCTACCATATCTGCATCAGCATACCCTTCTAGAAAAATATTAGTTCCTCCAAAATACAAAGCATTTGTTGTTGTCCCTTTTAGATACCTAAGTATCCACTTCACAGCTTGCCAATGCTCTTTACCTGGGTTGTCCATGAACCCACTCACAACTCCCACTGCATGTGCAATGTCTGGCCTTGTCCAAACCATAGCATACATTAGAGAACCTACCGCTGCAGCATATGGAACTTTAGACATATAGACTATCTCCTCTTGTGTTTTTGGACACATATCCTTCGTTAGTTTAAAATGACCAGCCAAAGGTGTAGAAACTGGTTTTGCATTTTGCGTTGCAAACCTTTCTAGTACCTTCTTGATGTAATCTTCTTGAGATAGCTTTATTGTCTTCTTCGTCCTGTCCCTTGATATTTTCATACCAAGTATCCTCTTTGCAGCACCTAAATCTTTCATTGAAAAAGATTTAGACAGCTCCTCTTTTAGTTCTTTGATGTCCTGCATGTTAGCACTTGCAATCAGCATGTCATCAACATACAACATTAGGATGATGAACTTCCCATCTCCCAAATTCTTCGTGTAGACGCAGTGATCCGAGTTGCATCTTGTGAATCCATGATCCAACATCCATCGATCAAACTTCAAGTACCATTGTCTTGATGCTTGCTTTAAACCATACAAGCTCTTATTTAATCTGCAAACCATTTTCTCCTTACCTTTTACTTCATACCCCTTTGGTTGAAAGCATGTAGATTTCCTCCTCTAAGTCACCGTGAGGGAATGCAGTATTTACATCCATTTGCTCGAGATTTAGATCATGAGCAGCCATAAGGCTTAAGACAAGCCTAATTGAGTTCATTTTTACAACAGGAGAAAATATTTCATTGAAGTCAATACCTTTCTTTTGAGAAAACCCTTTTACCACAAGCCTAGACTTATACCTTTTCTTCCCACCTTCTTCTTCCTTCAACTTGTACACCCATTTGTTTTGAAGTGCCCGCTTACCTTTAGGCAACTCAACGAACTCCCATGTTTGGTTACGATGTAGTGAGTCCATCTCCACTTGCATGCTCTTCGTCCATTCTTCTTTGGATTCTTGTTGCATAGCTTCTTCGTATGATTCCGGCTCTCCAGAATCTTAGATCAAGAGATGGTTGAAGGAAGGAACAAACCTTTCTGGAGGTCTACTTGCTCTTGTAGATCTTCGGGGAATAGGTTGAGGCTCCTCATTTGGTTGACGTTGTTGCACATTGTCACCGTTTGCAGTCCTTGAGTCTTCACCGTCCTCAAGCTCCATGTACTCATCACCTGTTTCTTTTGTTTGTTTTCTTTCCAAGTAATCTTTGTACATATTTTGTTCGTTAAAAATTACATCCCTACTCCTTAAGATTTTACCATCTTCAGGATTCCATAGGCGATACCCAAAGTCACCTTCTCCATAGCCAATGAAGAAACACTTTTTGGACTTTGCATCTAGCTTTGATCTTAGGCTTCTATCTATGTGCATGAAAGCCTCACACCCAAACATTTTGATAAATGCATAATTCACCGGTTTACCTGTCCATGCCTCTTCTGGAACTCCCCCATCCAATGCCGTTGAGGGTGACCGGTTGATTAAGTACACAGACGTACTTACAGCTTCCGCCCAAAGCTCAAGCGGTAGGCATGCATGTAGCCGCATGCTTCGTGCTCGCTCCACGATTGTCCTGTTCATCCTTTCCGAAATCCCATTTTGTTGAGGTGTCCTTGGGGTTGTCCTTTGCCTCTGAATGCCATTGCTAGCACAAAAGCTTTCAAAAGGTTGGCTGCAATATTCGCCTCCATTGTCGGATCTGAGGCATTTAACCTTGGTACCTGTTTCATTCTCCACAAAGGCTTTCCACCTTTGAAATATGGAAAATACATCGGATTTATTCTTCATGACATGCACCCATGTTTTTCTAGTCGCATCGTCTATGAATGTTACATAGTACAATGAGCCACCAAGTGATGGTGTACTTGCAGTACCCCAAACATCAGAATGAACCAACTCAAGTTTTTTATTTTTTCTTTCATTTCCTGATTTTTGAAATTTTACCCTCTTTTGTTTACCATAAACACAATCTTCACAGAACTCTAAGTCCACTTCTTTCAAACCTGGTAGAAGCTTCTTTGTTTGAAGGATTTGCATTCCTTTGGCACTCATATGCCCAAGTCTGTAGTGCCACACCGCACTGTCAACTTCTGTAGTTGCTGCACAAGCTGAAGGTTGCGTGCTAACAGTACACAAGTAAAGTGTACCGACTTTTTCTCCCTTGGCAACCACCAAAGATCCCTTTGAGATCTTCCACCTTTTGTTTCCGAATGCAATGTTGTGACCTTCATCATCCAATTGTCCTATAGAGATCAAATGTTTGCAAAGAGAAGGAACATGCCTAACATATTTAAGCTCATTTCCATTAGCAGTTTTGACAGAAATTGTACCTTTGCCGACAATCTCACAAGCTTCATCATCTCCCAAGTATACATACCCAAAATTACCTTTGGTGTAGTCTTGGAAATGTTGCTTGTGTGGTGTCGCATGGAATGAAGCCCCGGAATCTACTATCCAGGAATTAGACACATTGTCTAATGAGAGAATTAGAGCATCTTGCTCTACTTTACCTGCCACATTGGCCTCCGATGTTGGCTTGTTGTCTTGAGACTCTGCCTCCTTCTTCTTCTTGGACCAGCAATCCTTCTTGTCGTGGCCCTTCTTGCCGCAGTTCCAACATTCAAGAACTGACTTTGAGCGTGACTTGCTCCGCCTTGAGCGATCACGACCCTTTTGGTTTTTGAACCTTTCCTTAGGCCTTCCTCTTGTTTCCACTGACAGTGCAGCACTTGATGATTCTCATGTGCTTCTCCTTCGTATTTCCTCACTTAGGAGAACACCCACAACATCATCAAACTTAAGAGTATTTGTGCCAGAAATAGAATTACTTACAGCCATCACAAGGCTGTCCCAACTATCCGGTAGAGATGATAGTATAAGGAGAGCTCGCACTTCATCATCGAAATTGATTTTCACCAATCGAAGTTGACTTATATTTGTGTTAAAGTCATTTAGGTATTCTGCAACTGAACCATTCTCTGCCATCTTTAGATTGAACAAGCGCTTCATAAGAAATACCTTATTGGATGTCGATGGTTTCTCGTAGAAGTCGTCAAGTGACTTCATCAAGTCCTCCGTGGTCTTCATCTTCGAAACATTGAAGGCCACCGTTGACGCCAAGCTTAACTGGATTGTTCCCAGTGCCTTTCGATCAAGGACAATCCATGCTTCATCTGCCATTGTTACGGGCTTCTTCGCAAGACCGCCTAGTGGCAAATAGAGATCCTTCTGGTAGAGATAGTCTTCAATCTGCATCTTCCAATGTGGTAGTTTTTGCCATTGAACTTCTCAATCTTGAGCTTCCCTTCCTCCGCCATAACTCCCACTCAATTCAAGGAATCCTTTCCTTGAGATAATTTAGCTACGAGCAAACCTTGCTCTGATACCAGTTGTTAGGAAATAAGACGTAGCTAAATAGATATTTGAGTAGATTACTTAATGGAGAGAGATAGATTTCACACACAAGATATCATAGAGTAGAGAGAGAGAGAGAGACAGTACACACGATATACGTGGTTCACCCAATGTGGGATACGTCCATGGGAAAGCAGCCACTCAATGGCTTTAGCACTTCAAAAGAAGAAGTAGTTTACAAAGGGATTAAACCCTTAATAGAGCTCCTGCCTTGCTTCACTCTCACCACCTCACACTCACCTTGTTGCATCAAATTCACACTATGAAATGTGTGTAGAAATGGCCTCCTTTTATAGGCCAAAAGGGCTGCCCTCTCTTATGAGAGGCAGCCATGTGTAGCCGCCCTTGTGCGAATAAGTCCAAATCGGACCCTCCAATCCGCCCATGTGTGGCCGCCCTTGAGAAGACAAGTCCGCTTTTGAATTCGGCCACCGGCCACCGGCCATTGACTTCCGACCACCGGCCACCGGCCATTGACTACCGGCCACTGGCCAACCGACGGTTGTTTTCCGACCACTTTCCGGCCGCCGTCCGACCATAATATTCTGGCGAAAAAGAATATTCCGGCGAGGGGAAAAAAAAGTCTCGGGGGCGAAAGCCCCCGAGGCCCCTAAAGTTGCCCCTGATTCTTGGCCGTGAAAATTTTGGTTTCCGGTGAGTGATTTTCCTTCACGCACGATGGCTTCTCCTCATAATGGGGGCCTTACAAATGTGCGCTTTTACCACAGAAAATTACAAGGGTAAATCAAGCTCCATACTTAACAATTTGCTTCAATGTAGCCTCTATGCTGCTCTCTACATTGTATACTTTTTTAATCCACATTTATTGTAATCAGGCATGACAAACCCTTTTTTGGTTGTGGAAGTATCTTTGAAGATGGGATTCCTTATGACATGGAAGGAATGCCACATGGTGTGAAGGCTTTTCCCCTTTATAATAGATTTGACATATCCTACTTCTCAAATGTTGCATGCAAATTTTGTGGGGTAGAGGCCCTACTAGAGAAACCAGGGCTCCCATCCACAACACCAGTTACAAAAGAGTAAGGACCTTGATATTATTCCATTTGAGTTTTTTAATTGCATCCTTCATTCTATGTTTGTGTACATTGGCCATAATTTTGACTTGATGATTCTTCATTCATGCTCTTCCATCTTTTAGGGAGCATACCTAGCTGTGTGCACTTCTTTGCATGAGTCACAATGTGTACCCAAATTCCCGTGACGGGTGATGCATTGCATTCATCTACATTTGTGCCTACACACCGAACAAGTTCTTCTTGATGCAACATGCATTGCTACAAGTCTTGCATTCAACTACATTTGTGCCTACACACCAAACAAGTGCTCCTTAATGCAGCTTGCATTGCTACAAGTCTTGCATTGGAGATGAGACGTGATTTTCCAATGCTCTAGTTCCTCCACATACATCCACTCCTTCTTGTTATGGAATGGATTCTGAGAAGTTGGACACTAACATTTGTGTGTGTGATGTAGCAGGTCAAGGTAGCTGAGTCGTGGGCAGGTGGCTCATAGCAGATAGCAGGACATGGAATTATCCAATAAGACTTAGGGTTTTAGTTAGTTCAATAAAGTCTTTTATCCCCAAAGTGGAATATAATAGCCTCATTTATGAGCTGTCCCTTTTTTAAATTAAAAATACATACCTAGAGGAAGCCAGTGCTACAAACGAAAATGGGAAGGCCCTACAAATTATACAAATAACATATAATTGACGGGAAATTCAATAGATCCACATACCTGCACAATCCTGTACGTAAGGAATCCATAGCAAGTATGGCACGAGAGAGACAGAGGGAAAGAGAGAGTAGAAGAGCACGTGCAGATGCGCCCCCTAGAGCGGAGTGCCACACCGGCACGGCAAGAGAGAAGTGAGGAAAGGAGAGAAGAAACACACGAGCATTGGGTGCAATCTCCCCCCGTGCAAGAGTGAGCATTTCCCTCTTGCACGTATTTTATTATAGATTCTTCAATGCTCAAAATGAATACACATTGGCTGGCCGGCACAAATAACCATAGCTCGTAATGAGCACTTGAGTAATAGAGGTACATATCTCTTATCCATAACATACTCCGGGGTTGAAAAAGCAACTGCCCTTAGTTGTGAGGTACATAATTGGTGGAGTCGAGTGTGAGGTACAAGATGTTAGGTACATGCCTGCATAGCACAATGAGTAACCGAAAACCAAAAGAGTAACAATGATTAATATGAAGCAATTTAAAGTTGGAAAAATGTGTAACATGTGTATGGTGTGATGGGAGTGCATGAAGTAAATGTATATAGGTGGGGAGTGCAACATTGGTCGACGTCAAAAATTTTGTGACGAATAGATCACCATCTGTCACCCTTCTACCTTACCATACCAATCCATCATATCCTTTCATATCAATCCATACCAAATGTGGTGGGCAAGTTCCACATATAATGT
The DNA here is from genome assembly GCF_014529385.1 of Adiantum capillus-veneris. Classification (NCBI taxonomy): domain Eukaryota; kingdom Viridiplantae; phylum Streptophyta; class Polypodiopsida; order Polypodiales; family Pteridaceae; genus Adiantum; species Adiantum capillus-veneris. Next base: position 124,602,530 of record NC_140935.1, read on the forward strand.
AACCATGGAGAGTCCTGCTATACTAGACATAGGCACTCTAGTACACATGTATCGACATCCATAATTTTCCATAACATTATTGCAAAGCGGAGAGTCCTATCTCATGAGGCGTAGGCACTCTAATACACGTGGCAATAACCATAAGTTTCCATAACAAGGTGTGGAGCGGAGAGTCTTGCCCTCTTCAGGCATAGGAGATCTAACCTGTGTAGAAATTTTGCCATTCCAAGTTAGCCCAACCCATAAGATCCTTGCCATGACAATGTACAATTTCTGAATGAGTGTGCTGGGTAATGTTACCAGAGTTTGTGTGAGATGAGGGCGTGCTTGGTGAAGTGTAGTGTATATGTGAGAGTAAGTTTTAAACCACTGATGAGTATTGCAACAAAATTAGAAGCAAATTAGTGATGGTGACATTTAGAAGAACAAGTGCTCTTGCGTGGTGCAAAGTTTCTTGGGTGTGGCCTTGTGGAAATATCTGAAGGATCTCAAATATGGTAGCATTGTAGTGAGTGATATCTACAAAAGTGCAAGTTAAAAATAAAGCAATTAAGGTACTTTATCGTGAAATGTAACAACAATTGAAGTGTACCCTAAATAAATTGAGATAGTTGATACAAATATGGGATAGAAAGTAGGAAAATTTGAGTATAAACAAGTGAAGAATGAAGGTGCTAAATGGTACTACATGTCAATTGTTAGTGATTAAGAGCTTTAAACAACTATTTGAAAACCACAAAAGAAAGAGTGACAAAGAGAGAGCACAACAACTAGCATACATATCGATAAAAGTCTTATAAACCAGGATAGCTTGCTGGTTATCACTCAAGTGGTAGTGTCAAGAATGGTGTCTATTATGTTATTTTGGAATATCAACTTCACTTTGCAAAACTCGGGAGCAAGGTGCAGTTTTTAAAAGCAAGTAATTAAACAAAACACTTACCAATACCTTTGAAATTTTAAAAGGGGAACATGACGGTGATCTGTATTGTTTCGATTATCCAATAAGTATTTGTACTTAATTTCGGGCAATAAGCTTCAAAGTGCTCATCGATGGCTACTCAATGGTCCTGCACTCAATTAAGTCAAACAATTCTAGCTATTATCTACACATGGCCTCTACACAAAGTAAAGTTATGAGCACTTTTTGAACATTCTATGTGTAGCCAGTCAATCTACAACATTCAACCCTTGAGCCTAATTTCAACTGATAAAGCCAGATGGAGAAAGGTCATGCGAGACGTCCAAAAATATTTAAGCCTACAATTTGACATTATATGACTCCAAGAAGGCAACATGTTTCGATTCCAAATCTTATAGATTTGGTTGATGTAAATATGCAAGTGCTACCATCTTCATCATTTTCATATAAGAAATTTGTACACAATAAAACATATTTTTCTTCTTGATAAAGATTCAAAAGGAATACGTTCTTGGCTGTCGAATAGAGCTAGGAATAAGACCTTCTTTGCACATGCCTATCTAATGACAAATTTGGCAAGAGTCGTATGAATATGTTTCAAGGTAGAAAGTTTTTTTTTTTGAGGTTTTTGATGCATCCCTTCCATCCTTCGATCCTGAATCATTAGAACTTACAGGCCCAACACTATGTACTCAACTACCACAAGAGTTCCTGGATTATCCTTGCCATCACACTTACAAGGAGCTTCCAATGTTTGGGGCATATAGGACATCGACGAGGGTAGGCTTGCATTACAAACTTTTGGTATAGAAATGAAGCTTTATGTGAGCGTGTATCGAGAAGCGAAAGCAACGGTGAGAAGGGGAGCACCAGTTGGATGTCACATGAGGGACATTTGACGGAACCCCATATGTCCCTTACATGCTCAAATCTATTATTCTCCGCATTTAAGTAGGGTGGCAGAGAGCAATGAAATGCAAGGCTTACTCTGCTCACTGCAAAAACTTGACACCCATCATTACATCGCAATTTGAGATGCTCCTTGCATTCTAGGTCGTACGTCATTCGATCTGATATTGATGAAGGCTCATCACCGACCTTTTGCACTCATAACACTCACAGTCCACATCGAAGCAAGGGAGCGGAAGTCTTCGTAACGATGTTGGTGAGGAGGGGTCAGTCGAGTGCATAATAGTGCGGCGGCCACTTGTGTTCACTTCGCTATTTCGTGTGGGATATGAGATCAAGCTGATACAATCCTTGTGGATCTAACCGAATCTTTGACTGGTACAAAATGAAGTAAAGTAAAATATCATCGCTGAAGAGATGCATCAATGTCTGTGTGTGTAGGTAGGCGTACTCTATCGTTAATCTTGTTTCTCCGTCCCCGCAACCCTTCCTCTCACTCTTGCCCTGTGAACTTATGTGGTGCGATTACACCTACAACCGAAGGCTCCTCTTCTACGAGCACCTTGTGCACATGTCAACAACTTGTCAAAGTTGCAGGTCTTCAAATCCAAGAACGACACACAATGAATGTGTGCTTTCACGAGCTTGGCACCCTCGTCGTTACATGCCACAGACAGCTATGCTTTGTCACCATGCTTTGACATGAAGCCTTAATTTTCCAATGAAAGAAGTAACTAAAACGTCTTGTCCCTTGATAGCTCCATTGGCTTTCAATGCATCTCCCATCTTGTGGGCTTGTATGCCTAGCTTAGTGGTCAACTCCGTGGATATGAAGTTGTGAGTTGAACTAGGGTCAAACAAAATAAAGGCATCATGCTCTTGCATCTTTCCCCAAGCATAGGAAAGGAGAAATCCTTGGCAATGAGCATCTTCTTTTGGAGCTTCAAACATAGAGACTCTAGGAGTCTCATTGAGGCCAATTCTCTTAGGGCAAGGACGATAACCATGGCCTTGCTCCCCACACTTAAAACATTTGTGGTCCTTACTAAAAGCTTCTAGATCTTTAGGAGAGAGTATATATTTACATTTGTAAACTCCCTTATCCTTGGACCAATTCTTGTTGTCGTTGGAATAGCCTTGGTAAGAATTTTGGGCATTGGTTTTCCCCTTGGCATCATTTTTGTCTTTATTTTCCATGGGCTTGACATTCCATCTAGCCCCTTGTTGGAAATTGATGCGCGAAGCAACCATGGTGTGGTGGATTACTTTGGTGATAGAACCAGGCCATTGAGAGTTGACATACTCCACCATCTCTTTGGGTAATCCCGCACAGAATTGTTGCTTTTGCTCGACAAAGTCTATCTTTTGAAAGATAGTAGCCTTGAGATGTAAATCCCAAAACTTGTCCACATATTTGTGGATAGAATCATGGGAGAGAAGCTTTAAACTTCACCATTTGGTAAGCACTTTTTCCTTTGCATCACTTGCAAGGAATTGCTTCATGATGGAAACTCGTAGAGTTTTCCATGTCTTTGGGGCTTCACCATTGCCACGAAGGCTAGCCCACCATTGACGAGCATATTTTTGGAAATGCATAGCTACATGGTGAAGCTTGGAGGACTCCGTGAAGCCCTCGTCTCCAAAGGCCCATCAAATTGTTGGATAAAGGCCAATACTTTGTCGATAGCACCAAAGGTTTTAAGGACACGTTTTGTCTCCCCTTTTTATTATTTTGAAAACAACAAGCGTATTAGAGTTATTCTTACTTATTAGAACCATTTTGTTAAGGGATCTTTCCCACGATATGTAATCAAAAATTGGGGCGGGGTCCCTTCGAGTCATCATTTCATGATCGAATTGATATGTCATGTATCTACAATATTTGATTCCTACAACTCTAAATTTTCCCTTGCTTCCTCTCATTACAATCTACCCTCATTCTGCCCTCCCATTACTTCTCAAACTACGTACTCTATAAGCAATTCAAGATTAAAAATAATCATCCTATTAGGCTTACCAACAATAATAATTAAATAATAATAATTAGTATGTATGTGAGCATTTGATAATTTAAGTTTCGCATTTCAATTATCATTTTTCACACAAAATATGCATGCATTCCCATATATATTAAAAAGAAAGTCGAGATCGCTTAGCTCTATTAATTGTAGCTCCTTTCCTCGTGATATCCATGCATAGTTGCAATACCAAGATCATTTCCAAAGCTCTAATACCACTCCTACAACCGGAAGCGGGAAGGCCCTACAAAATATACAAATAGCATATAATGAACGGTAAATTCAATAGAATTACGTACCTGCACAATCATGTACGCAAGGAATCCATAGCAAGTCTGGCACAAGAGAGAGATAGAGGGCAAGAGAGAGTAGAAGAGCACGTACAGATGCCCCCCTCAGATCGGAGTGCCACACTGGCACGATAAGAGAGAGGAGAGGAGATGAGAGAAGAAACACATGAGCACTGGGTGCAATCTCCCCCCGTGCAAGAGTGAGCATTTCCATCTTGACGTATTATATTTATAAATTCTTCAATGCTCAAAATGAATACACATTGGCTGGCCAGCACAAATAACCATAGCTTGTAATGAGCACTTAAGTAATTAATGTATATATCCCTTATCCATAATAGCCAGCTCACTCTAGGAAGGGGGAGATGATTGTACCCAATGCTCTCTCTCTCTCTCTCTCTCTCTCTCTCTCTCTCTCTCTCTCTCTCTCTCTCTCTCTCCATGGCATGCTCAGGCTAGAGGAGGGTGTACGCAGGTAGTAGGTGTGTTGTTGTCATTACAATGTTCCAGCGCGCAACAGTGGTATCAGAGCCCTGGCTACGCTCCAATCAACCTCACATAGAGAAGTTTATAAACAAAAGATAAGTGTATTCTATGCATCATTATCATTTACAATTAGTTTGATTAATTGTGATTAATTAGCAAGCAACCATATTAAAAGACTCTCAAATATGATTATGACAGCGATAATCACAAACATCGTGAGACTAGCATGAAGACGAGAAGCCTTGTTGGGTATGGTGACAAGGAGGCATGCGACATGAAGAGTAGACACGCAACCCACAAGATACTACGGATGTGAAGCTAAGTAAAGCTTTGAAGTTTAATTACATAGCAAGTTTATGAGTACAACTTTGTTGGATTATCAACGACAATATTTAAAATTGATCAATCCCTTTCAGTGACATTATTTATGTTTGTGCATCTGTTAACCCCAATGGGATTTGAACCATCTCCCTGTACAACATAGGAGCACGACCATTTGTGCTATGGAGTTTCAAGCATAAAAACCGAGTCCCTTAGCATGAAGTGACACATGCATGCAAACACGGCCGATTAACACTTTCTACATAACATTAGATCTCTCGAGGCTCCGTGAAAACGGCGGGGTAGATAACACAAGGGAGTGATGGCACTGCCCACCCTCGAACCCCACACACATGCCCGCGCCGTCTTCCCGCGATGAGGTCTTCCCACATGTGCACGACATAGTACAGATCCGTGCTCCAATCGAGGGGCTTATGGCAACTTATGACCCATCCAACCCATGGTGCCCTGCATGTTATGCCAACCTACATAGTATGCAAGGCCGTCTTAGCAAGGGACCTGGCGGCCCATGCAGCAGGCACGATCAGTACCCTACCCACCCTCCTACGATGTTGTAGTGCTTGTGCATACAGGCGCCATGCACCACCCCCCCCCCCCCCCCCCCCTTGAACTACTTTCAACACTCGCCACCACTTTACTGTTCCTCATCTCCGACTGCACGTGCATGGAATACTCCTCCCACTTACCCTTTTCCTTCTTTCACTCCTACTTCGACGCCTTCCCTTTTCAATTTCTCTCCCTCTTTTGAATATTCCCAGTCAGACCTCACTGCCGAACTCCTCACTCTAGCCGCCTCCAGCCACCAACCAATCCTAAATTGCCATCAACCTTTTCTCTCTAATGTTGTCATGCATTACCAGTGACTCTCTCTCTCTACCCGTGGCTCCCTCCTTCTCTCCTGTCCTTGTCTCCATAGCGCTGACATTCGTTATTTTTCTCCTCTTGCAACCTTGGCCCCTACACACACACACACACACACACACACACTAACACACACACACACACACACACACACACACACACACACACACACACACACACACACACACACACACACCCTTCCACGCCATGCTGCACGACCTGCGCGTAACAAAAACTAGGGACACCAATCATATTATAAAAAAGAACCCCTCGAGGGTCCTTGCCCACACACACACACATATCCTTCATGATGGTTAAACATATACATGTTGTTTTCTTTGGCACGCTTCTTTGCCTTCTCTCTCGCACGCCTTCCTTCATGACAAGACTCGGCATCATTGACGAAGCAGCACAACACATCAAAGCCATTCGCAAAAGTTGCACCCGCCAGATATTTTACGGGTAAGTGATATATGAAGGTAAATGTATTCAAGCTTAAACAAAAAAAAACACAACATTATTAGGGTATGCGATGCTTCTCAATATCCTCTACAAATCTTTTCAAGAACTGGCAGCACCTCAGTAACCAATAGTCATACGACAGTAAATCTTCTCATTTTTTTAGAGATTTCAGAAAAAAAAACATCCCCAAATCAGAGCATCACATTTAATCATAAATCTATCCAATTAGCCAGAGTTTAAACATACCAAGATTACTATTTACTCAATTGTAGCACAATCATTTTAGCCAAACCAGTCCAGCCCAATCTTAAAAGCTACATGAGTGCCAAAAACCACTAGAACAGATAAATAACCTGTAGACTCGGAGAGGATGATGACTCCATCGTATTTTTCTCCATACTTTTAGGCATGTTGCAATCACAACCACTTACAAGTTTTGAACGCAAAAGCTGAAATCACACAAAGATGCTAAGTGGGTATAGTACTCACCTGATGTAAATTAGTGAAGATTTTATAGAGGACGATGCCCTGCCGTAGCAGAAGGGACCCGAAATTTGCCAGGCATTCCCATAATCAAGGTAGACCTTAAAGCCCATGTTTCCTGGGATTTCTTTAGCACAAGTCCGGTAGAGAATAGCTTGTGTCGAATCGTAAGCGCTGCAGCCGCGTATCTATGAACACACTATTTACATGCAGAGGGTAGCGTGCGACAAAGCACATGATTGATCAGTTTTGCAGAAGGTTAATAAGTAGACATGCAATACAGGTGTTCAAAAGGTTAGGCATTTCTAGGGTTTTTAGGCTAAAAATAAAGACAAGCTTGAATAATTTAAAAAGAGGCTACCAAGAATCTCCCTTATGAGCACCAATAATTTTGTAGCAGTAGCTAGTTTGAAATTTTCAGACTATTTTTGCTAAGTCGATGCGCGGCACTAAAATTTCTAATGAGGTATAGCCTCGATGAAAAATTATTCATAATACCGACATTTCAAAAGAGACTATTATAGGTAGGATGTCCAGTTGGGTAAGTTTCTAGGGGAAACATATGTCAAGAACATAGAGGTGAGTTAATGTATTACAGGACCCAATAAGAGATGGCAAGTAGCGTGAGCTATTTGTACGGAAATTCATTGGGTACAGGTAGCTATGTGGGTCTATATAAGACGGGTGTATTAAACTTTAGAGTGCACTGTAACAAACTTGAATAAATTTTAAAGAGTTTACAGCCAACTGTTTACAAGTTCCTTCAGTAACTTGTCTTAAGCTGTGTCATAAACTTTATCAACTATGACTTATAATCAAGATCAGGTATTAGAAATAACCATAACTCATCTGCAGTAGTCGAGTGAGTCCATCAGGAGAACCACCATACTTTGTTATGAGTGTCTTCTATTCCCTTTATTAGGAACATCGGTTACGAAGGCGAAATGGTGGACACATCAAAATGGAGTGACACGGGTGACCCTTTGAGGTCAAGAACACTTCAGGAACAGTATTCGTCTGGCGATGATAACGGAACCTTGGGCTTAGGGCCTCAGTATTATTATGTGGAACATTTAATGAAGCGTGATTTTTTTTAAGCAGTTATATTTGCTAGCGCAGTTTCTACCACATCATAAGATATTTTTGTATTGCAATTTTGGCCTACCCCTCAGAGGATATTTTAACCACACATCCCACAAGGAGTTTAGTGTAATTTTAGCCAACAGTATTTTACCTTTGGTTGAGCGTCCAAACATGTGGTATTATTGTGACAGCTGCTTGTGTGATCATGTAATGGATGGTTTAATAGAGATGTAAAGGTGAAAAAAAGGGTTTTTTAAAAATCTAAGCCAAGCTTTTTGTGTCCAATTTATGTAGTGAAGCATGAGAAAGGACTCATGTAATTTTGTGTGTGTGTGTGTGTGTGTGTGTGTGTGTGTGCCCACCCATTCCCAGGCACCATATTCTAAGAGGTAGTAGACCCATAGAATATGGGTCTACTATCTCAAAAAAATTATTTATTTCTATATTTTTTGAAAGGAAAACAGGAGTTTTCCTTCAAAATGTGAGAAATTCATTTCTTGAGTGTATCTTATTTTGGTTTAATGAGACTAATCAAGTCCTACAGGTCAAACTTAAGGCCGGACCAGTTATGCATTTTTTAGGAATTGCAGATACAAGCAACTAGGTCTTTTCTAAGAAACCCATTATTGATGAACTTGGTAATAAGAGTATTGATTTCTTCATATGCTGAAAAATTGCCTGACGAGGCATGAATTGTAAAAAAAAGCATTCCTAGACAGGTATGTAAAGAATTTTTGGAGGGTCTATTGCTTTTCCTTTTTGTAAATTCAGAATATACGAGTTTGAGATTATCTCTTTTCCAGAAGAAACGAGTATAAAAACTACCCAAGAATGGGGGAGTTAGAGTAATCTCGATATTCAGGAAGTGAGTCCTAGAGATGACCCTTTTATCAAGCCACTTTATTCTATCAGAGAACGTAGGTTCAATATTAAAATAGGGAGGATATATATCTCCAAGTGTATCTTCGAACATGGGCTTGTTAAGGTTACACAGGTCATCCATAAGCCTAAATGAATGAACAAAGTGTGTGAGTAACGAAGCCCTGGCAGGGTCACTTAACATTTTTAAGAGCAATTGGTATTTGAAGTGACAAAGATAGAGATTACACATAACAAGAGAGCAAGAAAAAGCCATTGGGATCCCTAAAATTTGTTTGTAGCAAGTAGATATATCTATATAGAACATCTTCTCTAAAGATGACCGATGTAGACTTTTTAGATTTTTTTACCCAACTTGTATTCTTTTTTGTTGAGATACATGTATATCCAAGTGTTGCTCTGTGGAAAAAAGCTATCTTTATAAGATTAGATAATGTATTAAAAAGACCAAAAGATGCCTTTAGAGGAATATTCTCATAACATTGTGTTATGTCTGCCGTAAAGATAGAGAAAATGTTTTCTAGGAGGTTAATAGAAACCTCCGCCGCATTCTTTACAATCCAAAACGGGCAGCAGTCTAAATTTCCAAATCGTCTTAGATCATTACGCTTGATGGCGCAAATTGATTCTATTTCTAGTAGAATAAAATATAAGCAAAAGGTGATGTCATTAGTAATACAAAAAAATAGGCTATTAGATGCATCAAAAATCCATATAAATTTATGTTTATGATTTTTATAAGTTGGGAAGAGTACATGTATTTTTCGAGAGTTAGGACAATAACCAAGTTCTGATAATTCATCATTTAGAAGTGTAGAAGTTCTAAGAGGAGAGTTATCAAGTTTTAAAAAATCAACACCATTGAGTTTGGAATAGGCAGAATCAAAAGCTAGTTTTTACACAGGTAAAGGAAGCAGTGTTAGAAGCTTTATCAAGGCCTATAATGAACCATCTTCCTTAATATCAAAGATGGAAGTTTTAATTTTAGGAGTCAGCCAGGTAGTCTCAATACTTAGCCACACCTGTGGCATAAAACTGATCTTTTTCTAGAAAATTTCTTTACTTGTAGAGGTAAGTAGAAAGGGAAGATCAACCTCCAGTTGGAGTTTTAAGGCCAAGTCGGCCAGGCATTCTAGTAGAGCCAAGAAGGCAAGCTGAGGATTTAGTGGAAAAGGAGGAATATGATTCAAGCCTTTACTCAAGAGGCTCCTCACAGGTTTATCAGATATGATTTCTAACTTAGAAGTACAAACATGTAAGCCAAAGTTAGTAAAAGTCTTACAAAACTTATGATATAGGTGGCAAACACAGACAGGAACCTCTTCATTGTGGAGGAAATCATTCAAATAAAAAAGTTTTTTAATAGATGGCAAGTGTTTCCATCCAAACATCTCATCTTTTAGCAACAGATTTGATCCAAAAACATGTCTAAAGCATTCAATAAAATAGATTGGATGGTAAAAAATTCCAAAATCTTGCTAGTAAACAAGCAGTGTGTAAATATTCTATTACATGCTTCTTCCTTCGGAGCTAGGTAAAGTCAGCCCCACATGTGTTCCTTCGTACCTTCACATTACATATCCAAAAGATTTTAAATTGGTAGGTTTTTGCCACGGCCTCTAATATAACTTCTAGCCCTCCCTCTCCCAAAAACAGAATCACTAGATGAGGGAGTCAAGAAAGAGGTGTAAGAAGCCGACGGAGAGACAAGAGTGTTGGGGCGTTTGGAAACTTGAGTATCATCATCATCAATATTAGGCTTGATTTGCACAACCATACCTTTGATTCCTTTATACCCTCCATAAGTGGTTAAGGGTGTGCCACAACCTTCAGAACCAAGCTCTTGGAGGGTGTCGCACATAATAGATATGCAATGTATAAAGGTGATTTGAGCTAAGACCAGATCTTTAGCTTGTCCACCAAGCCACGAAGTGAAGAGGGAAAGATGAAACTCTTCTGCTTTGTCAGGAAAGATATTTGGAAGATTGTTGAGGGCGTACAAAATAGCACGGTCAAACCAAATGATGCTTGAATCACAAGCAGCTTAAGGAGCTAAAAATCTGCATGCACACTTAAGCTAAGGTCTGAACACATTCCGTACTGTTTCAGTGTAGTAATCGGCATTATTTTGACTAAAGGTCATCACACCTTTGGTTCTTGCATATAAACCTGTATACATTTTGACACAAGTAGAGAAGCAAAGGATAGGGGTTCCATAGGAAGAGTGAGCCCTTGGGAAAGGGATCGAGAAAATCTGCAAAGATTTCAATAACAACAGTTAGATTACCACATCTTGGAAGAGCAGAGTAGACCCGCAGAGCTTAGACAGAGTGTAACTTCTTTTTAAGTTTTACAGCCCTATGAAGATATGGCCTAATCCTAAGTGAGATATTAGGATTGACACTTTCTATTTCTCTAGCAAGTCATAATTTCTCCGAAATGAGAGCTCTTTTTACTGGGTTAGATTCTTGCTGTGAGTTTTCCAATAACCTGGTGGACATAAGTTAATAAAATAGTGAAATGACAAGGAAAAAAGGTCATTCAGAAAGAGAGTATGAGAATCATTAGAATAGAATGGTTGTGCTAGCAACCTTTCACAGTCAGGTCAAAGGGAACCATCGAGACTGTGGATAGCACCCCTGCCTATTAGAATATAATAAATTATATTGTAACAGGTGCTAAGAACTAGAACTAAGGTCTGAGAGAGAAAGACAAGTCAATCTCTCTTTTGCGTTTATTGTGTGTGTAGTAAATTTTAAAGAGTTTACAACCAACTGTTTACTGTTCCTTCAGTAACTTGTCTTAAGCTGCGTCATAAACTTTATCAACTATGACTTATAGTCAAGATAAGGTATTAGAAATAACCATTGCTCATCTGCAGTAGTCAAGTGAGTCCATCAAGAGAACCGCCATACTCCGTTATGAGTGTCTTCTATTCCCTCTAATAGGAACATCGGTTGCGCAGACGAAATGGTGGACATATCAAAATAGAGTGACACGGGTGACCCTTTGGGGTTGAGAACACTTCAGGAACAATATCCGTCTGGCGATGGTAAAGGAAGTCCTAGGCTTAGGGCATGAATATTATTATGCAGAACATTCAATGAAGCGTGGATTTTTTGAGTGGTTATATTTGCTAGCACAGTTTCTAGCACATCATAAGATATTTTTGCCTTGCAATTTTGGCCTACCCCTCAGAGGATATTTTAATCACACACCCTACACCAGGGAGTTTAGTGTAATTTTAGCCAATCGTATCTTACCTTTGGCTGAGCATCCAAACATGTGTTATTATTGTGGCAGCTACTTGTGTGAACATGTAATGGTGGATGGTTTAATGGAGATGTAAAGGTGAAGAAAAAAAAGGGTTTTTTAAACATCTAAGCCAAGCATTTTCTGTCCAATTTATGTAGTGAAGCATGAGAAAGGACTCATGTAATTTTGTGTGTGTGTGTGTGTGTTGTGTGTAGCTAACACAAGCTCGGTCTTCCTTTACTCAATGCCTCAGCCCTGCTTGTGATGCTTCAAGGTCTTAACTAGTTCTGCTCGAAGTGCCTGGCTCACTGCCTGACTGCACCCAATGCTCAGCTTCAAGCTCCAATTCCAAGCTCTGTGTCAACCTGCTTGCAGATTTTCCTTGCCTTGAAGCTCCATATCCTCCAAGCCTTTGCCTGTAGCTCGCTACACACAGTGTGCTCCCCCAAAAGTTCCTTGCTTTCCTTTGACTTCCAAGTTTCCTTTGCTTCAAGCTTTTGAAACTCAATTGATTGAAATGATTGCCAAGCTCCTTGGCTATCTACAGAGCTCTCAATCTCTCATGGGGTCCATCCTCCATAAGGAGGACTATACGCGTGGTGTGTAGCCGAGATACACACATGCTCTGATACCAATTGATAGGAACAGAGTGTGCGTGTATGGAAGCATGCAAGAGAGGGAAGGAGAAGGGGGAAGGGGATAAAGAAGAAGCTACACATCGCACTTGGGTTAGTGGAGAGGAAAGTGAGAGAGTAAGTCAACTCTCTCACTTTCTCTCCCTATATTGAAAAGAGAAAAAAGTAAGTAAGGGTGGTTTCCCACGGCCACTTGGCCTACATCCCAAAATCTTATGCTACCTTTCCACATCTCCCCTTGTCCTAAGGTTCATTTAGGCCCGCTTTATCTCCCGTTTACAGCTTGCACACCCGGTGGTTGATTTTTTCCAAAGAATCCGACTCATTACCCACAATCCCTGATCAAGAACATCTCAGTGCTAGCCAAAGCAATGTGCTTGGAACTTAATACAAGATATGAAAATACAAAGTACATAGCCACTAAACACCACCCAATTTTCCAAAAGATTACAAAAAAATCCCATATTGTGCATCTCCTCACAATGAACAATGAATTACAAGTGCAAACTTCTACGAGTACATACCAATGTTTAGAAACCATCATATACAAACACATTCAATCCACCTCATACAAGATAAACTTGTAGAGCCAACATTGAATAAGCATACTGAATCTTCTTGAGAACAAATTCAGCGTCAATAGTATCTTCAACTTTTCAAATTTTGAAATCTGCATCAAAATTTTAGGATTTTGACTTTTTGATAGATAAAAAAATATGCATAGCTCTACAAATCTATCAAATTAGCTATATATAACCTCTCTAAAGAGTTGAATTGGTTCCAAGAATGGCACAAAATTTGATTCAAAGGAATTCTCCTCAAAATCAGACATATGAGGTAAAGTAGAGTGAGAACAACTCCTGCTTTGAGACTCAATCATCTTCGTCGGCAATCTTTGCAAATGCATCATAAGATATATCCAAAACATAGCAAATTTCTCAAATCTAGTTGACTTTTGCAAAATCGAAGCTAGCAAAACCCTCTTTACTTGATCTCTCGAAAATTGATCCAAACAATAAGAAACGTAAATCATCGAGTTTGGTGACTCATTATCTTGCAACCGCAACATCAGATCTTCAACTTTTACAATCAAAAAATATGAACTAACTACTTTAAACACAAAAGTATGATCTTAAAAAGATCCAACATGAGAAATATCTGCAACCGCAAACTTCAAGAATATGCTCATATAGCTCATAGACATGTCTAAGGTCAGCTTCATCCACCAATTATCAACAAACATCACATCAAACAAATCAACATTTACTTCAAAGTTAAGTAAAAAAGGTTTGATATTGAAAAGAAAATTTTCCAGTGTCAAACAATGCTTCTTCAACATCTCCAACACTTGTAAACATGAATTACCAACTTCAGATCCAACTGTAGAATCAGCTTCTTCAAAAATTTGATTTTCTTGACTTTGTGGAGTTTCAAGTAACAAATCGACATTCTCATTTGGTTTTCTCGTTTTTAGTTGAATTCAGGTCCATAAAATAACAATTTATACTTAGCTTCACAATATTTTGGCAAAAACAAATCAGTTCCTCCATTGCAAAAATATCAAGAACACCCAAAATTGATTTTTCAAAACTCAAATTGCTGAAAATTTTCTTGCATCTTTTTGTCGATGTGAACTCAAGAAATACTCCCATAATTTCATACTGATCATTGTCTAAAATTCAAAAACTCAAGTTAACCGTCTTATTTTGAGCTATGGATCAAGAAACGTTGCATCCAAAGAACTTTGAATTTGCACTCTATTAGCTTCAAATTGTTCACAACTCAAATTTCACTCCATTTGTGCATCCTTGAAATTCTCCTCATTAAGAGAAAACAAGAAATCTTCAATCACATAATTCTCCTCAATCAGAATAACAAAAAAATTGCTTGAAAGGATCTCTCTGATATGTACACATATCCCTTGATGTAGAGTCCTTATGTCATTGAGGATAAGACATAAAACCAGTGAGATAGAATAACATCAACATCATCTCCTCCGTGGCTACAGTCACATAGAGAGACTAAAGCATCTTCAAGAAATTGTGGATAATTAGCTTCAGGTACTCGCACAAAATTTTCATAATCCTCAACTAAAATTATTGCTTCAACATTCAAAAAACCATCAGCAACATTGTCATCAAGAATTTGGCATGTAAAGAATATAGATCTTCAAGAACGTTATCAAAACTCAGACAAGAATCCTTATGGTTGAGAAGATCTTGTAATTAAGGAACTCTATCTTTGCAACCCAACTGAGACTCCATAAACTTCCGATCTTGACTGTGAAGACTCTAAAATTTGTCAAACTGATTTATTTCAGGTCCACTCTAATCTAAATCAAAGCTACACAACGACATGTTAACATCTTCTTCGCCATCTTCAAATAAAACATCGTCAACATGTCCATGGTTCTCATCAAAATGATCACAAAAATCAAAATTTGTTTGCAAAACAAGCAAATCAATAAAATCCTCTTCAATTCGAGCACTTCTTGAATCATTCTCAGCCTCTAGAAACTGAAAAACAATCATGTTAAAGGATTTTTCTCCCTATTGAACATCTTTTGGACCATTTTCAGACCTTTGCAACTCCATCAAAGCTTCAAGAAACTCTAAAATAGCTCCTATCCTTTTAGAATCAACTTTTGGATGATGTAATGGAAATGACCTATGAACTTTGAGAGTAGCGGAATTAGGGAATTAGATAAAGCACTTTTGTGAAATTACTTTGTGAGCATAGCATGTGAACTTAATTGCTGGTAGCAACATAAACATGGTACTTAGTTAACTTGGCATGAACACTACTTTTGCAAGAGAGAAAGTTTAGGGAACATGACAACAATTGACGACCGGATTCACGGTCCCCTCTCCGATAGGCATTTGTATTATAGTTTCTCCCATCAAGAGAGACTTGGTACAATACAATCTTTGTGTTCCTTGTGACCTAGGTGATGCAATGAAGATGGAAAGCTTCATGCATCACAAGCATAACATTAACTTTGTAGAAAGCATTAACGATCCCAAGGCCTCAAACACCTTCGAATATGGAGAGAGCTATCGGGGAATGAGGATAGAAAAGAGGAAGAAGAAACATTCCATAGGAGAAAGAAATAGTTCCTCACTTATCATCACTCTTCTTGCTAGCATACATAATAGCATAGTAATGAATATGGAGAAGATGGCAAGCTTAAGCAATTGAAGCATGGCTCTTGGTTGGATTTTCATTCCATAGCCAAGAGTGTTTGTTAACTGAGTCAACGTCAGTTTAGCAGAAGCTGCTAAAGACCAAAGACGTACGGATGCACATCGAGGATGAATGCAAAGAAGCAGTAAAGATTAGAGTATTTTCCGTGTTTTCCCAAAATGGTCACATATTGTAAATTCCTGATTTATTTCAAGCCATTGTAATATTTTAATGTGTTACGGGGGAGTTCCAAGTTGTAAATAATAGGTCACTTAGTATGCCTAGGTTGCAGATTCAGTAAGTGGTGAGCCCTAAAGGCCTTGGGCACCCGAACATTGCATATTCTTAACCTAGGTATATAAGGCAGTTGTAAAAGAAATTAGGGTTCTCAAGTCATTTGTTGAGAGCACTCTTTGGTGAGAGCTCTTGAGGTGTGTGGCTATGGAGTCCTTGAGCTTCTCCTTGCTCATGAGACTTGATTAACACTAATCAATGATTCATTCTCTCTCACTATGCCTCTCTCTTACCTCTTGTGGTTGCCTATGATGCTAAGATTAACTAGATCTTAACTAATTAGTGGTTAATCCCTCTCTAATCTTGTGTGATTGCCCTCTTTTTCTTGTGTGTGCATGTGAAGGAGTACGAGCGGAAGTGCGACGCGAGAGAGAGAGTGCGAGAAGAAGAGCACGACGATTGGTGAACTCGCTCTACTGTAATGTGTAGAGCATAGTGAGTTCTTATTAGGTTTTCACAAAAGAATATGTGTACATACCTGGTGGCCCGCCCACTTACCTGGGTGATCACATTGGGCTTTATACCCCAACAACGTTGAAGGAGTACGAGCGGAAGTGCGACGCGAGAGAGAGTGCGAGAAGAAGAGCACGACGATATGGTGAACTCGCTCTACTGTAATGTGTAGAGCATAGTGAGTTCTTATTAGGTTTTCACAAAAGAATATGTGTACATACTTGGCGGCCCGCCCACTTACCTGGGCGACCACATTGGGCTTTATACCCCAACAACCTCCCACTTAAAGTCCAATGTGGTACTTTAAGTGTGAGAGAAGCTACTATACAAGCTAATATACAAGAGATGTAGAGAAGTGATATATTACCCTACACCTAACTGCTTATGAAAATGCGCAAAGCTCTCTGAGGGAAGTCCTTTTGTAAGTAGATCAGTAGGATTTTCTGTGGTGTAAACTTTGACAACCTGATGAAATGATACTTCACATCTACATGCTTTGTCTTTGAGTGATAAACTGGATTGCGAGCCAATTGTATAGCACTTTGACTATCACAATATAACACAGGAATCTCTTCTTTGATTCCCAAATCTGTTACTAGTCAATTAAGCCAAATTGATTCTTTGCATGCCTCTGATGCTGCAACATATTCAGCCTCTGTAGTAGACTGAGTAACACAATCTTGTAATCTAGAACGCCATGATACTGCTCCACCAGCCAATGTAAAGACATACCCTGACGTAGACCTTCGATTGTCTAAGTCACCTGCATAATATGAGTCTGTAAAACCCTTTACACTTAGCTCCTGACTCCCATAGCATATGCGCATACTCTTTGTAGCTTTCACGTATCTCAATATTCCTTTCACTGCCTCCCAATGTTTCTTGCTTGGGTTTGACATGTATCGACTTACTACTCCCACTGCAAATGCAATGTCTGGGCGAGTAGAAATCATTGCATACATCAAACTACCCACTGCAGACGCATATGGAATCTTATCCATTTCAACCCGTTCTTCCTCAGACATAGGACAATCTTGTTTGCTAAGTTTCACATATGGTGGCAATGGAACACTCAATGCCTTTCCCTTCTCCATATTGAAACGTTGCAAAACCTTGTCAATATACTATGTTTGAGATAACCAAATCAACTTCTTTGATCTGTCTCTCTCAATGCGCATACTAGTATATGACTTGCCTCACCCATGTCTTTCATGTCAAACGATTTTGCCATCTTTGACTTCAAAGCTGAAATTTCTTCCAAGTGCTTGCCAGCAATCAACATGTCATCCACATACAAAATAAGGATCAGCCAACTGCCATCCTTAGCCTTCTTTGTATATAGACAGTGATCGACTCACTACGTTTGTAGCCTTGAGAAAGCATAAACTTGTGGAACTTATGGAACCATGCCCTCGGCGATTGTTTTAAGCCATAAATCCTCTTTAACAACTGGCACACCAAATCTTCCTTGCCTTTCTCAACAAACCCTTCTGGCTGTTGCATGTAAATTTCCACATCTAAATCACCATGCAAGAACGTTGTCTTGACATCCATTTGGTGCAACACCAAATCTAATATGGCAACCAATGCAAGAAAGCATCTCAATGTAGTCATCTTGACCACCGGAGAGAAGACTTCATCAAAGTCAATGCCTTGTTCTTGCTTAAAGCCCTTGGCAACAAGCCTTGCTTTGTACTTTGGCTGACTATCATGAGCGGTGATCTTATACCTGTAAACCCATTTACAAGGTAGAGCCTTTTTTCCATGTGGTAATTTAACTAGCTTCCATGTCTGGTTTTTATGCAGAGCTGTCATCTCTGACTGCATGGCCAATTGCCAATTCCCGGAGTCCTTCATTTGCACTGCTTCCTTGTAACATGAAGGCTCATTGCAATCAGTCAACATGACATAGTTCATAGATGGAACAAACCTATCAGGAGGTCGCGTGATACGTCCAAATCTACGCAAAATAGGTGGCTCAGACTCAGCCACAACCTGTGGTTCCACTCTATCCTGTCCTTGCTCCTCTTGAGCCTTGACATTTTGTCTTGCACGTGCAGGTCCATCTTCTTGGAAGACAACTCTTCTAATCTCCTCAACCCTCTCTGGTTTAGAATGATATTTGGCTTCATTAAAGTGAACATCATTGCTGCGCATAACCTTTCTGGATTCGGGATCCCAAAGTCTGTACCCCATCTCACCAGAATTACCATAGCCTAGAAAGATGCACTTTCTACTCTTTGGCTCAAGTTTGTTCCTAAATTCCTTCGGAACATGAGTATATGCCTCACAGCCAAAGACTTTGAGATGCTTGTATGAGGGCATTTTGCTTGACCATACCATCTTTGCCACTGAATCCTTCTGCAAAACCTTGCTAGGAGATCTATTTATAAGATGAACAGCTGTTGATACAGCTTCAGTCCAAAACCCATTTGGCAGTTGTGCATTAGACAACATACTTCTGACCTTCTCTTGTATGGTCCTATTCATCCTCTCAGCAACACCATTTTGAGGAGGATTGTAAGGAGCAATAAGTTCACGTTTTATACCTTTTGACTCACAAAAGTCATGAAAGGCCTTTGAAACATACTCTCCACCATTGTCAGTGCGTAAGCATTTAAGCTTCTTGCCACTCTGATTCTCCACAAGTGTCACAAACGTTTTGAAAACACTAAACGCTTCATCCTTGTGCTTGAGAAAGTAAACCCATACTTTCCTCGAGTAATCATCTATAAATGTCATAAAGTAAGAAGCTCCCCCTAGAGATAAGTTTGGCATAGGTCCACACAAATCACTATGAACAAGTGCCAACTGTGTATCTCTTCTACTGCTTCTATGCTTCTGTGGCTGCTGTGTTTGCTTTCCATACAAACAATGTTCAC
This sequence comes from Adiantum capillus-veneris, assembly GCF_014529385.1. Lineage (NCBI taxonomy): Eukaryota > Viridiplantae > Streptophyta > Polypodiopsida > Polypodiales > Pteridaceae > Adiantum > Adiantum capillus-veneris. The sequence continues at coordinate 124,621,967 of NC_140935.1, forward strand.
AGAATTCAAAATCATTAAATGACAAGCCATGCAAATAACCAGAACGAGACAAGATTTCCATTCCCTTCTTGGACATATGTCCTAACCGGCTATGCCACAAAGAAACGTTCGGCTGCTCGGTTACATTGATTACATTTTTAGAGACATTTGATACATAAATCATTTGAGACATTTTTAGAGACATTTGCTACTGTCATAGAACCCTTGGATATCTTCCACATATTCTGTCCAAAAGTGGCGACGTAGCCAGCATCATCAAGTAAACCTGTGCTGATCAAGCTCTTTGTAATTGCGGGAACATGTCTCACATTCTTCAGCCTGAAAGAAGAGCCATTCTGAAACTTCAATTGAATATCTCCAACACCTAAGATCTCACATGTCTGCCCATTGCCTAGCCGAACATGATCTTTAGTGGTCACATAAGAGGTAAACCACTCCTTGTTTGGAGACACATGAAGTGATGTCCCTGAGTCTATAATCCAGTCACTCAGTGCATTTCCATCAGATGCTGTAAGAAGAGCTGAGTCCATTGTATTTTTCAAGAAGTAGATATCTCCTGACACTAGACTGTCATCCTCTGCAACAGTGTTTGTCACATTTATTTCTTGAATCTTCACTGAGGACTTGTTCTTCTCACCATGGCTTCTGCTTTCTCTTTGCCTTTTTCTGCTTTCCATTCTCTGCAGTCTCTTTTCATGTGACCCTTCTTGCCACAATGGTAGCATTCTATGTCACTCTTGCCTTTATCACTGCGGGACTTGCTACGAGACTGATCCCTCTTTCCACCTTTGTAATTTTCTTTGGTCCTTCCCCTGACAACTAAGGCTATTCCATTGCCTTTGTCCATTTTCTTTCTGTTGGTTTCTTCAGTAAGCAGACTGCCTTCTACACCTGCTATGGTCAAACCATCTTGAGGTGCAGAATTACTCAAAGCTGTGCGAAAAGTGTCCCAACTTTCCGGCAATGTGATCAACAGGAAAATAGCTCTAACAGGTTCATCAAACTTGACACCTTGAGCTCACAATTGACTGTAGATGGTGTTGAATTCATTCAGATGATTGGACATAGGTGTCCCTTCTTTCATCTTCAAGTCAACAAGCTTCTTAAGCCAGTAAACCTGTGAAGCTGCAGTCTGCTTCTCATAAAGATCACTCAGCTTTGTCCATGCTTGATAAGCCGACATCTCGTTTGCTACATTGAAGTAAACGCTTTCTGCCAAAGTCAGCATAATGGTAGAAAGTGCCAATTCATCCATTTTGGTCCATTCATCTTCGTCCATATCTTGTGGTTTTATCCCCTTGAGCTTTATAGGTTTTATCTGCTTCTTTTGTACCAACACGTGCCAAATCTGCTTCTTCCACAATGGGAAATTGGTTCCATCCAGCTTCTTGATATTGTAAAGTGCAGTGTCCTGTGAGCCAGCCATAGCTACACTTCACAGTAGTTTACTTTCCTGGGAAAAATTCGGCAGAGTTTCTCCTGCAAACTGACCTCTAAACCAATATCAACCTGTCAAATGAACCAATAAAGCTTCAGATTCTGCAGAAATTTCGGCAGAGTCTCCTTTGTAAAATGGCTTTGGTGTACTCAAAAACAGACCAAAAATAGCTCAAAAAACCATTGTCTCTCTAACACTGTAAGTTGTGGGTAAACCTGTCCTGCACCTGTACTGTCTCTGACTGTCCTGTAACTGTCCTGTAAGCATAGACTGCGACAATGCCTCAACGGCAGTAAAGCAAAGATGCAATCCCAACTGTCTAACTCACAGTCAATACATCCTAGCTGCCTATCTAAGGGTGCTCGAGGGATCGCTCCAAGACCTGTATCAACGAAAGGATCTCAACATTCGAGAATCCCCCAGCTCAATAAAACCTCACTCGACCCTCAACAAAGGCTGCAGTAAATCTGACAGTACATAGACTTCCCACAAAGTCATACATCCACAAATTTTCCACTGTATGCTGTAACCGTTGCGGCGGTTGTTTGCTGCGTGACTCACATCCAGCAAACCCTCAACAGACATACATCATCTCTGATAATACATCCCATGTGGAAGTACCTGCAATGTCAGGATGAAATCTGGAATATCAAGCAGCAAACACAAGCTACCTGATGAACGGGTGGATGTCGCCTACAGTCTGTGTGTAGGTGTGCCCGTGTCGTATGTGACACGCCTCCAAGAACTGTAAGCTGTTCTTCGTTGTGTAGATAGCCACAAATTAGCACTCTGGAAGTGTAGATATCCTCAGCACTTGCAGTCGTAGACCGAAACCCCAAAATTGCAGAGTCGGATCTGCACCCGCCGAGACCACGTAGTCGAAAATGGCCTGCACAGATCTTTGTCGAAGCCGAACAGTGGCCGAGATGACCTCAGAATGAAATTCTGAGAACACCGAGTCCTTCGGGCTCGCCCACAAGAATTGGGGCCGTGTCTTCGCCTGTCGAATCTCACTCCAATCTGAGCAGGTGACTCTAGCTACCTGCAAATGCTGCCTCGAGCCTCGATCTGAGCTCTGATACCAGTTGAAGGAGTACGAGTGGAAGTGTGACACGAGAGAGAGTGCGAGAAGAAGAGCACGACGATATGGTGAACTCACTCTACTGTAATGTGTAGAGCATAGTGAGTTCTTATTAGGTTTTCACAAAAGAATATGTGTACATACCTGGCGGCCCGCCCACTAACCTGGGCGAACACATTGGGCTTTATACCCCAACAGCATGTAGGGTTGATTGGAGCGTGGTGCTCGATAGATCTATGTGTGTGTGCTTGCGATTAGTGTGTTGCATGATAGGATTAGTGTTGTGTGCGTCTTGCAATCGTAGTGTGTGTGATTGGGTTGATTGGAGGTGAAGAGAAGTGGATATGGAGATTGCTCTTCATTGTGGTTTAGCTCCTCCATAGGCCAAGAAGCTCACCTCGCAGAGTTAACCATTTGTGTTGCCACAATTAGCTCACTAACCGCGTGAGTGTTTCCATGCCCTAGCCGGGTAGCTCGTCCCTCCGGATTGATAATTTTGTTGGTCATTGGAGCTATTGCAACGATGGAACCCCCAAAATTTAGCGCCGTTTCGAGGGACGATGGCCTACACTAGTGTAATTGTGGCATAAACGAATGCGTTCCCTCACTAATTTCACTACTAATTTCACTTGTGTGTTTATGTTTTTGTGCATTTTGAATGTGTGTGCATGAAGCATTGTGTTCATAATTCCCTAATGTGTGACCGTATCTTGCCAATTGTGTGTTTACACACTCTAATTTCTCACTAACCCCTTGTTAATTTGACTAATTTTTGCTAATTTACTAATGTGCTATGAAGGATTGGAGCATTCGACCATTCAATTGATCTTCAACGGAAAGGTAATTAAGGTGGTTTCTCAACCTCCTTAGAATCTAGATATGTGTAGAATTGTGTAGAGATCCCACCATGATGATGCAATGTAATGCTATGCTATGTTGATGCAATGTAATGTAATGCAATGTGGATTGAAAATTTTGCGATTTTTCGTTTTCACGCAGTCGTAATGCCGAAATTTTTAAGAATTGGTGGCGTATGATTTGACAAGTTTCAATTGCTAATTGGTGATTGTAGGTTGCTACTTGGGTGCCTAATTGAGTTAATTTCATGCTTGGATGGTCAATTGTAAGTGTCTGTGCACTACAATCACGTGTGTGTGCGTTCTAATTGAGTGTGTGTATGCTTAATTTTAGGTGTGTGTGCACTATTCTGCCCATGTTTGAGCACCTAGAAATCAATGTGTGGGTTACAATTTTTTAATTGCGATGATTGATGTGTGTTGTGCTCATGCCCACCTAATGATTTGTGAAATCACATTGCAAACCCAACAAGTTTAACCCTTTTATGTGCGCACCTAAAGATTGGTAAAAACTGCCAATTTTTTAGTGTGTGTGCCTAAAAAAGTGTTTAATTTGCATGATTGATTCGAATTTTGATTGCAAAGTGGATGTGTATAATGATTAAATGCTGCATTTTTGTGCTCAAAACGGTGAGTCACACACTCCAATTGCGTCGAATTTTGACCTAATTCTGTCGGTAATTTTGCCGGTTTAATTGCATAGTCTTGATTTTATTGATAAAATTGTTGGCAATTGAATTCATGTGATTTTGGCAATTTTATTTGGCTGCACTATTTCCCAATGTGTGGAGAATTTGTAGAAAATTTTTAGGTATTTTCGGGTGATTTTACGTGTTTCGACAAATGTTTGACCTAAATTTGGCTTTTTTTCGGTTCCCGAGCGTGCCTTTTGGCGCATGGACTTTCCTCATCGTATAGAGCTTTATGTCTCTTGGGATAGTGTCCCCGACGCTAGTCTTCTTCTTTCTTCTTCCGCTTCCGTCGCCGTTCTTGTGCTTTGTGACGTGTGAACCCTTCCTTACACACACAACACACAAGCTACAAGAAGACATTATAATTTTTTGAAAAAAAAAGGGGGACTTACTTGTCTTCTTTCTCTCTTTCCTCAACGGCTGTGGAGCCTTTTGTCTTTTTGCCTTTTTTTGTGTCATTGAATTTTGTATTGATTCACTACATTATGTTTCAATTTCATTTTAATTTCATTTCATTTTAATTTCATTTCATTTCGTTTTCTTTCCCTTTAAATTTCATTTCAATTTCATTTTCTTTTTTTTTTCTCACTGCCATTTCATTAATTTGTATATTAGTAAAAAAAAATCACCAAAAAAACCATTAAAAATCATAAAAACAATAAAAATTTTCAAAAACCCAATAAAAAATAAAAAAAAGAGTTAAAAAATTATAAAAGATAGAAAAATCATTAAAAAAAGAGTTTTTTTTAATAAATCACAAAAGATTTAAAACACATAGAAAATCACAAACATAGTAAAAAAACTCAAAAAAATCTTAAAATTCACGAAAAAAATTAGAAAAATTCACCAAAAAATAAAAAGCACATAGAAAATCTTTAAAAACCCAAAAATCTCACATATTAATCATAAAAATAGTTAAAATTTCACAAAAAATGCAAAATTATCTGAAAAATCAAAATAAATCAAAAATTTCAAAAAAACCTTCAAAAAAATCCCAAAAATTTAGAAAAAATCAGAAAAAATATATTAAAAAAACATTTCAAAAAAACATAAAAAATCATAAACATACTAAAAATATAGAAAATTAAAAATTTCACAAAAATTGAAAAAAATAAAAAGAAAGTCGCTAGAAGTGCCAGTAAAAGACAGAAAGCCAGAAGGAGCCCGAAAAAAGTCACAAATAGCCGCAAACCGAGCAAACATCGCACATCGAGCAAACTGTACCGAAGCGAATCCGAATAGCTGGAAAAAGCTGAAAACGATCAACTCCAAGCCGTGAGGGACAGACAAATTTTTAAATTTGTCAAAATCAAGCTGAAAATCGATAAATCACGAGGACTGCATATTAATCCGTTAAAGGCCCAGTTTTTCATCGTTTCAAAAGGTTCCAATTAATTTTGACACTGTCGAGCTAGGATTAATCAACTCTTGCGAATCTGAAGAGCAGTCAACTGCAAAAGTGCTCTGCCACAAGCAGTTTTATCAAAACTGAGCACGATAAATTCTGATAATCAATACCAGAATCTATCAATTGACAGTTTTTGTGGATTGAGCCAACATGGACTTAAATCAAGCCGAAAATACAAGTACAACCGAGCAAGCTAGTAGCAGTGGCAACACATGCACAACTGCAACAGAGCAAATTCTGCAGCTATATGGCTACAATGGGGATAAGGTTTTGTACACAGATACAGAAGGTCATAGGTATCTTATGAGCTGTAAAAGCAGCACAGGAGCCAAGATCCTATTAATCAAAGTAAAACCAGATTCAGAGAACTCCCAAATGTTTACAGACTTCAGTGGAGCCAGGTATTGCAAGCTTAAAGATGAAGTGCAGATAGAGGTTCAAAAAGTAAACCCAAGTGTTTATTTCAAAATCTGCACAAGTCCGCAAAGCATCTATTTGGTGCATATGCAATTAGGGTCATTGTACATGGATTACAGTGGTCAGATCTATAATCGAGAACCAAAATTGCAAGATCCAACAGATCAACCAGTTGAAGCCAATCTAATTGGAGAACCAAGCAAAAGACGGTACAAAGATCGAGATGGACCAGTCTACAGCTTGATGCTTAGTGTTGTGAAAGAAGATGCTGACAACTTGGCAAGCATAGAAGAAGAATATTCTTAGCTAGAGCTTGACATGATAGAGCCAATTGAAATACCACTAGTCATGGCATATTGCTCAGATTGTGGATGAAAAGGTGGACATTTTTCTGAAGATTGTCCAAGAAATCCAGACAACAAGGACATATCAACTTCCAAGCAAGGTACAAAGCAAATTGGAAATGTGAATCTCGATGTAAGTGCATTTAACTCGTCACTTTTAATGCTATAAGATGATTCTGCATTACCATTAGAAGCACCAGAAAAGGCACTCCAAATTCACAATCAGCATAAAGATGCACAGACACGTGAAAAGCTTAAAATTGATTCTTTGAACAACAAATTCCTGCATGAATTTAGTCAAGGTGTCGAGATATCACCAAAGGGTGAAAAGACTGTTAGGTTTGCAAATGATTTTGCATCCACTGCCACAAGTGTTCAATCATTCACGAGTCTAAGGGACACATCAAACAGAATGATGTTAGCATTGTACGACACACATAATTCATATGCACACTATGTAGACCAAAAAGGGAAACTGTACAAAAAGGATCAACCTGTGTTTGAACGGCCCACATACCAGCTCATAGAAGTACGTCTAGTGATAGATCAGAAAGGATGGTTCATTTCAGAGGAAAGAATCTATTATAGCCCATCCTCTCTAGAGCTGAAGGATATTATCCGAGTGAACCCAGAAATCTATTAGAGCCAAACTCTCCTCCATCGAAAATCAAAATTCGATGTTGTGACTAAACAAGCATATACTTTGACCGAAACAGATATAGACGAGAGTCTAACATCTATGATGCATTGGGTCCTGAAACCACAAAAACTCAAATCATAGGAGACCCATGGGATAGACAATATCAGGGCAAAGATAATGCTATCGACAGCTTAACTTGGGGAATAATTTATCATGTTTCAAGGGATACATAGGAAACTATGACCGAAACAAATATAGACGAGAGTCTAACATCTATGATGCATTGGGTCTCGAAACCACAGAAACTCAAATCATAGGAGACCCATGGGATAGAAAATATCAGGGCAAAGATAATGCTATCCACAGCTTAACTTGGGGAATAATTTATCATGTTTTAAGGGATACATAGGAAACTATTATCCGAGTGAACCCAGAAATCTGTTAGAGTCAAACTCTCCTCCATCGAAAATCAAAATTCAATGTTGTGACTAAACGAGCATATACTTTGACCGAAATAGATATAGACGAGAGTCTAACATCTATGATGCATTGGGTCCTGAAACCACAGAAACTCAAATCATAGGAGACCCATGGGATAGACAATATCAGGGCAAAGATAATGCTATCCACATCTTAACTTGGGGAATAATTTATCATGTTTCAAGGGATACATAGGAAACTATGTAGAAGGTTTACAGATGCCAAATGTCAACAATGCTACCCAAAGTGTGCCTTTACAGTCCCAAAAGGTGAGACTAAACTAGAGCCAAACAATTTTGAACTCTTACAATGAAGCAGGTTATAGTGATCACCCTAGGAAGGGGGGAGCTGTAAATCCATCAAGCTCAGCTCTTATACCAAGAAATGCTACACCAGTTAGAAGCCCTAGAGCTTTTAGCAGACAAATGCCTCTATGAAGATCATCAGGGACAAAAGTTTCAGCTTATCTCCACAAGTCAAAGTCAAAAACCAAAAAATACAATAGTGTTCAAACAGTCAGGAGTACTATGGAGGTAACAGACAGATATGGGTACCAACATTGCAAGTTAGGGCATATGAAGTAATGTCAAGTCCCTCCCAGGAAAGAAGACCCACAAGGTATCAACCTCAACAATATCCTCGGATACCTAAGAAGCACATATACAACAGAACAACATCGAAAGATGCTAAAGTCAACCACAACTCTCAAGAGGATACACAACAAAAACGGATCTCAAGGAATGTTCCTCTTAGACAAGGATTCTACACAGGCTATACAAAGATTTGGCTACCAGTCAACCATAAGCCAACTGCAACTACACCAGACCTGCATGAAGATATCAAGAAATCAACAAGACCTAGAGTGAAGCAAAGTCAACAAGGGAGATACAAAGGTCATCAAGAGATTTGGATTCCTAAGTCTTTCAATGCTGCTAGTCAAAAGCCAGATGCCAAATTTGAACAAAGGCTTCCAACAACATCAAAGGCTCCTATCAACAGGCCCAATTGGAGAATCAAACAACCGATGGAGTCTTCATAGTCAAAGAAGGACAACCCAACCAACGCGAATGCAGATTCGAAGATAATAAAACAGGTATGGCAAAAGAAACCTTCAATGCCAACTTGGTCCTTCACTAATCCTCTTTTTGAGGATTCAAGCTTACTTTTACCTGAAGAAATGTTTGTAGTAAGCTCAAGAATGTAAGAAGTCAAATCGCCAGGGTGAAAAAAACACTCTTTGGCATAGTTAGAGTTGGGTTGGAGAGCCATGAAACGAGCAAAGCATTAGTTCCAAAGCTTCAAGTCATATTAAACTCTGTGCTAAGAGTCGTAGTTATTAGGCTTACGCTCAAGCTGGAAGAGTTGAGCATATCTAAAGTCATGTTGCTCATGCTGGATGAGATGAGCATAAGAGTCGAAGTCTATTAACTTATAATTGGTGGAGTGTCGTAGAGTCCAACACTCACGCACAATGCACAGTAAGATGAGAGCACATATCCTCGTCAACGAAAACCATTCTTAAAGGGGTGCCAGCTTGCAAAGCCATGTCATATGCTTTTATAGCTACACCCATCTTTCTGAAGAACCCCTCAAAATCTTTCTTGCAACACATATTGTTTCCCATGCGTTTCTGTGTATGCATATATAGGATGTCCCATCATTGGACATATGAATTAGAAACTCTTTTTTTCTTCCACTGATGCACCTTGAGTGGACTACAAAAGGCAAACCAATGTTCCATCAAGCTACCCTCTCATATATGCTATCCTTTTAATTCCATATCTATCAACAAATAATCCCTTGAGTACTTTATTAATATTTCCCATGCTAATAAGTATTCCAATAATGTGTGTATCCCAAAGGCACTTTTTTCCCACTGGGTTTTTTCCCTTTGGTCATCCAGGTATTAGACCCTAATTTAGAATCTCATCATTCTACTTCTCTTGTACATACTTTTCGTAAATAAAGAGTAGCCTCATCATTATGCTATTACAACGGACAAATGCAACATCATCTCTATTCGGACCAATGAAGATGCTGCAACAGATTGAACCTCATCAACAAATCCAGCAACCAATGAAGAAATCAGCCCATCAACAACCAATCAAAAACCTTCCCTTGCCTCCACAGATACCTTTCAATAGTGCCCAAGGACGGGCACTAAAATAGGAAGGGGGAAATGTTAACTGAGTCAACGTCAGTTAACAAAACCTGCTAAAGACCAAAGACGTACGGATGCACATCGAGGATGAATACAAAGAAGCAGTAAAGATTGGAGTTACACATTTTTCGTGTTTTCCCAAAATGGTCACGTATTGTAAATTCCCGATTTATTTCAAGCCATTGTAATATTTTAATGTGTTACGGGCTCAATGGGAGTTCCAAGTTGTAAAGAATAGGTCACTTACTATGCCTAGGTTGCAGATTCAGTAAGTGGTAAGCCCTAAAGGCCTTGGGCGCCCGGACATTGCATATTTTTAACCTAGGTATATAAGGCAGTGTGTAAAAGAAATTAGGGTTCTCAAGTCATTTGTTGAGAGCACTCTTTGGTGAGAGCTCTTGAGGTGTGTGGCTATGGAGTCCTTCAGCTTCTCCTTGCTCATGAGACTTGATTAACACTAATCAATGATTCATTCTCTTTGACTATGCCTCTCTCTTACTTCTTATGATTGCCTATGATGCTTAGATTAACTAGATCTTAACCTTGTGATTGCCCTCTTTTGCTTGTGTGTGCATGTAGGTTTGATTGGAGTGTGGTGCTCGATAGATCTATGTGTGTGTGCTTGCGATTAGTGTGTTGCATGATAGGATTAGTGTTGTGTGCGTCTTGCAATCATAATGTGTGTGATTGGGTTGAGTGGATGTGAAGAGAAGTGGATATAGAGATTGCCCTTCATTGTGGCTTAGCTCCTCCATAGGCCGAGAAACTCACCTCGTAGAGTTAACCATTTGTGTTGCCACGATTAGCTCACTAACCATGTGAGTGTTTCCATGTCCTAGCCGGGTAGCTCATCCCTTCGGATTGATAATTTTGTTGGTCATTGGAGCTATTGCAACGATGGAACCTCCAACAGTGTTGGTGTAAGCTCTCACTTGAACAAGGAGGTGGAGTTCCTCTACTTTCACCAAGTGAGAATGTCCCAAAAAAGTGAGTGTGTGAGAGGTGTATACCCCCCAGTAGACCCCTTGCTTGCTTTGGACGAGTTTTGCTTTTTGCTCATGTCTCAAGCTCATTGGACCCCTCTCCCCCTAGCCAATCACATGCAACATGCATTTCAAGCACATGGGTAGTCTTTGGACAGGTGTCCTCCTTATCCCTTTAAGAGAGAGAGCCTAAAAATATCTAGATATTTGTTGAATGGAACTAGAAGCTCATTGGGCCCCTCTTTAGCCCAGCCAATATTCAAGCACACCATGTGGTTAAGCATAGGGTGAGTCTGACATGTGTCCATGTGCCCCTTGAGAAAAGGGAGTGCCCTTTGGGTGAGTGGGAGGTTAAGTCAAAGATTCCCCTAACTTTGGGGCTTTCCCCCTCCTTTGTAGGGTCTCTTTTTGACTCAAGCACCTTACCTCCCATGCATGGGAAGCTTCTCAGGCAGCTTCCTCATCAAGCATGACAAGCACCTCAAGCACCTTAGTCATCAAGCACGACAAGCACCTTAGTCAGCAAGCACGACAAGCACCTCAAGCTTAGGTCGGATTACCACCTCAAGCTCGGCTCTAGCGTGCCTAAGGTCAAAGGACTTTTGACACTAACCATTGGAGGTCTTTAATGAAGCTAACCCTAAGGTCTTTTAAGCTCCATTAGTTAGCCTTGCTCTTTGACATTGGCCCCGTGTTGAGATAGATTTGTAAGCACATGTCTATATTCTAACCCTTGTTCCCATTTGTTATCCCATATTAAATGATCAATTCAATATGAGAAATCATTTGGGGTGGTTAGATATTAGATTTTATGACATTATCTCTCTCTTGAAATCATAGCCGTCCTCGACTATGAGGTAGAAGAGATAAAGCCTTAGTCATTAGTCAATTTTTTCTTAGTGAGTAGAGGATCCCTTTTTACCCTACGACATCATTCCAAGATGGATGACTAATCCATTTGGTGCTTGGGAGACATAGCTGCTACAAGCATGTCTGCTCTTTAGTCCATTTCATTCTCCCAAATAGAGTGACAAATGCTATTTGGTGTTTGAGAGACGTCGTCATCACAAACATGATTCTAAGTATGCATACTAGTTAAATTTGTGCACAATAAAAAGAGAATCAGTCTTATAAGACAAAAACATTGATCGTTTAAAAGAAACATGTACATTTGCTTACTCTAATGTAGCATTGTAAGCATTGTTAAGGTTCATACTATCCTTAAGCTAGATTCCTTGCATCCATCTAGCATCCTCAAAAGGATAATTTTTTAACTTAATAAGATACTATCGGATAATCTTACCATGTCTTAGTACCTTGTCTTCATGCCAAAGGATAGCTTCGAGTTGTAGCACCTCTTCTTGGTCTTCGATTTCAGGAGGGTCTTCAATAATTGGTTTACTTGGTGGCTCTCCTTTGTAGGGCTTAAGTAGGCTCACATGAAAAGCATTGTGTATGATCCAATGGTTGGGCAACTTGAGTTGATAATCCACTTCATTGATTGGCTTCAAAATTTGAAAAGGACCATAGTATCTTTTTGCTAGTTTAGCATAATACTTTTGATGGCTTGTAGGATTTTTGCACGTCGTTTGCCTCAATCGAGGCTTGGGAAACTTAAGACCCAATCATTTTCTTTGAACGTTAAGGCCCTTCTGTGCTTATCAACCCTAGCTTTTTGCCTTTGTTGAGGGATGGATATACCCTCCTTAATATTTTCAAAAGATTCTTGCAAGTCACGGCTATACTCATCAGCAGCGAAGATCTTTCCATGTACTTTAAGTAGCAAGGGACTTTTAGGTCTTCCTCTATGATTTGAAAAGGTGATTTTCTCATAGAAGTATGGATAGTATTATTGTATGCATACTCTACAAGAGGTAAGTACCTTTCCCATTGTGAGCATTGATCTACTTCCGTAACGTACTTCTTTAGTAGATCAAGAATTGTAAGATTGGCTATCTCACTTTGGCCATCTGTTTGTGTGTGATAGGCCGAAGAGAAATTCAATCTTGTACCTAGATTTTCAAAGAGACCTTTCTAGAAAATACTGGTCATTCTAGGATCTCTATCTGACACGATGGATGTTGGCAATCCATGGTGTTTGAAAATATGGGATACGAAGAGAGTTTCCATTTGGTGTGCCTTAATAGTCTTTTTGATAGGAATAAAGTGTGCTAGCTTGCTAAACCAATCCGCTATTGTCCATATTCCCGTATTCCCATGGATAGACTTGGGCAATCCAAAGATAAAATCCACGGATATACTGGCAATGGCTGGAGTAATCCAGGTTTCTTCCCTCTATCATACTTGGTCTTTTGGCATACCACACATTTTGAAACATACTCTTGTATGTCCACTTTCATGGTAAGCCAATAAAAGTAAGTCTCTACTCCTCAAAGAGTAAGTTGAATGCCTCTATGCCCCACATAGGGAGGAGCATGGGATTCATACATGACTTTCTCATGCAGGGAGTGGGTAACACATAGCCCATTTCCATGGAGAAGAAACCATCCTACAAGGTAAATGGTTCTTCTTTCTTCCCCAAAGCAAGGACTGACATGACGTCTTTGAAGTGAGGGACAATAGCATACGCATCTATCATAGAAGATAGATCATTGTGAGTTTCTATAGACACTGTATTAACTTTTAGTCTTTGTGAAAGTGGATCGGTCACTTGATTGTGCGTACCCGCAATGTGAGCAATATGAAAATTAAATTGCAAAGAAAATTTGCCCACCTCATTTGTTTGTTGGAAAGCTTGGTTTGCGTCATGAAGTACTTGAGACTTTGGTGGTCAGTTCGCAAAATAAACGGATTCCCCAATAGATAGTACTTCCATGTGTCTAGGGCATGTAGAACAGATAAAAGCTCTTTCTCATAAATGTATAGGACCCGTTCATCTGTATTGAGCCTTCGGCTCTCATATGCTATGGCATGCCCTTCTTGAAGCAAGACTGCTCCAAGGAAATCACCACAAGCATCACATTGGACCTCAAATGGCTTTGAGAGATCCAGAAGCATAAGGATTGTTGGGTGGTAAGCTTCTCTTTGAGCTTGTCAAAAGCATTTTTCTCCTTAGCAGTCCATGAATACTTAGCGTTCTTCTTCGTTAAGTCATATAATGGTCCTACTATTTGAGAGAATTTTTCTATGACGCGTCTATAGTATGCACACATACCAATAAAGCTTCTTAGCTCATGTAGATTCCTTGGATTAGGCCATGCTTTTATTACCTCCAACTTTGATGGATCCATACAGATACCATCTTGAGAGATAATATGACCTAAATATTGAATCTCTTGAAGGAAAAATTTGCTTTTCTTTTGATTGAGAAAAAGCTTTTTCTCCCTTAATGCTTGAAAAATCACTTGGAGATGTTGCTTGTGTTCCTCCAAGTACTTGGAGTAGATGATGATATCATCAAGGAACACTCTAGTAAATTTGCGTTAGGGTCTAAAACATTTCTCCATTAATCGATTGAACATGGCTGGTGCATTAGTCAAGCCAAAAGGCATGACTAGATATGCATAAAGGCCAAACGTTGTATGAAACACGATCTTTAGGATATCTACATTCACTATCCTTATTTGATGGTAGCCACTTTTAAGTCAATCCTACTGAAGTAGGTAGAGCCTTGTATTTTATCAAATAGATCTTCTACCCGAGGTATGGGAAATCTATTTTAATAGTGATATGGTTTAGTGCGCAATAGTCCACCCACATGCGGTATTTACCATCTTTCTTTTGCACTAAAAGGACTGGAGAACAAAAGGGAGAGGAGCTAGGTGTCACCATCCCTTTGTCTACCAATTCTTGTACTTGCCTCATGATCTCGTCTTGTTGAGCTTCGAAAACTCGATAAGGAAGTTTGTTCAGCGGTCAGCTTCCTGATAGGAGTTCAATTCGATGGTCATCATCCCCTCATTTTGGAAATAAGTCCATACAGATATTATTGATGAGAACATCTTGGAATCCTTTTAAAAAGTTAGACAAGTCTAACTCTTCTTGATTCCTACCATTTTCTTATGATGAAACATTAGGACCTTTTAGGGACTCTTTGACGAAAATCATGTACGCAAAAACTAAGCTCGTTATTGATTTATCAAGAGCAAGAGGATTTACAAGTGGTATAGTACGACCAGACTCATTAGCATCTATATACATATTCTTTCCCCTGTATAGGTGAAGTAGATTGTCCTTTCGGGGAACTTCATGTTGGCAGCCATGCGGTTGAACCATGGTGCCCCTAGGATAGCATCCTCATGTTGGACAGGAGAGATAAAGAAGTCTTGTTTGTCGACATAGCTTTGGACATGAAGCCTCAACTTCCCAATCAAGGGAGTAAGGGAGGCTTGCTGTCCCCAGTGAAAGCTGCATCGACAGTTATAGCATCTCCCATCTCGAAAGATTGAATTCCCAACTTGTGGCCAACTCCATTGATATGAAGTTGTAAGTAGAGCCAGGGTCAAACAAGATGAAGGAATCATGCTCCCTTACCTTTCCCCAAGCGTAGGAGAGAGGTGCTCCTTTGCAATGAGCATCCTCTTGTGGAGCTTCGATAGTGGAAGCTCTAGGAGTCTCATTGCGAGCATTTCTTTTCGGACAAGAATGATAACCATGTCCTTGCTCCCAACACTTAAAACATTTGTGGTCCTTGCAAAAAGTTTCAAGATCTTCAGGAGAGAGTTTATTTTTACCTTTGTAAACTCTTTTCTCCTTGACGGATTTTTGTTGTTGCTATTGTTGTAATGGCCTTGGAAGAATTTTACACTTTGGTTTTCCCCTTTACATCACTTTTTGTCTTTATTTTCCATGGGCTTGACATTTTGTCTAGCCCCTTGTTGGAAACTAATGCGCGAAGCAACCATGGTGTGGTGGATTACTTCGGTGATGGAACCAGGCCGCTGAGAGTTGACATACTTGGCCATCTCTTTAGATAATCCCACAAAAAATTGTTGCTTTTGCTCAGTGAAGTATATCTTTTGAAAGACAGTAACCTTGACATGTAAATCATAAAATTTGTCCACATATTTGTGGATAGACTCATGAGAGAGAAGCTTCACACTTTGCCATGCGGTGAGCACTTTGTCCTTTGCATCGCTTGCAAGGAATTGCTTCATGATGAAAACTCATAGAGTTTTCCATGTCTTTGGGGCTTCATCATTGCCATAGTCCACCATTGACGAGCCAATTTTTGGAAGTGCATAGCTACATGGCGTAGCTTGGAGGACTCCGTGAAGCCCTCATCTCCAAAGGCCACATCAAATTGTTGGATGAAGGCCAATACTTTGTTGGTAGCACCAAAGGTGCCATCATAGGTGAGAAAAGAGATACTCTTTCCTCCCTCTTTGAACTTCTTGAGCTTTTCGGACCTTCGCCATGCAGGGTAAGATTTGTGATGTCCTCCCCTCTTGTATTTTCTAGGAGAATAGCCATAGCTTTCATCGGAAGAGGAGGAAGGTGAAGAAGAAGGAGAAGAGGGTGACTTATTTCTTGCCCTTTTCTTCCTTTGTTTTCTGTCTTCCTTTCAGAGCGACGAGGAGAAGAACTATGGGTTAACTGTTTCCTCTTGGGAGGAGTCAGTGATCGTTTAGTCCGTCATCTTTGTGGAGCCACATCTTCGGAGGAACTTAGGGATTCATTACTTTCGCGTTCTTTGGATTCCTCCTCTTGTATGGGAGAGAGTCTTCTTTTGGGGGTCTCATCCAAGAGGCCTCCTAAGGTCTCTCTCCTCTTGGAGAGGAAAGGAAATCCCATAAGCACAAAGTTGTTGAGTAGCTTTGGCTTGCAAAGCAGGGTTGCCCATAGCTTGTTTCAACCTAGTAACAAAATAATTAACAAACATGGGGGCATCATCATCAGCACCTTCATGTGCAAAATCAAAGTTATCAATGTTCATTCTACTGTCGTGGTTATTGTCAGCCATGTTAATTTAACTTATGTGCTTACTTAGTGTATGCTTTGGCAATTCAAAACCTTAGTTGCTACTCCTCTTAGCATTTGAAAATAGGCACTTAAGTATCTACACCCACGACTCGAGTTGGTTAATTATACAGAGTAGTGGAGTGGGTCGAACATAGCAGAGTTGCCGAGGGATAGCTCCTTTCGGACTTCTTATGGCTCAATAATGGTAAAGCCATAGGCAAGTCTAAAAAGACTCCATTATTAAGACCAAAGCTCCCAAGGTGTGCACCATATCCCACATAGTGGGCTCAACAAAATTGATGATAGATCCCAGTCCCACTTACCCTAATATATTTAACAAAATCAACCATTAATAGGCTACCTAAGGACATCTCTTCTTAAGCAAGAAAAGAGAAATCAAATGCTCTGATACCAATGTAATGGAACTGGCCTATGAACTTTGAGAGTAGCGAAATTAGGGAATTAGATACAACACTTTTGTGAGATTACCTTGTGAGCATAGCGGGTGAACTATTGTTAGCGGGTACGCCGCGACGGACGATGGAGCACAGCGAGAACACAGACCAACAAACTGTCAATCCGAGGACGTAGCTGACCCGACTAGGGCATGGAGGCAATCTCTGGGTTGTCAACCCTGAGCTAGACACGAACAACACTCTACAGTCACTAATCCTACCACAACACTCCCATAAAGCAAAGAAACAGACAACGCATCCTACGAAACACTACAAGCTCGAAACAGTCTCAAATCATATCAGAATGACTCGAAATCGGAGCGTAAGACTCACAAGGACATATCCTATGTGGCCAAACACCCAGACCCTGAAAACCATAACAGTAAGACTTCTAATCGATGTCGCGATAGACTCAAAACAGCAATTTCCAAAGTGTTCGTAACTGATCTACAAAGACATCAACACGAAGAGCTTCTCGCCCTGATTCTAACGACTACTCGATCATTCAGAACGGATGTCGTTTGAGGTACTTACGACCAAATATAGCTCGTAGCAGGCGAGCTCGCGATGTGGTCCTCGGCTTGCATTGCTTGTGTCGACGCAGAGAGCTCCTCAATGCTAACACTCTCCTACTCTCATATCTGCAATGTGATTAGTGTGCGTGACGGTGTGTGTGTGCATGAAGCTCACTACTGTGTGCTGCAGAACCCACGACTGTATATTAATTGAGATAACGTAATGTGTTCTTTACAAAGCCTTAGGTTTCAGCTTATATACAAAGCCTTCAAACCTAATGTCCGGCCAAATGACCTGAATTGTCTCTCGGCTTCTACAGAGCTTAATTACAAGAAACTGAGTTGGCATTACTCATTATACAAGCATCTGTGGCCAAAATACAAGTGCCGATTTAAAATATGAGGTTCCCGTAAACATTACAAAAGTGGTCGTAATGGCTCAAAATAATAATAACGGGATATTCATGACGTTCATGAACTCGTATCTTCATGTTACAGCATCCATCTTCATCTTCATTACTTCATCACCATCTTCATGTGGAATCTTTAGAATCTTTGAGGAATCTTAATGGAATCTTTGTGGAAACGTTGTTGAAAGGGCGTCCTTTCAACACTCTCCCCCTCCGAATTCTTGTGTCCCCGACAAGACCCTATGTCTTTGCTGGCCTTGACGAGTTCTTGATGTCTTGGTGTTGGTTGAAGTTGTTGTGGCAGCCTCTTCTGTAGTTGGTCGCTTTGCGTGATGTTAAAGCTGCCTTGAAGTTATACCTGTAGTGTATTTGAAGCCTGGAACTCTCCCCCTCCGATTGGTTGTTGTATCTTGAATTGCATGAGGTTGTATCGACTTGTTGGTGAAGCAGGTCGTTGTCATTGTATCTCTAGTATGCTTTTCCTGTGGTTGTTATCTGGAAGTCGTACTTGTAAGTTGACTTGAAGCTTTGTCAAGCTGTTTTTTGGCCTCTCCCTTTTGACTTGTCAGTAGATTTGCAATTAGTAGTGTGGGGATAGCGTGGTTCTTCTTGTTTTTGTTGTTATAAAAAATAAAAGAGTAAAAGTAAAATATAGCGTATATACAAAATGAAGGTCTTGGATACCTGGATAAGACTAAAGGGAAAAACCTAATGGGAAAAAATGTCTTTAGTCATAATTAAATGCGAGGCTATATGTACTTAGGTTCTGATGTTATAGAGTTATGTTGAGTTAAAGTACATATGGCCATATGGCTACTAGTATGGGCTTGATATACATGGATAAGTGTTAGTAGCTTGAAGTCAGAGTCGTTTTTGTTGAGCAAAGGCTCATAAAACCTGTTTCCGCTTGGTCATCGTCATTTGTTTGTGTAAGTGCATGGGTGGAATAAAAAAGAGTGCCTAATGCATATGTCCAATGAGGGGACATCTATATGCTTGCACAAAGTTATGCATGTTAAACAAGATGCGGTGCGAGAGAAGAGTATTGATGGGTTCTTCATGGAGTTAGTGTAGCAAGCAAAACATATAGCATGAGTGCTTCAAAAGCTTTCACTACTCACAAGAAGGGTTTTCGTTGTCGAGGTTTTTCACTCTTCCTCACTGTGTCAAGTGCGTGAGTGTTTTGTATTGACTACTCCGCCTTCTCCACCTTATATATTATATGGACTTTGACTCTTATGCTCACCTCTTCCAGCATGAGCGACATGACTTTATGTATGCTCAACTCTCCAGGTTGAGCTTATACCTATTAGCTAGACTCATAGACCACAGAAAAATATTAACTTGAAGCTTGGGTCTGACACTTTGCTCATTTAGTGGCTTAGCTGCCCGACTCTAGACTCTTATGCCATGTAAGTTTAATGGCGACTTGGACTTACCTGATCGCGGCCTGAAATCCAATTCCATATGCTTTTGATGTTTAGGCCTTTCTCGTTAGTTTCTGTTTGAGATGCCATGTTGTCCAATACATTGGCATATATGTGCTCTTCATTCCTTGATAGCAAATTGTGGTCGCTTGATGAGACAGGTATTGATGTTGAAGCAATGGTTGATGAAGTCTTCTTCTTCCAGATAGTGTTCTTCAAAACTGTGAACTTTGCATTTATCGTTACTTTCTTTTTGTTATTAAGAGGCTGTAAAGGAGTTGTGTATCTTTCTTGTTGTTGAGCCTCAATCGCGGATTTTGGAACCCACATTGTTCTTGGGCCTGGTGTGATCTCCTTTGCCACTTTCCTTGTTTCTTCTTTGACTTGATGGTACCTTGTCTTTAATTTTCAAATATGGCTGTTACTTTTGTAAAAGCCTTGCTCTTGTAGTAATTGACGAGGGATCTATCTATAGGTTGTAGTACTCTTGGTTGTAGCGGGTGGCTGCTCTTGATTTCTTGATGTTTCTTTCTTTTTCTGGGTGATTCCTTGATAAGCTACTACCTTAGGTAACCAGATTTGAAAGTTACCCTCATAGAATCCTTGTGCTTCGAGTAACTCGACTGGAATGAATCTTTGGACTTGCTTGGAGGCGACCTTCACTTGACTTTGTTGGGTAGTCTGTTAGAATTTTGATTTCATTACCCAGACTTGTCGTATGGTTTGTACAGTGGAAGACCTTCTCTTTTGCTTTCTGTACCTGTCCTTTCTCTCGGTTGAGTTATGTGATTGACGTTGACTGCTTTGTTGATTCCTGACTGATCGATTGTCATGGGATGGATATCGCCAGGCTGTTATCTTGGGCTTGTTGACCCAAACATCTGAATTTCCTTTCTTGTAGCCTTGTGCAATAATTGACTCGCTTGATGTGATCCATCCTGTTACCTTTGCTTGTTGAGGTTGTTCCTGTGATTGTATCCAAATTGGATCATTAACTTTAATCTGTGCCTTGGATACTAGCACTTGGTTGACCTGTTTTGACTTCCTTTGGAGACTTTCGGGCGATGGAAACTTTGGTTGATAGACTTTTTGCTTGGGTTTCCATTGTTTTGTTGATGGTTTGGGTTTTGATGTAGAGGCTTTGTCTTGCACTTGAATTGGTTGGGCTAGAGACTGTGGCCTTACTTTAGCTTTGCCTTTTTCAATAGCCAAGACTCTTTGAACTGTTGTAGGCTTGCTTGTCGTGATGACCATTGTTGAAGATTCAGGCTCGTCTTCAAAGACTTGTGCCCATGGCTTGGACAAAATCAAGTGTGTTCCCATTTGTCGAGAATCTTCCACCAAGAATTTTTCTTTGACATTCTGTGAGTGTAGTTGGAGAGTAGCTTCTGCAATCCCCATACTTATAACATCTACTTCAGGTGAGAGATTTACCTTTATCTGAATATCATAAAGCTTTGGCTTACCTAGAAGTAACCACATGCCATATGACATGACATTAGTCGTGGAATTTGTATCAATTTCTGCCATAAAATTCATCTTGACTCCGTCTTGTGCACTTGGCAAAAAATTGATCTTCTTTGGTACTAGATTGCCTGTGTTCTCTTGAGTGACTTGAGCAAGGCCTGGACTCCTTGTCGTCTTCTTCTTCATTGTTCACACTTGTGAGTTCGTCTGTGTGTTCTACCTCCAGCTTGACCACCATTTCCTCTAATATGTCTTTTGGAGAGACAAAATCAGCATTTGGTTCCTGTAGAGTCATAAGCTCTTCTTTCTCGACTTCAGCTGTTGAAATGTCACCAATAGTGTCTGAACTTCCTGTCACTTGCTGCACCTCTTCTTTGATTGATTCCAAGTCTTCATATTGCTCGTTTGTAGGCACTAGACGTGAAGCATCTTCTTTGGATCTTAGCCCTTCTTCCTGCAACTTTGCTTTGTTGACTTGCGGCTCCTCCTTTGTACTATGTATTCGAGTTGGACAGTTTGTAATCAAGTGTGTTATCGCACACTGATCGCAAAGAGCACCTATTTCTATATGACCAGTATTCGGGCTAGGTATCTGGTTTTGTGCTATCCCCATAGCTGATAACCGTGTTTCGAACTCATACTCAGATTCGTCATCTGTCTCACCCCGAACCCTTAGCATGTAGTAGGGGACTATGTCATACCCATTCTCATCGCAAAATTTTGTTCGTGTGGTCTCATTAACACAGACATCCAAAGTAGCCAATATCTGAGTCATTTCTAGCGGTTCTAACGCCTCTTCTGGAAAAGGTTCTCTAATGTAAGCATCATCTTCTAAGACCCTCTCTAAGGAATTCTCATTTCTCCCAAAGTCACTACACTCCAATGCTCCGCACATCCAGATTTCTTTCTTTTTGCCCATCCATGGATGGTCTGTTGATCCACTTTGTGTTGCAGAATCAAAATCTTCCACGGGCGTTCTAGTTACATCTTGGTAACTATGATTTCTCATATTTACATGTGTTGTGGTTTCAGCATGTCTCAAGTATAGATAATCATAACCCCAATCTTGTACCATCTTGAGTTGCCTCATGAATGGTCTTCCAAGGATGATTTCATAGTTATTTTTCTTGCCAAAGTCAACTATCGCAAAAGTATGCGCATACTCTATACCACAAGAAGACATCACTATCGCTTCTAGCAATCCCATGGGTCTTTCCACATGCCCATCCGCTAACTTTAATTTTATTCTGGTTGTTCTAAAGGCGGGGCCTACCCCATTTCTCCCATATTTGTTTTGTTGCTATGGCAATTCCTGCTCCGTTGTCAAGTATAGCTTTTGTTTCAATCCCATTGTACTCGACAGGCAAAGTGGCATTACCATCTTCTCCTTCACAGTACTCTCCTACTTTGTTCAGAGGTACTGGTCTTACATTTGATCTAGGCTTCTCGATCTCATCTAGCTCTTTTTCTAGGAACCTTAACGGGCTTTTGATCCCAATTTTTTCCAAGCATTTTCCTATATCTGTCCACATACTTGGCCTAATTTTCAAAAGTTCTGCCAACCTAATTGTGCAGTTCACTGGCGTGGATAGCAAGTCAGTCAAAATTTTTGTGTCCAATTCTTTTGTCCCTCCTAGACTCTGTGATGGAACTCTCACAATCTCAGACTTTGCCTCAAAATCTCCCATGTATTGTGGCAAAGTTCTTAACGATGCAGGTCTACTGTCTTCGGAGGCTACCGATCCTACGTCACCATAATATGACCTCCCATCAACACTCATTTGTGGTCTATCTAATGTGATTTCAGGAAATGGTGCTAGTCCAGCATCCTCTTTTCTTTTTTGGGCATCTCGGACAACCTTCCATAACTCCTCTAGCCACTGCTCCTCAACTATAGGAACATAGGGTGGGAAATCCCTCATTGATTCATCTGTTGTATTTTGGACTACCCTAGAGTCTTGCGACCTTGGCAGTGGTTCTTCCCTATGATCCACCTCTTCTCTAGGCAATTCGTCTACTTTAATGCTCTCGTCTTTGTGCACTGGGGTGACTATCCTATCCTTCAATTCTGGTGGAGGTGGTTCTAGCAATGCTTGAGCAGTTTCAATGAGCTACTTACACATTTCTAGCCTCTGCTTCTCTAGTTCACGATAAGGATAAGTCATCCATTTTTGTTCTAAGGTCTGTCTATTTGCCAATCTAGCCTCATAAGCCTGTAAAATCGCGTCTAAAGGCTCATTCACTTTGTCCACTAGGACAGATCCTCATGAACTAGCACTCTTGGGTGCTTCAGCTAGTTTAAGGGTTTCAACTTCCCTTTGCTGTGTCTGTTGCTCTTGAGTTGTTTCCAACTCAGCTGTAACAACCTTTTCTTCTCCTTTTTCCCTTTCTAGTCTCGCTTTCATTCTAGTCCTTCTTGCTCGTCTAGAGTTTCTACAGCTTTTGGAACTCTTACTAGTCTCTCCATTTGTAGGCTTCTACTCTTGCACTTTTGCTTGTGCTCTTGTGACAACGTTTACTTGAGCAACTTGCTTACTTTCATCTTCTTGTTGTTTAAGCACCTGTTCTTTTGCAATTGTTTCTTGCTCTGTTGTTGTTGTCATCTCTCCTTTTGTTGCGGCTCATTCTTTCTCTGATTTGATGGGAGAAGGAAAGGTAACATGTGGTTGCATTTTACCTTTCTTTCTTGGATTCTTAGGACAATCCAAAATCATATATGTGACTGCACACTCATTACAATATACATTTATCATGATATCATGGTGTGGACAATCCTTAATCAAGTGATCACTACTACCACATCTGTCACATGGACGTATTGGTTGTTGTGGAAATACTTGATATTGACCTTGAAGTGGCCCCTGATCTACCACATATCTTTCTATTTGAAGCTCATGACTCACACATGCATTTCTAGCAGATATGGGTCTTTCACTTAAGAACACTTGTTCCGCTACAGGATGATATCTAGGCGGTTGAGACATAACATGCTCAAACCCTGGTGGAGTCTTAGGTCTATAGTCAGGACAATGTTGCGTCGGATGGTCCCCTCCACATGTCATGCACCTTCGTTGTTGAGAAACTCTATAGGCTGGTACTCTGTCAGAGTGGTTGATGCGTTGCATCACATTCTCTATGATTTGCTCCTCAACATTTACTTGGTTTTGTCCTAGATTCCCTCTTTGATCCTCAAGATCAACGGTTTTCTTTTTCTCACTCGCATCATTCATCTTCTTCTGACCATCGTCATAGAATTCGCAATTGTCAACTAGGTCAACTGCCGCTTTGGTCACCTCTTCCAAGGTTTGGTATCTTTTCATGTATAGATCCTTTTGGAGATTCTCATTCCTACGCCCTCTGATGAAGCATAGGATCTGACGTTCTGGCGTGGGTAACTCTTGGGTAGGACATCTAGCAACATATTGCTTGAAACACAATATTGCATGTCGTAATGTTTCTGTTTCGCCTTGTTTAAATTCTTGAATCTTATGAAGGGTGTTATGTTTTATACCCCTCTTGGTGAATTCTTGAACAAATTCATCCAACATTTTCTCAATGGTTGTGAACTCTCTCCGCTTCAATAGTTCAAACCATGCTTGTGCATTGTCCTCCAATGTAAGTCCAAAACCCTCATACTGCGTGTGGAAGTCCTCTACTCGTTCTGCTCGTAGGACTTGCTTGAAAGCCGAGACACGGGCGTATGGGTCTCCTATGCCATTGTACTTTCTATTTACCCATTTTCTTAGCTGAGATGGTCTTATACTTTGGGGTGCAAAGTATGGAACCATACTCCTCTCTGGTATCGTTTCATCTCTCGTTATCGCTCTAGGGGGAAATCCAGGTGGTGGTCCCCTCTTTTGAATTCTCTTAGAGGTTCCTATGTTTAGTGGATGTATCTGAGGTCCTTCATTGACCAAATATCCACTCATCTCTAATTTGGTTCGCGGATTTGTGCTTTCTATAGCTCTATATTCTCGTCCATACTTGTCAACAAATAAGGATGTCCATTGTCGATCGATCTCGTATGTATAGACATATAAGAGCTTGTATTCTGTCAGCTCATCTGGGTAAGGCTCTAAGCAACTGTAAAGGTTGAATTGATTTCCATTAATATACCTATATAGTCCTTCACTTTCATGGTTATACGTCCAAACTCTCTCCACAAAATTGGTCTTTATGTACTGTAGGTTTGGAAGATCTATTCTGGGCGGGTGCTCATCTATCCCTGCAATCCATGTGCTTGTATAAGCTGAGTCTGAGTCTGAGTCCGAGTCTGAGTCTGATGTAGACATGACTTCTAGGCTTAACAGCCTAGCTTGCTGTAGTAATACCTCTCTCAGTGTGTTCAAGTGTTTTGGTCAGGGAAAATCCAAAACTATGTCCAAAACCGTGAGCGTTTTCTCACAATTCTCTCAAATTGTCGGTTTTAGACACCCCTGACTTCCAGATGCATTTTGAGGCCTTAAACAACGTTTTTGGACAATTTACTCTAAGATCTGTAGTGCTGCTCTCAAGCTACGTTTTGATAAAAAAACTTTTGGAATCGGAGTCCGTATGTGAAAGTTATGACCAAAACAGTGAGATGTAATTTGGAAAGTTGCTTTGTCTGATGTTTTTGCAAGTGATCGGTTTGAGCCCAAAATAGGTGTGTGCACTCCTTAGGCAATGATAAACCCAGTGGTATACTTGATTTCAAAAAATTTCTCAAAATTTTTTCCTCAGTTGTCTATCGCGATAGACTCACCAAGTACCCCTTGCAGATGTCCAAATGCACTCAAACTTTGTGTACAAGGTATAATGGGCCTTCTGAACCCAAATATGATTTTTCTATAGTGAATTCCTGAGTCTATCGTGATAGACTCACCAGAGTGTTATTGGGATACAATTGTTCAACTGTTTTTATAGATTTGAGTTCCCCCTTCTCTTGAGATACTACTCACCAAGTTTCAACCAATTTGGAATACTTTTCCTTTGTAACTTGCATCAAACAACAATCTCTTTTCTGATCTTGTGAATTAATCCACTTAGATGCACTTCCAATGCTCCAAATTTACTCAAAATTTAACCATAGGCTCACAACAAAATGTAGAACAAGGCTCTAAGGTCAGTTTTCAAAAATTTCAATTTCTGTGAAAAATCCCCAGTCTATCGCGATAGACTCAGCAGACTCTTCAATTTTGAAAATTTTCCAAATTTCTCTTCACCACTGTGTTCCCTATGCTCTGTACACCTTGCTCAACAATTTTCACTTGTCTTGGACTTTTTCTTAGGTCTCTAACTCCAACTCTAGAATTCTGAGTCTATCTGATCACTGAAAATAGACTTAGGATGACTTCTGATCACAGAAAATAGACTTAGGATGTCCAAAATCCACAAAATTTTGTGTGCAACCTCCTGAGAGGCTAAACAAGCTATGCTCCAGAGGGTTTTGAAATTTTTAAATTTCTTTGGCCTTGCTTTGAGTCTATCGCGATAGACTCAGCAAGTACCCCTTTTATAGGTCAAACTTGAACTTTGACTATACCACTGTGTTCCAACACCTCTCCTTAGTCCTCCTACCAATTTTCAAGTGGTTTGGACTTTTACTTTGTCAGTTAGACCAGATCTGGTGTTTTCTATAAGCTGAATCCTCTCAAATGGTCTTAGACCCACTCTCTGATGTCCAAATGACTTCAAAATTTTTATGTGTCCTTGATAGCACCTTTCCAAGCTATGCCACAAAGGTTTTTGCAAAATTCAGTTTCTATCACTGGGTTCTTAGTCTATCGCGATAGACTCACCAAGTATGCTAAATGACACTTTTTTCAAATTTTCTATCCACAGATGTGTTCCCTACCCTCTGTAGATCATGTATACCAAGTTTCACAAGGTTTGGAAATTTGGTCAAGTCCCTTTACCCAATTTGTCTCTGAAGTCTGACTCTAAACACCAGACTTGAGGTTTAGTGGTTAAGCAGGTGTCCAAGTACACTCAAATTTTGGGAGCAGCCTTGTATTTATGTGTTTTACCTGTAGTATGAGGGATTTTTCCTGATTGTGAGTCTATCTCCAATTCACCAATCTATCGCGATAGACTGAGCAGAGAGCCACTCGAAAGTATTTTTTTCTCTGTTTTTGGACAGTTTGGTTCCCAATGCCCTTAGAAGCCTATCCCCAAAGTTTCATTCAATTTGGACTTCTTTTCCTTTGGATTCAAGCATTTCACAATTCACTTCCTTACACTCAGAAAAAGCAAATTCCCACTTAGATGCACAAGCACTAATGCAAATGCTTTGAAATTTCACATACAAGCTCTAGAGCATATGCAAAACAAGGTCTTGAGGTCAAACTTTTTTGAAAATTGCAGATTTGGTTTTATATTTTTTTTTTGGTTTTTTAGAGTTTTTTTTTTTTGGATTAGACCAAATCTGTGTTTTCCCCCTACCTTAAGGTCTCCAATGCAAAAACAAGCACTCAAATCGGCTTTCAAACGACCATTTTAGATCACTTTTACCATAATCAGCACAATTCCGCCTTTTGTGTTTTCAAGCACATTTTCATGTCAAAATTGCTCTAGATCAACATCAGATGTCCTACACTACCTAAAGTCCTACTTTGGATGGTTGAATGGTTGTTTTTTCTTTCTGGCAAGCAAACAGCCTCCTGCTTACCTTTTGCGTTTTTCTTTGCGTTTTTTTTTTGTTTTTTTTTTTCAAGTTCTTCACAACCATAAGTCACAACCAAACACACAAACCATAAAACCTAATTTAAACACACAACAAAATAATATAACCATACCTCAAGCTCATGGTGGACCACCTCGGCGAGACGCAGGCTCCCTGGCTATCCCTCAGTCAAGAGATCCGCTCTCTGACTTCCCACTAAGAAGGCAAATGGTGACAACACTCTAGAAAACTCTAGAGAAACACTATACTATCAAACACGAGTGATGTGGTCTACGCTAGTTTAGGCGCTTCGTCCCCGGCAACGGCGCCAATGTTAGCGGGTACGCCACGACGGACGATGGAGCACAGCGAGAACACAGACCAACAAACTGTCAATCCGAGGACGTAGCTAACCCGACTAGGGCATGGAGGCAATCCCTGGGTTGTCAACCCTGAGCTAGACACGAACAACACTCTACAGTCACTAATCCTACCACAACACTACCATAAAGCAAAGAAACAGACAACGCATCCTACGAAACACTATAAGCTCGAAACAGTCTCAAATCATATCAGAATGACTTGAAATCGGAGGGTAAGACTCGAAACACCTAAACCCTGAAAACCATAATAGTAAGACTTCTAATCGCTGTCCCGATAGACTCAAAATAGCAATTTCCAAAGTGTCCGGAACTGATCTACAAAGACATCAACACGAAGAGCTTCTTGCCCTGATTCTAACGACTACTCGATCATTCAGAACAGATGTCGTTTGAGGTACTTACGACCAAATATAGCTCGTAGCAGGCGGGCTCGCGATGTGGTCCTCGGCTTGCATTGCTTGCGTCGACACGGAGAGCTCCTCGATGCTAACACGCTCCTACTCTCATATCTGCAATGTGATTAGTGTGCGTGACGATGTGTGTGCGTGAAGCTCACTACTGTGTGCTGCAGAACCCACGACTGAATATTAATTGAGATAACGTAATGTGTTCTTTACAAAGCCTTAGGTTTCAGCTTATATACAAAGCCTTCAAACCTAATGTCCGGCCAAATGACCTGAATTGTCTCTGGGCTTCTACAGAGCTTAATTACAAGAAACTGAGTTGGCTTTACTCATTATACAAGCATCTGTGGCCAAAATACAAGTGCCGATTTAAAATATGAGGTTCCCGTAAACATTACAAAAGTGGCCGTAATGGCTCAAAATAATAATAACGGGATATTCGATGACGTCCATGAACTCGTATCTTCATGTTGCAGCATCTATCTTCATCTTCATTACTTCATCACCGTCTTCATGTGGAATCTTTAGAATCTTTGAGGAATCTTAATGGAATCTTTGTGGAAACGTTGTTGAAAGGGCGTCCTTTCAACAACTATTGATGGCAGCAACATAAACATGGTACTTAGTTAACTTGGCATGAGCAATACTTTTGCAAGAGAGAGAGTTTAGGGAACATGACAATAGTTGAGGACCGGATTCATACGGAGCCGGTCCCCCCTCCAACGGTCCCCCCTCCAATAGGTATTTGTATTATAGTTTCTCCCATCAAGAGAGACTTGGTACAATACAATCTTTGTGTTCCTTGTGACCTAGGTGATGCAATGAAGATGGAAAGCATCATGCATCACAAGTATAACATTAACCTTGTAGAAAGAATTAACTATCCCAAGCCTCAGTCCCAAGGCCTCAAACACCTTCAAAGGTGGAGAACTAGTGGGGAATTAGGGTAGGAAAGAGGAAGAAAAAACCTTCCATAGGAGAAAGAAATAGTTCCTCACTTATCATCACTCTTCTTGCTAGCATACATAATAGTATAGTAATGAAGATGGAGAAGATGGCAAGCTTAAGCATTGAAGCATGGCTCTTGGTTGGATTTGCATTCCATAGCCAAGAGTGTTGGATTTGCATTCCTCTACTTTCACCAAGTGAGAATGTCCCAAAAAAGTGAGTCTGTGAGAGGTGTATACCCACCTAGTAGACCCGTTGCTTGCTTTGGGCGAGTTCTCCTTTTTGCTCATGCCTCAAGCTCATTGGACCCCTCTCCCCCTAGCCAATCACATGCAACATGCATTTCAAGCACATGGGTAGTCTTTGGACAAGTGTCCTCCTTATCCCTTTAAGAGAGAGAGCCTAAAAATATCTAGATATTTGTTGAATGGAACTAGAAGCTCATTGGACCCCTCTTTAGCCCAGCCAATAGGATTCAAGCACACCATATGGTTAAGCAGAGGGTGAGTCTGACATGTGTCCATGTGCCCCTTGAGAAAAGGGGGTGCCCTTTGGGTGAGTGGGAGGTTAAGTCAAAGATTCCCCTAACTTTGGGGCTTTCCCCCTCCTTTGTAGGGTCTCTTTTTTACTCAAGCACCTTACCCCCATGCATGAGAAGCTTCTCAAGCACCTTCCTCATCAAGCGTGACAAGCACCTTAGTCATCAAGCACGACAAGCACCTTAGTCATCAAGCACAACAAGCACCTTAGTCAGCAAGCACCTCAAGCTTAGGTCAGGTTTCCACTTCAAGCTCGGCTCAAGCTTGCCTAAGGTCAAAGGACTTTTAACACTAACCATTGGAGGTCTTTAATGAAGATAATCCTAAGGTCTTTTAAGCTCAATTAGTTAGCCTTGCTCTTTAACAGACCACCTCTCATGTGGAGCCCTTTACCATTGGCCCTGTGTTGAGATAGATCCGTAAGCACATGTCTATATTCTAACCCTTGTTCCCATTTATTATCTTATATTAAATGATCAATTTCATATGAGAAAATCATTTGGGTTGGCTAGATATTAGATTTTATGACATTTGGATATTTAGGAAAAGCAACCCGATCTTCAATTTGAGACAAATCAACTTCCAAATCAACAATTTTTGCCTTATTCTACTTCTTTCTTCCTTCTTGCATTATTGCGACATGGAGAAAAATTGCAAATATAAATGACTTTAAGAAATCAGAGTAGTCAAAAACACCACTTGAAAATTCAATTTGATTTTCCTTTATCGTTGAAAATTTAGGAATTTTCTTTTGTGAAGCATATTCATGATTGAAACATGCACTGGATGGATCCGACTTCTCCTTGAGGTTATGGGATTGAAGATCTACCTCTTTAAGGTTAAATCTTGATGTTGGTTTAGGGTTTTGGATGGGATTTTAGTGGCTTCCTTGGCTCACACCCTCCTCTACTCCCTTCTTCTCAATCTCATCAGCACTCCCATTGGGTAACTCCACTCCTCATCATCAAGATGAAGCAAAATTTCATCAATCACATCATCAATCTCTTTGGAGACACAAACACCTTCCTTAAATTTGAGATTCTCTTAACTTGTTTGTTGTCACTAGTTCTTGACTGTTTAGAATTTTTCAACTTTTTAGGTTTTCTTAACTTTTCAAGATTCCCTGATTTCTCAATTTTTCTTCAACTTTTTGCTGGTTTTCTTCACCTCTTTGACCTCTTTAACCTCATTAATGGTGGGCAACCAAGTAGGCACACTCCATTCATCATCATCACTACTACTCTCATCTCAATCAAAACTATCTTCATATTTCTCTTCCAAATACACACATGCTTTTTTGCAAATGCATGATTCCCTTCTTAGTAAAACAAGAATTTTGTCTCCTACCCTTGTGCTAAAAAAAAAATCTAATGCATCTTCAAGCAAACATTCCAAATCATCTAACTTCTCCTTTGCTGTATGCAACTTCTCCTTGACGATGCTTTATGACAACGCTTTAAACTTTCAAAAACTTTGTGGACAAATCAGCTATACAAAAGTATTTCCCAGAAGAAAAACTTTAGACACCCAAGAACAATTGCTTGTAACATGGTCAAGTTTTAGACAACTAGTATGGGGCAGTTAGCTAATGGTTGAGTGTGAAGTGGTTGTGTAAGGTTAGATTTAATGTGAAATGTATATGTTTTTGCAATAGATTATGTCTATAATGTATTTTTTTAAATAAAATTTTCTAAAATCAACACTTTATGTTTATTAGAAGTATTTAGGTTATCTGTGTGTGTGTGTGTGTGTGTGTGTGAGAGAGAGAGAGAGAGAGAGAGAGAGAGAGAGAGAGAGAGAGAGTCTATGCGCTTGCACGTGATTGTGTGTGTGTGTATGTGGAGAGAGACAGAGAGAGAGAGAGAGAGAGAGAGAGAGAGAGAGAGAGAGAGAGAGAGAGAGAGAGAGAGAGAGAGAATTGTACCTGGGTAAGAGATTTCCGCGAAGGAAGTAACTTGGCAAAGGAAGGTTCGAAATTGAACGTCAGGTGAGAG
Organism: Adiantum capillus-veneris; assembly: GCF_014529385.1. NCBI lineage: Eukaryota > Viridiplantae > Streptophyta > Polypodiopsida > Polypodiales > Pteridaceae > Adiantum > Adiantum capillus-veneris. The sequence goes on from NC_140935.1 coordinate 124,653,575, forward strand.
AGAAAGAGAGACAATGAAAAGTCACGATCCCATCGGCACTTTTTTTGTTGACGTGGCATAGCTCTCCTTTGAGCTTTAAAAAAACAGAAGGTTTCTTGGGGTATGGCCTAGTGGTTATAATGCATGGTGCTTGTGGATTACGCCAAAATTCGGGTCCGCCAACACTCCCTTTTGTGGTAATTTTGCAGGAATAATAGGTGTCGAGGTGTGCTGAGATAGTCAGTAGTGTTTAGCTCTTAATAATGTATGGTTTTGCAGGGTTTGGGCGATAGAACCTGGAGCCGCGGGAATGCTTGTTTTTCTGTGTTGGAGCCAGATACGTTCGAGAAGCATGGCAAAAGGTGAAGTCAGGGATCTGAAGAACCATTGTATCGTAATGAAGGACCAGACTCCGTTTGGATACTAGGGGAGTTGAGAGCCCGAGGAATTGGCAAGACAAAAATGAGATCTCTGGTGGGCCAAGAGCCCCTTTTCAACCTTGAGTAAAGCTCTTGTGGCATGTATGAAGATCGAGTGTTGTCGGGATGTCGAATGGAAACCAGAGTCGGTTCCCTTTTTTGCGCATAAGCTCCCAAAATGGGCATGTATTAGGGTTGAGAGAGACCCATTGATGGTGGATGTATGCGAGGCTATTCTAATGTATGACAATAGGGACTTGACGTGTGGCAGCAGGGGTCGCGGAGTTGAGACAATCACTTCTCAAGCTGAGTTATGCGAGAAAATCAATGGGCATAATCGCATGGTATGGGACCTGAGAAAAAGGGCTTAGGTTTGGATCGCGGATACAAGTTGTTGGAGCCCCATTTGTCCAACTGTTGTAATGAGCCCATCTTGTAAAGCATATCAAATTCCCATTTTATGTCAAAGACGTCTTATCATTTTGATCCATTCGTGTGGGTTATGTAAAGATTAATCAGTTAGTCAGGACTCAAATTTGTTCACACTTTGTAATAATGAGTAAGAGAACCCCATGTACATTTTTGAGCTAAGGTGACTAAAGTATAAAAGTCACCTTAGAACCATTTTTAAACAACATTTGAATATTAATTCTGTGTCGTACGAGCCAGAGAGAGGGAGAGAGAGTGAGTGAGTGTGTCTTATCCTCTTCGCTACGCGCTTCTCCCTCACCGGATTCACGACGTGACTACACCATCGCGGTAGTCTCTCCGAGAGCTATGCGCCCACGCCACGCATTCACATTTTCGAGTTGTTCGCGATCGATCCTTCCTCGAGCTTGTTTTGCTTGTAAGTAGCACAAACAGTGTCTGTTTTCAACAATCAGGTGCTTTATGGAATGAGAAAGAGATTAGCTACACATAGATACTCATAAACTTAAGTTTCACCCACTTTTGGATTATGACCTGTTAGTCTATCGCGACTGTATTCGAGATAACTAGGGTTCAAATCTGGTGAGATTAGACTTATAGGTAAGTATATCCTAATGAGAGGATGGTGCCTAGTAAGTTTGATGCGATTCCGAGTTCATTGGAAGTGTAAATGGTGTTATGAGCGTTTAGGGATAGAGTGGGTTGCATTCTACCACAGTTAATGATTGATTCATCATAAAAGTGCATATGTGTAGATTGGTCTCAGCCTGACAAGCTAACGAGATTGCCTACGTGCACCTACGGGTTAGTCGTGTCATCGGATGATAAGTATGTTGTCTGTGTTGTGCTCTTGAGTATGAACAGGGGAGTAGTCAAGCCCTAAAACATTGGCACCGCTGCCGGGGACACAAGACCTTAAGTAGGGAGATCTATGTCACTCGTGTGATGGTTAGCTTACTTTAGTTTTGACTAGAGAGAGCTTAAACTTTTAGAACAAGATCCATGATAGAGTATCCTGAGGTCTAGTGGATAGCCAGCACGCTGGAGTGCGCTCAAAGGAAGACTCCATAAGGTAAAAGCTCCAATAAGAGTATAGGGGCATCAATAAAAGGTCATTCTTTAAGTTTGGAGGTGTTTCTTATTTGTGTTTGCGGAAATTTTGAGCCTCGTGGGCATCAATTTCCTGTTCTTGGGGTTGGTTGGGTACTCCTTTGGGGACCCAAATTTTTTGCACTTAAAATTGCAAAACTACTTTTGTGTTGCACTCACGATGACATGCCCAGAATCAACAAATTTTATTGCTCTATTAAGGTCTTGCATTACCTTCGAGTGTTGTTGTGCTTAGTCCAGAGCAACACACACAAAGACTATTCTTTCGTGAAACCGGCCTTAAAATAGGTGCTCCACAATAATTAATAACTTTGCCATTTGCATACGTGCTCCACAATAATTAATGCGCCTCTTCAAAAGAGAAGGTGAATAGTCTTGTCTTAGCATTAGTCTTGTCAATAAGCCCTGGCCTATCTACTAACATAATATGGCGGAAGGGGGAGCCCTTTACACATGTCGCAATCTGCGACCTGAAGGCTAAAGTCCAAAACTAAAATGCCCCTTTGCACGCGATAAAGAGGGGGAGAGGGGGGGAGAGAGAGGCTGTCGAAGGTGTTGGGTTAAAGGCCCATGTGCTCGGTTGCCCGTTGTTCAGCCGCCCATGTACAGCCATTCTTTTACTCATTCATAATAACCATACTCATAACTACACATTGTAGTGTGAGTACCGCCCCGCCACACACTGTGTCTATCTCCTTCTTCGTGCTGGCTCTCTCTGTGTGTGCTCTCCGATCCCAACAATTGGTATCAGAGCTTGGTAGTGAGAGCATTGAGAGCTTCAGCATCATTGTTGAGTGTGCTGAAAATTGCTGCTATTTCATTGCCATTTTTCGGTCTCACGCACGAGCCCATTTCTAAAGAGCAGAAGGTTTTTTCGAGCTTGGCATTGGGAGGTTCAGCACTCCGCGAGTATTTTCAGTAGGTGTCCTGAAGTTTAACCCCCCTTTCGGAGCCATTCGTGCCATCAAAAATCCCATCCGAGCTACAGACTAGGAGCTGCGTTTTTCAGCTCTCTTTGGTAGTTTTCTGCTATTGCAGAGCTTCCATAGCCATTATAGGTGCCATTGCTGCAGTTTCTTCCACTTACGTGAGCCCACAACTCATTTGAGAGTGTGTAGCCTCTTCTTGGAGTGGCCTCATACACACAGATAAAGTGGGAGAAGAGGGATGATTGGGAGGAGTTGGATGAGATGTGCAGGTCTACCATTATGCTTTCCCTTTCAAAGTTTGTTTATTACAATGTGAAAGATGCACAGGGTGGAGCTTATGAGCTATGGCAGCGGATTTGCGATATGTATGATAAGCATTCGGCTGCTTCTATGGTGTATTGGATTAAAAAGCTTATTGATTTGCGAATGGAGGAAGGTGCTTCCATGAATGCGCATTTGAATGAGTTCAATACAATTTTCAGCCAACTTGCTACGCAGAAAATTACGTTTGAGGACAATGTAAAAGCTATGTTTTTACTTGTCACGTTTCTTGAGTCATGGGACACATTTAGGACAACCATAAGTAACTCGGTTCCCTCGGATGAGTTGACAAGTACTAATGTGGAGTCTAGTCTTCTCACGGAAGAGATTAATCGAAAGAATAATGCAGGTAGTAAGTCTTCTAGTGCAATGGTTGTCAGAGGCAGGACTATGGACAAGTATAAGTCCAACAGGGGTAAATCTAGAAGCAAGTCCCGTGCAGGCACAAGTAAAAAGGATGTGGAATGTTTTCATTGTGGTAGAAAAGGCCATTTCAAAAAGGATTGCTACAAGTCGAAAAGGGAAAATGGAGATGGTAAGAAGAAATACCATGATGCTAAGGACAACAAGCCTAAGTCCAATGTCAAGATTGAGGAGTTAAATGCAACACAGGGAGAGTGTAGCTCTCAAGATGACCATGTATGTGCTCCGACTAGTGCTACTAGTGAAGAGCTTGGTGATGTGCTGCTTGCATCCTATTTTGATGATGCTTTTCTTCTCACTCATGAGAGTATTATGCCTATGGATTGGGTCATTGACAGTGGTGCTTCTTTTCATGTTACGCCTCATAGGTCGTGGTTTCATGACTATGATGGTTCGAGCACAGGTACTGTCAGGATTGCCGATGGGCGTTCTATGCAGATTCATGGCATTGGGGATATTCATTTGGCTATGCCAAACTCTACTACGTTTGTCTTGCAGGGTGTGCGTCATGTGCCGACTCTTGCAAAAAGCTTGATTAGTGTGGGTCAGTTGGATTCACTTGGTTTCAATGTATCTTTTGGTGACGAAGGTTGGAAGCTCACTAAGGGCAGCCTTGTTTTGGTTAAAGGTGCTAAGAGGAATACGTTGTATTCCCTTTCTGTAGCTAGTGTGGCTGATCACATTGTGGGGATCACTGAGCAACCTCCAGTTTCTTTATGGCATCAGCGTTTGGGGCATATGTCACTGAAAGGTTTGAAGTTGTTGGCATGTGCGGATTACATTCCCGTTTCAGATTTTGGTGGTTTTGAGTTTTGTGAGCATTGCCTTTATGGTCGACATGCTCGGTCTTCTCATAAGAAGAGTGTTCCACACAGATCTTTGGAAAAGCTAGCTTTGGTGCATAGTGATGTATGTGGGCCGATGCCCAATGCTTCTCTTGGAGGTGCTATGTATTTTGTTACGTTCATTGATGATGCTAGCAGGAAGGTGTGGGCATACCCCATTCGTAAGAAGGATATGGTGTTTGATATATTTAAGCAATGGTTGTCTCTTGTTGAGAACCAATCAGGTTGTAAGTTGAAGTGCTTACATACGGACAATGGGGGTGAATTTATGTCTCATGCTTTCACTACATTATGTGTTGAGAAGGGTATACGGCATGAGCTTAGTGCTCCCTATACACCTCCTCAAAATGGTGTGGCAGAGCGCATGAACAGGACTATACAGGAGAAAGTCCATAGTATGTTTTCTATGACTAGTTTGTCAGATGGATTTTGGGCTGAAGCAGTTCTTCTGTGCATTTGATAAATCGTTCACCTAGTGTTCCTTTGGGCTTCAAAGTTCATGAAGAGGTATGGACAGGTTTGCCACCTTCGTATGGTCACCTTCGTGTTTTTGGCTGTGAAGCTTATGTACATGTACCTAAGGCAAAACGCAGCAAATTGGATCCAAAGAGCAAGAGATGTATCTTATTGGGTTATGGTAGCTCTGGTGAGATGGGTTATCGATTGTGGGATCCTATTGGCAGGAAGATTGTGCGCCGCCATGATATTGTTTTTCATGAGGACTCTATGTATAGAGCATCACCGCGAACGGTTGAGGTTAAGGGTGTGATATTTGAGGAGGATGGTCATCGGTATGATGGTCCAATGGCTGCTCGTGGGCAGCCCATTGACCCTCATGTGGGAGATCAGCCCTTGTTGGGAGATCATGTAGATGTGGGACAGCCAGATGCACCTCCTGCACAGTTTTTGAGGCGTTCAGAGCGGCGTGCAAGACAACCTCAGCGTTTTGTGCCGTCTATGGATTATGTATTGTTGATTGATTGCGGGGAGCCATCGTGTTATGATGAGGCCATGTCTAGTGTTGACAAGCTCAAGTGGGAGCAAGCTATGCAGTCAGAGATGGATTCGTTGATCCAAAATGATATTTGGGAGCTTACTCCTTTGCCAAAGGGTAAGAAGGCACTACCATGCAAGTGGGTTTACAAGATAAAATTGTGTTCAATGGATGCAAAGCCTAGGTACAAAGCAAGGCTTGTGGCTAAAGGATTCAAGCAACAGAAGGGCATTGATTTTGATGAGATCTTCTCCCCAGTGGTGAAGATGTCTACTTTGCGTATGTTGTTTGCTTTGGTAGCTATAGAAGACATGGAGTTGAAGCAAATGGATGTAAAGACAACTTTCTTACATCCGGACTTGCACGAGGATTTGTACATGGAGCAACCAAGTGGGTTTGTTATTCATGGTTCAAAGAAGATGGTATGCCGGCTTCTTAAGACCTTGTATGGGCTGAAGCAATCACCTCGTGAATGGTATCGTAAGTTTGATGCATTCATGAGTTCAGAGGGCTATGTACGCAGTTATGAGGACCCATGCCTCTATACTCGCAGGGCTGCAGATGGCAGTCTTATTGTTTTGGTTTTGTATGTGGATGACATGCTAATCGCAGGGAAGTGTATTTCTAATGTGGATGCCTTGAAACATAGGCTACATGAGATCTTTGCCATGAAGGATCTTGGGGATTCCAGTCATATTTTGGGTATGCGGATCAGTCGTGATCGTTCTCACAGGGTGCTCATTGACAGGGTGCTTGAGCGTTTTCATATGGAAGGGGGAAAGGCCATTAGTACCCCGTTGCCTCCATATGTAAAACTCAGCCATGATGACTGCCCTCAAACAGATTTGGATACTGCAGAGATGTCTCAGATTCCTTATGCGTCAGCTGTTGGCTCCTTGATGTATGCCATGGTGGCTACGCGTCTAGATCCTGCTCATGCAGTTGGTGTGGTTAGCAGGTACATGTCTAACCCGGGCAAGCGTCATTGGGATGCAGTGAGAGGTATTCTCAGATCAGAGTTGTCCCTATATTATGGTGAGAAGGATATGTCTGTTTGCAGATATACAGATTCAGACTATGCAGGGTCAGTGGACTCGAGGAAGTCTACCAGTGGCTATGTGTTCACAGTTGCAGGTGGACCGATTTCATGGGCATCACGTTTACAGCCATGCGTTGCTTTGAGCACTACAGAGGCTGAATATATGGCTTCCACTAAGGCTGCCAAGGAGGCCATATGGCTCTCATGACTAGTGGGAGATCTTGGTATGGCTGGTGATGCTCCGATGCTACATTGTGATAGCCAGAGTGCCATAGCGTTGGCACGGAATCCTATCTTCCATGAGAAGACAAAGCACATTGAGGTGAGGTATCACTTCATACGAGAGGTGCTAGAGGACAAGTGCATAGAGCTTGTCAAGGTACACACTGACGATAACCCTGCTGACCTACTCACGAAGTCATTAGCCTCACAGCGGTTTGCACACTGTAGATCGCTGATGGGTATGGCTTGACTTATTTTTTTGTACTTTGGCCACTTTAAAGGCACACTGCCTTTAAGTGGGAGATTGTTGGGTTAAAGGCCCGTGTGCCCGGCTGCCCGTTGTTCAGCCGCCCATGTACAACCATTCTTTTACTCATTCATAATAACCATACTCATAACTACACATTGTAGTGTGAGTACCGCCCCGCCACACACTGTGTCTATCTCCTTCTTCGTGCTGGCTCTCTGTGTGTGTGCTCTCCGATCCCAACAGAAGGCGACCGGCCGTACTAGTTAACATTAGTCTTGTCAATAAGCCACAATAGTGGCTCATGCCACTTTCTACTACTTTGAACACAACTTTTGCAACTGATGCCAAAACTTCATCAAACTTCTTGAGGATGAGTTTTAGATGAAAATACAACTTCGTGGCTCAAAATTGACTTGTAAAAACAAAAAATGTGGAAACCATTTTTTCAAAAATAGTAAATTTTACATAAAACTTCATTTTTTCACCTAGCTTGGATGGTTTTTCCACGGTCAATTTTTCTCCATAACACATAAAAAGCTCATAGGTCTGTTACATACATGTCCATGTATTTTTGAATGAAGTTTCAACATGTTTTAAAACTTCCAACCTCTCTTTGAAATGGGATCATAAGATTTTGTGCATTTGGACAAATTAGTCCTTCAAGATAGCTACAACTTAAAAGCTTCTACATTGTTGGATTTTTCTCCAATTTTAATTCAACTCGTACTATGTGTTAGGCACGTTTTCCTAAAGCGATTTTTCATTTTGATGCTCTCACAATTATTGGCAATTTTTTTACAAAAGTCTCTACACGCCACTAAAGTGGCTCATTCTCTAATGGAACTAGTGCTAAAGTGAAGTAAAGGTAGTGTATGACTTCTCCCTAGTGGGCCTTCTTGTAGATTCTCCCCAAGTGTCTTTAACAGTGCCCCCAAATAAAAAAACCAACTCTGGATGTATATTGTACTTGTCAATGAAACGAAAAGTTCCCTGTAGCACCCACCTTCACTACTTACTGGTAGCAATAAGCATAAAGAGGATGTAATAGACTCCTTAACACCCCCACACCCCCCACCCCACCCACCTACCCCGCGGCATCCTCACCGAGAAAAAAATGGGGCTTTCACCCTATAGGAACATTAGGAAGGGAATGGGGTCTAAGGGGGCCTCTTTATTTGCCATGGGATTAAGAAGGAGGTTATGGAAGGGGCAAATGGGTGAATGCCATGTGGACTGAAATGGTGGGTATGACAGGGCCTAAAAGTAAGTGGTCAAACTTGTACTCTTTTATAAAATACAAAGAGGAAATTTCTTATAAATTCAAAAAAATGAACTTTACTCTAAATAGTTGAGTACAAACCAATCCTTTTCTCTCTACTGGTTGCCAGTTTCTCCCCCCCTCTCTCCTAAAAGGGGTCCTCCAAAAACGTGATGATCATTCCCTCCCTCTCTCTCTACTGTACCATGTCTCACTTCTCTTCACTTCACCTTGTTTCTCTTTCCTTCCTTTCAGTTTTCCCTCCCAAAAGTTTTGCAGAGCAAAATTTTGAACCTCTTTTCCCTCCTCAAGCTTATTGCATTCTTGAGGGTTGCATTCTCCTCAAACTGAAGTTCTCCATTACTCCATGGGCTTCACTAAACACCTCTAGCTAAAGCTGAAGTATACAGCATATCCTTCTGCTACATCATCCCTCTTTCTTTCCTCAACAGGTTTCTTGCTGCTTCTCTATTAAGCTCTCTGGAGAGGATCTACTTCCCTCTCAAGCTTTGCAACATTTTTTCCACAGTAAGTCAACAAGCAGGTGGAGCAGTATAGCAGTAAGTGGCATCCTTCACCTTTGTGTACCATCAAGATTCTTACTCTTTATACAACTGAGAACATGGATGTGCAATGTCTAATCATAAGCGTTTGTGTGCAGGTTGTGCCACTATTTTCCATGGCATCAGCAGGTACTCGACGACCTAGGAGTGTCATTGACTCCATTTCATGCAGCAATGTACAAGACGACAATGGATATTGGGTACGATGGAGTTAAAACAAATGATGTGGGTGACAATGCAGCCCAGCTCAAGAGGTGCACACAAGGTCTCAAGGAGACACATGGATTCTCGAGCACACCATTGGAAGGGAAGAATCATGGAATTCAAGCAAACACAAGACGGCAAGAGGCTTGCGAAGGTGCAATATGTGTATGTTGCTTCACAACTAAAGCTAGAGACAGCAGTGGCTCCATCAAGGTTTTTTGCAAATTGTAATTTTTACTCCTCTTGCAAGTTTTTCGGTTATCTATTATGTATTTCTTCCTTGTGTGTTGCTTTTGATGATTGTAAGATTTCCACTGCTTTTTGTTCATGTTTACAGATGTTTTTTCATCCGATTTTGTAGAGTGGGAGCCAATAGAGTCCTTCACTGGACCTTTTGAGGCCATCCACATTGAGCTTGGCAAATTTCTCTATGCTGGTTGTCAGTCCTCTGAGCTTGCCTCACGTGACATTTTTTTTAATGATCATGCTTATGTCACACCTAGGCGAAATGGATTTGGTAATCTATCTCTGGTTCACTCGCCAACCTTGGAGAGTTTGGAAGGACCTAAGCCAGACAGTGCCTTGATCGCAGCAACCAAAAGGAGAATCGAGGTGGATGTGCAAGCATGAATGAAGTGCACCTATGGTTCCCATAAAGCAACGGTAACATGGTTTATGTCTCTTCATGTGTTTGTGTTTATATTTCGACTTCAAAGTGTTCACAGGACACCAACAATGTGGACTTGCAAAGGGGGAAGTGCGATCAACGGGTTTCTTGCAGCTGGATGGGAAACTAAGGTGGTCACTAGGGAGATAGAATCAAGTGCTTTGTAGTTGCTGACAAGGTGGTGTTCAGATACCATATTGCGAAGCAAAGCTTGTCGATGGTCTTTCCCTATAGAAGATGGAAGCTGACGATGGGAGAATGGGAGACACAAGACTCTGAGGTTGCTGCTACAGAATCAGTTGACTCGCAAATACATCTCCACGATGATGCAGTGCACCACATTACAGTGAACAATGATTGGCATCTTAGTCACCTTCACGAGTATCTTAATCTCAGATATACCTTGCCCAAGCAATATCTCTTTGTAATCAATGAAAAGATTGGTCGCTCCAGGAAACAGAAGAGCTTTCTGTGTGAGAACATTTCGTTTCTACGATGTATTTTTGTAAAAGCTTGTAACTGACATGGATTTTGTCCACATTAATACATACGATGTTTTGAATCTCGTTTCTGCGCATACTTGTTTATTCTCAGCTTGTTCAAGTTTTTGATTGAAACGTGCAATTTGTTTGTTGTGGAGCACAAATGTTTTCAATGTTGGTGTCTTTAAATGCTTTGTCGCGTGATTTTGTTTAAAATTAAAGTTTTAAGTTATTTTGACATTAATTTAAGTGCTTTTAAAAAAGTGAATTTGGGTATATAAGTGACTTTTTAGTTTTTAAACTTCATTTCTCACATTCACAAAACTCTAGCTCTAAGCTCTCTTCGCATCTTCTTCGCGAACGAACCCATGGCAACGTCTACTGATGCACTTCTCACACAATTAGAAAAGGTAGGACTTGCAGATCGAGCACATGAACTACTCAGTGTGTTCGAGGGGACAATTGACATGCAGGCCACTTCCAACCTTCATGCAGAGGCATTCAGAAGCTTTCTTGACTACATGGCGCAACACATGGAGGAATATGCCATAATCTTTGAGGGATCCGACACGGTGTGGTTGCCAGTGGATTTCTCGAAGCATCTCTATGCGGCTGACAAAAACATCCGGTTTTGCTTGTTGAGGTTTATTAAAGGCCTCACGGAACGGGACTTCAAGACTGAGGATGAGGATGATCTCAAGGATTTGGGCATGGGGTGCATAGGCACCCAATTTATTTCATGGGACATGGTTCTGGCATTAGTTGTCCTTGAGGGCATGGACAAGGGAAAATCAAAGGAAAAGGTCAACCAAAGACCTCTTGTGACGATTGTGGAGGAATCAGATGAAGTTATCAAAGAGATAGATGAGCAGGCCGAAGCATCTATAGCACCCGTACTCATGCAAGATCCCAACACCACAGAGGAGGAAGATCGAATGATAGAGGGAGATGAGGTGTTGGAAGAGAACCCGGACCTCCAAATTCTCATTTTTCATTCAGTGGTGGTGGATGATCATCAGTTTCTGTTCCTTGACAACATTGCCAAAACGTTAGGACTCAGAGAAGATGAGTCGCTTGCAGTGCTTACTATCTATGCAGGCATGAAGGATCCCAGTGGGAAGGAAGAGAATGTCAATTTTCAAATTGATTTCAAGTCAGCCATTCGCCAATTACCCAAAGATGTAATTCGTAGAAAAACCAATCGACCATGATGCAATATTCAAATCAATAAAGAATAAATGTTTTTGTCAATGATTTTTGTTACCATTTAGTACTTGTTTTTTTATTCATATTGATCAATAATTTCCATTTTCGCCCGCCGAGGCACACACGTGCATAAAACCTCAAACATGGAACCACGGGAGGGTTGGGGGAGCGTCTCAGAGATAATTTTGCAATTTGGGCGATGGGGGGGCCATACGTGGTCAAAAAGGGCATGTGACGCATTCGCGGCGCCGGGCGGGGTCGAAAGGTGCAAAAAAATCCCCTGCACGCCAAAATGTCTTCGGCGGCATCCTGTAAGGCCAGTAAAGTTGCGCGTTGTATTCTTGTAACGAAATCACTATATTCATCTATCATCTCTCTCACCACTCGAGAGAAGGCCGCTTTGGGTATGATTGGCTCAGTGCTCTTTTGGTATTTCTTGATCTCACGCAGAGCCACTGTGCCTGGCCTCCATCTCCGCTTTTTCTATGTTGGTGGTGGTGGAGGAGTCGGCTGCCTAGCCCATTGAGGAGGATGATATTTGTATTTTTTCCTCCTCTCCTCTTGGGTTTGCTTCTCTTCTGGTGTCACCTTGTCCCTTTTTCTTTTTGCACATTGCTTGGCTCTCTAAGGGATTTTTGAAGGCTTTGAGCTCCCAGCCTTTGCTTGTTGGGTGGCTTGAGCTCTATCTTGTGCCGCCTTCTTCTCTACCTCTGCTCGTCCTTGTAAGTTGGCCAAATGAGCTCTCTCGGCCTCAGCTCTCTTCCTTTCCTCTTTCTCTCTCTGTCTTCTCTGCTCTTCTTGTACTCTAAGGGCTTCCTTTTCAGCTGCCTCTTTCTTTTCCCTCTCCTTTTGTCTTTTCCTCCTCTTGGCCTCTTTTGCTTTAGATACCGGGTCACCTGGTATTACCTTAATTACTCTTTCTTTGATTCATGGTGGAAACTTTTGCGGCGTAGTATGTGGGGTGGCCTGAGCACTAGTGGTTGTGGCAGGAGGCGATGGCGGTGGATTTTGAAGTGGACCTCGATATTTCTCTTCTGTTCCTTGCGTTGCTATGGGAAGAGATGAAATTGGTGGGGGATCTGGAAGAGGTATGCGAGTGGCATGGGTTAACTCATCGAGACCTTCAAATATGTGTCTCATGTTGCTTTGATCATTTGGATTTGGTGATTGGGGAGGCTCTTGGGTGTTTAGAGCCGGCTGGGGCACTAGGTTATCCACTTATGGTTGGGGATGTCGATTTGAAGCCGTGAATTCTGCATGGGGTTCCGGCTCCGGATTTTCTACAGTGTGAGTGATTTTGATAGTATTGTTGTGAGTAGTGCCAGCCTGCTCGTGTGAATCGTCCCTGTGATGCAAGATGTGAGTGCGTGTGCGTTTGTGCTCGAGTGGATCTTTTAGAATATGCAAACAAGAAATGAACTTCAAGTTGTGAGTTTTGACTTATAAAGTACTAATTTTTTTAAAAAAAAACTAAAAAACTCAGTAATACCATTAAAAATCCAAAATAACTTCAAAATTATCGAAATTTGTTACATGAAACCACTGATTGGGGCGTCAATAAATCACGTGGCATTACAATGTATGCTCAATATGGGAGTGGTTAGTGTCAATAATTTATTGATTTTCCACCCAACGTCTGCCATTTCGTCGCCTTATCGCCAACCACCATCGAAATCGATCTTTTGCACTAGAAGCATGATATGATTGTGATCGCCTCACACTAACCACTTTCTCTATTTTGCATTTCAACATTCTTTGCACTCTAGGCTTCTTCCTTTCTCTTCCCACTAAAACGTTGTAGAACCAATTGAACATTTCGTGCAGGGCATTGCTCTTTTTTCTCCCACCTCCATGCGTTGTATTTTTAAAATACTGTGTCTTGCCGAGGGTCTGCGACTAGTTAGATTTAGTTAAGTAGGATAATGTGGAGTTGTGGTTTTTGGTTTTGAGTACTTGTTATACTTGTGAAGAAATAGAGTAGAAAAACGTTGTAAAAACGCAAAAAACAAACAAAAAAGAAGAAACAATAAAGTTGTTTGCTTGCCTTGAAAGCAAAACCCACCCCATATACCGTTGAAGGGGGTGAAAAGAGTCGACATTGAAATTTATGATCCAACACTCGAGAAAACATAAAAATTGCGACCAAAACCAACAATAAAGAAACAGGTGATTGTCATAAGGAAACACTAAGTGAACCTAAAGAGGCCAAGAGGAGATATAGCCATTAGCCTAGGGTAAACTGACTGTGTCATGAGGTACGACTGATGTTCACAAGTTTAAGATGAAGTGTCATAAAATTTGCATCACTTCAAGTGCAATGGAGTTGTGAATTGTCAGAGAAAAGTGAAATTTGTGAAGTGCTTGAGTTTAAGGTCAAAATAAGTCCAAACTTCATAAAACTTGGGGGATAGACTTATATGGGCACAAGGAACAAGAGTATGCAAAAACAGACAAAAAATTAAATCCCCATTTCTCTTTGCCTAGTGTATCGCGATAGACTGATGAAGGTGGTGATTGACTAGCAACAAGGAAAAAACCTTTATACCACAGGTTTAACACATCAATACAAGGGTACTCACAAAAATTGAGTGAAATTGAACACCATCTTGACCACAAAACTTCAAAACTGGTGTTTAGAGTGTGAATTCAGAGACAAGGGCAAGAAGTCTTTGACCAAATGTCCAAACAGTGCCAAAATTGGTCAATGCACTACACAAGGGGAGGCTGAACCAACTGTGGAGAAAACTTGAGAAAAATGCTAAAAAAGGAAAAATGCCAAGTCTATCGCGACAGACCAGGGAAACTGCTGCTGGGGAACTTTTCTTTCAAATTTCCCCTAGGGAGAGCTTTATCAGGGCCTATATAACAGACACACCAAAATTCAAGGCATTTAGATCACTGAAGGTCAATCTGAGGTTCAGATAGAGAATCAAGCTCTGACTGAAATACTAAAATGGGACCAAAACCCAACCCAAGTGTCCAAACTTCATAAAACTTGAGGGATATTCTATAGAGGGTAACTGGAACTCAAGGGTAAAGTCACAATTTTGAATTGACTTGTGCTGAGCAAATTGTCAGTCTATCGCAATAGACTAAGAAAGTAGTGATTCGGACACATTTTGCAATTTGTGACTATACTGCTAGGACATACTCTCTATATAGATCCCAGCCATCATTTCATCTTTGAAATTGGACCACCAGAAGACTGACTAAGTGGTTGTTGTATGTACTTGAAAGATTTTTTGGTAATTTAGGGAAAACCCTTGTGAACAGACTAACCATCCTTGTGTAGATCCCAGAAGGAGATCATCACAAAGCCACACAGGAAGAAGGAGTCCAGGTAACCTTTAAGTTTGCAACCCAACTTTCATTCTTATGTATTTAAGGTTAGGAGCCTTTGTTAAGACGGGAGCTAAAAGTGTCAAAAGTCAAGTAAGCACCACGTCCACCGAAGAGAGTGTAACTCAGACGAGACTAGACCCATTAGCGCCAATCATTGAAGAGGGTAGTGATACTGACACTTCGTCGAAAAAGTCCTTCTTCATGATGGGGAGTCAACAGCCAGGAGGTTTCAACGGTGAAGGACCAATGCCAGGGGGGAGCACCTCCCTACATCCTTTAAACGAAACCAAGTTCACTATAATCTTCTTGGAAGGAACTAACTCGAGGGGAGCCTTAGTTTATTCTGACTATCGGGGACGCAAGTGTATTTGTATTGAAGAAAGACCGGCTCAGAGACTAGAGATAATTCGAGTCTATGATGACGGAGCCAGATTCCGAGACGAAAAGGGGAACCACTATCTGATAGTGAGTAACCCTGAGGATTACAACAGATATGGGGATAATGTGGGAAAAGGGAAAATGGTTTCAGAAACCCAAGAACCGCCTCCTAACATTGATCGACCTGGAGCGCTTTTTATGTATGATAAGAAAACAACCAGGGTCCCAACCTATAATGAGAATGTAGGGATTTACAAGCATGAAAGCGAGGGAATAGTCTCTTACTTTCGATGCAAGGAACGCTACCCAAACGAATTAAGCAAAGACAAGGTTCTTTACTTATTTTCTTATGAAACTGCTATGGGGAAGCATATTGTTTTTGTTGACAGATACGGGCGAGAATACAAATGTATTCTCCCAGAAGAGGTTGAAAAGGCAACAGTTCCGGGACAATCGATGGGAAGCAGGGATCCGAGAGATCATGTAGCAGCCTTTGTGCGTGTAATTAGAGTTGAAGAGGTGTTAGACTTTCCTACCCAATTTGCAGGATTCGGTTTAACCTTAGAGGATGATGCTACTACATGGTTTGACTCGGTGGAGCGAAGGGACTTTGAGTCTATGGAGGAAGTGTTTGACGAGTTTATCGAGGAATTCTCACAAAGGGGAATAGCTCATAATACAGTCTCACAAATCCATAAATTCAAACAGAAAGATGGAGAGTCTGTGCGAAAGGAAGCCCTCCGACTAAAAAGATATGTTAAGTTCTGCCCCGTGGAAGAACTGCCAACTCAGTCCAGACTTATGCTTATATTTATTCAAGGACTAAGGAATGCAGATCTTCAAAAGGACTTACATATGAAAAGGAGCACGACGTTGAATGATTTAACCAAGGAAGCTCTATACCTTGTGGACAATTGTGCGGTCTACAAAGAGGGTAAGTTCAAGGATCTTGATGATGATTCTTCCTCGCAACAAAGCGGAAGCAAGTCTGCTAAGACAACACTGAAAGGAGAAGTAGCGGTGCCCCAAGAGCAGCTTGTAGAGGAAGTGCTTAAAAAGATTAACTTGTATTCCAAACCACAAGCTAAACAACCAAAATGGTGTGCGATTGAACAAAAATGGACAAACCATGGGACGGAGGAGTGTTATTATAACAAGGGATATGTGAGAGAACGACCATATGCTCCACAACCTCAGGCAACATCCCCTCAAATCCCACCGATGCCTAGATATCAGATAGGAAACCTACCAGGACCTGTAGGTGTAAAAAGACCACAACCAGTGTTGGGACAACAACCACCCCTACCAGGATTACAACCTGTCGGCATAAGATACACACCCACAGTATCTGAGTCGGATGAGAAGGCTTTGGTACCTATGCATGCATACTACGACGAGCCCAATGGATATGCAGCGAGCTCTGTGTATTATCCACCGGAAGAACCCTCTACACCAGAACCATGGAGCATGATAGGAAATACAGGACCATCAACTGCTGCACAGGCAGCGGGAGAAGGACGATATAGCTTGGATGAAAGAACACTGTTTTTCATAGCCAACGGAGGCATGAGCGGGCAAAGAATTGCACACCAATAAAGAGGAGCTCAAGGAGCACCTCAACAGCCTAAAGGACCATTCTACAAGTGTGGTGGAGACCATTGGCTGAGCGACTGTCCTTATGACGAAATCATGAGGGTCAACGCATATTGCACGGAGTGTGGAATTACTCACTTGATCCCTGATTGCCCTAAAAAGCCGAGCAAAGGAGCAAAAACTACCTTGAATATGCTGGGAGTGCTGCCTTCCAGTGAAGGGTCAAAAAACGAAACTCCGATTCCTGTTAAGGTCTTGACAAGAGCCCAAGCAAGGAAAAATGACAATCAGCCCAAGAGTAATGATGAAAATCAAGAAGAAATCAAGACTGACAAGTCTAGCATCAGTCGTGATAATCCTTGGAAAGAACAAAGAGCGAAAATGAAAGCTAGACGTGAGCGAAAACAAAAAGATGTAGAAGCTGAGCTAACGATAGCTCGAGAGCAACTTAAACAGCAAAGAGAGTCCGACTCTCTAAAATCAACGGAGGGACCAAGAAGTGCAAGCTCAGGAGGGTCGGTATTGGTAGATAAGATCAATGAACCCTTAGATGCAATCTTGCAAGCATACGAAGCAAGATTGAAGAACAGACAGACTCTAGAGCAAAGGTGGATGACATATCCATATCCAAAGATAGAAAAATAGAGACTAGAGATGTGAAAACAGCTGATTGAAACTGCACAAGCTTTACTGGAGCCTCCACCTATAGAAGCGGGAGATAGAGTAATCAAACCACCAAACAATGAAACACCTCACAAAACCAAACAAAGGATACCCGACAAGATAGAAAACGTTAAATCCTTGCCGGATGTAGAGGATGCAAGAGACATGCCTAATAGCACTGATGAATCATTGAAAGATCTTCCACCATATTCCCCTATTGTGGAAGAAAATTGGCCTGAAGAGCTATGGGAAACGGTGAGAAAAGCTCAAGAAAAATATGAGACAAAAACAGTCGAGTCGGCGCCTTTCTCGGAGTTGAACCTGAATAAGCCTCCATGGGATTTAGACGTTAAATCATTTCAAGAGGATAATGGTTCAGTTGCATCCGAAGATAGTAGACCAGAATCACTCAGAACTTTGCCATCATATATGGGGGACTATGAGGCAAGGTCAGAAATTCGAAGAGTACTTTCTCAAAGAATAGGCGGGTCAAATCAATTGGACACTAAAATCCTGACAGACTTGTTGACCACTCCGGTCAAGTGTACAATCACATTGGCAAAATTGTTAAAAATTAGGCCAAGCATGTGGACGGAAGTGGGCATATGTCTTGAAAAAATTGGCATAAGGAGACCTCTTAAGTTCTTCGAAACCGAGCTTAATGACACAGAACCAAAGAGAGTCAACACTAGACCAATGCCACTCAACAAGGTAGGAGAGTATTGTGAAGGTGAAGACGGCAACACAACCCTACCAATTGAGTATAACGGCATAGAGACTAAGGCAATACTTGATAGTGGAGCTGGCATTGCCATTGCAACCAAAATGCTATGGGAAAAATGGGGAAAACCAGCAATACGAACAACTAGAATGAAATTGCAACTGGCAGATGGGCACATAGAAAGGCCTATAGGATTGCTTGAGGCAATTGTGGTATCTTCCTGTGGCATAGAGTACGAACATACCTTTGCCATAGTAGATTTCGACAAGAAGAACAACTATGAAATTATCCTTGGTAGGCCGTTCATGAGGCAAACACTCTTCTAAATTGATTAAAACTTGATGTGTGTGTCTAGGAGGGCCTATTAACACCATTGTGATCAACTAACATTAAAAAAAATTGGTAAAAATGACCAAATACTAGTCTATCGCGATAGACTTGAATTTACAATTAGACAAGGAAATTTTGACTTTGGCTTCATGAGGGGGTGCTAACAAGGAATATTAACCAACATTATCAAATCAAAGTGCAAGAGGGATCATTTTTGGTCAAATAACTTAGTCTATCGCGATAGACTTGCTACACCAATAATTGGGGGAAAGACTTTTCAAGATTTTAACAAAATAGACTTGGGAAAGCATATGAAGGCAGTACACCAAATTTGGTGACAGGATGGACTCCTATGGCAAGCTGAGAAAGACATGATGACAACTCAGAGTCAGAACAGGACATCTCAAGGGCAGACAACTAAAATTCACATGTGAGGGGTCAAGAAACCTTACATCAACTGGGAGAAGGCAGACAGATGATCACAGAGCCAAAAAAATGACAAATTGACATTAATTACCAGTCTATTGTGATAGACCAAGCAGAGGGATACTAGGCCATCTTATCAAAAATTGGAATTAACAGTTGGCTTCAACATGATGCAAGCGAGCTACCCACTAAGTTTGAGCCCAAAACAACACAAAATGAAGGAGATAGACCAACATCTCCTTAGAAGGAATCTGGAAAAATGGGAGTTGATCCAAAAAGGAGTCACTTGATATTCATTTGAGGTGAAAATGGGATCAGATCATGTGCAAGGTATGAGAAACCAATTGGTGGAGGCAAAACTGCAAAGTAGGACCCTTGTCAAAAAAAGACTAGTCTATCGCGATAGACAGAGAAAAAGTTACAAATGAACAGATTTTCAGTTTGGGCTTATAGAGTGACCTTACATGCCCTGCGAACATACACCACACAAAATTTCAAGGCATTTGGACTTGTTCTTCTTCACCAACAACATTAATTTGAAGCCGCCAGAGTCGCACAACGGAAGAGCTTGTCTATCTGCTAACATTTTACCTTAACTAATCTTGGGACTAAGAAGGCTAATCTAGATGCATGATTAAGTGGTAATCAATTTAGAAGAGTAGTACTATGTTTGTGCATTAACTGTTAATTGTGAATACAGGATCTATGGATGCTTCTCCGGGAAAAAGAAAAGGCAAGAACCTGGCAACGGAAGGTGCAGTACCCTATGCACTTCTACCCAATTCCCTAAAGCCAGCAGCCACCTGGATACCTGCAGACGTGCAACAGGCAGCAGCCTTTCAGATTTATCAAGGTTCATATGTGGATGACAAAAGAAATTTAGTGGATACAGTGATGATCCCCAAGGAGGCAGAAAATTACTTGAAAAGATCACCGCAAAGGTCATGGCTCAAAAAAGTTGGCTTGTGGAACTTTGTATCACTACCACTAGTAGGGATAGATTTCAAAAGGGTACAACATCTAATTGAGACTATCCAAGAAGATGGAACTTGTAGAGTGGCAGGCATGGATAATGAAGTGATGGAGATCCAGATCACCAAAGAGATCATCAAAGAGGCATTGAAATTGTCCGATCAAGGAGCCAACATGAGAGAAAGAATGAAAAACCTCACAGTCTACTTGCAAAAGTCCAAACTACCTTCTTTCGAACTCATAGCAAACCCGGAAGTAAGAGAACTGACACAGATCTACAGTCAGTGTTTGTTGAGCTACAGCAAAAGACCACCAAGATACACTACACCACACGGGAGCATCTCAACCACACTGACATGGGCTATGGGAATGACCCATGAGTTCTATATAGATCACGCGTCATATCTATTTGAAGAAATGACAAAGCTAAGGCAGGACATACCAAATTACATTGCAGGAGAAGAAGTCCTAACCAGAGTAATATACCAGGCCATAGGCGCGGCAGATCAGTTGCCACTCTGCCCCTCATCAGAACGATTGGCTGGTATTAAGAGAGAATATCGAAGACAGATCACAAGGGAAAGTACCGGCCTCTATTAACACCATTGGAGGACGCAGGCTGGAAAGAGTAACAAGAAGTACACAAGAAAAGATGGAAGAAGAAAGAAGAACTAAAGAGGAAGATGCCCGACTAAAGAAGCGGAAAGCGGAAATGGAAAACAACACCAGGTTGTAGAAGATAGCAAAAATGGAAAGGATGCTAGAAGGATTTGCTCTAGAGAGATCTCTACGAGGCGATGTAGGCGCCACTTGGAAACCTTCTAGTAGCACTTACACACTGAGAACGAAGAATAGAAACAACCCAGCTTTTGAGTTGGACTGGTTTGAGAGGTACATCCAAGAAAGAAATGCTAGGGACGAACCAGAATTGCTACTAGAAGAGGAGGATCTCCAAAATTTGAGAGATCAGTTGAGGCCAACTTCACGAGATCAGGAAACACCACCGCCATCTCCAAGGCCAGACACAAGTGAGAGGCAATCTACCCCACCTGCTGACTCTACTTCGCATTCAAAAAGCTCACATCGTGATGAGAGAGTTCATACACCACCCGATGAAGAAGAAGAAGAAGAAGAAGAAGAAAGAACAGATGGTCGCCCAAACACTGGAACCATATCACAAAGTGATAAAGGCAAGCAAAAGGAGGTGGATCAGACAAAAGATAAAGCTTCCTCCTCTCAAGAAATTGAGCTGGAAGCTACTATAGATGAAGATAATGGAGACAATACTAAACCGAACAAGACTGCACAGTCAATGGCTAGCTGATCTGAACAGGTCCAACAAAATGAGGTTACAAAAAACCCATGGAGAAGTTCAAAGACTGCAGGAGCAAAGGGAGGACACTCTAAAGCTGATCAGCATCAGAGATGCTGAGATCTTGGGGCTCAAAAGCACAGTAAATCTCCTCAAAGACAATTTACAGAAGTCTAAAGACTTCAATGCCATTTGCGAAGATACAATCAACGTATTTCTTGAAGATGTCAGTGACAGAGATGAACACATCCATAAGTTGGAAAAAGAAAAGCAAGATGCGCTGGAGACAGTCAAAAGTTTGCAAGTCGTCATCAATGACTTACAAATTGAAGTCAAAGATTTGAGAGCAGTAACAGATATACAAGCAAGGGAAATCGAACGAGCTAAGAAGCAAAAAACGTCGCTACCAACAACACCGGTAGTCCACCCAGAAGAAGAAGTGGCTGCACTGAGGAGGGAGCTGGAGTTGGAAAGAAAACAACGCTTAATGATAGCCGAAAGTGCGCTTGGAGCAGAAAATCAACTACAAAGGCAAATTTTAGACTTACAAAGTGAACAGCAACAAGGACCAGCTGCTGACAGTGAAATGGAAAGCATTGTTTCCAAATCACTCAGGGAAGAAAATGAAAACTTGCACATCAGGTTAAAACAGTTAGAGGAGTCTGCCGCTAAAAAAGAAATGGAATTTCAAGCTCTACAAATCAATAGTAGAACAATGGCTGTGCAAATCGCAAGTCTACAAACTGCAAGGCAACACCAAGGACAGGTACAAGTGCACCTTGAGCAAGCAACAACGAATTTGCTAGACTCGCCAAAGTATATGGGGGTCAAGATGAGTACGAGGAAGAATCAGATGAACAGGAGGCCCCAGATACACAGACTGATCAAAACTCCAAAGACCAAGAAATAGAAGAAGATTCAGTCACGAGATTGGAAGAGCAGAGGCTAGCCGAGCAGATGGAAAAACAATCAGAGATGATATGGTAGAAGGCAATGCAACTAGAAAAGGAGATGCTACAAGGGCTTTCCAAATCAGGCAAAACAGCAGCAGAGCTACGGAAGGAATGGAATGCCCCTATGTTACCATATGCTCTGCTGAAATACGAAACTCTAACACATCAACGGCAGCTCGAAAAAGAAGCACAAGTGCCAGTGTTCGAAGGAGAAGTACAGGATCGGGAAAAGCAAAACAGAATAGTAGACAGCCAGCCAAAGTGGAGGCGTCAATGGCTCTTGGATCATCCTAATAACCTATTCCACTTAGTCAACGCACCGCCTGAGCTGAGGAATGACAGAACTTTTTGCCCAACTCCCCGAACATACACCTACAGCCAACATAAAGCACTACAGAGCAGAAATCCGACATGGCTAAATTATCCAGTATTGCCAGGGCCAGCAGAGGGTGAGAGAATATCCGGTTCTTACATGGTGAAAACCCTTCAGGGCGCCATCGCATAATTCGGAGGCTCTCCCGACCTATCCTGCAAGATGCTATGTAAAATAGCTCGAACCTTTTTGGCCTATCTCACAGTCTTCTCAGAAAGCTGGACATCAGAGTATATGAATACCGAAAGAAGCATCTCAGAGCTATCATACGATCTAAGTGGGCCACCTACAGAGCCAGTATTGTATGCCTATTTCAGACGGATAATGTTTCTGCCAAGCTACCATCTCCAAACCTTCGAAGAAGCATTTTACACAGGCTTCTTCATGTACAAGTCAAAAAAATTTGGCCCATTAATGGCAAGCGATTCTATGCGATATGATGTGTTTCTACATCAAATCAACCAAGAAAGACGACAATGACAATGAAGACAAAGACGACCATGTCGTGGTAGACATGAATTAGGAGGGGAGGAGTGTTGGAGCCCCATTTGTCCAGCTATTGTAATGAGCCCATCTTGTAAAGCATATCAAATTCCCATTTTATGTCAAAGACGTCTTATCATTTTGATCCATTCGTCTGGGTTATGTAAAGATTAATCAGTTAGTCAGGACTCAAATTTGTTCACACTTTGTAATAATGAGTAAGAGAACCCCATGTACATTTTTGAGCTAAGGTGACTAAAGTATAAAAGTCACCTTAGAACCATTTTTAAACAACATTTGAATATTAATTCTGTGTTGTACGAGCCAGAGAGAGGGAGAGAGAGAGAGAGAGAGTGAGTGTGTTTTATCCTCTTCGCTACGCGCTTCTCCCTCACCGGATTCACGACGTGACTACACCATCGCGGTAGTCTCTCCAAGAGCTACGCGTCCATGCCACGCATTCACATTTTCGAGCTGTTGGCGATCGATCCTTCCGCGAGCTTGTTTTGCTTGTAAGTAGCACAAACAGTGTCTGTTTTCAACAATCAGGTGCTTTATGGAATGAGAAAGAGATTAGCTACACATAGATACTCATAAACTTAAGTTTCGCCCACTTTTGGATTATGATCTGTTAGTCTATCGCGACTGTATTCGAGATAACTAGGGTTCAAATCTGGTGAGATTAGACTTATAGGTAAGTATATCCTAGTGAAAGGATGGTGCCTAGTAAGTTTGATGCGATTTCGAGTTCATTGGAAGTGTAAATGGTATTATGAGCGTTTAGGGATAGAGTGGGTTGCATTCTACTAGAGTTAATGATTGATGCATCATAAAAGTGCGTATGTGTAGATTGGTCTCAGCCTGACAACCTAACGAGATTGCCTACGTGCACCTACGGGTTAGTCGTGTCATCGGATGATAAGTATGTTGTCTGTGTCGTGCTCTTGAGTATGAACAGGGGAGTAGTCAAGCCCTAAAACACAAGAATAGTGAAATGCAAAGTGACCAGGATGTATGAACAAATCGAAGCCATTGAGTTTTTTGCGGATGCCATTGACAACCTCAAAATCTGTTCTATCTTCCCAACATTTACTCTCTTCACTTTGCCCCCTCGCATTTTCCACCTGCAAATTGGTTATAGATAGCAGCCCTTGTTGGCAATGCATATGCATTCCCGACTGACCCAAACCCCTAATGGAACTACCACCTTCATTGGGTTGTTCTTTTGCGCCCAATGATGAGCTTGACATAAGGACCAGAACTTGTTGTTACATCCTTCACTGATAGTCCCCCTTGCCTCCACCAGTTTGCAAGCAAGTACTGCATTTTCTCCACCAGATCATGGCCTCATACTTTCAGGAATAATCCGATGAAAACACCAGAGCTTGGAGATAAGGTCCCGCATGTTCAACTGAAGATATGTGCGGATGGCATTGAGTTAGAGAATGTATTGGATATCTAGGACACGGGCCAACAAAGGCCTTTTGACATATGCATTTTGGACAGGATGTTTCTAGGTGAGAAAACAAGTACAATGCTAATCCAGTTAGCTAATGATGTTTGCATTTTGGCTGATGATGGTTGTGATGAATGCCGGGTAGAGAATAGGAGTGCCGCTATGGAGGAGAGGGTACATGTGTCACGGGTGGCGTTAAAGGAAAGGTATGACCAGAGCGCATGGAGCCTTCGAGGCTAAAGTTGGTCCTTTGCGAGGGTCGCATGAACCCTATTTTTGGTATGACAGAAGAGGTGTGAGCCTTAGAGCTCCAAACACTTATGTTTTGGATTGTAGAGCCCGTGGTGGCTCCTCTAGTCGAGGTAGATATACCCTCTAGCTCAACCCGATAATTGCTGGATATCCCCGCACGCTGACTCGTCATCTTCGTCAAGGGGAATCCATCGACCATCTAGGGCCTGTATAAGTCCCAATCTCAGCCGCCTTCCACCACAAACTGGCTCGGATATATATATAATGTTCCTGAGGAGTAATCGTTCCAACTCCGAGACTCCCATTATTATACATCAGATCTCTGCCAACATACCTTAGATCAATGTTGCGTACATCCACACCAGCTCGCCTTGCCGATCCTATTCCTCTTTAGATCATCAGATTTCAGCCATACTTCCACTGCTACTTTCTCTGTTTTCAGCCCACCAGGGGCTCTGACATTGATTTCGCACCCTCCCTACACCCTCTACACCGTTTCAAAACTTGTCGGGAGCATACGAGCACGCTGAAAATCAATAGACAGAAGCGTTTTTATCACCTCGCAGTCGCGTTTTTTGGTGGACAGCAGCCTTTTTGCTTGTGTTTTTCACATAAGATGAAGTTACGTCCTGCCAGGACACCATCTTGTAGTGGTCCATTCGGTCTCTCACTGACTGTTGCAATACACAGTATCTTTGACATTGGCTTGATCATCTATGGCTCACAATCCTTGGGAGATCCATTCATTCCGGCCATCATTCGACGGTTGCGCACTTCAGAGGAGGTGTGGTGACTTGTGGTTTGCTATCGACACACCTATGCACTCATCAAAGGAGTTCACATAAGATATATCCATGCTCATGGCATATGGGATTCCAACATTCCCAGAGAAAACACCTCCATATTGGGTGCACAGACACTTACCACTTGACCTCGACACGTCAGATCACTTGCTTACATAGGATCAGGAATGGTTCTCGAACAAAGGTATGGGCTCATTTTAGGTAGAGGGTCAGGGATAGCATGTGCATTGAGCTCACGATGACCTTCTCGAAGACTTAACTTGTTGGATGTGTGGAGGGTCCTATCACAACACAGCTTTCCAGCTAGAGACGATGGTCTTATTCTTGGTTTTTTTCTTGCGGTACTTGGGTCATTGGAGACAGTAAGACCTTCCAAGTCTCATCCTTTACAAAAATACCCCAGACTATTGAGATTGCAAGGCAAACCATGACTCAAGTCAATACTGTCAATGAGGCAGATAGCAGTAAGCCAAGTAACAATCGAACCCCTTTTATTGTAGTCTTAAGGTACAGTTCCACCACGTTCTAATTTTGTCCCTTACGGGCATCATATCTTTTTCCATTCTATGTCTTATTCACATGCCATTTGTGGCCATAGTATAAAATTTTGCAATTGTCTTCATGTTCCCTTACAATAGAGGTCCCATGTCCCCCTACTAACCCAAGTTATGCCTGTGGAAAGCCTGATGGAACCGACGATACTCGTTTTTATGAGCCTGAAGGTGCTCGTTTTGATGGGTGATTGGAATATGTTACAAGGTCAGTTATGACCGGATGCGATATGCTTTCGATTATCGATGATGGTTTTACAAACTTCGCATGGCTCGGTCATTAATACTGAAGGTTGCTTGGGGTATGGTTTGGTGGTTATGATGCATGGTGCTTGCAAATTGCACCTGATTTTGGCTCATTGCACCTTGAAGGCCTAAGGTTAAGATGTATACCAGATGTGGTGCCTTTATGAAGGAGCATAAAACTATTGATGAGCTTTCATTTTGTACAAGATGTGGTCTCTTGGGCACAAATTGATTGAAAGGCTCGAATTTGATCCATGACTATTTGCTTGCAAGATTTTACCAAGGGCAAGTGTAATCGACAGCATGTCCTCTAGTGGAATCCACAATGATTGCGGGATTTTCCCAACAAGGGCACGACCAGCACATTCTGGGCAGATGCACTGATTGCTGGATTTTCCCAATAGGGGCAGTGCCAGTAGGCACCGGGTTGTTTCCACCGGGATATGTCATGATCAGTTGATGCACTGATAGCTCTGATACCAAGTGTTACGGGGCTGCCCGGGACACTCTAAGTGAACACCTTCACCAAGAGGCCAAGGGCCCACAACTTGGAGCTCGTGGGCTGGGAGGCTCGTGCCCTCTGACTTGAGTCCCTTTGGCGGCTCGTTGATGGGCTCGTCCAGAAAACGGCCCGAGATCACGTCTTGCCTAATGCGCGCAAGAGCCTTTGTGGCACCGCGCGGAGTTGAAGGTGAGTTGAGTGCGGAAGTGTCTTTAGGTTCAATGTTGAGCAAACGAGGCTATCCGGGACTTGAGCGCATATCTAAGAGGTTCCTTTGGAACTCTCTCAGGCCACTTTGGGCTAACTTGGAAAATTGCCGAAATGGGCCCCGGACCGCCGCCTCCGGTCGGGGTGGGCTGAACCTGCCAGCAGCCCGTCGGTTGAGAACGAGGAGCGCCATGGGCACGCGTTCATGAATGTGCATGGCTGAACTTGAATGGTTGTGGCAAGGAAGGTCTGTGCCACAGATGCGCAAAAAAGGCCTCTCTTTGGATGCAATCACCTATATTTGCACATTGGAGGAATGTGGCCTTATGCT
The DNA here is from genome assembly GCF_014529385.1 of Adiantum capillus-veneris. Taxonomy (NCBI): domain Eukaryota; kingdom Viridiplantae; phylum Streptophyta; class Polypodiopsida; order Polypodiales; family Pteridaceae; genus Adiantum; species Adiantum capillus-veneris. Next base: position 124,680,809 of record NC_140935.1, read on the forward strand.
ACCTAACATGGTGTGGCAAGTAGGTTTTATGAACTAGATGCAAATGCCAAATGTGGTTCCCTTATCAAAGCATTAGAACTTCTTGATGAGCTGTCTAGTGAAAATCTCGTCTCCTGGATGCGTTCATTGTAGGATATTCCCAACATGGCTACTGCAAGGAAGCACTAGGATGTTTTAACCAGATACGGAGGCGACAACTTTCTTCAAATGCAATCACCTATGCTTGCACCTTGAAGGGGTGTGGCCCTACACAAGACCTTCATATGGATGAGAACTCATGATGAGATTGCTAGCGAAGAGGTGTTGGAAACATATGTGTCAAATGTGGTGCCCTTGTGAATGAACTTGATGAGCTCTTTGTACAAATATTGTGTCTAGGAATGCAAGATATGCTCAACATGGTTGTGGCAAGAAAGCTCTATGTTGTTTTCATCGGATGCAAAGGGAGGGGCTCTCTACAGATACAATCAGCTATGCTTGCCCTTATGTTGCCCTACAAAGTGTGGCAAGGAAACTTCTCTAAACCAGAAAAATTCCAAATGTGGTGTTGCTATCAGTTCCCTTCAGTCCACAGGTTATGATCAGGTGCAGTCAGACTTAATCCAAACTACCATTCAGAATCAAGTCGGTTTAGTGAGGGCAACCGCGGAGTCACCGAATGAACTGCCTGCTGCATGTTGGTCAAGGCATTGCAGATGTCCACAACAAAACAAAGCATGAAAAATTCTATTGATGAGCTTTCTATCCAAAATTGTCTCTCTTGGAACGCATTCATTGCAGGATATGTACAACACAAGTGTTGCAAAATAACCTCCAAGCTGTTTTAACCGGATACAAAGGAAAGACCTTTCTCCAAATGCAATCATCTATGCTTGCATCTTGAGGGCCCTACATAGATTTTCACATGCGTGAGAAAATTCATGATGAGATTGCTGATCAGGGGTTGTTGGAAAACCATGCTGTGCTTGGCAATGCGTTGGTCTATATGTATGCCAAAGGTGGAAGATGCAATTACCTATGCTTTCACCTTGAAGGCGTGTGTCCTTATTCTATTGAGCATGTTGTGGCAAGGAAGCGCTAAAATATTTTAAGCCCAACTTGGCTCTAAGAAAGAAGCTATGTACTACTTTCACCAGCTATGAACAGAAGGTCTCTCTCTAGATGCAATCGCGTATGCTTCCTACTTGAAGGACAAGGCATCTGTCTTGATGCTTCACCTATGGCTGCACCTTGAAGGCCTAAGGTCGAGATGTATACCAGAAGTGGTGCCTTTATGAACGAGCAAAAAGCTGTTGATGAGCTTTCGTTTTGTACAAAATGTGTTCTCTTGGGTACATATTGATTGCAAGGCTTGCATTTGATCCAAAATTATTTGCTTGCAAGATTTTACCATGGGTGAGTGTAATCAACAGGATGTCCTGTATTGGAATGCACAATGATTGCGGGATTAGCCCAACAGGGGAATGACCAGCACACTCTAGGTAGATGCACTAATTGCTGGATTTTCCCAATAGGAGTAGTGCCAATAGGCGCCAGGCTATTTTCGCCAGATTGCAGCTTCAAAACATGTGCCCTTATGTTGCCCAACATGGTGTGGCAAGGAAACTTCTCTAAACCAGAAAAATGCCAAATGTGGTGTCGCTAACAAAGCATGCAAAGTTCTATTGATGAGCTTTCTATCCAAAATTGCGCCTCTTGGAACACATTCATTGCAGGATATGTACAACACAGGTGATGCAAAGAACTCCAAGCTGTTTTAACCGGATGCGAAGGGAATACCTTTCTCCAAATGCAATCACCTATGCTTGCACCTTCAGAGGTATGTGTCCCTACATAGACTTTCACATGCGTGAGAAAATTCATGATGAGATTGCTAATCAAGGGTTGTTGGCAAAACATGTTGTGCTTGGCAATGCGTTGGTCTATATGTATGCCAAAGATGGCAAATGCAATTACCTATGCTTTCACCTTGAAGGCATGTGTCCTTATGCTACTGAGCATGTTGTAGCAAGGAAGCACGGAGATATTTTAAGCCCAACTTGGCTCTAAGAAGGAATCTCTATACTACTTTCACCAGCAGCGAATAGAAGGTCTCTCGCTAGATTATTGCCTATGCTTCCTACTTGAAGGACAAGGAATCTCTCTAGATGCTATCACCTATGGTTGCACCTTGAAGGCCTAAGGTTGAGATGTCGTAAGGTGCAGCGGACGTCAATGTTGAACTTTGCTCAAGATGAGTGCTCCGAACTGTGCTCAAGGTTCCTTTTACTTACGGAAGGGAGAGCCTTCTGTTCCTTTAGTGAGAGAGTGCAATGGACACAAACAAAGTGGTGAACACTGTGAATGAAGGTGCTGAGACTGAGAGATAGAGAGAGAAGAATACGACACCAGAATGTTGTCAAACCCTCCTCCGAAGGCCCCACTCTCTATGGCGAGAGCGGTCTACTATTGATTGCACAAATATCTACAATGCTTGGACTTGCCACGATATCGACGACGATGAGGATGACGACGAGACGGGCTGAAATCTGAAAATGCTAAGGCTGAAATGTGCAAATCTTTATCTATTGAATTCTGACTCTATGTCGGTGACGATGTCGATGGCGACGATGCGACGACGACTTGCTGAAAACGCAGATTTCAGCATCTGCGTTTTCCGGGCTGAAACTGCAAACTACGCTAAATCTGACTGTACGGCGAAGATCTGCTCGGGAAGGTGAGATCTGCGAGGTTTGGGACTTCTTTTGCGAGTTCTAACTGCTGAAAACTGAAAAAGCTGGTCTATGGGCTGATTTCATCGCGAAGATCTGCAAAAACGCTGAGGTGTCAGGCTGCTACAAAAACGCTAGGGCTGATTTGGGCTCTGCTACTGCAAAAATGCTATGGATGTTGGTGCAAACTACTAATGCTAGGGCTGCTCTGTCTTCTGCTGTTGTCGGGAATCTGCAAGTGCAAAAACGCTGGCTGATCTTGTCCAAAAATGCTAGCTTTTCTACTATGATGCAAAAATGCTAGGGCATCTTGGGGGTTCTGCTGAGAAGTTGGCTGTTGAGCAAGTGCTCCTGCTACCTCTTCTCCCAGAAAGTGGTAGCGCTAGTTTTCTTATGTACTTGCTTGCTAAAGTTGCCCTACCTAGTTCCCAACAAAAGTCACTTAAAAATAAGTGAAGAATGTCAAAAATAAGGAAAATAGGTCTATGCACTGTAAAAATGCTCCTGATGGGTTCTGATGGAAATCTGATGACCATGCTGTGTGCAACCAGAGGATATACATCTACTCTAAGTGTTTGGACATATACGGTCTGCGAAGAGACTCACAAGGTGCCAGATCACTTCCTATTCTAGACTTGACTGACTGAACTGAACCCATGTCATGAAGTAGCTTGTCCACGTATACATAGGGTTAGATGTGCACGTGACAGATGTATACCAGATGTGGTGCCTTTATGAACGAGCAAAAAGCTATTGATGAGCTTTATTTTTGTACAATATGCATTCTCTTGGGCATATATTGATTGCAAGGCTTGCATTTGATCCAGGATTATTTTCTTGCAAGATTTTACCATGTGGGAGTGTAATCAATAGGATGTCCTCTATTGGACTACACAATGATTGCGGGATTCGCCCAACAGGGGAATGACCAACACACTCTGGGCAGATGCACTGATTGCTGGATTTTTGCACTAGGGGTAGTGCCAATAGGCGCCAGGCTGTGTCAGCAGATGCATTGATTGCTTGATTTTCCCAATACAGAAAGTGCCAATATAGGCAAAAGTATTCGCGATGGTGATATTGTTAGTCATGGGCTGTTGAAAAAAAGAGGTCATGCTTGGCAATGTCTTCGTCGATATGTTCGTTGATTTGTTCTTTGACTCTTGAAGTGCATTGATTGTGTGAAATGCCCATTAGAGGCAAGGCCAAGAAGCCTTCGGCCATTTTCAGTGAGTGCAGATCCCTTTTAAGATGCAATCACCTATGCATGCATCTTCAAGGCATGTGGAACTACACAAGATCTGGGCTTTGCGAAGCGAGGGCAACTCTCCAGACACAATTGCAAGAAGGCATGTGGATTTGGGAAAAAAAATCGAGTTTGACCAAGGAGCATCAGCTCCTAAAGGGTAAGAGAACTCATAATTGGTCAGCGCAAATGCAAGCATCACGAGGGGTGTAGCAGAATGAAGAGGATGAGAAGCAACCCTATTTCTTGCACGTGAGTTTGAGACATCAAAAACAAATGGAGCCTGATTCCCATGATACTTACATGACAGTACAACATCATCACTATCTTGCAACACCGGTCCGCAATTTGAATCAAAATCTGTCCTTGCCTAACTCTTTCCTACTTGTTCATCAACCTGATTTAACTCCCAAGCTGTTGTAGGTGATCCATAGGTCTTCTGAGAAAAACCTGATCTACAAAAACTTGGAGTGATACCTTGATTTGAAGTAAATGATGCAGCTGAAATTCTTGAGTTCAATCCCATGTCATGATCACCAGATGCATTGATTGCGATTTTGCTTCAAATACTGATGTAGATGAGGTGATTGTATGCGACTCTATGCACGAGATACGGGCTTATGATCAGCCACATGAGGTGGATGATTTGCAAGAGTATAATGTGGGCCAAGTCAAGCCCGATATGCATAGTTCGGAGATGGAGTGTTTGCTTGAGCCAGTGGTTGATGTACATGCCTCTGTAGAAGAGCTTGATGAGATGGAGAGTGGTGTTATGTGCGGGGTCATGTGTGAGATATCAGACTATGATAAGCCCCCTCCTATGGTTGAGCATATACATGGGCTTCGGAGTATCCAAGGCTCTCGATTCAGTGGGACATGTATGCACTTTTGAGGATGAGATTTAGTGTGAGTGCCTTGATGAACAATTTGTGAGCCATGTATGCGCTATTGAGGATGAGATTCAATGTCAATGCCAGGAGCAAAGAATACATACGACACTCTACATAATAGTTGGGTATATATGTGTTTGAAGCTATCTTATACCTTGCTAAAAAAACACATTGCCTCCATGTACATGCAATCAAACATTTCCTAAGCAAAACAAGATACAAACACGCAAACGCAAAGGCACACGCAAGCACAAGTGCATGTGTGTAGATGCACGCATTCCCACACACACACACACACAACCTAGACATAGACAAGATATAGTCATGTATGCAAGTTAAAGTCAGCTACGATTGTCGGAGCGGCATGCTCCCATTTTGATAACACAGACATGCAAAACATTCATACGCACATGATATGAAAAAGCCTCTCTCAAAGATGCCACTGACCAGTTGGATGTATCCCTTCCATAGATTAGCTCTTCTGCTGCTCTACTACCAAGGAACACCTGAAATAAAACATCACAATGAAGTCACACCCATAAATACCACCAAATAGCATCTGTTTAAGAATCCAAACGCTTTGAGGCCCTGGAGTCTATGAAGAAGTTGTGGCCTCCTTTTGAAAAAAATAATAAGAGCAACCTCGCCACGAGGGACAATTGATACACGCTTGCAGTATTCCAACTGGGCACCTTCGAAGCGACGAAGTATGTTGGTCACCATAGCCAAACCAACTTCAAGGGTTGCCATTCTTCGATGCACAGGAAGCCCATGCCCAACTTCGAACATTGTGGGCCAACAGTGATCCTATCAACCGCAAGGTCTAGGTCCTTTTGAAGGATGTAAGGGTGCCCATTCCTTACAGCCATCATGGCCCCTTCTCGTAAGAGGTGCGCCAATTCTGCCCCTAACCACCCTGCATCCATAGAGTTCAAATATCAAAAAACATGTGTACAAAAAAGTGCATGCAGAGAAACCCACACAGAGGTCAATTAACAAGAATCTAAGACCATAAGAAACAGAGCCTTGGACCCTTGCTATGTGATCCCAGAGAGAAGGAGATTGCATGGATGGACTTGGTAGATTTTTGGCAACTGCCCATAGATCAACCTCTGGTGCAAGCTTTACACTCTTCGCATGAACCTTCAATATTTGTAGCCTGCCCTTTGCCCGTGGAAAATGAACGCCTTGGCACTGGCTCACTCTTTCTCTACACCCGATTGCGAGAAGAGAAAATTGAATAAAGCAGAAGAAATTGAACGTCGGGTGCAAAGAAAGTGGCACAAAGAAAAGTCACGATCCTTCGCGCCTCTTCGCTGACGTGGCATAGCTAGTCTTCCATATTTCAAAAAATGGTCTTTGGGCTAACTGCCCTAAACATCACACTTCTTCGTTTTCTTCTTCTTACCCATTTGGAATCAGAAATCAAATAGAATGGAAGCCCTTGCATTTAGTGCACCACACCCAATGGAATTTCAATGAGTGCTTGAAGTGGAGAGCATAGAATACAATACCTAGATCCACATCAAACCCAACATCTAGTTTCTTACACATACTATAAAATTGCTAAAATTAAGAATTAATATGCAACATTTGAAACATGGCTTACTTGTGATGAATTAGTCCATAAATCTCTAGAAATCTACTTCGCATGAATTTCCAAACAGCTTTCAAGTTTAGCTTTTATTCATGGTTGAATTTTAAAATATATGAACTTTCATTAGTTTTTGCTTTGTTAACAAAATGACTCCTATGTTGGGATTATTGTACTCTCTTTTTCTTCTACAAACGTCTCTTCAAAATCTAAATCCAAACTTGAAAGTCCTTCAACCTTCTCATGCTAAAATGAATCGTTCCCATCTTCTGGAGAATTTCCCTCTAAACTCGCTTCTTTGCAAAGCAACTCTTTTCTTTGAAGAAATATCCCCTTGATGTCTTTCTCATTTTATCTTTGGCGGACATGCATACACCAATTCATCACACACATATCACAAAGATAACTACCCGACTTCAAGACTCGTATATGGTGCCTTTTGTTTTTGGTTCTTTCTCCGTTTCAATTGATATTTTCCCTCAACAATATTCCAGATTAGCATTCTTCCTTCCCTCTCCTATATTTGAAATTGAGGGCGCCTAATTCACTACGAACTATCGGAATCCAAACCCCTTGAAACACAAAGACTCCATTGAAGGTTTTAACTGGCTAGTGGATTGCCAAAGTGTATCATAGCGCAAGCGCTAGACACATACTCACATATAACATTGTCACTACCCTTCGGGCAATCAGAATACACACAAACTGAATACTGATTTTTGACTACAAGAAATGCAATGCACCACATTTTTCCCTCTTTCTAAGTAGCAAACACGCTCACATACTCTCACAATACACAAAAACACACAACAAATGTGACACGAGACATTCCTGCCGCATTCAAAATTTCAATTACACAGTTATGTTCGAGATTAAGTAAAATGACTCCTCTATCTAATTTTGAACCTCAAGTTATCTTTTTCACGTCTCCCCTTATCCTAAGGTTCATTTAGGTCCGCTTTATCTCCATTTTAGAGTGCTATGAGAGAGTGCATGTGCCATATAGTATAAGCATTGGTCACCAGTGCTATGGATAGAATTTATGATATATAGCTGAAGGTTGTGTGCTATGAAAGAAGTGTGTGCGTCATAGTTGAGTTCAGAGTATGTGATCTATATAGTAGCATGGTGAGACCTTTTATGCTATATAGCGTGTGCTTCATAGTATGTTGAGAGTATGTGTGGTGTATAGCACAATGGTGGGTGGTTAAAGAGAGTTTATGTGCTTCATGTTAGAAAGCTTTGTGCTATGACCTAAATCTATGTCATATAGCACAAGGTAGGCTCTATGAGAGACATTTGTGTCATGAATTTGCACTAACAATATGGGTGCTATGCTCACTTCAGTAAAATTTTTCACCTTGTGATATGCATCAGTAGAGTAAGCAATTTTACATCTTTTAACAATCATCAATTTTGTTCCAAACACAAATTGTGTGTATTGATGATTGAGTACTACACCAAGTTGAAGGAGGCTAATGAGAGGCTAACCCACAAATATAGATAGGGCAAAGATCATTTGAGAAGCTCAGCTCAAACCATGGTTTGTACAAAAGCTTAATGGTTGGAACACATGTTACTGTGTGTATCATGTAGAATTGATATATATAAAAGATGCAATGCTTGTGTTGCTAGTCATTGCGGGTTCTACTCCAGCAAAGCCTATGAGGAGAAGTGGGCACATATACATCTGAAACATGAAGCTCCATCAAAAGAAGAGCATAAGTTGACGTGGATGAAGAGACACGTGACACCCCTATGTTTGAAGGGTCTCCATATATGCTAGATGACTTACTTAATGAGGGAGACAATAATGCTGTGAATGTTGAAGCTAACAACAGAGAAGGTGTGTTTCTCATGCTATTATATAAATGGATCTTGGGCAATATGGCTTAAATGGGCCGAGTGAATGTTTGTTGTGAACAAGGTTATGATGGATTGTGGCCGAATATGGTTATAAATATGGTTAAATTGCCTCAAAAAACTTTGAGGCTAAATTGCCTCAAAAAACTCATCTACATCCTTATCTCATAAGAGCTTGTAACGCAGAAGGGGCTACATAATGAAACCATCTCTGAATATATGATTAGATTTACCTTTCTTATTAGGTATCTTTGAAAGCAATTAAGTTGGGTGGCATCTATAACATGTGGGATACCCATGCATCACCTGCATACGGTGCCAATACTAACTAAAAGTTGTGTTGTTTCCATGGGTGCAGGTGAGGGTTACCTTCTCAACTATGGTTTTTAAAGTTCCTGGGCTTGAAGATGCAGACTATTATATCTTCTTGCTCTTGATTTCAACACTTGTGTATAAGACTATTCTGTACTATGAATGGGAATTATACCTCCTTTTCATTGACATAGTTTCTAGTGTCTTTTGTAATCTGAAAGGATTTTTTGGTGGATATGTTATATTGTTATTGAAACACAAACACACATAACACCAAGGATAGTAGTGATACTACTCAAAGACCTGTTACTATATTTTAATCCCTCAATGTTTGTCCTAGATAATTTTACCTTGAACTGATCCTTGAGGGATGGGGCTCTCTTCACATGGCCCTTATAGGTTTGCCTGGTCGGTTGAAGGCTGAAGAGGCTACCAGTTCTTATCTTCGGTGGTATATTTCTCTAAATAAATTTTTATGGACATTGCAGAACTTAGCACTATCTCAAGGAATAGAGCTTCCTACTATGCCTCTTTCTAAAGCATCACTTTTGGTACTAGATGCATACATGACCCTATGGCATCTGAACTGATAGAAGGGGCTTCAACTGATTTAGCCAACTCTTTGGTTCAAACCATGTTGTTTGATAAATGTGTCCATGCCCTTGTCCAACTTGTCAACAACTCTAAGGAAGGGGTGGCAGAGTTATTTGAATTCATTGAAAACATTCTTGCCCTGACACTTGCTCACACAAAGGGGAATTAGGCAAGTTCTCTTATGATGATGTCACGAACAGGTTACTGTTAAACAAACCACACATTTGAGGATTCTTTTGGGATCATGAGCAAAAGAATAAGATATATCGTTGATGGACTATGAATGACAACCATTCTTTTTTCAAACTGGCTGCCAAAGCCTTAAAACTCCTACAGGAGTAATGTCTTCCTTGAAGACATTATCAGATATTGTGTTGATAAGACTGATTGACTCTCTTCAAGGACATTTTGACTTGGCAAATCTCTGCTCATGCTTCATAGTCGACTTTTGTTACTCTCATCTACTTCACAAGGCAGTAGGCTCATAGACAATGGGCCTACTACCAACTCATTGTGTATGGTGCCTGGGATAGGGCAGGTACACACACACACAGAGTAATGGTACTGGTAGTATTGGTATCAGTACTACTACTACTGGTACTACTACCCTAAAGGTACCTAACCCACACACACACATATGGTACTGGTACTGGTAATGTACTGATATTGGTGCTACTTGTGTATTGGTACTAGAACTGGTACTGATACTGGTGCTACTTGTGTAATGGTACTGGTACTATATTATACTGGACTAGTACTGGTGCTACTTATGTATTGGTACTGGTACTGGGGATTGTTGCCTTGGGAAACCTTTGGTGAATCACTCGCTTGAATTCACTTGGTGATTTTCAAAAAATGTATCATGAGATGGTACCCTAATGGTACCTAACCCACACACACACACACACACACATATGGTATGTTAATATACTGATCCTAATGCTACTTGTGTGCTGGTACTAGAACTGGTACTGATACTGGTGCTACTTGTGCACTGGTACTGGTACTATATTATACTAGATTGGTACTGGTGCTACTTATGTACTGTTATTGGGGCTACTTGTGTACTGGTACTGGTATGCACAGATACTACTGAACTGGTATTGTTTATGTATTGTATTATACTGGATTGGTACTAGTGCTACTTGTATATTGGTACTGGTATAATTTGTTGGGACTGTTGGCCTAGGGTACCTTTGGTAAATAACCGGCTTGAATTCACTAGGGTTATTTTTTAGGTGGTACCTTAATGGTACCTAACCCTTAGGAGATATGAGACCTTGTAAAGGACTGGAATGCCTTGCTTTGTATAGTCGAAGATCTAGCTTTGATTGGTAACCTTATACATACATATATATTATCATATTTGAGTTAAACTCTGGCTCTTACTGCTATGTTTTGATTTTCTGAAGGATTTGGCTATGATCTAATAAACCTTTTAAAATTCCTAGTCTCCTTTCTGGTTGCTAAGCCGATTCCACAACTTTCTGACATATGGTGGAATAATGGATCTTTTTTATAATCCTATATTGGGCTAGCACACACTAATTAATGTAATTTATGAGCTTGCTTTAACTAAAGCTTCAATACTAACCGATATTGTGATGAAACATTTGGGGTAAACTGAGATTTCTAGCCATTATGTTCTACTATGGTTAGTTGATTTATTTGAAGGGCTCGACTTCGGTGCATATATTAGAATGTAGCTACAAAACAAAGCATTGCATACAAGATTTGGTCCATACATTTTTTAGCTACAAAACAAAACAATACGTAGAATGTTTTAAACATATGGAGGAGTGGACATTTTTTAATAGTAAATGGTGTTAACCCTCACGGCTCACGGACACCCTATCACCTACGAGACGGACGTTGTAACCTACGGTGGACATTATATTATTTATTTGGTAGAGTCAGGTACCGGGCTTGTCGGTCCAATAGGAAAAGGGTAAGAGTGATCGCCGATGAGAGGCGCACTCTAACTGGGACATTCAAGGGATTAGTTGGATAAGCATAGGCGCCCAAGTGTGAATGGGGTGAGCTCATATAAAAGCCAACTAAACCTAAAATTCACTCATTCTCTCATTTGTGCAATAGAAGAGTGCTCTTGCTCCATCTCCATCTCCATCTTCTTCTTCTTCACCTCCTTGTGTGTGTGTGTGTGTATGTGTGTGAGAGAGAGAGAGAGAGAGTGCGATCAAGCATTGCGGCGGCACGACGGCGGTGAAGCGGTTGAGTGCGACGTAGCGGCGTCTCCTTCTTCTTCGCGGTGAGGAATCCTCCACGGCAGGAGCATAGAGCGGTGAGTGACACACCATTGCCCTCTTTTGAGCTTACTAGTTAAGCTAGTTGTGTGCTTGGAGCCGTCTGTGCCTCGCACACACTGTTAGGCAAGGCCCTTGCTTCGACAGTGCGGCAAGGAGCGCACATTTTTGGCGCCGTTGCCGGGGAATCGCCCTGCACTAAGCCCAAGAGTCACTTTGTGCTTCTTCTATGAGTTGTTTGTAGTAGGAAAGAAGAGGAAGAGGAAGAGGAATGAGTTATTTTTCAGCAAGTTGTTAATTTCTGTATTGTCTGCAAGTTCTGTGATTTCTGCATAATGTTTGGTTTCTGTTTGCACACAGTCTTTGCACAGTTAGTAGTCGTTAGCTTGTTCGCAGTGAATGAATAAGTAGGTAGACAGTTAGCAATTTCTGTTTGCACACAATTTGTACACAGTTTTCTGTCAAGGTTTGCCTGCACACAGTCTTTGCACAGTAAGGTAGTGAGAGAGGAAGTAGGTGGACAGTTAGCCCACTGTCAGTAAGCAGTTAGCAGAGTGGTTAACAGATTAATTAGTAGATTAGTTAGTGGTTAACAGCACTGTTAGTAAGTAGATAAGGTAGTGAGCTATCTGTGAGCTGTTGACAGAGAGGTTAGGTAGGTGTTGACAGTGTGTGTGGCCAAGAAAGGGTCACTTAAACCGCGCGCGGTTGTCGCCTCCTCAAAAAAAAAAAAAAAAAACGAAAATATTTAAGCATGAGTGACTGGGAGGCTACACTAAAATTTTGATCGGGATCGAGATCATTTGCCCAAGCCCAGGCCCAGGCCTCAGTCCTCAGTCTTTTGATATATACTAGACCCACTCTTATATATATACCCTACCCCCTCAAGAAGGAATGAGAGCATGTGGGGCAAGTCTTCCACTCTCCTCCCTTCTCTTCCCACTTGCACCCTTAGAGTTTCTAATTTGGGCATAGTTCCCTACTAGAAATTGATTGTTTTAGGGATTCCGAGGGCATCAAGTGACCAAACGGAGGGCTGTAAAGCACGGCATGTCCCTCTCACCGAGACGCTCGTTTTGAGCTATCATACGTTCTATTCTATAGCTGGGTCAGAAAAAAAGGACCAAAAAATAAATAAATAAGAAAAGACTTGGGTTGCAAAACACCCAAAATTACTAGGTGAGCAGCCTTCGCGGGCACTCACTGACACTTCTAGGGGATCCAAGTCATATGAACCTACGCTCTGGACGAGTGTTAGAGCACGTGCATATTGGTAGTGCCTCCATTTACGCGGGCACCCATTATTCCTCCACCCTAGGTTTTGGACCTTCGGTCGGGACTCAAGGTAGCGCGACCCAAGATCCTCATATCGTGTCTAGTGATTCTTCCTCTGACTACGAAGTCATGGAGGGGTATCCTACACCAAACCCTGATAGTTCAAGTCAAGACATGCATGCCATGGGCCCACGGCCCGGGTCCAGCGTGTTTAGCCGCTTAAAAGAGACCCTTAGTAGAGCTACTCGCTCCGAACATGCGGTTAATGAAATAAATGAAGGGAGTGGGGAAGTAAATTCGTCATTCATGCCCAAAATAGACCCTATGCTTCTTGAGAGTGTGTATGTGAATGTCCCATCCACTGCACCTCCTGATCCTTTAGGACTATCTCCCTCTGAGGTTTTACTACCCGATGGTAGGAGTCTTGCCGAAGTACAAGAGATCGAACGCTCTATGCAAGCAACAAGGGAGAGGGAAATTGAGAACCTACGAAGGCTAGAACAAAGTCAGGCCCTGAAAGCAAAGGCTCCTATGACAACAATCATGCCAATCGAGCAACCAAGTGCTCCCAAGGTAGCAGTCACGGAGGGGCAAGCAATGGGGAGCAATAATGCTTCCACTTCGAGGGAAACCTCCAGCACTCCAGGCCTAGATGGGATATTCCTAAATGAAAATTGGGAGTATGACCTACAAGCAGAAGCTTTAACTGATCGGTACACAGGACACACCTATCATGTGGGTTGGTTAGATGTTCTACAATCCACATCGGGTGCTACTAGCATAGATGAGCAACAACAGAAAGTCTGTGATGTCCTCCATAGGATTGTCGAGTTAGAAAGACAGAACACAGGGATCAACATGCCTTCAACAGGCCTAATGAGATTCTTGGATACGGGAAAGGCCGACCAACCAACCCTATCACAAATGGAGACTCCCTCAGTGAGCCCCATTGATCCTCCATATGTTGTTTCGCCGGGAGCCTCAGTACAATCTGAGCCCACAAGTGGCAGCTTTACCTTCCCAGATCTAGCTCATCTTTCTCTTAATGACACTACGGCTACCATGCATATCCTAGTGGTGAGCATGACAAGAAGTACACCATGGAGTTCATTTGTTAACACTGTGCCGATGCCTAGTAGCACAGTGCCCCCAACTATACCTACATGTATGTATCAATCATGTGCACGTGTCGTACCTCAGCCTCATGTAGCTCCTACACCTCCGATTATTCCAAGAGCTTACAATCCACAATGGCATTATCCAAGATCTTATACAAGTGGAGCCATGCCATTTAATAATAACATGCCATATCAGGCACCCCCTATGCCTAGGGCCACGCCTGTAAACTTTGGACCACCGTCTGGTACACCACCATACGAAATATGGGACCCAAGAGCCGCGCGTATGCCAAGGCCAAGGCCAACTCCCATCTCACATGTGGTTCCAGGAGCACATACACCCATTATACCTTCTCAAATAGGAGATTTGGCAGCATTTGCTCAAACTATCGGTCGCTCTATCGTGGAAAACATGCGTAGTGCACCTGATAGAGAGCCTAGGAGCAAGGCAGTTCAAGTAGCTAAGCTCACACAGAAATTCAGTGGAGACGGAGATGCTAGAAAGCCTATGGAAGTCTTTGAACATGTGTACGATTCCTTGGAAGAGCACAATGAGCTACATAAGTGTAAGGCTTTGAGTTTGACCCTAAGCGGAAAGGCTGGAGATTGGTATAGAACCTTATGAGTAGAAGAGAAAACGATCTACTCTACTCTTAGGAGACTGTTCTTAAAAGAATACATACGAGAGGGAGTACTTTGGGGTGTAGCCTCTCAGCTCCAGAAAGCCCAACGAGAAGAAGGTGAATCCGTGAGAGACTTCATTAGTCGCCTAAAGAATTTGAATTCTCGATGCAATCCAAACAAGCGATTCAACAACGACCAATTGCTCGATAGATTCATTAGGGGACTACGACATGAAAGTATCTATAATGGCCTAGTCATTAGAGGTATCACTACTTGGGAAGCAATCACCATGAATGCAATCCAATTGGAGGATAATTTAATGATTGCAGGAGAAAGAGTGTGTGCCGAGCCGAAGTCTAGTAGCTCGCAAGCGCCAGGGCATGAGCCAATGAAGATAAAGCCAATCGTGAAAGAGCAAACGATATCTGAGATGACTTTGGCAGATCTCACCAAGGCCATCCAAGAAAGCCTTAGGGGTAATCGTGCTCCACAAAACACTCATATGTATCCAAGAAGGGAGCAACAATGGTGCTCAATTTTCTTGGGCCCACATACTACGAGTGAATGCCCTACTATCAGAGTAAATTTTAACGGGACTTGTAATGTGTGTGGTAGGTATGGCCATCAAGCGAAGGATTTCCTAATGCTTAAACGCATCATGGAAAATAAACCGCCTATAGCTTGGGCAGACTCACCTCGAGTTCCTGCATTGATGCCTACCCCACCCATGGAGCAACGGTTGCCATTACAGCACATGGTCCCTAGAACCCAAAATGTGGTCCAAACCACACCGTTGCCACCTCCAGTGCTAGGACCGCAACCCTCTCATCCAAGAGTTACACCTATGAACCAAATAGGTTGCGAGTCATCTAGTACTTATGTAGATTGCGAAGAGGACATAGACTCTAGTATCACCTATGGAGTCGACATGCTTGAGGAGTGTCCCATGTACTATATGGAAGACCATTGGGGACAAATCAAACCGGTATATCAAGCTACTGCGCTAGCAGCAAGAGGCCAAAACATTAATAGTTTTTCCAGGAGACCACCTCTTCAGTGCTACGAATGTGGTGGACCACATCGAGTAGCTGAGTGCCCCATTAGAATGCAAAAGAATGCTGCACTAATGCAAACAATTCAAGGGAGTGCATTGGCAATGCCAATACTCACTTGTAATCGTTGTGGCATAGATCATTTGATCGCACAGTGTCCTAACAATCCAAACGCACCGAAAATCACACCATTGAACTTAATAGAGATTGTTGATGGGACACCACCAACTATAAACATAGCACCAGTGAATGCACTCACACGGTCGATGCTCCAAAAGCAAAATTACATCCTCGAAGAGAGAGATACTGCATCCATTGGCCGAGCGAGAAAGAAGAAAACACGAAGAAAGAAATCCCTTAATGCTTCTAGCTCAAAACCTAGTTCAAAGACTAACATAGGGACAGGAGAGGATCCCGTGTATATGAATGACCCTGAGGATAACTCAGATTCGATAGAGACCACGGAGACCAAAACTGTTACTACAAAGGAAAAAGCCAGTGAGGAGGATCACAAGAGGGAATTATGACGAACACCAAAAGAGTATTCAAAGTTAAACCACCCAGTTGCGAACCCCCAAGATAAGCCACGAGAGACAAAAAATGAGGATTGCAAGAGAAAGATTGGAACCTATCCAAACCCAACAGTGGAAATTGAACGAGTCCAGCAACTGAGGGGTTTGGTGGAAGAAACTCAACGAACATTAGAACCTGAACCCAAACATATCCAGATGTCGGACACAGTGTTTCCCACACAAGTTCAACCTCACAAGAACTACAGGCCGTTAGCTATACCCAGTATCATTCGGGAAGAGAGTGAGGGTAGGACATCTGAAAGTGGACACACACCTTTCCTACTAGAGAGAATGTTTGGTGAGGGAATGCCCGACCCCCTTGAGGAAGTGGAGATTCCATCTTCACCATTCTCTTGTCAGGGTCCTACGTCCCACAAGATGCCATTAAATGTTTCCAAATTGATGGATTTCATGTCTTCAGAAGTTAGAACCACCATCATGTCCAAACTATATAAAGACCCCGAGCTAGTCTCAGCTCTTCGAGCCTTCCTCAATGGAGAATTACAGGCTGGATTACCACAGTTTGCACATATGAACAAACCTGACTCGGTAATGAATCATGAGGAACATTTAGCACCACCATCTGACCTAGCGGGACATGAATCTGTAATTGAAATACCCGTTAACAAGTTGGGGCAATACTTTGAAGGTGATGAATCTAATGCTACTCTACCAATCACTACTAAAGGATTAACTGTAAAGGGGGTCCTTGACGGTGGTGCAGGAGTCAGCATGGTGACAAAGAGTTGTTGGGAGTCTATGGGGAGACCTCACCTTGAAGCCACAAGCGTAGTGGTAAAAATGGCTAATGGATCTATTGTTACGCCTATTGGAATGCTAAAGGATCTCAGGATCAAGGTCTTGGGACACAAGGTAAGGCAGACTTTCATTGTTATGGAGTTTTCCAAGCATCCTATGTCATTTGAGATGATCTTAGGGCGTCCATTCATGAGGGAAGCAAAAATGGTGCATGACTGGTCCAAAAACCACGTCTACTTACAGTTCCAAGACTCTGTCATTCGAGTTGATCTTTTAAGTGGTCAAACGCATCCTCTAGGAAATAAATTCATCATTGATAATCAATCAGACACAACAATTCACTCAGCTCCATTACAGTATTGTTATACGTGTAACGAAGACACGGATATTGGGGAGAACTCTCCTTATATGGATATCCTACCCGGAATGGCTGAGTCAGACAATGTCGATTGGGTGCACCTAGCGGCAACTATAGATACATGGGGAGCTAGAGGAACAACCTGGGTAACACCAGATGGGGAAGAAATACCACACATTGCACCAGTAAACATGTTAGGTGTAGCGCATGTAACATCCGATGATAAGAAAGAGGCACACCTACTTGAGAGTGAAACCGATGATTCCTCAAAGGCTTCAGGCCAATACACATCAGAAACGGAATCTCAGGGAGAAATGGATTCAGAACGTGAGGAAACATCGAGTGAACCAAGTATAGAAACTGAACACTCAAGGCCTAGTACGACCATCTATGGTAATTTATATGAGAGTGAAGAAGATACAAGCGAAGACCTATCAGGCGAGTCGAGTTCAAACATTTACCAAAATCAAAACCTTAACAAGAAACAAAGGTCATATAAGAGACGACGATATCGAGCAAATGTGAGAGCTAGGATAAACAAGGAAAGATCTACTGCAGAATGGCTTAGCTATCTAGGGGCATGTGATGCTCATCGAAAGCTAGTAGACAATTGGGGTGAACATCTCCAGAGTGTCATGTGGTGCAGCCCGCGACCCATTGACCTCGCTCAATTGGAGGTTACAGAGCCGAAATTGAGTCGAACTATAAGAAGACGTCAAAACCGAGAGTTAGCACAACAACAAAAGGAGGCAGAACTAAAAGAAAGGTCTCCGTCAGGACAAGAGCTTGCTGACTTACATACGGCTCCTGAACATTTTAAATCTTATACCACGGGGGAGCGAAAGGTTGTGTATGCCAAAGCCCAACGAATACCTACCAATGGAAGTAGTGGAGTCTATGATGGTCCAGCGGTAGTTAAAGAGATAGAATTAGCAGAACCAGGTGAGGAGTCTAAACCAGTCTTTATTGCTCAAGACCTTACCGAAACTGAAGAGGTTGTACTTAAGGAGCTCCTCAAGGAATACAAGGATATCTTTGCTTGGACATATCATGACATGAAGGGCGTTCCACCTTCTGTGGTGCAACATACAATTCCCATGATCAACATTGCTAAACCCGTCCAGCAACGACCCTATCCAATGAATCCTAAGTACGCCAAAATTGTACAAGAGGAGATTGAAAAACTTATCCAATGTGGATTCATATACCCTATTGAGCACTCCGAATGGGTTTCTCCAATAGTCATTGTGCCAAAAAAGAATGGGAAACTAAGAGTGTGCGTGGACCTCAAGAAAGTTAATGCAGCCACTAGGAGAGATCATTATCCCTTGCCATATTCAGAACATGTGCTTGAAAGAGTTGTGGGCAAGGAAGCTTATAGCTTTTTAGATGGGTACTCTGGTTACAATCAAATCACAATTGCATTAGAGGACCAAGCTAAAACTGCTTTTATCACAGAGTTTGGAGTGTTTGCATTTCGTGTTATGGCTTTTGGCTTAACAAATGCCCCTGCTACATTCCAACGATTAATAAACACTGCGTTTAAAGAATTTCTAAGGGAGTTTTGTGAAGCTTTCCTAGACGACCTTTGTGTTTATTCTTCTTGGGAGAAGCATTTGTTATATCTACGAAAAATATTTGAAAGGTGCAGATTTATCGCATCTCATTGAACCCTTTCAAATGCCAATTTTGGGTTAAGCATGGAGTCATTCTAGGGCATATAGTGTCCAAGAACGGGATATCCACAGATGAGAGTAAGATTAAAGCCATTGCCGATTTGCCACCACCTACGAACTATAAAGGAGTTCAAAGATTTATGGGCCATGTTGGTTATTATCGAAGGTTTATTTTAAACTTTGCCGAGATAGCGCGTCCATTGTACAAGCTTCTTATCGAGTTTCACTGGACGGAAGAATGGCATCAATCTTATGAGTTATTAAAGAAGGCCCTAACAAGTGCTCCAATCCTGCGAACACCTGATTGGAATGTACCTTTTCATGTGCATATTGATGCATCAAACTTTGCTATTGGGTGTGTTCTAACTCAACCAGGAGAACATAAATTGGACTACCCTATTAGCTTTGCAAGTCGTCAATTAAATAATACTGAGATGAACTACACTACTACAGAGCGCGAAGGTCTAGCTATGATTCACGCAGTAAAGAAATTTCGCTATTACCTTCTTGCTACCAAGTTTGTGTTTTATGTTGATCATCAAGCATTGCTATATTTGGTAAACAAGCCGTGTTCCACAGGTCGAATTACACGATGGTTGTTAATTCTTCTTGAGTTTGACTTCACCGTTGTTGTGAGGCCTGGGAGGAAACATGTCATGGCGGATCATTTATCTCGTATCCCTAATAGCGAAGCTCCTACGGGGGTTGATGATGAATTGCCTGATACTCCTTTGTTCATTGTTGAGACAATGCCTGAATGGAGTGAAAAGATTGTTAACTTCTTAGTTAATGGTTTTCCACCCAAAGAGCTGCGAAAAGATATAGCTCGAAAATTAATCAAGGAATGCGAACCCTATTGCTTACTGGCTGGAACTCTCTATAAGAGAGGAAAAGATGATGTTCTTAGACGTTGTGCCTGCGAGGATGATTATTTATATATTCTACAAGAGGCACACATGGGCGTAGCTGGTGGTCACTTTTCAGGAAAGTTGACTGCCCGAAAGATCTTACAGTCAGGCCATTGGTGGCCCACTCTGTTTAAGGATGCATCACTTTTTGCAAAGGGATGTGATGAATGCCAACGCTTCAAGAAGCCACAAAGAAGTGATAGGATGCCTCTACATCCCATCAAGGTAACCCAACCATTTGAAAAGTGGGGCTTAGGCTTTGTAGGACCGATTAGTCCGGCTGCACGTAACACGCAATCACGATATATCATTGTGGCTACCGACTATGTAACCAAATGGGCTGAAGCAAAAGCAACACGAAAGGCGGATCCAAAAACAACAGCTAAGTTCCTCTTTGAGAACATTATCACACGTTTTGGATGCCCCTTTGAACTTGTGAGTGACAATGGAACTCATTTTATAAATGAAGTAATAAAAGAACTCACATAAAACTTCATGATATCTCACCACAAGTCTACACCCTATTATCCCCAAGCAAATGGCCAAGCTGAGAGTACCAACAAAACTCTCATCTCCATTTTGACAAAGCCAGTTGAGTCTCATCGCACTGATTGAGACCTAAAGCTTACATCAGCTTTATGGGCTTATCGTACTGCGTATAAAGTTGCCATTAATTGCACACCGTTTAAGATGGTGTATGGCCAAGAAGCAATTATGCCATGGGAGTTTGTCATTCCTAGTCTTCGACTATCTTCTCAAGAAGGTTGGGATGGTAACCCCTTAGTGGAGCCATTATATATCCTGGAAAGGCTAGATGAAGAGAGGCAATTAGCTGTGCGAAATGCTCTAGTGGAGAAGGATAGAAGAAAGAAGTGGTTTGATAGCCATTTAAAGGATAAAGACATCAAGGTTGGTGATAAAGTTCTTATGTACGGGGTATGTAATGAAAAGAAGAAATTGAAATACGCTGGTAAGGGACCATATCGAGTGTGTGAAATTACCCCGCAAGGTACCATTCGTGTGGAGACTCTAGATGGAGTTGAAACCATTGGATTCCTTCATGGGAGTGAGGCATGCTTTTCCATGCATGGGAACCCCCCATATTTTTTTCTCTTTTACCAAAAATATTTCCTATTATATAAGTTACTTTTGATTTTTTCTTCCTTTTTTCACAACGTTTTAGCCTTTATTAAATAAATAATACTTATGCTAATCAATCACGATGTAGCATAATAAGTAAGCTTTCTTTGTTGATCTCTCTTTTGACCTTAAATATTATATATATATATTCTAAATTATATTATATATTTTAGTATTTTCTAATATATTTTTCATGTATATATATATTAATCCACCCTACCAAATATTTTATTCACTAGTTTTCATTTTTAAACCTCAACCCCACTTTCAAATTTCAATAATACCTCCATCTAGATGATTGCCAATCTTTTCAACACTCTAGGTCATGTTTTCATACACATGAAGGAGCTTACACTTGAAGACAACAGAGAAGTTCACTCAAAGGGGACCACCAAAAGACTTTTGCAGCCACAAATAATACATTATTTGGCTGAACCTTTTAAGTAAAGAAGAATCCCGAATCTGAAGGAGCGTTCAACATGAAAGTTGTAGCTCGTGATCTCAACTTTTAGCTCAAATTTTTTTAGAATTTTTGGAGTTATGAACACGGAGATATGATTTTTGTAGTGGACCCCAGTTTTCTCGTGTAATGGTGACACAGGCCATCCCCACTTTTCTTCCTTTTAGAATGGCTATGGTTCTACAAGTCTTCAAGCATGATTACAAGAGACAAGGCTCTTTTAATGAGGTCTTGGCTAGTCTAGAGTAATTCTATCACCATTTTTGGAGGATCCATCCTCATCAACAAGTATCCACCTTCGACAACCTCTCTTATAATTTTCTTACCTCTCTCTTCTCTCCCTAATAAGCTTATGTCTATCCAAAGCTAGACTGTTGTAAATATTTCCTATCCTCTACATCCTACTCACATTCTCTCTTCTTCTCTCTCTATTGACCCTGGTATTTTAAATAATGAGGAGACAAGATGGGAGCCACAGTCACATGCACCCCATTTTCCTAGTCACCAAAGTGGGACACTCACCTCAAATAGAAATATTGCTAAATCCTTCCCTCCTTCCCTATATAAGGAGGCCATGAGAGCTCACTTGGGGGGAGAGAACACACACACACACACACCTATCCATACACACTCTTGTGCTACATACTTGTAGCATGAACCCTAATCACATAATCACAACACCATCACCATTCACAAAAGATGAGCACCACACCTCAACACCACTTGTAATTAAGGGTTGAAGGCACAATTTCAAGAAGAAGAAGGGTGGACACACTCATGATATTCCTCTCCATCAACTCCCATCTCTCCATTATGCCTCCTACGATCTTGTTCTCTTCTCATTTTCCTGCCATACGCTACCTATTGTATTCATCTTTTGCAAGCAATCAACACACTCCATCTTGGTGCCATACTTTGTGTCGCTTTGGATACATCTCATTGTGAGTATGGTATATGCTTGTTCCTTGCGATTTTTTTTCGGCTTATGTTAAGGTGTGCGGATTCGCCACCACACACACACACTCTCTCTCCCTCTCATATTCCTATCATCTTGCTACTTCCATCTTAAGGTGTGCGGATTCGCCACCTTTTGTATGAGAAGTGAGCATACTTGCATGTATCCCTGACCTCGTTATCTTTCTTACTACATGCACGCGTAGCGAGCCCATTCTCACTCACTCACCACTCCTCTCACCTTATTCTCCGACCACCCCATTCCACATTTGGACGTGGATCTTGAAATTGTTTTCCATTCATGCTTCGTTGTGTATATGTATGCGTCCTAGCCGCATATCTTGCTAGGTGGTGCCCCTATTGTGTATTCCCCATGATGAGGCCATTGTGCATAGTCTTGGTGTAGAGGCCACCGGGTCTATTTTTTTCACTTCCGCCTCTCATTTGGTGCCCCCACTGAGGAGGGCTCTTGAAACCCTTCAGTTTACAAGACTGAAAACCCTAAACTATTGTGAATGGATGAATGAGTATGAAGGATTTTCTAACTGGACGACAGAAGAAGAAGAGCTCCAAGCACAACTAGACGAACTCCGCATCTCCATCGAAGCTCGAGTGCCAGGCGTAACGGTAATCGATTTGAAGTGGGAGAGTCAACCAACACGCCAAACCCAGTGGATATACATAGGCCAAGTGCCAAGAAGAAGAAGGAGAAGGTGGAAACCATGTCCGCAACCTACAGCCAACCAACAACAACAAAATGGAAGGAGCTTTGCACAATAGAGAATCAACACTATTCTACTTTGAGAATCGGGTAACTCAAGTCACCGAGGTAATTATCACAGTCAGTTTTCAAGTCGCACCTAATGCTGCAGCACAAATAACAGAAGCATTGGCTCACACTCTCACTAGAGAAACTAGGGATCTACTGAGTTTGTTTCAGGAAAGAACACCACCCTCTCCTACAAGCTTGGACAGTGACTAAGCACCTCTAAGCTTCACATGAATCAGTACAACCTACCTCAAGACAGATCACACATACCAACACGTGTACGCTCAATCAAGGTAATATTGGACTTGAAGATTCACTACCAGCACGTCATTGACACCATGCCGGGTGGGGAGCGGTTTTTTGAGGTTCTGGCATGAGATCAACCATTTGTTTTACCTTTGGTACAAGGCAATGTACCGTTTGAAGTTTTAATCTATGTCCTAGTATAAGAGGGTATACACGTCTCCTTGTAAAGAAGAAAGAAAAATTTTGCAAGTTAAGAAGTGTGTCTTTCTAGCTCTCTCTCAGTAATCATGGCAAGTGTAGCATTTCCAACCTTTACTGGTAAGGTGGGCGAGGATGCTGCAGACTTTCTAGACAAATTGGAAATAGCATGTGTCATCTCTGGGAGAGATGATGATGCTTCGCGCTTGCGCATCTTCCCACTTCTAATGAAGGTGGAGGCAAGATCATGATACAATGCCTTGGCACAAGAAACCAAGGAACGGTGGGACTTATTAAGGGCAGCCTTTGTCAAGCGTTTTGGAGAGGGCACAACATCAGAGAAACTATGGCAATTGTTGACAGAGTTGAAGCAGGGCAGTATGCTGGAATACGCATCATATGAGTCAAAGTTTGTAGATTTATGGGGGCGATGGGTTGCATCGCTAAGAGAGGATGAGGGGGCACCTGATTTCCTAAAGAAGGATCGGTTTGTGGCTGGGTTATGGCCAACTCTTAAAGAGAAGGTGAAGGGAAGGTTTCCTGCTACGTATGAGCTAGCAGTTGAAGTGGCCCGCCTTAAAGACAAGAAGTTGCGCCTACAAGCCAGGAATATCGATGAAGAGGAAGCCGTTAGGACCCGACCACCTCTAGCACCACCTACAACAGTCGCCCAGAGGATTCAACCACAAGAACCAATTGAAGATCAGCAAGACCTACTCAACCGAATCACCAATCAACTTGAGAATCTCTCAGTCCATTTGATACAACAAGGGCATGCACACAATCGCAACCAAGAGCAAGGCAGAGGACAACGAAGGCAAAACCAAGAATACCACTGCTACAATTGTGGGGAGGATGGTCATGGCATGTACTACTGTCCACAACCAAGGAGGCAGAATTTCAACAGAGGAGCCAGACAAAACCAGGTTTCACCACCAAGAGCAAGACCACCACCACCGAGGGCACCACGACAAGCACCACCCATGCAAATCCTACAACCACCCATTCAACCACAACCACCACCACCACAACCTCTCATTCCACCCTTACCCCCACCACCAGTTGGCAATCAAACAGTAAGCGTCATCAGTCTTGAAGGTAAGGGAAAGGAGAAAGTGGAGGAGGATAATACCAAGGTTAAAGGAGTAGATGCCATTGGGGTAAAACGTGCTAGGCCTTGTGAATCTTCCCAAAAGGAAGAAAAGATGAAAACTAAAGGGGAATCTAGCAAAAAGCCGTCCAAGCCACGACGTAAAATTGACATTGTAGATTTCTCTTTGGGTGAATGTTCTAAACCATATGATTTGGTTCAAGATGTTTTTGTGCAGGGCCCAAAAATCACCTGGCCCCAGTTACTCCACCTAGCACCTAGGATGAGGAGACAATGGACAAAGATGGTTAACACGAGGCGACCAAAGCCAAAGATAGCTGGGGCTATCTCTGGGAGGAATCTGGACGACATACTACCAGTGATGGATGCTTACATCAAAGGGCAACACATCTCCAATATCTACATCGATGGTGGCGCACAAATATGCGTCATGAGTGAAAAAATGATGCACCGTTTGGGTTTAGAGGTGAGTCGGCCGGCACCATGCCGAGCCAAAATGGCAAATAATTTAAAAGTTCAATGTGTTGGTGTCATAAATGCAGTTAGGATAAAGGCATTCAACACCGAGGTAGACGTGGACATCTTTGTCATGCCACACAAAGGGGAGGGCTATCCTATCATTCTAGGGAGGCCTTGGCTTATGGCTATGAGAGCTAAGCAGGACTGGGACACCGGCATAATCCAGATGAAGGATGCAAAAGGGAGGCCAATACTTTACGACATGAAGATAGGTCAACAACGCGACATGGATCTAGAAACCTCTATGGATGAGTTTTCTAGTGGTGACTCTTCAACCACTTTAGAGGAGGAGTCAACAAGGAGTGAAGGAAGTGATAGCTCCATTGAGGTAATGGGCCTCACATTCAACCACAACAAGGTGGACCCTTCAAATTTGCAACCACATGTGAAAGTGGTGAAGACACTTCAACTACCCCTATGGCACGAGATTGGTGAAAGACTCATGCAGAGAAATGCAATTGAGGTCTACTGGCACTTTAGGTTTTCCTTTCTAACTGTGAACATAGTGTGCAACATTAATTTGGGAAGCTCTTTAAGTTGGGTTGCGACAAGAGTGGAAGGATTGACATCAACAACCAGTGGAATCAATCTAGGACACACCAATCAAGGAAGAATGGCTTTGCATACTAGTGGTAACATGGAGTCATTTTTCAAAATGTGGTTTGCAGTTTATCTTTTGTACATGGTGGGCTCTCTTGTGCAACGGGCATCAACCATGCAATCTATCCATGTGGGCAACAGGTCTCTATTAATTTGGAATGAAGAAGGAAAACAAGCAAGATATGAGGATTATGGTTTCTTACTCCCTTTTGGCTATGTGTCTGGACGAGGAAGCCATGCATGGTCCCGCTTTGGAATACTTTCAAGGAATGATCAAGTTCTTTCCATACCTTCTATCACTTATGCAAGAGTTAATTCTTGTGCAGCTTGTGGACTCAAGAATCATTATAAGTGTGATCTTCTGAAGAGGAAATTATTGCATACAATGGATTTATGCTTAGTGTGGGACCCAGGTGGACACCGAAAAGAGCTTTGGGGAGCCTCATGCTTCCAAGGGATCCATTATTCCCTACAAGGATCTACCAGCTACCAAGAAGAAATCCTACTCTATTTTCAACATGCTCAAGAACAGAGCTAGAGGCATGAATACCTCTAGCCTTAGGGGGAGGGCTAATGAGGCATGCTTTTCCATGCATGGGAACCCCCCATATTTTTTTCTCTTTTACCAAAAGTATTTCCTATTATATAAGTTACTTTTGATTTTTTCTTCCTTTTTTCACAAACGTTTTAGCCTTTATTAAATAAATAATACTTATGCTAATCAATCACGATGTAGCATAATAAGTAAGCTTTCTTTGTTGATCTCTCTTTTGACCTTAAATATTAAATATATATATTCTAAATTATATTATATATTTTAGTATTTTCTAATATATTTTTCATGTATATATATATATTAATCCACCCTACCAAATATTTTATTCACTAGTTTTCATTTTTAAACCTCAACCCCACTTTCAAATTTCAATAATACCTCCATCTAGATGATTGCCAATCTTTTCAACACTCTAGGTCATGTTTTCATACACATGAAGGAGCTTACACTTGAAGGCAACAGAGAAGTCCACTCAAAGGGGACTACCAAAAGACTTTTGCAGCCACAAATAATACATTATTTGGCTGAATTTTTTAAGTAAAGAAGAACCCCGAATCTGAAGGAGCGTTCAACATGAAAGTTGTAGCTCGTGATCTCAACTCTTAGCTCAAATTTTTTTAGAATTTTTGGAGTTATGAACACGGAGATATGATTTTTGTAGTGGACCCCAGTTTTCTCGTGTAATGGTGACACAGGCCATTCCCACTTTTCTTCCTTCTAGAATGGCTATGGTTCTACAAGTCTTCAAGCATGATTACAAGAGACAAGGCTCTTTTAATGAGGTCTTGGCTAGTCTAGAGTAATTCTATCACCATTTTTGGAGGATCCATCCTCATCAACAAGTATCCACCTTCGACAACCTCTCTTATAATTTTCTTACCTCTATCTTCTCTCCCTAATAAGCTTATGTCTATCCAAAGCTAGACTATTGTAAATATTTCCTATCCTCTACATCCTACTCACATTATCTCTTCTTCTCTCTCTATTGACCCTGGTATTTTAAATAATGAGGAGACAAGATGGGAGCCACAGTCACATGCACCCCATTTTCCTAGTCACCAAAGTGGGACACTCACCTCAAATAGAAATATTGCTAAATCCTTCCCTCCTTCCCTATATAAGGAGGCCATGAGAGCTCACTTGGGGGGAGAGAACACACACACACACACACCTATCCATACACACTCTTGTGCTACATACTTGTAGCATGAACCCTAATCACATAATCACAACACCATCACCATTCACAAAAGATGAGCACCACACCTCAACACCACTTGTAATTAAGGGTTGAAGGCACAATTTCAAGAAGAAGAAGGGTAGACACACTCATGATATTCCTCTCCATCAACTCCCATCTCTCCATTATGCCTCCTACGATCTTGTTCTCTTCTCATTTTCCTGCCATACGCTACCTATTGTATTCATCTTTTGCAAGCAATCAACACACTCCATCTTGGTGCCATACTTTGTGTCGCTTTGGATACATCTCATTGTGAGTATGGTATATGCTTGTTCCTTGCGATTTTTTTTCGGCTTATGTTAAGGTGTGCGGATTCGCCACCACACACACACACTCTCTCTCCCTCTCATATTCCTATCATCTTGCTACTTCCATCTTAAGGTGTGCGGATTCGCCACCTTTTGTATGAGAAGTGAGCATACTTGCATGTATCCCTGACCTCGTTATCTTTCTTACTACATGCACGCGTAGCGAGCCCATTCTCACTCACTCACCACTCCTCTCACCTTATTCTCCGACCACCCCATTCCACATTTGGACGTGGATCTTGAAATTGTTTTCCATTCATGCTTCGTTGTGTATATGTATGCGTCCTAGCCGCATATCTTGCTAGGTGGTGCCCCTATTGTGTATTCCCCATGATGAGGCCATTGTGCATAGTCTTGGTGTAGAGGCCACCGGGTCTATTTTTTTCACTTCCGCCTCTCATTTGGTGCCCCCACTGAGGAGGGCTTTTGAAACCCTTCAGTTTACAAGACTGAAAACCCTAAACTATTGTGAATGGATGAATGAGTATGAAGGATTTTCTAACTGGACGACAGAAGAAGAAGAGCTCCAAGCACAACTAGACGAACTCCGCATCTCCATCGAAGCTCGAGTGCCAGGCGTAACGGTAATCGATTTGAAGTGGGAGAGTCAACCAACACGCCAAACCCAGTGGATATACATAGGCCAAGTGCCAAGAAGAAGAAGGAGAAGGTGGAAACCATGTCCGCAACCTACAGCCAACCAACAACAACAAAATGGAAGGAGCTTTGCACAATAGAGAATCAACACTATTCTACTTTGAGAATCGGGTAACTCAAGTCACCGAGGTAATTATCACAGTCAGTTTTCAAGTCGCACCTAATGCTGCAGCACAGATAACAGAAGCATTGGCTCACACTCTCACTAGAGAAACTAGGGATCTACTGAGTTTGTTTCAGGAAAGAACACCACCCTCTCCTACAAGCTTGGACAGTGACTAAGCACCTCTAAGCTTCACATGAATCAGTACAACCTACCTCAAGACAGATCACACATACCAACACGTGTACGCTCAATCAAGGTAATATTGGACTTGAAGATTCACTACCAGCACGTCATTGACACCATGCCGGGTGGGGAGCGGTTTTTTGAGGTTCTGGCATGAGATCAACCATTTGTTTTACCTTTGGTACAAGGCAATGTACCGTTTGAAGTTTTAATCTATGTTCTAGTATAAGAGGGTATACACGTCTCCTTGTAAAGAAGAAAGAAAAATTTTGCAAGTTAAGAAGTGTGTCTTTCTAGCTCTCTCTCAGTAATCATGGCAAGTGTAGCATTTCCAACCTTTACTGGTAAGGTGGGCGAGGATGCTGCAGACTTTCTAGACAAATTGGAAATAGCATGTGTCATCTCTGGGAGAGATGATGATGCTTCGCGCTTGCGCATCTTCCCACTTCTAATGAAGGTGGAGGCAAGATCATGATACAATGCCTTGGCACAAGAAACCAAGGAACGGTGGGACTTATTAAGGGCAGCCTTTGTCAAGCGTTTTGGAGAGGGCACAACATCAGAGAAACTATGGCAATTGTTGACAGAGTTGAAGCAGGGCAGTATGCTGGAATACGCATCATATGAGTCAAAGTTTGTAGATTTATGGGGGCGATGGGTTGCATCGCTAAGAGAGGATGAGGGGGCACCTGATTTCCTAAAGAAGGATCGGTTTGTGGCTGGGTTATGGCCAACTCTTAAAGAGAAGGTGAAGGAAAGGTTTCCTGCTACGTATGAGCTAGCAGTTGAAGTGGCCCGCCTTAAAGACAAGAAGTTGCGCCTACAAGCCAGGAATATCGATGAAGAGGAAGCCGTTAGGACCCGACCACCTCTAGCACCACCTACAACAGTCGCCCAGAGGATTCAACCACAAGAACCAATTGAAGATCAGCAAGACCTACTCAACCGAATCACCAATCAACTTGAGAATCTCTCAGTCCATTTGATACAACAAGGGCATGCACACAATCGCAACCAAGAGCAAGGCAGAGGACAACGAAGGCAAAACCAAGAATACCACTGCTACAATTGTGGGGAGGATGGTCATGGCATGTACTACTGTCCACAACCAAGGAGGCAGAATTTCAACAGAGGAGCCAGACAAAACCAGGTTTCACCACCAAGAGCAAGACCACCACCACCGAGGGCACCACGACAAGCACCACCCATACAAATCCTACAACCACCCATTCAACCACAACCACCACCACCACAACCTCTCATTCCACCCTTACCCCCACCACCAGTTGGCAATCAAACAGTAAGTGTCATCAGTCTTGAAGGTAAGGGAAAGGAGAAAGTGGAGGAGGATAAGACCAAGGTTAAAGGAGTAGATGCCATTGGGGTAAAACGCGCTAGGCCTTGTGAATCTTCCCAAAAGGAAGAAAAGATGAAGACTAAAGGGGAATCTAGCAAAAAGCCGTCCAAGCCACGACGTAAAATTGACATTGTAGATTTCTCTTTGGGTGAATGTTCTAAACCATATGATTTGGTTCAAGATGTTTTTGTGCAGGGCCCAAAAATCACCTGGCCCCAGTTACTCCACCTAGCACCTAGGGTGAGGATACAATGGACAAAGATGGTTAACACGAGGCGACCAAAGCCAAAGATAGCTGGGGCTATCTCTGGGAGGAATCTAGACGACATACTACCAGTGATGGATGCTTACATCAAAGGGCAACACATCTCCAATATCTACATCGATGGTGGCGCACAAATATGCGTCATGAGTGAAAAAATGATGCACCGTTTGGGTTTAGAGGTGAGTCGGCCGGCACCATGCCGAGCCAAAATGGCAAATAATTTAAAAGTTCAATGTGTTGGTGTCATAAATGCAGTTAGGATAAAGGCATTCAACACCGAGGTAGACGTGGACATCTTTGTCATGCCACACAAAGGGGAGGGCTATCCTATCATTCTAGGGAGGCCTTGGCTTATGGCTATGAGAGCTAAGCAGGACTGGGACACCGGCATAATCCAGATGAAAGATGCAAAAGGGAGGCCAATACTTTATGACATGAAGATAGGTCAACAACGCGACATGGATCTAGAAACCTCTATGGATGAGTTTTCTAGTGGTGACTCTTCAACCACTTTAGAGGAGGAGTCAACAAGGAGTGAAGGAAGTGATAGCTCCATTGAGGTAATGGGCCTCACATTCAACCACAACAAGGTGGACCCTTCAAATTTGCAACCACATGTGAAAGTGGTGAAGACACTTCAACTACCCCTATGGCACGAGATTGGTGAAAGACTCATGCAGAGAAATGCAATTGAGGTCTACTGGCACTTTAGGTTTTCCTTTCTAACTGTGAACATAGTGTGCAACATTAATTTGGGAAGCTCTTTAAGTTGGGTTGCGACAAGAGTGGAAGGATTGACATCAACAACCAGTGGAATCAATCTAGGACACACCAATCAAGGAAGAATGGCTTTGCATACTAGTGGTAACATGGAGTCATTTTTCAAAATGTGGTTTGCAGTTTATCTTTTGTACATGGTGGACTCTCTTGTGCAACAGGCATCAATCATGCAATCTATCCATGTGGGCAACAGGTCTCTATTAATTTGGCATGAAGAAGGAAAACAAGCAAGATATGAGGATTATGGTTTCTTACTCCCTTTTGGCTATGTGTCTGGACGAGGAAGCCATGCATGGTCCGGCTTTGGAATACTTTCAAGGAATGATCAAGTTCTTTCCATACCTTCTATCACTTATGCAAGAGTTAATTCTTGTGCAGCTTGTGGACTCAAGAATCATTATAAGTGTGATCTTCTGAAGAGGAAATTATTGCATACAATGGATTTACGCTTAGTGTGGGACCCAGGTGGACACCGAAAAGAACTTTGGGGAGCCTCATGCTTCCAAGGGATCCATTATTCCCTACAAGGATCTACCAGCTACCAAGAAGAAATCCTACTCTATTTCAACATGCTCAAGAACAGAGCTAGAGGCATGAATACCTCTAGCCTTAGGGGGAGGGCTAATGAGGCATGCTTTTCCATGCATGGGAACCCCCCATATTTTTTTCTCTTTTACCAAAAATATTTCCTATTATATAAGTTACTTTTGATTTTTTCTTCCTTTTTTCACAAACGTTTTAGCCTTTATTAAATAAATAATACTTATGCTAATCAATCACGATGTAGCATAATAAGTAAGCTTTCTTTGTTGATCTCTCTTTTGACCTTAAATATTAAATATATATATTCTAAATTATATTATATATTTTAGTATTTTCTAATATATTTTTCATGTATATATATATTAATCCACCCTACCAAATATTTTATTCACTAGTTTTCATTTTCAAACCTCAACCCCACTTTCAAATTTCAATAATACCTCCATCTAGATGATTGCCAATCTTTTCAACACTCTAGGTCATGTTTTCATACACTTGAAGGCAAGAGAGAAGTCCACTCAAAGGGGACCACCAAAAGACTTTTGCAGCCACAAATAATACATTATTTGGCTGAATTTTTTTAAGTAAAGAAGAACCCCGAATCTGAAGGAGCGTTCAACATAAAAGTTGTAGCTCGTGATCTCAACTTTTAGCTCAAATTTTTTTGGAATTTTTGGAGTTATGAACACGGAGATATGATTTTTGTAGTGGACCCCAGTTTTCTCGTGTAATGGTGACACAGGCCATCCCCACTTTTCTTCCTTCTAGAATGGCTATGGTTCTACAAGTCTTCAAGCATGATTACAAGAGACAAGGCTCTTTTAATGAGGTCTTGGCTAGTCTAGAGTAATTCTATCACCATTTTTGGAGGATCCATCCTCATCAACAAGTATCCACCTTCGACAACCTCTCTTATAATTTTCTTACCTCTCTCTTCTCTCCCTAATAAGCTTATGTCTATCCAAAGCTAGACTATTGTAAATATTTCCTATCCTCTACATCCTACTCACATTCTCTCTTCTTCTCTCTCTATTGACCCTGGTATTTTAAATAATGAGGAGACAAGATGGGAGCCACAGTCACATGCACCCCATTTTCCTAGTCACCAAAGTGGGACACTCACATCAAATAGAAATATTGCTAAATCCTTCCCTCCTTCCCTATATAAGGAGGCCATGAGAGCTCACTTGGGGGGAGAGAACACACACACACACACACCTATCCATACACACTCTTGTGCTACATACTTGTAGCATGAACCCTAATCACATAATCACAACACCATCACCATTCACAAAAGATGAGCACCACACCTCAACACCACTTGTAATTAAGGGTTGAAGGCACAATTTCAAGAAGAAGAAGGGTGGACACACTCATGATATTCCTCTCCATCAACTCCCATCTCTCCAATATGCCTCCTACGATCTTGTTCTCTTCTCATTTTCCTGCCATACGCTACCTATTGTATTCATCTTTTGCAAGCAATCAACACACTCCATCTTGGTGCCATACTTTGTGTCGCTTTGGATACATCTCATTGTGAGTATGGTATATGCTTGTTCCTTGTGATTTTTTTTCGGCTTATGTTAAGGTGTGCGGATTCGCCACCACACGCACACACTCTCTCTCCCTCTCATATTCCTATCATCTTTCTACTTCCATCTTAAGGTGTGCGGATTCGCCACCTTTTGTATGAGAAGTGAGCATACTTGCATGTATCCCTGACCTCGTTATCTTTCTTACTACATGCACGCGTAGCGAACCCATTCTCACTCACTCACCACTCCTCTCACCTTATTCTCCGACCACCCCATTCCACATTTGGGCGTGGATCTTGAAATTGTTTTCCATTCATGCTTCATTGTGTATATGTATGCGTCCTAGCCGCATATCTTGCTAGGTGGTGCCCCTATTGTGTATTCCCCATGATGAGGCCATTGTGCATAGTCTTGGTGTAGAGGCCACCGGGTCTATTTTTTTCACTTCCGCCTCTCAGGAGTAAATTCAAAATATGTTATGATCCTCTAAGCCAGGAAGAGTTGCAAGCCATCCATCAAAAGAAGGCTGCCAAGGAACAAGCAGAGCTTAGAAAAATCCAAGCAAGAGTTGAGGCTCGTGAACGACAACAACGTCTTAGACGCCAACGAGAGGCTAATCTGGGAATCACGCAAGCATTTTTTGAGGACACAGATGACGACTCATTAGAATCTGAGCCACCCCTACGATACCCAATTGAGCTAAATAGCCCCTATGGGAAAGTACTATACAATGCCTTATTAGATACGGGAGCTAAACACAATTTGTTATCCTATGGAGTTTGGTGTCAATTAGGGAAACCGACCCTATCCCTGAGTACGATGCAAGTCAAGGGCATTAATAAAAAGAAAACTGCTATTCTTGGAGTCCTTCAGACCCGTGTTGTCTATGACAATGGAAGCATAGTGCAGAGGTTTCTAGTCATGCCCGCGGGAGCTATGGAAGGCAACGTAAACCTGGGACGCACGTGGATGTTGGCAACCAAATGCACTATTGATTGGGATACTGGTAGTGTCACGACGCGACCACCGACTCTTACCCCTATCATTCAAGCAAAGTCACCTACGTTGCAAACTCTAACAAAGTTGAAGGATAGCCAACATTCACAAGCCAAGGTGGTTAACGCGTCCTTGGCTACCCATGAACCTAGCACTTCAACACTTGTAGTTGCAGCAAGCAGTAATATTGCAAGTACTCAACCTGCACGACCTAAGAGTACATATCAATGGGTCCGCAAGGCCTTACTTCCAACTACCTCAACCCTCCCATCCATTCCAAGAAAAAATTTCCCTGGAAAACCAAGAGCGCGCTCTAGGAGGGTCAAGACCAAATCACGATGGATTCCAAAACGACTATTAGAAGCCCAAGGCTACTATGATGGAAATGAGCAAATCTGGGTACCTAAACGTAAAATGTGTCCTTCCCTATCGACAACAAACCCATATGAGTCAAACAGTGTAACGCTAAAGCGAATGGCAGACCGTGGGAAGGGAAAGATCACAGAATGCTACACACCTAGTCCAAAGCTAGTTTGGGCTCCAAGGCAAAACCAATTTATTCCACCTAGCTCAGGAAGGGGGGAGTTCCATGAAGCTTATAGCTCCTCATGTAATACATCCATAGAGGTAAAAGCTTCTACACAGCCTCCACCTACAATAGTGGACCTCCATGAAGCTACAAAGGAATCCACACCTTCCAGTGTTCAAGAATCACCTAATGAACCACTTCAAGTTCGATCCTGGGAGAGTACCTTACCACCCTTGCAACTCGACGAGGCACCTAAGGTAATAGAAAACTACTGGCAAAAATCTTCACCTATAACAACTAGGAACAACTGGTTTCAAAGGGTGACGACATCATTTCAAACGATATGATCTACCCAAGGAAGGGGGGAGTGTTTGTGGACATCCATTATTCACTTGCTTCCCTCTCAACCTTTCTCCCTGACCTCTTAATCTCCAATCTTAGGGAATGTATATATAAAGCCTTATACTCACAAAAACAAGATAAAAAAGTAAAAGAGCAAGAGCCATAACACAAATCATAAAAACAAATTATGCACAAGAACACGACCCTTGTAATATTTGCACTCTAACCATCATCTATTTGCGTGTACAGATATGGCTAGTACGCTAGAGTCATCCACTCCTGCCTTGGGTGAGAGGTACCCTCGTTACTTTTCACAAATATTTCACATGGTCTTTCCAGTGCTTGCATGTGAATGGGATTTGATAGGTACGCTAGCATGTGAGAGGAATTTTGAGGAGTTAGAATGGCTGGTACGTCTCTTGACCACGTCTGATCCATACTTAGTAGAGAGCGTTTCTCCCATTGCGCAAGCCTACCCTTTTGACCAAGATGACTATAGGCGTCTAGTGACCTTCTTAGTAAACATGGGCACCTATGATGAAGAAGAAAATTTACAGGACTACACAGATGGCACATATGGTCTCATGGATGATGACTTTGTTTATCTCAACGACGAGGATAGGGGTTTAGCCTTAGGGTTTCCCCCCAACCTCTACAATATCCTATTCCCTTGACTCTCTAGGGGGAGTGCAACTAATTAGGTTAGGGTTCCTTATGTTTTTTGTTGTGTTCAATAAGTGTTGGTACCTTTTCCCACTAATGTGCCTCCTGGAGGTATTCCTTTTGTTTCCTAGTGTGTACAGGAGCGTGTTGCTATTGATAGGATTTGGACCTTCATGGAACCTTTCTCTCGTTCACACTTCAGATCAAGCGCCACCATCAACACAAACAGGTGTTTCTTGTCCATTAGCATTGTCCCTTATCTTTTTTGCATCTATGATTGTCTGCTTTGATTGTGATTGGTAGCATAATATCCAGCACATTTGCTTAGTATCAAACATTTAATTCAATGTCTTTTTTGTCATAATCCCTTGTCTAGGTTTAAACATCAAGCAAGTCCGACTAAGCTAGTTTGACCAAGTTAGGTGTTAGAGATCTTCTCTTAATACCATGGGGAATGCCTTCCTAATAATTAATGGTTACTTAGGTTCTTAATCCAATTTAGGCAGCATTGTGTGAAATGTACTAGGGCTTTCTAGTGGGCTTGACCCTATTGACCTTTAGCTTAAGTATTGTAGGGAGTTTACTAGTGTGATGAGCCTAGGGAGGTGTATCAGTGTTATATGACCCCCCAAAGTTACAAAATTAAAATGATGAAAATGAACAAACAAAAAATCAAAGTGCCACATTGTAAAATCTTAAGCTGGAAGAGAAATCTCAGCTTGATTGGGTACTTCACTCACATGTATCGCCTATGGTACTAGAGCCCTACAGGTTCCCAGTATGGGCGCTTTTTCTTGAAAAGCAAAAAACCCAAGGCATACAAAATAAGCACACACATCAAAATTGAATCAGTGTGAAAAGAATTTGGGGGGTCAAAGAAAAGGTAATCAGTCAGGCGATGATTTCATGAGAAATTCCTTTTATCGTAGCTTAACTACAAGGTCCTCTAGGTATAGCCTCTAGTCAGCCCTCGAACATGAAATATTTGGCTCTCGCGATTAAACAACTTAATTAACCAGAGAAAATTAAGAAGCTTACCCATGGTATTAATAGTCGATCTCTAGTGCCTTTCGACCGTTAAATTAGCGACCCCATACTTGTTTAATTTTTTACCTTTACATCTGTTTATGCATTTGATTACATTGCAATTTAATGCTTATTGCTGACAAATTGTTTAAAATTCTGTTATCAATCAATTGTCTGCCTAAAATTGCATATGCTTTTTAATCGCTTATGAAAATGCAATTACTGTGCAATGTTGTTTGATTTTGCAGTGACTAATGAAGGCTAAGGACATTCATCTCAAATGCTCTTCCACCTCGACCAACGAGCTTCAACTCAATAGCTTTCGAGGACGGAATCTACATCAGGAAGGGGGGCAAGTTAACCCTCACGGCTCACGGACACCCTATCACCTACGAGACGGACGTTGTAACCTACGGTGGACATTGTATTATTTATTTGGTAGAGTCAGGTACCGGGCTTGTCGGTCCAATAGGAAAAGGGTAAGAGTGATCGCCGATGAGAGGTGCACTCTAATGGGGACATTCAAGGGATTAGTTGGCTAAGCATGGGCGCCCAAGTGTGAATGGGGTGAGCTCATATAAAAGCCAACTAAACCTAAAATTCACTCATTCTCTCATTTGTGCAATAGAAGAGTGCTCTTGCTCCATCTCCATCTCCATCTTCTTCTTCTTCACCTCCTTGTGTGTGTGTGTGTGTGTGTGTGTGTGTGTGTGTGTGTGTGTGCAGTGTGTGTGTGTGTGTGAGAGAGAGAGAGAGAGAGAGAGTGCGATCGAGCATTGCGGCGGCACGACGGCGGTGAAGCAGTTGAGCGCGACGTAGCGGCGTCTCCTTCTTCTTCGCGGTGAGGAATCCTCCACGGCAGGAGCATAGAGCGGTGAGTGACACACCATTGCCCTCTTTTGAGCTTACTAGTTAAGCTAGTTGTGTGCTTGGAGCCGTCTGTGGCTCGCACACAGTGTTAGGCAAGGCCCTTGCTTCGACAGTGCGGCAAGGAGCGCACAAATGGTTATTATAAAAAGCAGTTGTTCTAAGACCATATGGAGCAATTCTAGAAGGAATACTTCTGATGTTGGAAAACCTTGAGATTTTATCTATTTTAATATTTAGGACAGTAGCTAGTCTAATAATTTTTAAGTTTGACATGGATAACAATTGATAAGTTCTTTGAATCATGCCATATGTAGCCAAGTCTAGCATATCTATTGTCTTGACTATATGGATGCAGGTGAGAATTCTATCTTGACTTAAAAAGTTTTCACATGTTGTAGTCTGACTTTGAAAACACTTGATGATTCAACTGGGATAGTTCTGATACCTTTTTATAAACTCATTTGGAATGATACCTCATTATTATGTTGTACAATTATCAATCAAAGACTGAGTTGTTTCTGTACAAATCTTTGCCTAGTCATCTAAAGCCAGTCATCTTTTGAACGTCTTGTTTTGTGGTGTATATACTGCAGTGCCAAATGTGGATCGGTTTCTTAACCTCACTCTTATCTTATTGCAAACATAGCAAGAACCACGAACATAATTGTCAATCCATGGGACAAAGCTGACTCGACTAGTGCATAGAGGCTACAAGAGGGTGTCAATCTCTTGGAAAACAATAGACGACTCGCATCTAACACTAGCTACACTCAAATGACCTAAGTCATCAAAAGCTAGTCACTAATCGGCAAACAAAACATGACCGTTACAGCATCAAACCATTTCACCCGAATGTGATGAAACTTCTAGGACGAGTATATACGACCTAAGCACACATGCTTATGGTCTCAAATCTCACTTTTGATGAAGTGCAAAAAACATGATTATTAACAACAGTGAGATTTTGACCTAGTCGTTTTTGACCCTGAATGCATCTAAATGCTTAGCAATGTTGCACCAATACCCCGTCTATGTTTACTTTGTGATTTCCTAGCTTAAATTCCTACTTATGATGAAATTAGGCTGCGGTTGGCGATGCCACAAGCTACAATTTACCATGATATGTTTGCGTTAATGCCTAGAGCTCTTACGTGCGGTTGCGATGCAATAGATGACAATGCAATGTGACAACCGACAAGGGAGTAGGAAGCATGAGAAGGAGAGAAGTGAGCGCCGTTAGCTAACCTTGTGTATTTCTTATCCAAAAACTTGTAATAACTTTACAAAAATTCGCTTTTATACCTTAGCCAGGGCTTCTTTGGTCAAAAACTAATCATCTGGGAGCTCTAACTAAGGATAAATAGATACAATCTGGAAGCTTATAGCTCCAACTCATCAATTACAATATCCAAAATGGCAAATAGGACGTACAATATTCCCAATTTATCAAAAGAATAAGTGTTTTTACAATAAAGCTCACGAAAAATTTTACATGGGTTAACTTGTTGCTGACGTTCCCTCCCCACCTCGATTGTGTCGTCCCTTGACACAGTTTCATGGGCTGAAATATTCTTCGGGTTGACAACTGGCGAGGCGGTCTTTAAGTGCTTGTAGCTCTTTCTGATATCTGATGCATTGTTCTTTCTTAATGACTTGCAAAAACTGAATAGTGACTTTATTTTGAGTTCAATGGTTGAATAGCCAACAAACCTTGTTGTCACATTGCTAATCATTGGCCTGAAAATCTTTGTACGCCATGTGAAGAATTTTATGTAAAAAGCCTCTTCAAATGCCAACATATTGCTTGATGGCAAGAACATACATTTGGCATAGAAGCCATAGAGGACTTCTTTTGATGGTTGCCCACTCAAATCATAGCACAAACCTTTGTTACCTCCTAAGAATTACATCCATGGGGCTCCCGCTTGCTCAGGCTCATGAAAAACTTGGATGCACGTGAGCAACATTCTGCAGATTTTATATAGCATTGCACTTGAGAGGTCAGGGAGGCTCTTGAAGAAGTTCATGGCGCTCGTTAGGGTTTTCACCATGTAGTCCTCAGTTGCTGGTCCTTGCTCTAGAGCTGACAATTTTGGGTAATTGAGCCAAGTCGGCCTCTTCTTCTTTAATGCTTCATGTGCTTGCCATGTCCTACATGACAGAATGTTGGGTCTTTCTGAATTGTTGCAGGTGCTCTTGTAAACAAAATGAGGTACCTTGAGTTTTTGTTCAGTCAATTCTTTCTCCATTTGGGGTGGAGAGCATTTGACCCTTCTTCTTGCATATCCTTGTAAAGTCTTTGTTTTACTTGTAGTAGCTCCACCTTTGTCAAAGGGTAGGGTAGCGACTATTGATGCCATTGAGAATTGATTTGGTTGGGAGTGAGCTATGTTACATTGATAGAGTGAAGAACTCTCAACTCCTAATCCACTCCGCTTTCCATTCAACATCCACTTCATGAAAAATCTGTTCTTTAAGTGCATCTTCTTCAGCTTTAGAAAATTGAACCACTGGCACTTGTTCTTCTTCGGTGATTGGTACTTGGAATTCAGAATCTCATGTCTGCCCTTCTGTTGGTTGTGTTTCCATATCCGCAAAGGACACTGATGGTATGTCTATATTTGGTTGTTCAAAGGTACCTGCCTCCTCCTAAGCTTACACATTGCCTTCTCTCAGCAGCTGGTTGGCTTTCTTTAAATCCTCTATCTCCTTCAGCAAACTGCTCTTCTCTTTGTATCCGCATTAAGGTGAGGTCTTGTCTTTGTGCCTGTTCAAGCTTCAACTCAAGTTCCAGGTCTTTGATTCTTTTTTCCAAGGTCTTGTAAACTTCATTTGTCTCCTTGAGTGAAGCTACGACTGGGTTTTCCCTGATATGTTGTAGGAATGCCGCTTGGTCATTGATTCTCTGCTTTAAGTATTGCAAAGAGGAATTTGCTATATTTAATTGCACTTGGAGCTTTTGTACTGATAGAGTAGTGCTCAAAATTTTGTTTGTACTTCAGTCAGCTGTTGGTCCTTGCTTTTACATGCATCTGACATCTTTGTGAGAAGCTCCCCTAAATCTTCCATCTCTTTTTGTTGCCTTTCCTTGACAATTTGGTGTTGCTCTGCTTCGTTTGAGCTCTTTGATATGGCCACGGGGACGTCGATTTCAAGATGCCCATTATCATGTGTATTTACAAAGCATGATACATAATGTGGGTTAATCAGCAAGGAGGCAAGAAGACATAATTGTTGATCGAAGCAACTTACGAGAGAGAGAGAGAGAGAGAGAGAGAGAGAGAGAGAGAGAGAGAGAGAGAGAGAGAGAGAAGATAATATTGATCAGAGGACATAGAACATAAAATTACATTTGAGTATTTTGTGTATGGTAGGAAGATTCTCAATGATGTTCATCATGTCTTCAAGCTTGCCTTGGAGAGCATCAACTACTTGATCCAACTCTCGAGCTTTAGCACTGCGGCTAAGAGCTGCTATTCGCATCTTCTCTGGCATCGTCTGCATCTGCTTTGCATATTCATTAACTCGGATGATGAATTTATCCATTGTTTTCCATTCTTCAAATTCTACCTGAGGCTGCTTAGAAGTTCCAACAGACTCGGCTTGCGGCTCTTTCGACGGTGCAGCGGATTCTGCTTGAGGCTTTGTAGATGGTTCAGCTGAATCTTCTTGAGGTTTTGTTGATGGTTCATCTGAATCTTCTTGAGGTTTTGTAGATGCTTCAGCTGATTCTGCTTGTGGTGTTGTAGAAGGTCTAGCTTCATCTTTGTTTGTTCCCTTGGGACGTTCATAATTGGCTTCCTCTTCTTGTTTCTCTTCTCCTTTTGCTTCCTCGCCTTCATTGGATTTGTCAGTTGGTGAAGGGCTTGGACTAGTCATTGGTTGGTCTTCTTGTTCAGTAGCGGGTGAAGGTGGTCTTGGAGACATCTCTCCTTGTTCGTGTTGTGGTTCACTTTGTTGTGTAGCTTCTACTTGCCTTTGTTGCGCAGCCGACTCTTCTCTTGCTTTTCTGTGCACTTCTAGAGCTTCTTGTATCTTTAGGGATTCGGCTTCCGCATACATTCACTCGAGCAAATCCTTTGGATCTTCTTCTTGGGGTTCTTGGTCCTAGGACCCTTGATCTCCCTCGGACTCCGTGATTCTGGGATCTCTCCTGCAGCTTGGCGACTTCTTTCATACGATTCTTTCTCTCTTTCGAACCTTCCTTTTTTTTGCTTAGGTTATTCCTAATGGGCTACCACTGCTTTCTTCTTCATTTCTTCTCTCCTTGCCCTCTTTTCTTTGTTGTCAGAGCTCTCCTCACTGCTATGGACTTCATGTGAGCTTTTTGCTGATTCTTCATCTGATTTATATATTATTTTCTTCTTTGAGCTATTGGCTCGTGGAGAGGGTTGAGCTGTAACTATCCATTTATTTTGATCTGGGGCCGGTGGCAAGTTATCGGCCATCCCAATGGCATGGTATGCAATCTGGGTTAGAACTTTTGGAGCGCCCATATATGTTACTTTTCCTTCTTTCTTTGTGCTCTTGAGTGTTGTAAGCACGTACTGAGCATGATCTATAGTTTGTCTTGTTGTTGACTTCAACACCTGCATGAAGGTAGTTGCAACCACATGATTCGAAGTAGTGTATCTTGGCGATTCTTTGAGAGGAAGTGTAAGTGCTAGTGATAGAGATGAGCGGGATCCTCCACTTGCTTTAGAACGAGGTTGGAGAAGGTGGCAGCAGTTGTATCATTGGTGAATGTACCAACTGTCTTCCTATCTCTGGCCCTCATTGTCATTCCTTCAGTTGGCAGCTTTAATGCCTCAACCACTATGTCTTTGTTAATAACCACTTCAACTTTCTGTCCCTGCTGATCCGTGATCTGAGTAGATCCATCCTCTTTGATTGTGGACAACAGTTCATAAGCTCGTTGAAAATCTACTCCTTATGGCTCTTGATCGTAGAATTCTCAAAGTCCTAACCTTCTGTTGGCTTCTTTTGTGGCTGGCTTCGTGGCTACATCATAAACTTCTTGGTAGCATTTGTAACTCTACCTGATTTCCATTTTCACTCTTGAACCTGCCGGTGAAGACTATGGTGTTGTGTTCTTCAAGCTGTTCCTTTGATAGGTAGGTTACCTTGGCCGTTTTCACTAAACTCAGCTCCAATTAATATGGTGGAAATTCTTGCAGCTTTTCTTTCTGAGTCACTTTCTCAGTCGGTTGCATTGCACCTATTAGGAGAATACAGTTCGTAGTTAGAAAATTCCGCAAATTTCGCTTTGAAATGTCATGTGTCTGAATTGCTGACAATTGATGTCCATTTTGCTTCAAATCAATTTTGGAGCATGCATAGATGCATAAAAACACGTAGAGATCAAAATCATTCAATCCAGGTAAAATTTACAACCAAAGTAAATAACCGTGATTATTTACAGCAGGGAAATTTTTCAGCTTTTTGTATTTTTGACTTCACAGGCTTGAAAAACTGTGATTTAGATTCTTTGAGTGAAGTGTGGACTCATTTGAGTGCACTGGGTGGAAATGGTGCCATATTTAGGCTTCAGACTCTGAAACAGTAGATAGGAAGGGATTTTGGGTTTTTGTGATCCAAATCTGATCAAACTCAATTAGTGGGCTTGGCACATCATGTACTTTGGTCCTATAAGGTAAAAGTTGAAATTTGGACTCATTCTGGTGAAAAAGTAAATAATCGCGATTATTAACTTTTTCATCAATTTGGACATTTTTTGTTGCAAGTTGGTTCTAAACAGGGATATGGGATGATTTGGATCAAAAAATGTGACAGATAACTCAAAATTTGGACAGAAGAGTCTTTAATGCGTTTTTTGATAAAATCTGAGATTTTCTTTATCTTTTGGGCTCGTATTTGACATGTGGTATGAGATAGATGTGTACAAGTGATAGATGAAGTGACATGATAATTTTCAAGCCAATTGTGCACAAAAGTAAATAATCGTTATTCTTAACAACAGTCACATTTTTTGCTTGAAAAGATA
The DNA here is from genome assembly GCF_014529385.1 of Adiantum capillus-veneris. Taxonomy (NCBI): domain Eukaryota; kingdom Viridiplantae; phylum Streptophyta; class Polypodiopsida; order Polypodiales; family Pteridaceae; genus Adiantum; species Adiantum capillus-veneris. Next base: position 124,724,591 of record NC_140935.1, read on the forward strand.
ATTTTATGACCTGCATATCTTCATTACATCTAAAACAAGTTCTAAAATGAGTTTGGTAAGATTTGGTCGTGTCGGCATCACTTCGTGCTCTTGTTGACTCTGAAATCACCGGTTTTTGTTACTACTTGGTGTGTAGGAGTTGTTTGGTCAGTTTTGAAGCCATGGCTACATAGTCTTGATGCTACTCTTCCAGTTTGGACTCATTCGGAGTCAATTTGATTTCATATGTCCAATTTGAATTTTTGTAGTTTTCGAGCCGTTTCTTGCTATTAGAGAGCTTGCCTTGATTGTTTTCTTGAAACCATCTAGGTACATTGTGTTTAGACCTTGTCTGTAAGCTGCCCGTAGAGTCAGAATTAAATAATGGCATGTGGCCTAGATACTTGGGGACCCCCTCGATCCCTGTCAAATGGTCATCAAATGACTTAGAAGTGTTCTACTATTTAGGGGCATGCTGCAATTCAAGTCTCGTCCAATTCGGTTGAGCTGACAAACATGTTTTTTCCTCCCTCTTCAAACATTGCCCTTAATTAATGAAGTTCTTCCACCCATCCTAGATGGAGTACTCCGGGACGACTGTGTGCATGGGTTGAACAATTGTGTCTATGCATAGCTGTGGTTGGCTCTATCATGCTTTGAAGGTCAATGCAATTCAAACCAGTATGCGGTGCAAGAGTTGGGTCTTGAGTCGTTAACTCAAGGGTTTTCGATGTGTAATTTTGTAATTTGTGTGCTCTGTGTTTGATTGTACCATTTGGATGCTTTGGCACACTAATTTCCTGAGCTGTAGGTATCAATGATGACTGTTGCTGAGATTTAACTCTCCATTGGTATTTTGGTTTCCCGTTGATGAACTGTTGTGGTTGACTGTTTTGAGATTTAACTTTCCACTGACTCGTCGGCTTTACGGTTTATGGAACAAACCCATCTAGTGATAGTTTCTCTTCTGAAAGATGTTGTTCTCTAAGTTGTTAGATGTGAAACTTTTTTCAGTATGGTAGATGAGGTTTTGAGCACCCAAATTTGAGACGGATTGTCCTTGATTTGTGCTTTTGGTACCCAAATCTGCATGACTCCTTGCATGCTACTTGTAGCATTTGCTTGTCTAGAGGTTGATGTAGATTGATTACTCCTTGGTTTCTTTTGTAAGCGACCTCTTTTCCATTTCTCTTTGCTTGGTGCAATTGGAACTAAGAGTTGTCCTCCTTTAAGTGATAGCTTGAGTTGATTGGTGTCCCAATTTGGTACTGCCTTGTATGTCCGCATTCGTGAGATTTCAAGTATCATTGTTTCATTCATATGTTCATATGGTATGCATACAAATTGGTGAGGGCATGAAAATTCATTTACTATCACATTCAAGTTGACTACTCCCAATGCCGGTGTTGGGTTTTTGTTTCATCCTTTGATAGCAATAAAGACTAATTCGTAGCTTTCTTGTAAGTGGAATAATTGACTACATTCATTCGAGCTCCGGTATGTACTAATGCATTTGTGCTATGATTCGAAGGTCAATTCCATCCAACCATTCATCATCCGTTGATACTGCATCATCCTGTGATTCCCATAGTCTTTCATATAATTCCAAAGTGTTGATGGGAATAGGTGTTGTTGATTTCCCAAAACAACATTCCTCTTGAGTACCCGTCCTCTTGAGCTTCATCAATAACATGTTGTCGTTTAATCTTTCTCTGCTTTGTTGCATACATTTTCTCTAGAAAATCATTGGTTAGTGGTGAATGGTACTTCTTTAAGCGGCATCCACTAATCCAGTTAGCCATTGGTTCACCATCTACAGAGGACAACTTAATTGCTCCATTTGGAGATATGTCTTCAATGATAAACGGTTTGTTGGAATTAGGGTTGCAGAGAAACACACACAGCTTGGAGAAGACGAAGGAAGCTCAAGGCACACAATAGAGAGTGTGTTACTTAGTATGCAATGGAAAGATAGATAGCCCTAGAGTGATGGGCGTATATACAATGCACGGGGGAAAAAACCTCCTAAAGAGGGAAAAAATGCCCCGGCGGTCCTAGTGTGTTCACACACATCACTACCACATGTATATGGTAACAAATCCCCCCTGGAGTGATGCGGTGAACGAGAGCTGGCACATGAGTAAAGGGAAGTGCCATGCCCTGAGGACAAGATCAGTCCACAAAGGGGAGTAAGCCCAAAGCTTTGCGGAAAGCTTCAAGCTTCTCACGAGACAATGCCTTTGTGAAAAGATCTGCAAGGTTGTCCTGTGTTGGCACATAAGCCAAGCTGATATCTCCTGCTGAGAGCCTCTCCCTGACATAGTGGTAATGCACCTCAATGTGCTTTGTGCGAGCATGAAAAATTGGGTTCCTCGCAACTGCCAATGCGCTCTGACTATCAGTGTAGATAGTGTTGGCAGTGTCCTGTCCAACACCCAAATCATCCATAAGGCGTCTGAGCCATACACACTCAACCGTAGCTGTGAAGACTGCCCTGTACTCAGCCTCACAACTCGAAGTGGCCACAGTAGGTTGCTTCTTGCTCAACCATGATATACATGAACTGCCAAGCATGAAACAAAAACCACTTGTGGACACTCGCGTGTCAAAACAACCAGCCCAATCCGAGTTCGAAAAAGCATGTAAGTCTGGCGGCAATGATCCCCCCTTGGGATAAAACAAGCCAAGATGTAAAGTGCCACTAAGGTAGCGAAAAATCCTCTTGACAACCTGCCAATGCTTAGACCCTGGGCTATGCATAAATCTGCTGACCTGTGAGACTCCAAACTGAATATCCGGCCTCGTGTTGCATACATAAATGAGGCAGCCAACAGCAATTTGGTAAAGAGTGACATCAGCAGGATCACCAGCATCATGTAGACTCAACTTCAAACCTATTTCCATGGGAGTGGCAATAGGTTTGCAATCCTCAAGTCCAAACTTACATAGCAATGTCTCTATGTAACTTTTATGACACAAGGCAATACTACCATCACATTGCTTAAATTGTATACCCAAATAATGATGCAACATCCCCAAATCTTTCATCTTGAAAGTAGCATTCAAATCAGCCTTAAATTCAGCAATATGTCTCTCATTTGGTCCGGTGATCAGCAAATCATCAACATAAAGAACCACAATGAGAAGTACATCACCCTCACGCTTTACATACAATGTGATTTCTGTTGGACTATTACGAAAGCCTTGTTTGACCAAATGAGTGTCAGCTTTCTCATACGAAGCACGAGGAGATTGCTTCAACCCATACAAAGCCTTGTTACATTTGCACACTTTGTCCTCTTGTCCTTTTATGACAAAACCGCGAGGCTGCGTTACATAAACTTCCTCAAATATGTCACCATTCAAGAAAGGAGTAACAATGTCTGATTGATGTACATCCCAACCAAAATGAGCTGCCAATGCACATAGAAAACGCACAGTAGTCATACGAAAACTGGGAGCAAAAGTCTCTTCATAATCTATGCCTTTTTGCTGTGCATAACCCTTTGCAACAAGTCGAGCCTTATGGCAATCAATCTCACCATCCGTCTTGCGTTTCAACTTGTAAACCCACTTCGTACCAATGGCCTTTTTGCCAGGAGGCAAATCACATAAATTCCATGTGTCATTCTCTATAAGTGCATCATATTGCCATCCAATTTTCTGAATTCTGTGCTTCATCAAAAGATAAAGGCTCCTCAACATCATGTAAACTAGACACAGCCAAAGCATAACAATCTGATGCATAAGATGCATGGCGAGAGCCTGAACGAGTACGACTAGACAAAGGTGCATCCAATTTATTGTCACGCAAAGTGTGCACCAGCCATTTTGGCATACCTCTAGCCTGCTCATTTTCAGCCCTTTCCTCATCAAGTACATCATGTACATCTGCATCAGTAATAGGCTGATCTAAAACATTTTCAGAAACCCCCATAGGTTGTACATTTGCCTCATTGGAACTTACATTTGTATTTCCACCACTGAAAAGAGGCAACAAAGTGTCATAAATGTCCTGTGAGCTTACATTACTGTCTCTAGTACATGACAACAAGGGCTGAACAAAATCTTCCACAAACACTACATCCCGAGAAACCAGAATACGTTTTGTTTGCGGATGATACAACCTGTAACCTTTGCTTTCAGCACTATAACCAACAAAAATACATTTGACAGCCTTATCATCCAATTTTCTGAGCTGCACTTGTGGCACCAAAGCATATGCCAAACAGCCAAAAACATGCATGTGCTCAATAGAAGGCTTTCTATCATGCCATGCTTCATATGGAGTAATAGACTGTAAAGCTTTCGTAGGACACCTATTAAGTACATAAGTGGCACACATGATGGCCTCAAGCCAAAAAGAATGCGGCAAAGCTTGACTGACCATACATCGTGCCATTTCCGTCAGTGACCTGTTTTTCCTCTCAGCAACACCATTTTGCTGAGGTGTATAGGGCACTGTACATTGGTGTTTTATCCCACGACTAGCCAGAAATGCATTAAATTCATGAGACATATACTCCCCCCCTCGATCGGAACGGAGGGTGCCCATAGTACATTTCGAGACATTTTCAGCCATAGCCAGAAATTGTTTGAAGCACATAAAAACTTCGAACTTCGCTTTAAGCGGAAATACCCATGCATGCCTGGAGTAATCATCTATGGAAGTCACGAAGTACAGGTAATTGCCCAAGGACGGAGTTTGCATGGGCCCACAAACATCACTATGCACAAGCTGCAACCTGCATGTGGCCCTCACTGAACCATACTTTGGAAATTTAGAACGTTGCATCTTACCCAAAATACAGCCTTCACAAACATGTTTGACAGGTGCTTCAAGAGGCGGCAAAGAAGCATCCATATCAGATTTCTGCAAACGTAGCAAACTGGCAAAATTCAGATGACCAAAACGTGCATGCCAAAGTTTTGCATCTGAAATAGCCCTTGAATCTGCAACAGCATTTGCAAAAATTTGTCCACACTTGTCATACAAAGTGAGCTTATACAACCCACGGCACAAAATCCCAGATGCAACAATTTCATCACCAAAATTGAGATCATGAACTGTATATCTATCATCCACAAATTTGACTACAAGTCCAAGTCTAGCAAGTGCGGATACAGACAAGAGATTCTTCTTGATCCCAGGTACATAAAGTGCATCAACAAGTGTGAAGGAATTGCCATTAGCAACAGTGAGCACAATCTTTCCAACTCCCTGAACTGGATAAGAGGCGTTGTTGGCACAAGTGACTGAATTCCCATGAGGGACAGACTCGAGAGAGGTAAACAATTCATGATGTGACATAATGTGCTTTGTAGCACCACTGTCGAAATACCACACATGTGAATCTGCAGCAACTGACAAGCATGCATCATGGACAGCAGGATTGTAAGTGCACTCTGCGCTAAAAGCCCATTCTGCATCAACATCAGCAACACAATCTCCTTGTACAGAAGACTCAACAATGGCTGCATTTGTAGTGGAACCAGCATTTGCAGTGGAACCACCCTCTTTCTTCTTAGCCTCTTTGGCCTTCAACTTAGGACACGACTTGATCAAGTGATCATTGGCTTTACAATAATGGCAACGCATCTTCTTTTTGCCCTTATCACCAGAATTTCCAAACGAATTGCTGCCAGCAGAAGCATTAGGAACATAATTTTTGCTACTCACAACAGAACCATAAGAAGTGGCTGCATTACTGTTACCACCCTTTCTTTGAGAAGCAATAAAAGCCTGTTCAACTGCACGCTGCCTAGTCCTTTTTTTTCTAGAAAGTGACTCTTGCAATAGCAATGTACATAATGCATCAAACTTGACAACTTCAGGATTTCCTTGGGTCATCAGTCTCCAAGTACTAGCAAAAGTCTAGTAGGAATCTGGTAAGGCATTAAGAACAGTCTACACAAGGGAACTGTCTGAAATGACTTCACCTGCTGAAATAAGCTGCTCATTGATATCCTTGACACTAGCAAGGAAAGTGTCCATATCATCTTCCTCATGCATAATCTTCGACTCCAGCTCTTTACGCAACAAAGCAATTTTAGCCTCATTGCGGCTTGCATAAAGACCTGCTAAAATATCCCAAGCCTGTTTTGCAGATTTTGTTGAACTGATGTGAGGAACAATGGTGCGCTTCACAGACAACGCAATCAGTGCATGAGCCTGCGCATCCTTAACATCCCAACGAGCTTGTTCTGCCGTAGGCAAAACAACTCTAACAGCTGCAATCCTTGCAGCAAGACCTGCAACATCCTCAACATCGCCTATGTCCTCAGAACCAGGACGTACATCAATGCCCTGCACAATGTTCCAGACACCCTTTGACACAAGAACATGTTGCATCATATAAGCCCACATAGGGTAGTTGTCCCCATCCAACCTGTCCTCAGCAGCAAACATCTTGAACACATCTGTGTTGTTGTTGTCAGCCATGGTAAATGTTGCACCTGATGTGAAAACTGCCCAAAAATAGGAGCAAAAAAGCGGGAACAACCTGTGCTATATAGCACAAACCGTAGAAGACTATAAGGCACCTGTTATGCTGAAAACGGCACTGACAGAAATTTTGCACAAAATGACAAAATAGCCTGTGCAGTACCGCCTGTAGTGGAAACGGAGGCCGAAACGAGCCCAAATCAAAATTCTGAGCAGACTAAGCTCTTCGAGCTTACCCAAAATTTTTGTCGACCTGCGAACGCTCGCCAAAGCTCACTGAAATCGGAGAAAGTGAGCAGGCGTGTGCTGGAGCAGCTGGCGACTAAGCCCGAGAGGACGTGACCTGCTCTGATACCAATTGTTGGAATTAGGGTTGCAGAGAAACACACACAACTTGGAGAAGACGAAGGAAGCTCAAGGCACACAATAGAGAGTGTGTTACTTAGTATGCAATGGAAAGATAGATAGCCCTAGAGTGATGGGCGTATATACAATGCATGGGGGGAAAAACCTCCTAAAGAGGGAAAAAATGCCCCGGCGGTCCTAGTGTGTTCACACACATCACTACCACATGTATATGGTAACACGGTTCATTTCTCTTTTTCTTGAATTTGGGAATGTGTTGCTAAGGGAATAAACTAAAACGAGGCCTCCTTTTTTGAAGATTTTTAGGACTACATGTGAATCAAAAAATTATTTTTGCTTTCGTTTTTGTGCATGGATGTGAGCTACAACTGTTAGCCTTTATTCATCAAGCTTTTCTAAATCTTCAAGCCTCTCTGACAATTCATGTCCGGTCCACTCAATATCTTTAGCTACCCTTAGTGTCGGCAATAGAAATTATATCGGTAGTATGGCATCAAGACCATAAACAAGATTAAAGGGTGTAGCATTCAAATCTGACTTGAACGAAACTCAGAAGCCCATAGAGTGGCATGTAGATTCTTTTACCAGTCAGTTCGTTCTAAACTAACCACTTTAGTTAGTAGCGAGCTAAGAATTTTATTCGTGTGCTTAGCTTGTCCATTTGCTTGTGGATGATATGGAGCGGATTTGTTATGGATGACCATAAATTCATTCAGTAAATACTCAATCACCTCATTGAGAAAATGAGTTCCCCCATCACTGACAATTCCTATTGGAAGTCCATATCTCGTGAATACATTCTCATACAAGAATGCAGTTGTGGTTCTAGCATCATTCTTCTTGGTTGCCTTAGCCTCTGTCCACTTGGTCAAATAGTCTGTAGCTACAATGATATATTGAGCTTGAGTTCTATAAGAAAGTAGTTATCTTGGTCCCACAAAATCTATGTCCCATTTTGCAAAAGCTCTAGCCCCCATCATTGGTCTTAAAGGCATGCTATCTACCCTACTTGGCATTTTGCTTGTTGGCATGCATCACACCTTTGAACATATTCTTTGGCATCTGCAAAAAGTGTTGGCCACCATATGCCTGTCATTAAAATTGCTCTAGCGGTGGTTTCACTAGAAAAGTGACCCCCAACTAATCCAACATGTACTTGTTCTAGAGTGGGTATATATTCATTTTCATTTGCACAGAGACGCAAATGTTGATCCTTTCCTTTTTGATACAATTGGTTTCTAATAAGAGCATAGTCTCTTGCTTCAGTTTCAATAGCTCTTTGGTGGCATTTACTCATATCCTCTGGAAATGTTATGCTTGATAAGTAAGTAACTAGATAGTTACTCCACTTAGGAATGAGTGATATTTGAAATAATGTCACATGAGGTATGGGTGTTTGTTTATGGCATTGAAGACAATCTTTCACAAATGAGTAAACATCACTTCTCATGGTTGGCCAAAATACCCCAAGTCTTAAGGTCCGTTGCATAGTTTGGTCTTCCTCAAAGCGAAGTCCTACTATGGTAATGCGTGCTTGACTTAGGTATTGGGTTTTCTCCTCAGGATTAATACACAAAGCAATATTCCATCTCGATTTCTTTTGTATAGCCTTCCAGGTAGTAATTGATACATTGCCAATTTCCCAATTAATCCTGGTGTAATAAGAAGTGGTATTTGAGAATCCACTTGAGCTATGGTCATCAATGATACCATATTTTTTGACCAACGGGGTATCATTTCCATGGAGAACAAATATGCATCTGGTAGATTATCGTCTACCCCTTTTGTTGGTGGTTCTCCAATCTGTTTTTTGGTGTGTGGTGCCCTTTTTTACAACTATAGTGAAATCAAATTCCAAAAGAATGATGAACCATCTCACTATTCTCCCTGTGTTGCATGGCTTGTTGACCAAGTCCAAGATAAGTGGTCCACAAAGAACACAAATTATTGGCTATATAGGTAATGTCTATACTTTTTTACGACATAGATCATCCCTAATCCTTCTCTTTTGGTGGTTGTATAACTCTCTCTACCACATTCAGCTATCTAATAGCATACGAAATGGGAAAATCATTTTTTTCGTCTCCTGATTGAGCTAATATACACCCAATGGAAAAATTGGAAGCATCATTTTATGTAATTTGATTATTCAAGTGCTCTTTATGAGCTTTGGCCAATTATGTCCGGCTGGCTAGTTTGTAATCACTTTGACCATTTAAGAAATCTATAAATGAAATACGTGCAAGAGGGAAATGGTCACTCTTGCACGGGGGGAGATTGTACCCAGTGCTTGTGTGTTTCTTCTCTCCTCTCCTCCCTCCTCTCTCGTTGTGTTGGCATAGCACTCCGCTCTAGGAGGTGCGCCTACACGTGCTCTCTTGCTCTGTCTCGCTCTCAATTTCTCTCTGTTCGCATACGTCGTGGTTTATGTGCTATGGGAATCGCCAGGTATGCAGATTTGTGAGTTTATGCTAGATATTGTGTTATCTTGGGTATTTTGCAGGGCAGCCATGTTTCCGTTTGTAGCAGTGGTATCAGAGCATAGGCTACGCTCCAAGATTAAGGATGAAGGAGTACGAGCGGAAGTGCGACGCGAGAGAGAGTGCGAGAAGAAGAGCACGACGATATGGTGAACTCGCTCTACTGTAATGTGTAGAGCATAGTGAGTTCTTATTAGGTTTTTACAAAAGAATATGTGTACATACCTGGCGGCCCGCCCACTTACTTGGGCGACCACATCGGGCTTTATACCCCAACAACCTCCCACTTAAAGTCCAATGTGGTATTTTAAGTGTGAGAGAAGCTACTATACAAGCTAATATACAAGAGATGTAGAGAAGTGATGTACTACCCTACACCTAACTGCTTGCGAAAATGCGCAAAGCTCTCTGAGGGAAGTCCTTTGTAAGTAGATCAGCAGGATTTTCTGTGGTGTGAACTTTGACAAGCTGAAGTTGCTTATCCTCGAGCATTTCCCTGATGAAATGATACTTCACATCCACATGCTTTGTCTTTGAGTGATAAACTGGATTGCGAGCCAATTGTATAGCACTTTGACTATCACAATATAACACAGGCATCTCTTCTTTGATTCCCAAGTCTGTTACTAGTCGATTAAGCCAAATTGATTCTTTGCATGCCTCTGATGCTGCAACATATTCAGCCTCTGTAGTAGACTGAGTAACACAACATTGTAATCTAGAACACCATGATACTGCTCCACCAGCCAATGTAAAGACATACCCTGACGTAGACCTTCGGTTGTCTAAGTCACTTGCATAATCTGAGTCTGTAAAACCCTTTACACTTAGCTCCTGACTCCCATAGCATATGCGCATACTCTTTGTAGCTTTCAGGTATCTCAATATTCCTTTCACTGCCTCCCAATGTTTCTTGCCTGGGTTTGACATGTATCGACTTACTACTCCCACTGCAAATGCAATGTCTGGGCGAGTAGCAATCATTGCATACATCAAACTACCCACTGCAGACGCATATGGAATCTTATCCATTTCAGCCTGTTCTTCCTCAGACACAGGACAATCTTGTTTGCTAAGTTTCACATATGGTGGCAATGGAACACTCAATGCCTTTCCCTTCTCCATATTGAAACGTTGCAAAACCTTGTCAATATACTCTGTTTGAGATAACCAAATCAACTTCTTTGATCTGTCTCTCTCAATGCGCATACCAGTATATGACTTGCCTCACCCATGTCTTTCATGTCAAACGATTTTGCCATCTTTGACTTCAAAGCTGAAATTTCTTCCAAGTGCTTGCCAGCAATCAACATGTCATCCACATACAAAATAAGGATCATCCAACTGCCATCCTTAGCCTTCTTTGTATATAGACAGTGATCGACTCACTACGTTTGTAGCCTTGAGAAAGCATAAACTTGTGGAACTTATGGTACCATGCCCTCGGTGATTGTTTTAACCCATAAAGACTCTTTAACAACTGGCACACCAAATCTTCCTTGCCTTTCTCAACAAACCCTTCTGGCTGCTGCATGTAAATTTCCACATCTAAATCACCATGCAAGAACGCTGTCTTGACATCCATTTGGTGCAACGCCAAATCTAATATGGCAACCAATGCAAGAAAGCATCTCAATGTAGTCATCTTGACCACCGGAGAGAAGACTTCATCAAAGTCAATGCCTTGTTCTTGCTTAAAGCCCTTGGCAACAAGCCTTGCTTTGTACTTTGGCTGACTATCATGAGCGGTGATCTTATACCTGTAAACCCATTTACAAGGTAGAGCCTTTTTGCCCTGTGGTAATTTAACTAGCTTCCATGTCTGGTTTTTATGCAGAGCTGTCATCTCTGACTGCATGGCCAATTGCCAATTCCCGGAGTCCTTCATTTGCACTGCTTCCATGTAACATGAAGGCTCATTGCAATCAGTCAACATGACATAGTTCATAGATGGAACAAACCGATTAGGAGGTCACGTGATACGTCCAGATCTACGCAAATAGGTGGCTCAGGCTTAGCCACAACCTGTGGTTCCAATCTATCCTATCCTTGCTCCTCTTGAGCCCTGACATTTTGTCTTGCACGTGCAGGTCCATCTTCTTGGAAGACAACTCTTCTAATCTCCTCGACCCTCTCTGGTTTAGAATGATATTTGGATTCATGAAAGTGAACATCATTGCTGCGGATAACCTTTCTGGATTCGGGATCCCAAAGTCTGTACCCCATCTCACCAGAATTACCATAGCCTAGAAAGATGCACTTTCTACTCTTTGGCTCAAGTTTGTTCCTAAATTCCTTTGGAACGTGAGTATATGCCTCACAGCCAAAGACTCTGAGATGCTTGTATTAGGGCATTTTGCCTGACCATACCATCTCTGGCACTGAATCCTTATGCAAAACCTTGCTAGGAGATCTATTTATAAGATGAACAGTTGTTGATACAGCTTCAGCCCAAAACCCATTTGGCAGTTGTGCATTAGACAACATACTTCTGACCTTCTCTTGTATGGTCCTATTCATCCTCTCAGTAACACCATTTTGAGGAGGATTGTAAGGAGCAGTAAGTTCACGTTTTATACCTTTTGACTCACAAAAGTCCTGAAAGGCCTTTGAAACATACTCTCCACCATTGTCAGTGCGTAAGCATTTAAGCTTCTTGCCACTCTGATTCTCCACAAGTGTCACAAACGTTTTGAAAACACTAAACGCTTCATCCTTGTGCTTGAGAAAGTAAACCCATACTTTTCTCGAGTAATCATCTATAAATGTCATAAAGTAAGAAGCTCCCCCTAGAGATAGGTTAGGCATAGGTCCACACAAATCACTATGAACAAGTGCCAATTGTGTATCTCTTCCCATGCTTCTATGCTTATGTGGCTGCTGTGTTTGCTTACCATACAGACAATGTTCACAGAATTCAAAATCATTAAATGAAAAGCCAGGCAAATAACCAGAACGAGACAAGATTTCCATTCCCTTCTTGGACATATGTCCTAACCGGCTATGCCACAAAGAAACGTTCGGCTGCTCGGTTACATTGATTACATTTTTAGAGACATTTGATACATAAATCATGTAAAGTCCTCCAGACTTTACTCCATGTGCTACTGTCATCGAACCCTTGGATATCTTCCACATGTTTTGTCCAAAAGTGGTGACGTAGCCAGCATCATCAAGTAAACCTGTGCTGATCAAGCTCTTTGTAATTACAGGAACATGTCTCACATTCTTCAGCGTGAAAGAAGAGCCATTCTGAAACTTCAATTGAACATCTCCAACACCTAAGATCTCACATGTCTGCCCATTGTCTAGCCTAACATGATCTTTAGTGCACATGAAGTGATGCCCCTGAGTCTATAATCCAGTCACTCAGTGTATTTCCATCAAATGCTGTAAGAAGTGCTGAGTCCATTGTATTCTTCAAGAAGTAGATGTCTCCTGACACTAGACTGTCATCCTCTGCAACAGTGTTTGTCACATTTATTTCTTGAATCTTCACTGAGGACTTGTTCTTCTCACCATGGTCTTCAGCTTTCTCTTTGCGTTTTTCTGCTTTCCATTCTCTACAGTCTCTTTTCATGTGACCCTTCTTGCCACAATGGTAGCATTCTATGTCACTCTTGCCTTTAGCACTGCGGGAGTTGCTACGAGACTGATCCCTCTTTCCACCTTTGTACTTTTGTTTGGTCCTTCCCCTGACAACTAAGGTTGTTCCTTTGCCTTTGTCCATTGTCTTTCTGTTGGTTTCTTCAGTAAGCAGACTTCCTTCTACACCTGCTATGTTCAAACCATCTGGAGGTGCAGAATTACTCAAAGCTGTGCGAAAAGTGTCCCAACTTTCCGGCAATGTGATCAACAGGAACATAGCTCTAACAGGTTCATCAAACTTGACACCTTGAGCTGACAACTGACTGTAGATGGTGTTGAATTCATTCAGATGATTGGACATAGGTGTCTCTTCTTTCATCTTCAAGTCAACAAGCTTCTTAAGCGAGTATACCTGTGAAGCTGCACTCTGCTTCTCATAAAGATCACTCAGCTTTGTCCATGCTTCATAAGCCGACATCTCGTCTGCTACATTGAAGTAAACGCTTTCTGCCAAAGTCAGCATAATGGTAGAAAGTGCCAATTCATCCATTTCGCTCCATTCATCTTCGTCCATATCTTGTGGTTTTATCCCCTTGAGCTTTATAGGTTTTATCTGCTTCTTTTGTACCAACACGTGCCAAATCTGCTTCTTCCACAATGGGAAATTGGTTCCATCCAGCTTCTTGATATTGTAAAGAGCAGTGTCCTGTGATCGAGCCATTGCTACGCTTCACAGTAGTTTACTTTCCTGGGAAAAATTCGGCAGAGTTTCCCCTGTAAACTGACCTCTGAACCAATATCAACCTGTCAAATGAACCAAGAAAGCTTCAGATTCTGCAGAAATTTTGGCAGAGTCTCCTTTGTAAAATGGCTCTGGTGTACTAAAAAACAGACCAAAAACAGCTCAAAAAACACTGTCTCTCTGACACTGTAAGCTGCAAGTAAACCTATCCTGCACCTGTACTATCTCTCAGTGTCCTGTCACTGTCCTGTAAGCATAGACTGCGACAATGCCTCAACGGCAGTAAAGCAAAGATGCAATCCCAATTGTCTAACTCATAGTCAATACATCCTAACTGCCTATCTAAGGGTGCTTGAGGGATCGCTCCAAGACCTGTATCACCGAAAGGATCTCAAAATTCGAGAATCCCCCAGCTCAATAAAACCTCACTCGACCCTGGCAACAAAGGCTGCAGTAAATCTGACAATACATAGACTTCCTCCATAAATTTCCCACTATATGCTGTAACCGCTGCGGCGGTTGTTTGCTGCGTGACTCACAGCCAGCAAACCCTCAACAGACATACATCATCTCTGACAATACATCCCATGTGGAAGTACCTACAATGTCAAGATGAAATCTGGAATATCAAGCAGCAAACACAAGCTACCTGATGAACTAGTGGATGTCGCCTACAATCTGTGTGTAGATGCGCCTGTGTCGTATGTGACATGCCTCCAAGAACTGTGAGCCGTCCTTTGATGTGTAGGCAGCCACAAATCAGCACTCTGGGAGTGCCGATATCCTCAGCTCCTGCAGTCATAGGCCAAAATCCCAAATTTGCAGAGCCGGATCTGCACTCGCTGAGACCACGTAGTCGAAAATGGCCTGCGCAAAACTTTGTCGAAGCCAAACGGTGGCCGAGATGACCTCAGAATGAAATTCTGAGAACACCAAGGCCTTCGGGCTTGCCCACAAGATTTGGGGCCGTGTCTTTGCCTGTCGAATCTCACTCCAATCTGAGTAGGTGACTTTGGCTACCTGCAAATGCTGCCCCGAGCCTCGATCTGAGCTCTGATACCAGTTGAAGGAGTACGAGCGGAAGTGCCACGCGAGAGAGAGAGAGTGCGAGAAGAAGAGCACGACGATATGGTGAACTCGCTCTACTGTAATGTGTAGAGCATAGTGAGTTCTTATTAGGTTTTTACAAAAGAATATGTGTACATACCTGGCGGCCCGCCCACTTACCTGGGCGACCACATTGGGCTTTATACCCCAACAAAGGATTTTGACAAGCATCAGTTAAGTATTTTGTTCTCTCATTCTTGTAAGTGCTGTTAGTCGCTTCAGCTTGCAATAATTAGTGTTGATTGTACGATACAGTTAGTCATCTTTGAAATCAAAGAGAATTTCTTCTTTATTGTTATGATATAGTAATTACTAGTGCAATTATGATAATCAAACATCGTAATTGAACATACTAAACTTGTTGAAAATACTCAATAATAAGAAGAGATTAACATATGGCCTTAGATAGGATATTACAAAAAAAAAAAGTAGAGCGGGGATTAAAAAAGAGGATTTTGAAGTGATTAGGAGGAATATAATTGTTAATATCATTAACACTTGCAAACATGCATAGTTAGATGATTCATAGTGCGGATTAAAGTAAGAAGAAAGCCGTGTTATTTTATTATTTACACACTACACTGCCTTGAGTCCCATTCTATGATGCGACCTATCGGCCTTGAGCTTTAGAGAATGTTCTCAGAGTAAGATAAGCCCACTCAAAACTGCGATTCCCACACGATTACAAATTGCAGGCGTACCGAGTTTTTTCTTCGTGGGAATTACCCATTGCATAAATTTAAATATAATAGTTTATATATACTAATGATGCAGTTGCAGCCTTTAAAAGTTAGCACTGGTTGCAGCCAATCCATATTGCCAAACCTCTGTAGATCTTCCCTGGTGCGTGAGGTGTCTAGGTCACGGTTTCCTTCACTCTCTCTCTTCTCTCTACAATCATGATTTTCTCTCTCTTTCTTTCTCAGTCGCCCTCTCGATGCCATGCAGCGGCTCAACCCCCCAATCTGACTCTCTCTTTCTCTAGTCCACTGCATTCTGTCGGCCAGACGCTCTCTATCGTTTGGTTCAACAACCCAATCCCCATGCAGTAGCATCGCCAGACTCATGCGCCACGAGCTCCAGACTGCAGTCCCATAATACTCTCTCTCTCTCTCTCTCTCTCTCTCTCTCTCTCTCTCTCTCTCTCTCTCTCTCTCTCTCTCTCTCTCGCCTCTAGTGATCTCTCTCTTTCTTTCTTTGTCTCTCTATGTCCACCACCTGCCATCAACCTCTCTTTATTTCTCTTTTGCTAGCGTTTATCACCAACCCCCACGGTCCCTCTCTCTCTCTCTCTCTCTCTCTCTCTCTCGCACACAGTCGTTGGCCTTTTTGCTCTCTAGTTCCGACTCACTTTCACCCACCACCTTGATTCCCAGCATGCGTGCATGCACTGGCTGCTGCCGTAATCTCTCTCTCACCTCATCCGCCCACCATGCAGCGCAGTAGCTTCCTCACCTGTCACTTTCAGCCATGCAGAGCGGTACCAACCACTGCATGGACCCCTCACAACACTACAGTGTGAAACCACCTTCACTTACCCCCTACAGTACTCACCTTCTATGTATGCAATAACTCCCCCGACCCTTAGTGCTCGCTTTCCCTCTTGCTCTGCTCATGGCCAGCTCTTGGCTCGGCTCTGTATACCCTGCATTTTCCCTTTCAACCCCACGCCCGAGAGCAGTGCCATCCTGCCGGCAAAGCCCAACCAACTCCTCATTTTGCAACCTCCTCTGTTCTACAGTACCACCCTCTCTTATGGACAATACCCACTCTACATAACCACCCCCCATGCATCCTCACAATGCCATCACCCTGTAGCATTGCTTCTTCTCGGCGCTCCGCAAACCTTGCGGTAACGAATGCTTCAGCTTCTCCTACTGGTTCCGAGAGAAATGAAGGGAGAGAGCTGGCACGCAAAAGGGCTGCAGAAGAACATTATTGTCGATATCTACAGTTTGCAAGGGAAGAAGGGGGTGACCATAAGAATCTGACCGAGTGCAACAAGGAGTAGTGCATGGTATTGAACAACAAGGCAGGGTCCATTGGTGGCGAGAAAGGCGCGCAAAAATGAAGGGCTCAAGTTGCCATGAGGAGAGGGCGCTATTTTTATTTTTTATTTCTGTTAAACAAGGCGTTGTCTTTGATTGTTACGAGGAGGACCGCGTCAAAGAAATTAAGGAAATTAAGGGGCCTCCACTTTAAGCTGGTTGGTAGGGCCGATGTGTCGAATATTGGAGGTTGCCATGAGAATAGCAAAAGGAGGAGGGAAGCCAATCGGGCTCTCCTATTTATTATCCATCTCAGACTTGCCAGAAGTCATACCAAGTAGCGTAATTTTTTAATGGAATCCATCCTTGTATTGCATGCTCTAATTTAAGCTCATCGGCTCAGTTCTAAGTTCTAACCTCCACATGCTTGTTGTTTGAGTGCCTTTTTTTTTCCCTCCCTCTCTCTCTCTCTCTCTCTCTCTCTCTCTCTCTCTCTCTCTCGATCTCATGCTCATGTACTCTGGGACATGTATCCAAGTGGTTACGGAGTAGGTGTGGTGTAAGTAAAGGATACCAGCCTTGCGATGTGTCGAGTGTGCGAGTTTACCTTATGGGGAAGAAGTATAAGCCAAACGAGTGTCATTTTGTATAGGAATTTGTGTATGCCAGAAGTTTTGTAAGTGTCCAAGGCTGTTAACTCATTTGGGATTGCTTATCTATGGCTTATCTCTGGGTAAGGGTGCTCTCAAGGATTAATAGTTGCAATGATCATTAATAGTGGCATCACAACTTGTCATATCAGTTGGCACGGTAACATGCATACGATCCAAATGTTACTTATGCTTTGAGATACTATCCACACAACATCTAAGGGAACACCTAAAGCTCTTTTGTTTTTTAGGTCAAAATTCGAAGATTTTCAAGTATTCAGACTAAAATTTGTAAAACTTTGCCGATTTACTTGAAGGAAAGCATGGAATCTAGCCGATGTTTTGCTATTTTAGCTAGTTTCAATAATACTGGTGCAATTTTACTAGCTTCTAATTTTCTTGCGACAACAATCAATCGTTTAAAAACTTACTCACATATACAACCCACCTCACCGATATATGACACCCATCTATACGACTTGAACTTTATGGCATCTGTACTTTGGTTTGTTCTATCTTGCATGACATTACTCAAATGATGTATTTTACTGTTGCCCTTTATTTTCAAGAACTTGTTTAGCATTTGACGATTTTGATACTAGTCACTTCTTCACCACCTCCAGGTACGTAATTTTAGGTTGTCATGAAGCTCACTTATCACGTTGTAAATCCCCTTCTTTTATTTTTACAGTATTACTTATCACATTCAGGTCATATTCCACTAACACTATTCTAAAAGATTCTCGACTGGCATTCTTTGTGTACCGATCTACTATCTAACCTAATCTCTCACTCAGTACTTCATATGTTAAGTATGCTAACTCTCTTGTCTACAACTCTGCATGTGTCTATTGCTCCCGTTCCAAAAGCGAACACACACAGTTACAACCCTCTCCAGCTTGTACGAGCATTCTATTTTTGTACGATCCCCTAATCCGAATGGTCATTGTTTCAATTATAGCTCTCTATGCACACACACACATTGCTTCGGCTTTGGTTTCTCATTAATTTAACGGTTTTTTCATTATGATCATTTGTCATTAAGCTATATAGCTACTCATGTGAGCTAAGGTGCTCTGGGACAGTGAACAACAGTTTGTAAGTATCCTCCTACTCAAACATGCTCCAAATTCGTCTCACACATGTGCTAAATTATATATTTTAATGCCTAGCCTAGTCCATTGGTCACGGACACACAGATTCACCGATTTAGGCAATGTGTAGATACTCATCTTGGTGCAAATCCACCGATTTAGGCAACAATTTTGTTACCCGGGTATAGAAAATGAAAGATGTTTTGGATTTGGTATATAATGATTTTCTGTTGCGATAGTATTTATGGAAGTGAACGTGAGATTGATGAAAATTGATTTATACAATGATGAGTGTGACCAATGATATCCCGATTCATCAGGGTATGACATATACTGCTTATTCTAGTGGTATGGGACACTAGAATAGGTAGTATGTGGATGACGACAGGCATAGCCAATGTGTCTAATTTTATGGATTTTTCTTTTACTATTTGATACAGATTTTTAATCATTGTTTTTGACAAGCATTGTTTGTAGATTTTTATCTTCGCAACTGAGGACAATTGCTTTCCAACGGAGAGGTATGTTATAGAATTGATATTCTATTATCTATTGTAGCTGATAAGTGGCAAAAGCATCAACAGATAATGGATTATGCAGAAGGATATTACATTTTATGTATATTTGATTATTCAAGTGCTCTTTATGAGCTTTGGCCAATTATGTCCGATTGGCCAGTTTGTAATCACTTTGACCTTTTAAGAAATTTATAAATGAAATACGTGCAAGAGGGAATTGGTCACTCTTGCACGGGGGGAGATTGTACCCAATGCTTGTGTGTTTCTTCTCTCGTCTCCTTCCTCCTCTCTCACCGTGCTGGCGTAGCACTCCACTCTATGAGGTGCGCCTACACGTGCTCTCTCGCTCTCAGTCTCTCTCTGTTCGCATACGTCGTGGTTTATGTGCTATTGGAATCGCCAGGTATGAAGATTTGTCAGTTTATGGTAGATATTGTGTTATCTTGGGTATTTTGTAGGGCAACCATGTTTCCGTCTGTAGCACTAGTGGCACTATATGGTTGACTTGCAATGATCTAACAAGCTGTTTAGGCTAGCTAGCTAGGGTTATGAGTTCAGCTATTGTAGGAAGCCATGCAAATATATAGTTGTCTAACATGCTATTTAGGTCATGCTGCATGCACAACAAATATCAATGTCATTTTTGTCTCTCACCACCTAGATACCTGGCCTAGTTCAACATAGGCCTAACCTTTGAACTATCTAGTAGTCAACCTTGTACTTGAAGACAACAATATTTTAGGTGATAGCCATGGTCAACTAGAAGAGGATAAGGGTGTCATCTATGGTCTACCTGTACATCCGAAAACCACATGGGACATGGATAACCTAGCACATAAATCAAGGATGGAAGCCAAAATGTATCTCTTAACACAAGATATGACACACAAAGATACTAATAGTGCATACCTTAGCTGTCACAACATCTTTTGCTCGCTTGTCGAGGTCCTCTGCAGGGTTTTCTTGTTGCAACTATTTGAGCCAATCTAACATGCATTGGCGATCAGATTGCTCTTCTAACGCCTCAGTCCCCTCCTTCAATCAAGAGATGACAATGTTCTCATTGTGCCCATCAGCCCTATGGAGAGAGCGAGTAGCATCTTCAACACCCAACTGTGCGTCCTCAACTGCCTTTTTGGCCAAGAGTACCCTTAATTCGCTTCTTTGTACCATGTAATCCAATTCCAGTAAATGCAATGGATCCGATAGGCTTTTGGCACGCAAAACACCATGAAGACACCATGGTTGTTCACCTTTACACCCCTAGGTGCACTAGTGCTTCTCATTGTCTCTTCCCACCTCTTGCACTTATTCTCCAAGTTATGGTGTTCTTCACCACTTTTCATAGCACTCTCTGCAAAAGAGGCCCATGTTACAATGTAGAGAACCTTGTTACTGACAAGATCTTTGGCGGCACTGCAATGTTCTAATGCAAAGACTTTTGCAAAATATTAGTGACCTCATAGGAGGCTATACGTTCTTGGTACACATCCCAATGCTTTTGAACAAGCAACTTAGCAAATTCACGTTTAACATGATAGGCCTTCTTGTTGCTCCACACAGTTGGCTTTGAACAAGAAAACGCATCACTCCTTAGGCAATGACAGGCCACGCTCTTCATGAAACTCCTCAGTCGGCAATACTACATAATTTTTTCTGATGTGGTGGGAGTATTGCCGTGATTATACTTGTGGCATACTCTAGTTTTGCAACACTTGATTCAGATTTTGGTGTCCTCCCCATCCTAGATATTCAGTAGACAAGAACCATAAATTTATAATCCAAGTAACTCATATGCGTGACAATAAAAACATTCTTATCTCTCTAGCCACACAAAATTTCTTATCAAACCAACCATACACATTGTGTGTGTGCGTGTGTGTGTGTGGGTTATAAATCATGCAAAATGTGCATGAAAGCTTTGGAACTGTGAGGTGAGCATGCAAGAAAACCCACACGAATAATGTTATGAAAATCTCTCTCTCTCTCTCTCTCTCTCTCTCTCTCACACACACACACACACACACACACGCTAATACACGAGTCGTTTCTCAAGTGTCACCACTTTATTTAGTTTGAAAGAAAATTGGTTTTTCTTCCAAAAAAAAACCCCTCCTTGCTCTTCACTTTTACATGTCTTGTAGACCATCCATGACATGATCCCACAAACAACTATCACAGTAGAAACAGGTGTTTGGACGTTCTGACAATGGTAGGATTCGAGTAGATAAGAGTACACCATACTCCAAGGTTCGTGGTGTGATATTGAAATACCCTTTGAGTGGCTGGCCATAACTGCGATACAAAAAACTCTTTCGCAATGGAAGAAACTGCGCTAGCAGATATAATCGCTCTGAAAAACCTCGCTTCATTGAATATTCTACATAATAGTATCGTGGCCCTCTGCCCATTTCTTCAGTTACCATCACCAGACGAATGTTATTCCTAAAACGCTCTCTACCCCAAAGTGTCACCCTGGTCACTCGGTTCTGATATGTCCACCACTTCGTCTGAGTCACAGATGTGCCTAACTGCGGAAATAAAAGCCGTTCATAACGAAGGAGTGTGGCTCGCTTAGTAGACTCACTCGACTGCTGAAGATGTGCAATAGATATTGCTAAAACCTATTCCCCAGTATGAGCCATAACAGATAAATATGTAGAATACACCTGA
Source organism: Adiantum capillus-veneris (assembly GCF_014529385.1). Classification (NCBI taxonomy): domain Eukaryota; kingdom Viridiplantae; phylum Streptophyta; class Polypodiopsida; order Polypodiales; family Pteridaceae; genus Adiantum; species Adiantum capillus-veneris. Next base: position 124,746,221 of record NC_140935.1, read on the forward strand.
TGACAATGTTAGATGTTTACTTTTTACTCGCAATCAGCTACTCTCAACAGTTGCTATACACTGGTTTGGTAAAGAGATGCTCGTATTATATAGACTGATTGATGACTGAACCCAATGGTTGTATTTAACAAGAAGAAAAGAGGCCTCGTCTAGTTTTGCTTTAGCTTCTGTCTCTAAATCTGTCCTAGTGAACGGAGCTTTTACCTTAGACTCTGAAGGGATTAAGTGTTATTGATTACTGGCGGTTTGTATCCAACCAAGATCGAGAGCACTAGCTCGTATAAAGACCGTATATCGGGTTTTTTAAAATATGGGCTTACATACACTTGCTATCTACTGCCACTTGCAAGTTAACACATAAATTGGTTAGATAGTTTGTTGTAGTGTTTTATTGTGTATGTGGGACCACCTTGTACATAAGGGAAAAATTACCTTGTATAAATCTCACCTGTATAAGATTTCGTATTCTCTGCAGTACCCTATTGTGTGTATCGCGCGCTGGCGTTCTGCCGCTTGTAAGGAATTCCCTGGCTTTCCTGAGCTGAGAGATTTTGGGAGCTCTCTTCTGGCTTCTCAGTCCCATATCTTGTGCTGAGTATGATCCCGGGGTGAAGGGTCTTGAAAGCCGGCCTCGATGGGGAAGCGTGCAGTCTTCATGCCCGTCTGTAGCGTGACATAATCTCACCTATAAATGGATCATAAGGTGAGCGCCTATGCTCACTTAGCACTGTGATTTGTGACCTCTGTGTTGCTTTCATTTCTGCGTTGCTGTGTGACTTCATCATGCCGAAAAAAAGTGATAAAGCTATCGTGGAGGCTTCGGCTTCAAACTTACAGGTCATATTTCTGTTGGTTTCTAAATTTTTTTAAAAAGGGGAGATATCGTAAATCGGATTCTGCATGTTTGCTTAACGGGAAGTAATGCTTCAAATTTATGATTGATATATTAATGAACATTGGTAAAATTTTACTGCTCTTGGATCTGTGCTTGAGGAATTGTTTGGACTGAGTATTGGATGAAAGTTGGGAATTATGGCTGGGGCATTTTGCTACCAGATGATTGTGACTCTAGTAGTTTACTATAGGGCAGCCGATTGGGATTTAATGTGATGAGGATGTTGATGATATACATATCAGTAAATGGTTGTTGATTTGAAAGCATTTAAAACTAAGAAATTTTAAAATCTTGAAAATGTCTGCTGACATGGCTTTTTTTGCCAGGGTTGTTGCTTACTAGTTATAATTTGCAGGTTATATTTCTGTTGGTTTCTAATTTTTAAAAAAAGGGGGGATACGGTTAATCGGATTCTGCCTGTTTTGGCTTGACGGGAATTAATGCTTCAAAATTATGATTGAGATATCAGTTAACACTGGTAAAATTTAACTGTTCTTTCAATTTGATCTGGTTCTTGAGGAATTGTTCGGACTGGTTACTGGTTGAATTCTGGAAATTATGGTTGGGGCAAAATGTTACCGGATGACCGTGACTCAAGCAGTTTACTGTAGGGCAACCTAGTGGGATGTAATGGGATGAAGATATTGAAGTTATGCATATCATTAAATGATTGTTGATTTGAAGCATTTAAAACTTGAAAATGTCTGCTGACATTGCTTTTTGCCAGGGTTGTTGCTTACTAGTTGTAATTCGGAGGCTAAAATGAAACTTTATAGGTTTTGTTGTAACTCACCAAAGGTAAGAAACCCAAAAAATGGTTAGCTCAAGGGTGACTTACTCCTTCTCGCTTGATTCTGTACTTGGAGTTATAAGTATTTACCAGCATGGATATGATTTTTTACTCTCTCCTGCTTACTATACAGACTGAAGGTAAGTAGTCTTGTTTTAATTTTTTAATAATAAACCCGATTCTGGAACCGATTTATCTAATATAGGGAATTATGGTATGTGTTTACCTCTGGACTGTTGGAAGATACGAGCCTCGTAGACTAAAGTTGAAGATTCCCGTATTATAAACATTTTGAAGGAACAAATTCCAGGTTCTATAAATTATGGTATTTTTGGGTTTTGATAAATCTGACTCGGCTGGATTGGAAATGAGAGCACTCTTGTTGATATATCTGTATGGCTGTATTGTGTTTGGAAGGCATTCTGTCTATTAAGGAAAGGGTAGTTTTGACTGACTGAGGATGCCGATTTCTTGAAGAAGGTAAGTATGAATCAGTTACTGCAGGGATTTGAATCGGGCTGATGGTTTTATAAAAATACATATAAAATATATATTGCTCAAAATTGGGAGCAGAGATTGTCGGATTCCATGATAAAGTTGTAAAACTAAAGGTTCGGTTTACGATGGGTACATTTACTGACCGCAGGCTGACTTTGTCCGTGGTGCTTATACCTAATGTCGTAAAAAGTCTAAAAAAAGACTCTGGCTGAACTGATAACGTTGTTCCGAGTTGTTGCCTAATTGGATAATGCTCGAAAAGCTGAAAATGACTTCGCATACCCTAATTTGGTGGAAATTGGTTATGTTTCTTCTCCCTCGTTTGTTTTTACCATAATACTTCACAAGATGGTGAATGTAATAGAAGGTCGGCTTGGCGAATCTCTGATTCAGCTTATCAAATGACTGCTTCTGGCTGTGACTGTTTTTTTCCTTGACTAATACAAATAAACTTTACAGCTTCTGACTCGCTTCGTATATGATATCTCGTATTTATGTGAACTTTTCTTAGCCTACCAGTATGCAATATCTACTACTGGTAGTTTATAGATGTTCTTGGCTTGATACGTTTACTTCGATTATATTTCGGAAGTTGTCTGGACTTGCTCTATTGACTGAGCTGTCTAAAAAACTATTGTATAATGTTTGGTTTTATTACGAACCTGGACAAAAGTTTGTCAGTCATTTTGGATTATAGCTTGAAAGAGCTTAGATCAAAAAATTAGTTAAGTATCTCTGGTTTATAAAAAATATATATATATTTGGAAAGTTTTTTGGATTAAGATCTGGTCCAAAAGTCAAATTTTTTTAGACTTCTCATTTCGAATTAGGTGCTATCCATAACTGAAATCTGGCCTTTAATGGCATTTACTTTGTAGTTCTCTCTTGTCTAAATTAGAAGGTAGTTCGTGTGTGGCTTGGATAATCTGCCTATAAAACCTACTAAGGTTTTGAATTTTTTTAAAGTTTTGAATCCTAAAATTAAAGAGCTACACTATGATGATTTCTCTTTCCGTATTGGATTGGCAATAATCCATGGATCTTTTTTATTAAAAACAAGATACGAGATATGAACTGTGTGTTTTTTTAAAAGTGACATGGATAACAACTGGGATGCCCAGCATCACCTGCGTACGGTCACGTGCTAACGAATTGTTTTCTTGTGGCTATGGGTGCAGGTGAGGGCTACCTTCTTTTAAAGCATTCAGTTCTAAGTTATTGATGACTATGGATGTTCGCTTAACTTGAAGCTACATTACTCCGAAGTTGGGGACGGCTTCACCCCTTGATTTACATTGATATCTTTACTGCCTTGTACAAAATTTATTTTCAACTACAAATAGATTATTGTACAATAAAATTGTATTGTCCTAGAATTAGTGGTCTGTGAACTGTAGTGTTCGTTTGCGTATATATAGGTTTATATATATGTATATATTTAGAACTGCTACACACACACACACACACACACACACACACACACACACACACACAAAGTCACATGCACAGAGAGGGGGGAAAGATGAGGGGGAGAGAGACCTGCATGCAAGAAAACCCACATGAACAATGTCATGCAAATCTCTCTCTCTCTCTCTCTCTCTCTCTCTCACACACACACACACACACACACACACACACACACACACACACACACACACACACACACACACACACACACACACAAAGACTCATGCACAAAGAGGGGGGAGAGATGAGAGAGAGAGAGAGGCCTGCTGCTCGTAATGCTCCTTCCAGTTGCAAGTAGTGACATGCTGCTACAATGCCTTTTTGACCTATAAGAATTTCGACGCTGCAAGGTTCAAGAAGCGTGTAGGAAGGGAGGGCGCTAGAAATGAGCTAGCGTGAAAATTTTAAGTTTGCATGAAATGAATCAACAAGTGGGAGGACAACTTAGTGCAATCATGATTTGGGGTGTGGAGGAGGTAGTGGATTTCCAAACAATCATAGCTTGAGTTGGGAAATTGCTATATCTCTAACCGCCTGCTATATAGCTATAATTTTTATTCCCTCAAATTTAAAAGTCCTAAGCTATTAGTAAATAGCAATTTAGCCAATTAGCATTCCACCATATTCTACCCAATTCATTGTAGACAAAAACCAAGGAAGAGTTTATTGCCTAATTATGTGTAAGTGTGTATATATGTGCATGAACTTCAAAGAATGTATTTGATTGTACGGGTAAAAAAAGGCTACTTAAGAACACTTAAAGATGATCTATCCTCAAAGATTTGGAAAGCCTCGAGCATCGTCACAAACACTTCAATTCTATGTTGCTTACAAGACCTTTGACCATCATGTAGTTGTGTGTGTGACCTTCGCTATATCAAGGGCCCCGCCATGCTGGCCAAGTCCTCTGAAATTCCATGTGTAGCTATGGAGGATTGCTTTTGGTGTCACCATGCCCCCCGATAAGTCCTCTTGGGACTCAAAGGTTGGCAACACAAACGTGTGCATTATTTCGACCTTCTAGATGGTACTCCATATTTAACTTGGACATTTGCCCAAGTTGGAGGTTAGTATAGTGGGCCTATGTTACTTCTGCTTATATCAAACGCCTTGTTGCAGTGTGAGATTTGCGCCAGTGCATCAAATATGCCACCATAGCATTGGCGAAGGCTATGTTCTCATAATTTCATAAAGCTAGAGCATGTGTGGGCAATCGTAGCATGGAATAGGAAAAGGTAACGTTGTAACTCCTTTTGAGGGGAAAAGAGTAATCAGGCCATGTGGGTTTTACAGGAGTTTCACCATGGGGGAGTCATTCAAAAACACTTGTTGCCGAGCGGCGTCTAGAGAACCTCGCCCATTTCTAGACTACAGGGAAAGAGGGAGCGCGTGTGTAATCGTGTGTAGCACTGTAGACTAGAGGCCGAGCTGTGGGTGCATTTTCTCTCTGGTCAATCGCTCAATCCAATGCATGTACCAGTGGCCGGGGGTGTGTGTGTTTGCCCGCATCTCTTATGATGATGATGATGCATATGCAACCCCCCTGACCAGACCCATCATCTCCTCGAACCCACCTAATAATCCTCCCTTCCCCCCTTCACCTTCCCATCCCCTTCGCTCCCTTCCCTCCCGATTTTCTGCCTCTCCTGTTGAATTGTTACCCCCCTCCCCTCGAGAATGTCATGATTCTTCCTCCCTTGCATCTGCGCACCTTTGTCCGGATGCAGGCCCCTCCCTCACGACACTATATTCTTCAGGCCCCCACAGCTTCCTCTTCGTAAGTCTTTGGGTTTCTCCTTCGAGCTCCTCGATCTATCCATGCCTGGTAGGCAGATAAAAGATGGCCCTCCTGTTGACCTTTCCTCCATGGCCTGCTAGAGTTTTTGGCTCTCTTTTCTACTGCGATGTCGAGAAACTGGTCTCATTGTCGGCTCTCCCGTTCACCATGGTGGTGCCAGCTGCGCCTTTTCTGTAGGATTTCTCCCTGCATGACTTAGATGGTCCCTTCGAGCCCGCACCGGCGTCCTGGAAGGCTCTTCTGTATGGGTTTGGTGCTTGATCTGTGACGTTATGGTTCTCCTACGACATTTTTTTCTGCAAGTGTCTTACAGTGGAGCTCAAGTCAGCGGATAGCGTCTGGTCTAGAAGGTGTGCTTTCATTCTTACTGTTTTTGTCCTTACTACACTTGTGCGCCCCGCTACACACACACACACACACACACACACAGAGAGAGAGAGAGAGAGAGAGAGAGAGAGAGAGAGAGAGAGAGTGCCGTGTTGTCCTAAGGTAATTAGGTAGCTCCAGAAGCACTCTTGCGTCTAAGTTTCTTCTGGAAAACTTGTCCGAGACACTAGAACTGTTGAGAGATTAAACGGTACAATTTTCTGTTACAACAACAACAAAAGAATGCCCTTGGTGAACAGTTGTCTGGGTGTCCTGTTACTGGTGAATTTGTGTCAGTGTGCATCGCCAACTCTGCACTGCACAGAATTCTACAGCTTTCCGGTTAGGATGAGTTGGATATTGCGGGTAATATGGGACTCTATTGGGTTTGGTTGCTGTCCATAGATTGTCAACACAGTAGTGCACAGCCATGTGTAGAGCAGGATCCTCCTTAAGCTCAGCCTCCTTGGTGTAACCATCAAAAAGCTGTATGCGTATATACTTATATTCTGGCACGATCTTGACCCTCAGAAGCTAAATTTAGAGTTAAGTCGATGCATGCTTCAAGCTTTCCGAGCAGCCTAGAGGATGGAGGTCTTCAGACGGGGATGTGCAATCTCATAGGATCACTCAGTGTAAGCATAGGGAAAGTTCGCAAGCAAGTTAGAGCCTTTGTAGCTTCCCGACGTGAGGATCTTTTAGTGTGAATGTGAATGCAGCTGTGTAGGATTCTCTCTCAAGGCATGGATTGGAGATTTGCCTAAGAAGTTTCAGTAAGGAGATTTCACTAATGCCCATCATGGAATGCTAGGTTTTTGAGGTTAAATTAGGTCATCCCCATAGTGAGTCATTTACACATGAAGCACCGGGAAAAGATTTATTTAGCCTTGGGTTTAAAGGACAAGTGTATTTTCAAGGCACCCTTATGTATTCAGGAGGTCTTTTGGGGTTTCAAACTAAAAAGCAGGAAAAACTTGTGCAGCTTAGTTGTCTGTGTTCTAACCTACTCGCAAGTTTATTTGTGGGTTTAGTTACTTTTTGCATTATTAGGTAGACACAGCGTTCCTGATTTATCTCTTTATGCGTCTTGCTTTGTGCACAACCAATCTAGAAGTTATCTTCATTGACTACGGTGTAGGAATGATGTGCTCAATTGCAAATATATCTTCACATTGCGTTGTTAATTTATGTTTGTTCCGTTCTAATGTCCTGGATGTGTATTTGTCTTTCATGGTAAGCTTCTCTTTGGGCTGTTGATAGCATGGTCTGGATCCTTAAATATCTAGCGTTGGCTTAGGAGGTTGGTAGTAATAGAAACACTTCAAGCACAGTGCACCTTTTTTTTATTCCTGACAATAGGAGATTTTACTATGTACATCACTGGATCAAGATATCCAGACAAAAGAACTTTTCTAGGGAATGTAACTCCATCGGCCGACAGGCTCGATGATATGAAAAGGGACAGTCCTTTGGACCAATAACTGTCAGCTAATTGGCCTATTTCTGAACACAGCTTGTGTGGAAATGAACTTCTACCTGCACAGAAAAAGTTTATCTTCAACAAAGTTTGCAAGCATAGTCATAGAATGTACATAGCGTGGCTTGTGAATTTTGGTTGACAAATGATATGCACTTGTTGGTTTGACATTAGAGTAGAAAAAATTGGACCCTCAGTCCTATAAGTATAAACAAGTTGGACACGGGTAAATTTTTGCAAACAAACTTCGAACTTAGCGGAGATTAGACTAGTCATTTACTGTCTCTTGTGTGTGTTCATGTATGTGCATCGCGGATGACTCAGACTTACCCAAACTCTTTACTAGATTGGAGGCTGTGCTCCCCTGTTAATCTATCACATCTCAACCGTTGATTTCCAATGTTATGAATGAATCTGTTAATATGAGGCTTTTGGTTTTGGTTGTTAGGCTGTTCAAAAGTCAGGGCTTTTTGCTACTGTTTCTGATTATTTCACTCAATCTTCCAGATTGGTTAGATTCTTTTTGGCATAAAGATGGCTTCAATGCTTCCTTATTATTGAGAAGGACTTGAACAAGAGATTTGGCTTTTAGGGGACACAAACCCAGAGGCTACAGATGTTTTATTGTATTACAGATGTTTTTTTGTATGGGCTTAGTGTGATAGCTTGGACGAGCAAAGGGTTTTTTCTTGAACTAGAAATAAAGGTTGTGTTGAATGCTTCTTACTTTTTTGGCCTGTGAACAAAGGAAGTTGCTTACAGTTGATTGTGTTTGATGACTGTAATTTTGTTACGCTACGGACATCTATGGCAGCTGCAAAAATTATGGGGTAGGGAATGTCCCATTCCTCATAATACCTGTGACCCTTTGGTGACCGGCGAAGGCCAGGAGCCATCGGGGAGCAGGTATTATGGGGGAATGGAAACACTAAGTGTCCATTCCCTCTGTTAAGGGCCCGGGGCAGGGGGGCCAACACCATTTGTTGAGGGAGGAGGCAGCACAACAGTGACCAGCACTGGCGGAGAAGCTTGCAGGTGCACTCAGTGGCGCTCTCGCTCAGTCGCGTTCAGCTTACTGCATAGAAGTCAGATTACAGAGCCAATGATTGGCTGCATGGACAATCATTACGCATTACGCATGCTGAGGTGTCAACACCTCATCACTTTCCGAGAGTTGACCTGCCGTTACCCCATTGGAGGCTCAAGGTTTGGATTCTGAGTGCTGACGTGCTGCAGATCTGATGCATGCAGTGCTGATTAAGAGCAGGAAACGCCTAGTTGGACGGCCAGGATGGCCTGCCCCCCGACCCCGGACCTTGACGGTTTAGAGTAGTGTCTATTATGGGTTACTTGACGAATGGTTTTGAAATGCCATCAGCTATGCAAGTAACAGTGCGGCTGTATAGATCGTAATGAGAGTAGCATTGGGCAAGGTGGCTGTAGTTCTTTGTGTCTGTGCTATGTATATATAGAGGCGATATCATTTTATCTTACAATTTAGGCATGAAATCATGCGTTTGGTTTATTATGTGGTTTTGGCTGATAGCCTGGGGCAATGCTCGTCAGTCTAAGCGACAAGTTTACCATTCATTAGTTCTGAATGCAATTCTTTTTTACAGTACTGATAAGTGGTATGTAGTTTATAACATTGCATTGTCTTCATTGCAAGATATTCCTCAAGCCACCAAGACACATTTGTTGTCGTTTATCTGATTTTCGTATCCACACTGTTGGTTGCCATGTGTGATTTGTTCAGGGCTATGCATGCCCTCATCGCGATTTTTATGTTGTTTGACTGATTCAGATGGAACAAAGTTATAAATTGTTCTTCCTGCTTTTTGTGTGGGTCTTTACAGAATAACATTCTCTACTGCTTTTATTCAACACAGGTTTAGCAAAGCATGCAGAAAGCACTCGGCCAAGCACATTTTCAGAGTCTGGATGAGCGCCATCCAAGTTGGAGGGCACCTGCAAGTATGACCGAGTCTCAGGATGCAGAGGCATTGAAACATCTAATCGAGTCCCCAGGATCAGGATCAGCATCGGAATTCTCTAGTAATCGGTTCCCCCGGAGTATTGTTTGGACTCCTTTGCCTATAGTTTCGTGGCTGGCTCCATTCTTGGGGCACGTGGGTGTATGCCGTGAAGATGGCATTATTGTGGATTTTGCTGGCTCTTACTATGTAAACATTGACAGTTTTGCATTCGGCGCAGCAGCGAGATTTGTTCATTTGGATGAACAACAGGTAAGCGTCATCAGCAACAGGGTTGTTAATCTGGAAAGTAGTGTCATCTTTATATCTTCCTTCTTAACTTAATGCATGCAAATTGCCTAATCACTTCTCTTTTCTCTGCAGTGCTGCTTCCCTCCTTATCTCTCGGGGCACACGTGTAAATCGGGCTTTGAGCATGCACAAGTGGGCACGGCGTTGTCGTGGGATGATGGACTTCGAAGCTGTATGCAGCATTTCCAACATAAGTCGTACAACCCCTTTACATGTAACTGCCATTCTTTTGTCTCTTGTTTCCTCAACAGGATTGCTTATCAAGGTTCCATAAAGTGGAGTGTGATCACCATTGTGCTGTTGGTCTTTATGAAAGGCCAGTGGGTTAGCAAATGGGCTGTAGCGAGGGCGTTCGCTCCTTTCACACTAGTGATGTGTTTGGGCTTGTTAGTAGCCGGCTGGCCTTTTTTAGCAGGCTTGGCCGTGTTTGATGTACTCCTGATTGGGTGGTTCAGTTTTGCAGCTTACATATGGACTGATCTTATTGATTGCTAACTAGGCAGAGGGAGAGAGAGAGAGACAGAGAGAGAGAGAGAGAGTGAGCATTCATATCCTGGCTCAAAAGTAGAGTCTAGGGCTTGGCTAAATCATGACATGGGTAGCTAGCCCATTTGATTACTTGTATATGCACACCAAGTTTTTCCGAAGAAAAAAAGGTGCTTCACTCAAATTAAAGCTTCCAAGGGACTGAATTTGTTGTTTATTGTCATTTGGACGTCTCAACTGTCGCTTATTGGGCATAATACTTGAGGTATTTAACTGTCATTTATTGCATGGAATACTCAAGATCAAGAAAAGTGGTGGTGGCGTTGACCACTGGCAGTATGAACAACAGTGTCTCGTGCTTACAAAAAGTAGTGGGTAATTTAATTCATACAAGGGATTTTGGTTTTTGGCCTTCTAAGTGAAGAAGATAGCTAGCATACATTTGACTTTTGCATTTGAAGCATTGGATGACTGGGTCCTTTTAAAAGATGGGCACTGGGTACCTTTCTTTATAGAAAGGCATGTTTTTTTTCCCCCCTTGCTAATGACAAAATGTCACAAGAATTACAAGTCAATAGTTTTAACTTGGTGACATTTTGGTGAAGAATATGAGAACATCTTGTAGCCAGTATGTGACCCTTAAAATCAGCTTCAAGTAAAAAATGCAAAGCTATACCCTTATCTAATCCCTTGTGACCCTGATATATATTTTAGTAACGAGTATCCCCTATGACTCATTTTCAAGTTTATTGGCCGGAATCTGCCAAGATTCCATTTCGTTTAGCCTTTAGCTTCCAAGTTGCCCATCGAAACTTGGTTACTTGGACTCGAACTGTCGTTGATTCAAACATTCTACATTTGCAGAGCAGGGCTAATCCATGTTGGTGAAGTATACGTTGCAGTCCCAAGCGTGTTTCATATTTATAAAAAAGAAACCCATGCCTCCCCTTGCCTGTGTGCACCTTTTGTCTGTTGTAACTACTACTCTGCCTTGCTCAGTCCGTGGCCAGATGTTCGCCTTCGTCACATGGTAGCCTTCCCATCATCCTTTTGTTTGCTGTCGAGTGGGGAATCTCCTCTGATTTGTCTCAAATAACTATATGCAGAATCGTAGCACGTTCTAGACATATTAGTGCAATACACCCACACTAGTATGGTTAAAGAATGAAAGTAGTAAACATTGAAGAGGTAGTCCTGGTAAGTTTCTTTCCAATAGAGTCGATGAATATTGGAGTCTTCTGTTGGTCCCTCTCCACTACTATTTGATTTAAGATATCGGTATGTTGGGTACTTATCCGTTCTATGCAAGATGTAGCCTAGTGGTTAAGGTGGATCTGCACCTGCATAGAGACTTAAGTTTGATGCTCAATGGCACCTTCCAAATTCCGATTGTACCTTAGGGCCGATTCAACTTACACAGTCCCTTATCATACTCAAATGTTGTCCTTGCCATGGTGTTCACACTGTGCTTTACAAAATTAAAATTTAAAAATGGACTTCGGCATTCTCTACATATGCAAAAAGCTAAATAAGATACCATGTTGCATATATCACTTGTGTTGTAAACAAATGTCTTATCATAGTGCTGAAAACAAAAAAATAGAAGTGTGCCTAGTGATCCTTAAAGCTAGAGTCTTAACTCCCAAACTTGAAAGTGCATTAAATGTGACCTGTCTCCTCGAGGCTCAAGCGCTATCTCCTTACTATCTCATATAAGAGAACTTTGTAGCTTGTAGATTGCTCACACTTTGACAACTTCTACCAACAAGCAGCGACGAGCAATACCATCGCCCCCCCCCGTCGGGCTGGTGGTCCCTGCCTAGCTAGGTATGCTGTGCCTCCCTCACAAAAGCTCATGATGTTTAGTTAAGTGATGATGTGGGAATTATTGTGAGAATTTGTTCAAAACTTCTTGTGTATTCAGTCCATAAACAAGCTTTTTACAAGGAAGCTCGAAACCCATACATCAAATGAGCACAACTATGTGACACTTTAATGCCGATCGAAACCAAGCAAGGATCAAATCTTACTAAAGCTCAACAAGACCAACTCAAAAGAGACCATGGAGAAGCCAAACCCCCAACTTCAAAGTTGGATGGTCACCAACCTACAACAAGAAATCCCCAACTCCAAAGCTGAACGGTCATCAACGCCTACAGTCGAAAACCCCCAACTCCAAAGCTGCACAATCACCAATTTGCAAAGGAAGCACACAAGTTTTCGATGCAGAATTTGTCACCGGATCGAAAGAAATGCATTTTGCAGTTGAAAAAACATGAGTTTGATGGTCAGGATTATCTCTTGTGCACGTGAATAATCCACTCACCCACAAAGTCGTTACCTTAGCTCATGATTGTTTGTTACTTTTTGGCTTGCCAAAGATGGAGCCTTAGTGATGACTCTTCTTTTTGCTTAGCTAAAATTCCAAATGACAATTGGTTTTAATGGGCTATATTGTTGAGTACCTTTTCTATTGCTAACTAAAAATAAGAATTTAAAATTTCGATCCAAGAAAAGGGTGATTCAAATTGGTCTTTCAAGTTAGTGGCCATTTAAATGATGGTTCAAGTTCTTTTCTCTAACAGTCCTTCTTGACCTGCCCAAAGGACTGCTAGAGTATCTTTTTTGGTGTGCCCAAAAGACAAAGGTCTTAGAGGTGACTTCTCTTTTTCTTGGCTAAAAATATCAACTTTTAATAAATAAATAAATTTTGAGAGAGATTTTCATTGGTTGAATGAGGCGATATTTAGAAAGAGAAGTGTGTATAAGCAATGATGCTAAATTTACCATTGGTGATATATTGAAGATTTACATACGTAATGGATATTTTTGGAGCCCAGTCCCCTTGCCCACTAGAGTAGTAGTAGCATTTAGATATAAATTTAAATTCAAAATTAGGTGGTCACACTAAGCAAGGAAATAGAAAAATGCTTATTGGCTTCACCCTAAATTTAAGAAAAGAAGACCGTGTAGCTATAAGGAAGGAAAACACTTTTACTATATTAAAGTTAAGAAAGCGTGTGGAGCTACAAAGAAAGAAAAACATCTTTTATTTTGAATTCTGTCTAGTGATGCTCCTAAAATCAAATTCACTTTCTTCTTCTACTACTACTACTGGGTCTACTCTTGCGCTTACATTAATTAATTAGTCACGAAGATCCCCAAAGAATTTTAGCACTCAAATGCAAAATAAGCCGAGATGTCGCCATCAGCTTTTTTGTACCTCCTTTCTACTGCTCTGCCCCCGTCCCCTCCCCGCCCTCCTGTGCGCTGTTTTGTTCTGAAGAACCCATCATCACAATGCCCCCCCCCCCCCCCCCCCCACAACACCCTTCCGGCCCCCCAAATCACAAAATGCCAGCTATTCTGCCTCGCGCTAAACGACGCTCCTGCTGCCGTCTGCCTCGCTATTCCTTTGCCACACCAATCAACACACAAAGCGATCCCGCATCAGCCCAAGCTGACTCTCGCATCGCTTGTCGTGCAGCAGAGACAGGCAATGCATTCCTCGGCAAATAGAGCAACGCCTCCACTCTCAACCCAATGTCTGGCTTGAGAGACGAGGGCGAGAGCGAATGAAACCAAGCATTGCGATGTCCCTCTCTCCACCTTGGCTCACACTTGGCATCACTCCCACCCCTCTCCACATAAGCCTGCCACCTAGCTCCGCCTTCCCATTTTCTCCCTACTCAAGCAACAGAATCTCCATAGATTCTTGCTAATGAACAAATGAAAAAGTCGTTTTCGGGACCTACTCGGATAGTTTTAGCAACAAATACCATTAATCTATATTTATCTATCTAACTATTATAATGGAGAGAGGGCATCTGGGAGATGCAATGAAAGCGCCACATGGAAGATAGAGAGAGAAGGCGAGGTTGAACCCACAAAATTGTCTCAATGTATATATAATTTAGAAACGGTTTCTATGAAATGCCAAATTTGATGTTGTTTCAAAACTACAGTAGAACGAGAATATTGAGAAGCAACCTTCGAGTCTCCTCTCCCCCCCCCCCCCCCCCCCCCCCCCCCCCCCCCCCCCCCAAAGGACTTAGGCCCATGGGTATTCTATTGCACTTGTGGCTTGGAGCACCTCTCATGGTGCGCCCCCCCCTTAACAAGTGTATGTGGTATGTGTACTTGCCAAGAAGAGTCCAAGAGAAGTGGGGGCAAGTTCGCCAAGGAACCAATTGAGCCAAAGGGAAAGAACAATGCAACGCAAAATTTTCCCAAGGCTAACAACAACAATGACAAGGGAAAGACGAAAGAAAAGGGCTACAAAGGTAAAAATAAACATTTTCTTGAAGAGGTTGAATGTTATCGTAAAGATAACAAGTGTTTTAAGTGTGGAGAGCAAGGTTGTATTTCCCATGTATGTCCCAAGAGAAGCGAATGTAATGACCCTCCTAGATCCACCATGGTGGAAGCTCTAAAAAATGAAGGCCATTGCACAGAAGCACCACTCTCTTATGCTTGGAAAAAATAAGAGAGCATGACGCTGTCATATATGTCTATTGAGCTAGCTACCGAGCTAGGAATTCATGACTTTGAGATGGGAGATGTGATATAAGGAGATGGAGCTTTCAAAGGGCAAGAGGTCTCACTCACGCCGCTGATTGGGAAGCTAAGCCTCCATGTGAAAAGTTATGTCAACAAGGAGGATTTATTCATCCCTCCACTCAAGCATGAAGATGTTATCTTAGGAGCACCATGGTTTGACCGCATGGCTGCCACTATGAAGTTTCTAGAGAAAAAAGTCCTCTTTTGCTATCGAGGCAAGGATGTTGTGCTTGATGTTATTAGTGCGAGCAACACTATACCGCTTGTACAAACTAAAAATTTAGACAAAGTAATAAAAAGATCTCTTTTTTGTTACATGGTTTTTGTCAAGGAGTCTAAGAAAGATACATATGTTCCTAATGAAGTTAAAAAATGAAACTAAAGAGGAATTAGAACTTTCTAGTTTCTAAATGAGTTTCAAAATTTGTTTACGAATGACATTTCTAGGGAATTACCTCCCACAAGGGGACAATATGATCATTCCATAGAACTTCTATCTGGTAGCTCACCTCCTAATAAGCCTCCTTATCAAGTCTCACCGGCTCAACAAGGGAGATTATGAGGTAAGTAAATGAGCTTGTGGAGAAAGGGATAGTTAGAGGCCTACTTCATCTCCATTTGTTCTTCCGTTCTACTAGTACAAAAAAAAAAAAATGGTGCTTAAAGAATGTGTGTGGACTATCCAGCACTTAATCGGACAACCATAAAGAATAGATTTCATGTTCCAGGATAGAAGATCTTTTCAATAAGGTACAAGGCTATACCTAATTTAGTAGAATAGATCTCAAAAGTGGATATCACGAGATAAGGATAATATTTGAAGACAATAATAAGACAACCTTTCAGACAACTTTTGGCCTATATGAATTCTTGGTACTGCCTTTTGGACTTACCAATGCACCGGCTACCTTCAATTGAGTGATGGAAAGGCTCTTTAGACCTCATCAAAGCTTCACGGGAGTGTTCTTTGACAACATTATCATCTACTTGAAATCTATTGAAGATGAGAGGCAATAAGCTTTACATTCATAAAAAAAAAGTGAATTTTTCTTAAAAGAGATTCAGAATTTAGCTCATATTATCTCTCAAGTAGGAAACCGAATGGACCCTACAAAGTTGGAGATAATAAAAGAATGGCCTATACCAATGAATCTACATAAGTTGAGAAGCTTTATAGGAATACGTGCATACTATAAACGCTTCATAGAAAAATTCTCATTCTCAGCAGGCCCATTGTATGATTTGGCTAAGAAGAATGTTAAATTTATATGGATTGCAAAAGAGAATGAAGCTTTTGAAAATTTAAAGGCAAAGCTTATCTCTCAACCCATTCTAATATTACTAGACCTTTCAAATCCTTTTGAGGTCCAGTCTGATGCTTGTGGACAATGCCTTAGAGCTGTTTTGCTTAAAGAAGGGAATGCCATAGTATATGAAAGTAGGAGATTGGACAACTCAGAAAAGAATCTAAGGACATACGCGAAAGAGATCTTACATGTCCTAGATTCTTGGAAGCATTATCTCCTAGTCACTCCATTTGTTTTGTGCACAAACCATCAAAGTATTAAATACTTTTTGATGCAAACTAAATTGAGTGATAAGCAAATGAGATGGGCAAACACTCTCTCAAAATTTAATTTATATATAAGCACAACCAAGTGGCCGATGCACTTTCACGGAGGCCAAGAGTGAATGCTGTATCAATAGCTACTCACAATGATCTATCCTCTATGATAGATGAGTATGCTACGGATCCAGACTTCAAGGATGTAATGTCGGCTATTGGACTAGGGAAGAAAGAGGAACCATACAATGTACAAGATGGTTATCTTCTCAATGGCAATAGGCTATGCGATGCTCATAATTTATGTGAAAAGGTTATGTATGAATCTTTGTTCCACCTTATGCGGGACATAGAGGGATTCAAGCTACTCTCAAGGCAATAGAGATGTACTTCTATTAGCCAACAATAAAGGCAGACATACTGAATTATGTTGCCAAATGCATTGTATGTCAAAAGACAAAGTATGATAGAGGGAAGCTGCCTGGCTTGGTTTAGTCATTGCCTATACCTGATTCCCCATGGGGAAGTATATCCATGGAATTGATCTTTGGATTACCCAAGTCCATGCATGGGAACATAGGAATATGGACAATAGTAGACCGGTTTAGCAAGCAAGCGCATTTCACACCGGTCAAAAAGACTATTAAAGAACACCATATGGAAATCCTCTTTATCTATCATGGCTTACCAATGTCTACAGTATCTGATAGAGATCCAAGAATGACTAGCAATTTTTGGAAAGGTCTCTTTGCAAATTTGGGTACTAAGTTGAATTTCTCCTCGGCCTATCATCTCACAAATATATGACAAAAAGTGAGATAGAAAATTCAACTATCATTGATCTACTTAAAGCCTACTAGTATATGACCCCTGTGTTGCTTCGGCCAAGAGGAAGCAAGGCCCAACTCTAATTGCCCCTCCTCTAAGGTGATAATTTTTAAAACGTTACGTATGCATCCTTGAGCTGGTCATAATTATATCCATTCTTCATTATCAAATAAAATGATCCTTCTAAGCTCTAATAAGGTTTTCCACTTGACTATCTATAGTCACATCTTATGTAGAAGAATGGAAGAGAACAGAAAGCTGGGAAACAAGGACAATGGATTTGGATATTTTTGGCTACAGGCTTTGATGGATTCACTATCTATATTTTGTTTTTAGATTGGCATGTATTATGTGGTCTTTCCTTGTCTATAAATCGGATTCTTGATCACATCCATTGTAGTCTTTGAGTCTGCTGGTTTTAGTTTGTAGGTTAATTCAAAATTACTTATCCTTGTGTAATGATTTTGATTCTTCTAATTTCAGGAATATTTTACCTATAAACGAACTACTCTTGGATGGACGGTTTGTTTGAGGTATCCATGTAAACTGGTTAAAACATGGAACACTTCTATGAAGAATGACTATGAATGGAATCCATACTATTCTCTACTTGGCAAACAAATTTCTAAAACTTTGACTAGAGTATAATCCTCTCTGTTAACAACGTCACTTATAGCTCCGATGAGGCTCATGAATTTTGTCATATGATACAACTCTTTGGCTTCAAACTTGACTATTCTATTCTCATCAACTTGATGAGGCAATAGGCCCATACTCAATGGGCCTATTGCCGACTCATTGAATTTGGTGCCTGGTTTAGGACGCGCGCACACACACACACACACACACACACACACACACACACACACACACACACACACACACACACACACACATCACTTTCATATGTGGCTTACTGTTTTGAGACTGGATACTTACGGATATTTAACACTACATGGATGGTAGGTATAAGTTAGAAAGGTTGTAAGTAGGACATGGATAACAACTGATAGGTTCATTGACACCTGTAATACATATTCAAGGCTAATGAATCTATTGTCTTGTTTATATGGAGGAAGGTGAGGATTCTATCTTTACTTAGGATCTTTTTGGCTAAGCTCCTATCCATCACTATCGAACCCGGCCTCTTTTACTTCAGAATAACTTGTTTTTGACTATCTTACGTACAAAACACTAGAATGATACCTCATTCTCACTATGATGTACAAAAATGAATTAAAGATTGAGTTGTTTTTGTGCTAATCATTGTCCTTTGTCTAAAGCCAAATGTCTTTTGAACTTTATGTCCTTTTGTGTATAAGCATAATTCTAAAAACAAACACACACACACACACACACACACACACACGCACACGCACACGCACACGCGTGCGCGTGCACACACACACGCACACGCGCGCGCGTGCACACACACACACACACTTCTAAGTATTGATATAATTGTAGCTCTACACCAGATCAAGACCAACTTACAAACTAAGTCTCACTGCATGACAGAATTGGGAAATTTTTTCCACCCAAAAAAAATCGTCGGGGATGGGCGATTACTATGTATGCGTAGCAATCCAAGACCCCTTTTGACTAGAACTTAAATTCTCCTCTTAAAGTGCATCCGCTTAATCTTGGTGGGATAAACCCATTCATTAGAAGAGCTTAAACTCTAAATCCCCATGTGATGGGGCTCTTCACTAGGCACTTGGCCTCCCCTGGTAAAATCTATGAGTAAAAACGTTTCCTTAAATGGGGAGCCTGGCTCATTTATGTGACACATCATTAAAGGCGTGTGTGCACTCTTCACCTCCACTCCCTACCTCACTCCCGAGAAGCTCTCTCTTTGCTATACATGAGCACCGACTGAGTGTAGTGCTCCTCCTCTCTCCCACCGAGGTTACCATGGTGACTGCCGCCTGTATCATAATACCTTGGGATTCTGGCGTGTTTATGAACGAACGTGGAAGGGATTATCCTTGCTAGCACTACTGAGTGAATCCATCAAAGGTGTTCCACTATTTAAACAAGGTGAGGGATGCTCTATGCCCCTCACTTGGCCTTGTCCTTTGCGTACTATGTATGTATGTGAAAGGGAGTTTTTTTGAGGGCTTCCTCTGCTCGACTGACTATTGTATAGCTATGGAATTAGTGGAACATGGGGACACTTCTTAGGTCGATGGCTTACCAGAAACTTCTCATTTTTTATTTCAAGCATAGGACTTGCTCTCACTTGGGTGGTGATGTGACTGAGTTGGGCTCTATTTTTTACGCTGCACTGTCTGGTTTTATATGGTGGATGTTAATATACTTTGGTTTGCAAAAACCCATCTTTTACCTATGCAATTATGGTTGGAATTGTTTGGTATGTGGTTTTATTGGCTACGAACAGTAGACCAGCCCATTCAACTCACGTTTTTTTCGTTTTTTCTGGCTTTTCACTATATTAAACGACTTTGTTATATTGAGCTGTATGCCAGACAATGGGCTTGAATATTTAGGTGGGTTAATAAACCTATAGTTGGATTTCAAGGCTCTTGCAGAATTACTACCTTAAAACTCTATACATAAACCATTTTTTGACAGGTATTGGCTCGATATGATACTGGTTACGACAAAGATTTGGCTTGGGCTAAAAAACATGCTGCCTGAGTTGGTAAGGGAAGAGTGGGTGGTTAGACCCTTGTTTTTTGCAAGCTTAAACTAATGTATAGGTATATTTGGATACTCGCGACCCCAAAGGCACCAATCACATATATTTTGGGTTTTTTTGAGTGTAGTGAATTGGCGTACTATTTGTGTCATTTTCTTGCTATGGGTGGCTGTTGTTACATCTAATGTCGTGATGTGTTGCTAATGTAATGATGATGCCTCCTTTGGGGTATTGTACTTCTCACTAGGGTTTTGATCATACTACACATTTTCATGGTTTATTTCAAAATTAGGCTTGCAGGTTTATTTTGGCTTGATATGCTTACCTGAGCTTGATACCCGAACCAAACAAAAGACATATATGGTTCATCTAGGGACACATCTAATGATGAAGTTTAGGCTACTATAGTCTTCCTGATGGCCTTTTGAATAGAGGAGGTAAGTGGGATACCGCGTACACTTGGTTGAGCAAGAAGTGTTGTATAAATCGCTTTTGCTACATCAACAAAGAGCGGGACAACCTTGCAAAATGTTTATTATGTTATATGGTTGGGATATAGGTACAATATATCTTTGGGCTTATAAATGGTTTTAGGACACTTGGTTTGGAAGGGGTGGTGGCCTTCCAATCAAAATGATATGTATGTTAATATCTATTTAAGGTCTAATAAACATAGGGCTATATAAAAACCTTACATATAACTAATGCCATAATTCAAAAGGATAATGGCTTGTTTATAAACATTAAAATGAACTTAAAAAAAAACACCTTGTACTTTACAAAATTGAGTTACATATACACTTTGAACATTTGTTTTAAGTTAAAAAAGTTGTAAGTTGGACATGGATATCAACTAATATAGTCTGTTATCACTTGTAAAACACATCCAAAGCTAACATGCTTGTTGTCTTGTTTGGATGGATGCAGGTGAGGACTCTATCCTTTCCTGGAATTTTTTTTTGGCTTAAAGAAAATGTTTGTCCTTGACATACCAGGCTCTTGTCATTTCATTGAACATACACCGCACTTCTACACTAGGATGAGACCTCATTCTTATAGCAATGTACAAAAATAGTTCTAAGACTGAGTTATCTTTGTACTAATCATCGTCACTTGCCTAAAGCGAGCCGTTCTTTGAACTGAAATGTTCATTTATGTTGTATTAGTTAAGTAAAACACCTACACACCTGTCCTATACATAAGGCTTTCCCAGTTCTTTAGGAAACAAGGACGCTGGCTTTAGGATTTTGCCTGAATTATAGTGCTAAGTTGGACCCACTGTCTATAATTCCTATTTAGGTTGGTTGGTGTTAGGTGGTCCTTCGTAGACTATAATTTTGGATACCTGCTCACGACTATCATAGTTGTTTTGACTTTGCCGGTTTAAGTGTTGCAAGTCCAGCCTACAATACTAACCTATACTTTCTATAAACTTTTAGGATCACACACTTTAAATTGACTGCTTGCATCAAGATAATCCACGACACATAGACAAAACGTTTAGAACAAATTAGATTTTACTTAAAGGACCATCCTCCTAAAAAAGCCCTGGCTACTAGAACTAGACCTTTCCTCTCTAGAAAGGCCAAGAGCATTGTAACCTCGTACCCTAAGCAATCTATTTCTAATTGAGCATTTTGTCTATAGCAGACCCTTGCTCCAAAAAACCCATATCTTGCCATAACAGCTTTACTTATCTGCTTAACCGACCTTGTCAGTTCTCTTCGATTGGAGAAGACAATCCTACTAGACTTAACTAAATTAGTTCAACAATGTTTTCTTTAGAAGATCTCTTTTCTACCGCACAAATGGCTGTCCACTAACAGTACTTGGATCACACCGCACATCGGACTTCAATTTCAAAAACTCACATAATTGGTTCATCGTAGGGCTTGATAAAAGTGCCAATTGTCCTACTCTTATGTGCAAAAGCTTGGCTTGGAAAGCATCACATTTTCAAATATCTGGAAGTGAGTTCACGTTGCTTAGCCATTCCCCTAGTATGATTACTCATAAGATCACTAAGCACCTTAATAATATTGGATATTCTCTTAAGATAGTCAAGCTCCCAATGTTGTTTCCCACATATAAATATCATAAACATAAATTCAGATAGATATCTAATGCCTCAAATGGAATATTCACCAACATTACTAAAGATAGCACCCTTTGCCTTGACCTTATACTTTTTGACTTTGAATCAATGTGTGCAACTAAGCAAAAAATTTGTTCAAACTTCCTCAAGATAGATTATAACCCCTTTTGGCTAGTAAAAACTTCAGTGAAGTGACTCTCAACTTAACTAGACAAATATTTCATCTCTTTACTGCAGATATCACTCAATGCTATGAAAATATACCCATGAACGGGAAATCGGGGTTGAAGTATATTCGAATAAAGATGATCGGATAGCATTTAAGAACGCTAAGGAAAAAGGATTTTTTAACATCTCCCTCTTAAGTAAACCAAGATGGATTCAAAAACCCCACTCATCTTGCAACTACCACTTTAATGAGGAAGGAAGCCCTAAAAAAAACTCCCTTTCACATACATACACAATACACAAAGGACAAGCCTAAGTGAGGGGCATAGAGCGTCCATCACCTTGTTTAAATAGTGGAGCACCTTCGATGGATGCACTCAGTAGCGCTAGCAAGGAGAATCCCTTCCACATTCTTTCATAAACACACAAAAATCTCAAGGTATTATGATACAGGCGGCAATCGCCATGGTAACCTCAGTGGGAGAGAGAAGGAGCACTACACTCAGTCGTGCGCATGTATAGGAGAGAGAGAGAGTTTCTTGAGAGCGAGGCAAGGAGTGGAACATGAAGAGTGAACACACGCCAGTAATGTTGTGTCACATCAATGAGCCAGGCTTCCCATTTGGGGAAACATTTTTACTCTTGGATTTTACGAGCGGAGGCCAAGTGCCTAGTGATGGGCCCCATCACTAGGCCCCATCATATGGGGATTTAGAGTTCAAGTTTTTCTAGTGAAGGGGTTTATCCCATCGCCTAGTGATGGGCCTCATCATATGGGGATTTAGAGTTTAAGCTTTTCTAGTGAAGGGGTTTATCCTCGCAGATGCGCTTTAAGGAAAGAATTTAAGTTCTAGTCAGAAGGGGTCCTGGATTGCTATGCATATAGCGTAGTTGCCCGTTCTAGAAGGGGTTTTTGGGGGGAAAAAATCCCCGATTCTGTTAGGCCATGAGACATAGTTTGTAAGCTAGCCTTGGTCCGGTGTAGAGCTACAATTCTATTGGTACTTAAAAGTGGTGTAGAGCTACAATTCTATTAGTACTTAAAAGTGTAAGTGTGTGTGTGTGTGTACCTACCCTATCCCAGGCACCATACACAATGGGTCGGCAGTAGGCCCATTGTGCATGGGCCTACTGCCTAATTAAAGAGATGAGATTAGAGCGGCAAAATTGCAAGCCAGGTTAGTCATTTTGGGAAATAGTTTTGATGATTGTAGCAATTAGATCATTCTTCCTAAATCCATTAAAACAAAATTTGTGTATAAGAAGCCTAATGTCTTTCAAAGCTAAGAAAGCAGTTGGAGGATGAATACAAGATCAAGTAAAGGAGGCTCATGCATGTAGCTGCTTTATGAGGTCTATTACATTTCTTTTTTATAAACTCAATGGAAGAGATATTCAAAAGATCTCTTTTTGAGGTGAAATGATAATCATAGCTGCGATTACAGGGGTTATGTAGCATAACTTTAAAGTTAGGGATTGAGCAAAGGTGGAAAAGAAACCAGAGGATGTAGTGAAATCTTCACCATAAGTTGGTTCAATTTTAAGGCAGTTTGGGTAGATGAGGTTAATCTCCTTTGAAAAAGATCTATTATTGAGGCTTAGAATTTCATCCATGTATATGTAAGTCTGCTTAAACAGGGAGAATTTGTGACAGTTATCCTTATCTTTCAAGGTTTTGAGAAACCATTTGTATTCAAAGAAAGCTAATATAAATTACACATCAGGGGTGAGCATGAAAAACGCATAGGGATTCCAAGGCTTTGATTAAAATATTGGCCTCGGAAGTTGATAGAACAATTGTCAAGAATCCAAGTAATGCAATATAGCAGTCAACTGACTACTGTACAGCTATGGAATTAGTGGAACATGGGGATACTTCTTAGGTTGATGGCTTACCAGAAACTTCTCATTTTTTATTTCAAGCATAGGACCTTCTCTCACTTGGGTGGTGATGTGACTGAGTTGGGCTCTATTTTTTACGCTGCACTGCCTGGTTTTATATGGTGGATGTTAATATACCTTGGTTTGCACGAACCCATCTTTTACCTATGCAATTATGGTTCGTATTGTTTGGTATGGGGTTTTATTGGCTACGAACAGTAGATCAACCTGGTCAACTCACATTATTTTTGTTCTCTCTAGATTTTTAATGTATTAAACGACTTTGTTATACTGAGTTGTACGCCAGACAATGGGCTTGAATATTTAGGTGGGGTAAAAAACCTGTGGTTGGCTTTCAAGGCTCTTGTAGGATTACTATCTTAAAACTCTATAAATAAACCGTTTTTTGATAGGTATTGGCTCGATATGATAAGTGGTTACGACATAGAATTTGACTTGAGTAAAAAAAACATGATGTCTAAGTTGGTAAGGGAAGAGTGGGTGTTTAGACCCTTGTTGTTTGCAAGCTTAAACTACTGTATAGGTATCTTTGGATACTGTTGCCCAAATAGCACCAATCACATGTACTTTGGGTTTTCTGAGTGTAGGGAATTGGCATACTTTATGTGTAATTTTTTTTGCTATGGGTGGCTACTATGGTCTGCTTTATGGCCTTTTGAATAGAGGCAGTAAGTGGGATACCGTGACACTTGGTTGAGCTAGAAGTGTTGTTTAAATTGCTTTTGCTACATCAAGAAAGAGCGAGACAACCTTGCAAAAAGTTTATGATGTTTTATGGCTGGGATATAGGTACAAAATATCTTTGGGCTTATAAATGGTATTAGGACGCTTGGTTCAGAAGGGGTGGTGGCCTTCGGATCAGAATGATATGTATGTTAATATCTATTTAAGGTCTAATAAAAATAGGGCTATATAGAAAACTTACATATAATTACTACCATAATTCAAAAGGATAATGAATTGTTTACAAGCATTAAAATGAACTTAAAAACACACACACCTTGTATTGTACAAAATTCGATTACATATACACTTTGAACATTTGTTTTAAGTTAAAAAATTTGTAAGTTGGACATGGATAACAACTGATATAGTTCGTTGACACTTGTAAAATGCATTAAGGCTAACATGCTTGTTGTCCTGTTTAGCTGGATGTAAGTGAGGACCCTATCCTTTCTTGGAAATTTTTGGCTTAAAGCAAATGTCTGTCCTTGACATACCAGGCTCTTGTCATTTCATGATACATACACTACTCTTCTACACTAGGATGAAACCTTATTCTTATAGCAACATAGAAAACTAGTTCTAAGATTGAGTTAATTTTCTACTAATCATTGTCACTTGTCTAAAGCGAGCTGTCTTTTGAACTGAAACGTTCATTTATGTTGCATTATTTAAGTACAACAATTACAAACATATGCACACCCACACAAGCTAAGGCTGCAATGGATCATGTTATCTCTCTCTCTATCTCTCTCTCTCTCTCTCTCTCTCTCTCACACACACACACACACACACACACACACACACACACAGACTCTCTCTGTCTCTCTCTCTCTCTCTCTCTCTCTCTCTCTCTCTCTCACACACACACACACACACACACACACACACACACACACACACACACACACACACACACACACACACACACACACACACACACACACACACACACACACACACACACAATTACATGAGTCCTTTCTCATGCTTCACCACTTAAATTGGACAGAAAAAGCTTGGCTGGTTTTTTATTAAAAAACCCTTCCCTTTTTTCACCTCTACATCTGTATTAAACCATCCATTACATGATCACACAAGCAGCTGTCACAGTAATAACATGTGTTCGGACGCTCGGCCAAAGGTAAGATACGGGGAGTCATGACTACACCATATTCCGTGGTGCGTGGTGTGCTGTTAAATGTATCCTCTGAGTGGCTCTCCATAACTGTGATACAAGAAAATCTTAGGTGTGGAAGAAACTGCGCTAGCAGATTTAAGCGTTCGGAAAACCCTTGCTTCATTGAATGCTCTACATAATAATATTGTGGCCCTATGCCCATGGCTTTAGTTACCATCGCCAGACGGATATTGTTACTAAAATGCTCTCGACCCCAAAGGGTCACCCGCATCACTCTGTCCTGATATGTCCACCACTTTGTCTGACTAACAATTGTTCCTAATTGTGGAAATAAATGACGCTCATAAGGGAGTAGTGTGGTTCTCGTAGTAGAATCACTTGACTGCTGGAGATGTGCAATGGTTATGGCTAAAACCTGATCTTGATTATAAGTCATAACATATAATATGTATGACACACCTTATGACAAAGTAAGCTGTTGGCTGTAAACTCTTGGAAAGCTACTCAAGATAGATACTGTGCACTAGACTTAAAAAAAATTAAAAATGTTCGTCTTTTATATACCTACATTGATACCTGAACCAAATGGGTATGGGTACGAATTACCCAACTAATTGACATCTCTATTACATTATCTCACCTCTTAGTGATTGGCGTATGTCTACTCTCGTAATTTGCCCAATTGGATAGCTTACTCACTATAGTCTCATTTGAGATATAGGTCTTATGGGTAATTGATTGTTTACGTCCATCCAGTGCTAGGGGCAATAGTTCTTAAGTAATTATATGGACCGCGTATCGACCTCGCAAAAGCATGCAAAAAAACCTTGCTATCTACTGCCATATTGATAAGTGTGGCTCATAAAAAGGTTTTTTTAAAATATGTTTTTGATACTATTTTTTTTTCTTGTTTTTGCATTGGGAACAAATAGGTCTTTACCTATTTTTCACCCTAATAATGCATGACACTTTTATTAGGTGGCGTTTGAGTACTCCTCTGCAATGCTTTTCCTGTAAATGCTTGTTGCACGTTAGCTTCTGCATACGGTGAGTGGGTTTGCAGGCGGGTGCTGTAACGAATGGGTCTCAAGGTTGGCTTTTCTGATCCAGATCTTGTGCTGAGTGAAATCCCTGGAAATAGGGTCTTTAAGGCCGACCTAGATGACGGGAATACCTGGCTGAATGTGGGTCCCTTCTGCTACGGAGTGGCATCATCATATATAAAACCCTCATAAGGTGAGTACTTTACTCACTTGGCATCGTGTTCTGTGACTACTGTTGTGCATTCAAATCTGGTTTGCTGTTGTGACTTCAACATGCCAAAAAAATACTGAGAAAGTGTTGATGGAATCGTCTTCATCTCCAAGTCTACAGGTTAACTATTTATTCGGTTCTCTTGAAGCCTTAAAAACATTGTGAGCTCGACTGTTTTGCCAAAATGAAGGTGCTTCAAATAGATAAATTGTAATGTTTTAAGCAGAGGTTAATTAGAAAGTTTTTTCAAATAACTCTATGGTTCTGGGAAGTTGGTTTAACTGGTTTACTTGAAGAAATGGAGGAACTTTTTTTGTTGCTAAGGGTTGCCAGATCTTGAGACTATTATGTGGTGTCACCGGTTGGTTACTGTGGTACAACAAGTTATGGGAAAATTGGGTGAGGTTTTTTGAGCATCTCATATCCGAAGAATGTGAAGTTTCTCTTAAGATGCTTAAAACTTGAAAGCTTTTTGCCTACAGACATGTTTTGCCCGGTTGATTACCAGTTACAGCTTGTAACTTATGGATGCTGGATGCATCTTGCCTTTAATGGGTTGGGTCACCAACTTTATAAAGTCCTAAGCATGGCTATTTCTAATCTGCTCTTTACTTACTCTCATTGTATTAGTGGGTAGGAGAATGATTGCATACCTGCATGATGATGTGTGGAAAAATATAAAAATGGTTTCTCCAACTTAATGTGTAGAGTTCGAATGAAATGATGATGGTATATTTTGTACTCGCTATTATGTGTGATGGTCCTTTTTACTAAGCCGGTGAATGTCTGTGCCTTTTTTTTTGTTGTTGGCTGATTGCCTATCCCTAAGAAGTAGACCTTCTCGGTAGGTCTTAGTATGATTGAATCAGAACATACTAGGAACTTAATATGTGGATTACTTTGGGAAAAAGTGTCGGGCTGGTCTCTGGTCTTTCTGGCTTGTACTGGCTGGGCTATTATTAAGCCTGGTATTATGACCTGGCCTACTATACATGTCGGCTTTTTCTCCAAGTCTACAGGTTGTCTATCTATTCGGCTCTCTTGAAGCCTTAAAAACATTGCTGGAATGTTTGGCGAAAATGAAGGTGCTTATATTAGATAAATTGTAATGGTTTAAGCACCGGTTAATTGGATAGATTCTTTAAAATTACTCTATGGTTCTGGGAAGTTGGTTTTAGCTGGTTTACTTTAAGAAATTAAGGAACTTTTTTTGTTGCTAAGGGTTGCCACATCTCGAGACTATTATTAAGGAACTTTTTTTGTTGCTAAGGGTTGCAGATATCACTCAATGCTATGAAAATATACCCATGAACGGGGAATCGGGGTTGAAGTATATTTGAATAAAGATGATTGGATAGCATTTAAGCACGCTAAGGAAAAAGGATTTTTTAACATCTCCCTCTTAAGTAAACCAAGATGGATTAAGAAACCCCACTCATCTTACAACTACCACTTTAATGAGGAAAAATTGCTATATTGCATTACTTGGATTCTTGACAATTGTTCTATCAACTTCGGAGGCCAATATTTTAATCAAAGCCTTGGAATCCCTATGGGTTTTTCATGCTCACCCCTGATGTGTAATTTATATTAGCTTTCTTTGAATACAAATGGTTTCTCAAAACCTTGAAAGATAAGGATAACTGTCACAAATTATCCCTGTTTAAGCAGACTTACATATACATGGATGAAATTCTAAGCCTCAATAATAGATCTTTTTCAAAGGAGATTAACCTCATCTACCCAAACTGCCTTAAAATTGAACCAACTTATGGTGAGGATTTCACTACATCCTCTGGTTTCTTTTCCACCGTTGCTCAATTCCTTAACTTTAAAGTTATGCTACATAACCCCTGTAATCGCGGCTATGATTATAATTTCACCTCAAAAGGAGGTCTTTTGAATATCTCTTCCATTGAGTTTATAAAAAAGAAATGTAATAGAACTCATAAAGCAGCTACATGCATGAGCCTCCTTTACTTGATCTTGTATTCATCCTCCAACTGCTTTCTTAGCTTTGAAAGACATTAGGCTTCTTATACACAAATTTTGTCTTAATGGATTTAGGAAGAATGATCTAATTGCTACAATCATCAAAACTATTTCCCAAAATGACTAACCTGGCTTGCAATTTTGCCGCTCTAATCTCATCTCTTTAATTAGGCAGTAGGCCCATGCACAATGGGCCTACTGCCGACCCATTGTGTATGGTGTTTGGGATAGGGCAGGTACACACACACACACACACACACACACACACACACACACACACACACACACACACACACACACACACACACACACACACACACTTACACTTTTAAGTACTAATAGAATTGTAGCTCTACACCACTTTTAAGTACTAATATAATTGTAGCTCTACACCGGACCAAGGCTAGCTTACAAACGCAGTCTCATTGCCTAATAGAATCGGGGAATTCTTCCACCCAAAAACCCCCTCTAGAACGGGCAACTACGCTATATGCATAGCAATCCAGGACCCCTTCTGACTAGAACTTAAATTCTTTCCTTAAAGCACATCTGCGGGGATAAACCCCTTCACTAGAAAAGCTTAAACTCTAAATCCCCATATGATGAGGCCCATCACTAGGCAATGGGATAAACCCCTTCACTAGAAAAACTTGAACTCTAAATCCCCATATGATGGGGCCTAGTGATGGGGCCCATCACTAGGCACTTGGCCTCCGCTCGTAAAATCCAAGAGTAAAAATGTTTCCCCAAATGGGAAGCCTGGCTCATTTATGTGACACAACATTACTGGCGTGTGTGCACTCTTCATGTTCCACTCCTTGCCTCGCTCTCAAGAAACTCTCTCTCTCTCCTATACATGCGCACGACTGAGTGTAGTGCTCCTTCTCTCTCCCACTGAGGTTACCATGGCGATTGCCGCCTGTATCATAATACCTTGAGATTTTGGTGTGTTTATGAAAAAATGTGGAAGGGATTCTCCTTGCTAGCGCTACTGAGTGCATCCATCGAAGGTGCTCCACTATTTAAACAAGGTGATGGATGCTCTATGCCCCTCACTTAGGCTTGTCCTTTGCGTATTGTGTATGTATGTGAAAGGGAGTTTTCTTGAGGCTTCCTCTGCTCAACTGACTATTGTACAGCTATGGAATTAGTGGAACATGGGGATACTTCTTAGGTTGATGGCTTACCAGAAACTTCTCATTTTTTTTTTCAAGCATAGGACCTTCTCTCACTTGGGTGGTGACGGGACTGAGTTGGGCTCTATTTTTTACGCCGCACTGTCTGGTTTTATATGGTGGATGTTAATATACCTTGGTTTGCACGAACCCATCTTTTACCTATGCAATTATGGTTCGTATTGTTTGGTATGGGGTTTTATTGGCTACGAACAATAGATCAACCTGGTCAACTCACGTTATTTTTGTTCTCTCTAGATTTTTAATGTATTAAACGACTTTGTTATACTGAGTTGTACGCCAGACAATGGGCTTGTATATTTAGGTGGGTTAAAAAACCTGTGGTTGGCTTTCAAGGCTCTTGTAGGATTACTATCTTAAAACTCTATAAATAAACCGTTTTTTGATAGGTATTGGCTCGATATGATAAGTGGTTACGACATAGAATTTGACTTGGGTAAAAAAAACATGATGTCTAAGTTGGTAAGGGAAGAGTGGGTGTTTAGACCCTGGTTGTTTGCAAGCTTAAACTACTGTATAGGTATCTTTGGATACTGTCGACCCAAAAGGCACCAATCACATGTACTTTGGGTTTTCTGAGTGTAGGGGATTGGCGTACTTTATGTGTCAGTTTTTTTGCTATGGGTGGCTGTTGTTGCATCTGATACTGGGATGCACTGCTAATGTAATGATGCTGACGCCTTTGGGGTATTGTACTGCTCACTAGGGTTTCAATCATACTACAGGATTTTATGGTTTTTTTTGAAATTAGGATTGCGAGTGTACGCTTGTTGATACAATCTCTATTTCTTTATTCAATCTAGTATGGGTGATTTATTTTGGCTTGATATGCTTAACTGAGCTTGATACCTGAACCAAACAAAAGACATATATGGTTTGTCTTAAGGATGTATTTAATGATGAAGTATAGGCTACTATGGTCTGCTTTATGGCCTTTTGAATAGAGGCAGTAAGTGGGATACCCTGACACTTGGTTGAGCTAGAAGTGTTGTTTAAATTGCTTTTGCTACATCAAGAAAGAGCGAGACAACCTTGCAAAAAGTTTATGATGTTATATGGCTGGGATATAGGTACAAAATATCTTTGGGCTTATAAATGGTATTAGGACGCTTGGTTCAGAAGGGGTGGTGGCCTTCCGATTAGAATGATATGTATGTTAATATCTATTTAAGGTCTAATAAAAATAGGGCTATATAGAAAACTTACATATAACTACTACCATAATTCAAAAGGATAATGAATTGTTTACAAGCATTAAAATGAACTTAAAAAAACACACACCTTGTATCGTACAAAATTGGATTACATATACACTTTGAACATTTGTTTTAAGTTAAAAAATTTGTCAGTTGGACATGGATAACAATTGATATAGTTCGTTGACACTTGTAAAATGCATTAAGGCTAACATGCTTGTTGTCCTGTTTAGCTGGATGCAAGTGAGGACTCTATCCTTTCTTGGAAATTTTTGGCTTAAAGCAAATGTTTGTCCTTGACATACCAGGCTCTTGTCATTTCATGATACATACACTGCTCTTCTACACTAGGATGAAACCTTATTCTTATAGCAACATACAAAACTAGTTCTAAGATTGAGTTAATTTTCTACTAATCATTGTCACTTGTCTAAAGCGAGTTGTCTTTTGAACTGAAACGTTCATTTATGTTGCATTATTTAAGTACAACACTTACAAACATATGCACACCCACACAAGCTAAGGCTGCAATGGATCATGTTATCTCTCTCTCTCTCTCTCTCTCTCTCTCTCACACACACACACACACACACACACACACACACACACACACACACACACACACACACACACACACACACACACACACACAATTACATGAGTCCTTTCTCATGCTTCACCACTTAAATTGGACAGAAAAAGCTTGGCTGGTTTTTTATTAAAAAACCCTTCCCTTTTTTCACCTCTACATCTCTATTAAACCATCCATTACATGATTACAGAAGCAGCTGTCACAGTAATAACATGTGTTCGGACGCTCGGCCAAAGGTAAGATACGGGGAGTCATGACTACACCATATTCCGTGGTGCGTGGTGTGCTGTTAAATGTATCCTCTGAGTGGCGCTCCATAACTGTGATACAAAAAAATCTTAGGTGTGGAAGAAACTGCGCTAGCAGATTTAAGCGTTTGGAAAACCCTTGCTTCATTGAATGCTCTACATAATAATATTGTGGCCCTATGCCCATGGCTTTAGTTACCATCGCCAGACGGATATTGTTACTAAAATGCTCTCGACCCCAAAGGGTCACCCCCGTCACTCTGTCCTGATATGTCCACCACTTTGTCTGACTAACAATTGTTCCTAATTGTGGAAATAAATGACGCTCATAAGGGAGTAGTGTGGTTCTCCTAGTAGACTCACTTGACTACTGAAGATGTGCAATGGTTATGGCTAAAACCTGATCTTGATTATAAGTCATAACATATAATATGTATGACACACCTTATGACAAAGTAAGCTGTTGGCTGTAAACTATTGGAAAGCTACTCAAGAGAGATACTATGCACTCGACTTTTTTTTAAAAAAAGCGCTCGTCTTTTATATACCTACATTGATACCTGAACCAAATGGGTATGGGTACGAATTACCCAAACTAATTGACATCTCTATTACATTATCTCACCTCTTAGTGATTGGCATATGTCTACTCTCGTAATTTGCCCAATTGGATAGCTTACTCACTATAGTCTCATTTGAGATATAGGTCTTATGGGTAATTGATTGTTTACGTCCATCCAGTGCTAGGGGCAATAGTTCTTAAGTAATTATATGGACCGCGTATCGACCTTGCGAAAGCATGCAAAAAAACCTTGCTATCTACTGCCATATTGATAAGTGTGGCTCATAAAAAGGTTTTTTAAAAATATGTTTTTGATACTATTTTTTTTTTCTTCTTTTTGCATTGGGCACAAATAGGTCTTTACCTATTTTTCACCCTAATAATGCATGACACTTTTATTAGGTGGCGTTTGAGTACTCCTCTGCAATGCTTTTCCTGTAAATGCTTGTTGCACGTTAGCTTCTGCATACGGTGAGTGGGTTTGCAGGCGGGTACTGTAACGAATGGGTCTCAAGGTTGGCTTTTCTGATCCGGATCTTGTGCTGAGTGAAATCCCTGGAAATAGGGTCTTTAAGGCCGACCTAGATGACGGGAATACCTGGCTGAATGTGGGTCCCTTCTGCTACGGAGTGGCATCATCATATATAAAACCCTCATAAGGTGAGTACTTTACTCACTTGGCATCGTGTTCTGTGACTACTGTTGTGCATTCAAATCTGGTTTGCTGTTGTGACTTCAACATGCCAAAAAAATACTGAGAAAGTGTTGATGGAATCGTCTTCATCTCCAAGTCTACAGGTTAACTATTTATTCGGTTCTCTTGAAGCCTTAAAAACATTGTGAGCTCGACTGTTTTGCCAAAATGAAGGTGCTTCAAATAGATAAATTGTAATGTTTTAAGCAGAGGTTAATTAGAAAGTTTTTTCAAATAACTCTATGGTTCTGGGAAGTTGGTTTAACTGGTTTACTTGAAGAAATGGAGGAACTTTTTTTGTTGCTAAGGGTTGCCAGATCTCGAGACTATTATGTGGTGTCACCGGTTGGTTACTGTGGTACAACAAGTTATGGGAAAATTGGGTGAGGTTTTTTGAGCATCTCATATCCGAAGAATGTGAAGTTTCTCTTAAGATGCTTAAAACTTGAAAGCTTTTTGCCTACAGACATGTTTTGCCCGGTTGATTACCAGTTACAGCTTGTAACTTATGGATGCTGGATGCATCTTGCCTTTAATGGGTTGGGTCACCAACTTTATAAAGTCCTAAGCATGGCTATTTCTAATCTGCTCTTTACTTACTCTCATTGTATTAGTGGGTAGGAGAATGATTGCATACCTGCATGATGATGTGTGGAAAAATATAAAAATGGTTTCTCCAACTTAATGTGTAGAGTTCGAATGAAATGATGATGGTATATTTTGTACTCGCTATTATGTGTGATGGTCCTTTTTACTAAGCCGGTGAATGTCTGTGCCTTTTTTTTTGTTGTTGGCTGATTGCCTATCCCTAAGAAGTAGACCTTCTCGGTAGGTCTTAGTATGATTGAATCAGAACATACTAGGAACTTAATATGTGGATTACTTTGGGAAAAAGTGTCGGGCTGGTCTCTGGTCTTTCTGGCTTGTACTGGCTGGGCTATTATTAAGCCTGGTATTATGACCTGGCCTACTATACATGTCGGCTTTTTCTCCAAGTCTACAGGTTGTCTATCTATTCGGCTCTCTTGAAGCCTTAAAAACATTGCTGGAATGTTTGGCGAAAATGAAGGTGCTTATATTAGATAAATTGTAATGGTTTAAGCACCGGTTAATTGGATAGATTCTTTAAAATTACTCTATGGTTCTGGGAAGTTGGTTTTAGCTGGTTTACTTTAAGAAATTAAGGAACTTTTTTTGTTGCTAAGGGTTGCCACATCTCGAGACTATTAGTGGTTTCACTGGTTGGTTAATGTGGTACAACCAGATATGGGAAAATTGGTTGAGGTTTTTTGAGCATCTCTTATCCGAATAATGGGATGTTTAAAAGTAGAATGTTTTGTTAAGATGTTTAAAAGTAGAATGCCTTTTTGCCCTACAAATATTATTTCCCCGGTTGATCACCTCTCACAGTTTGTAACATATGGATACTGATGCATCTTGCCTTTAATGGGTTGGGTCACCAACTTTATAAAATCCTAAGCATGGCTATTTCTGAACTTACCTTTACTTACTCTCATTGTATCAGTGTGTAGGGGAATGATTGCATACCTGCATGAGGATGTGTGGAAGAATATAAAAATAATATCTCCAGCTAAGTGTGTAGACTTCGATGAAGTGCTGATGGTATATTTTGTACTCGCTAGTATGAGATGGTCCTTTTACTAAGCCTATGATGGTCTTTGCCCTTTTTTTGGGTTTTGGTGGATTGTCTATCCCTAGGAAGTAGAGCTTCCCGGCGGACTTTATTGTAATTGGATCATACTAGGAACTTAAAACATGGGATGTGGGTTACTCTGGGAAAAAGTGGCCGCTGGTCTCTGGTTTTTCTGGCTGGTACTGGCTGGGCTAGTATTAGCCTGTTATTATGACCTACCCTGTTTTGCATGTATTCTGAGAATGGCATGGTTGGACTGCACTAAAAAAGAAATTGTTTATCTGTCCGATTTCTGTTGTCTCATAATAAAAGGAACAAATCTGTAGTGGCTAGGTATGTGTTTTTGGAAATCGGTTGGTGTGAGTAATTTTTTCGAATAGTGAGTTTAAAGATAAATATTTGGTACTGGCTTTTGGGAAGAATATGACGACTATGAGGCTGGAAGGGATTCAGCTGTTAATATGGCTAGAAGTATTTTTTAATTATTATATTAGTGTAGTTTGTAAAATCCAAACATCTTCCTCTGGCTGGTCTACTAATCATATTCATTACTATGCCGATCTCATGTTTTTTGGTTTTGCTTTTGCTAACATACTACAGAGGTCCTTTTTAGGAGTTGTAAGTGGGATAAAATTCAAGCCCGAACTTTGTGCAAACATAAACAAGATGCTACTTTATCTCCTCAAGAGGGCTTTTTGCCCTTTAAAATCTAATGGCTAGTATATAAATATTTGACTCATGCTAACTTGGACTTGCGCCTATGGGGTAAATTCTCCCCAATTAGGTAAAGAATATGTTGAGGGTCGGTACTTTAAAAACCTATATACTTTTGGTATTCTTTAAAGCTCTTGAAACTATGGTTAGGCATCGAATAAATCTAGAACGAACTTACTATATAGTGCTATGAGGGGATTCTCACTCTCCTGGTTAGATTGCCTAAAAAAGGATTCTTATTATGGTTTTGTTAAAAAAAAACAAAGTACTTATAGAAGAATTGTTTGTTTTTTCATTGTGACATGGATAACAACTGGGATGCCCAACATCACCTGCGTACAGTCACGTGATAACGAATTGTTTTCTTGTGGGTATGGATGTAGGTGAGGGCTACCTTCTTTGATAAAAACATTCTCTGTTCTATGTGGTAGATGACCTGTTAGCAGATCTCTTACCTTGAAGCAACATCACTCCAGAATTTGGGATTACTGTTTCCCATGTTATACTTTGTTATCTTCATTACCTTGTACAAAATTTATTTTCAAATGCAATTTTTTCTTTTGTACAAATCCATTGTATTTTCCTAGAATTTTTGGTCTGTGAACTGGTAGTGTTCGTTTATATATATCTTACACACACACACACACACACACACACACACACACACACACACACACACACACACACACACACACACACACACACACACACACACACACACACACACACACACACACACACACACACACACACACTCATAACATGGGATGAGCTGGAGGAATCACTGGAATAGTATCGGCCTACTATACACAAATTCCATAAAAACATGAAAACATTGAAATACCATTTCTCCATAGTAGCTTTTTGATGGCACTCTCAAGGTCAAAATTTCATACTAGCAATATTTCCAGGACACATGTCTCGGTTTCTATTCATGAATATAAGTGTACATGATGGTGTATGCAGAAAAAATCTGTCTCAAGAAGTTCTTTGGCCACCATTTTTCCCTCGGAAAGCATATGAACATGGTCTTCACTCGACTTGGATGATGAAGATGATATGGTGTAATTTCAAAGCCTAAAATAGATTTTTCCCCCTTCTTGTATTCCATGTGCTTGGAATTTGCATAATGTTGTAATATTCCTTTTTTATAATTAAAACCCAGTTGTGCTCTTTGGGAATTCCCACTCTGGCTGTCACATGGAGGTGGTGGGTCAATGTGGTGTCAATAACTGAACTCTCGATACATAATGCTAGATATAACTACCTTACCTAATGGGCATTTACAGACTTAAGCGTTAGCGGGTTGGCATGGCGCTGTACTCTACATTCGAGCTTTGGGTATATAAGAGGGACATGCATACACATGGAGCGCACACAACGCTAAACCACATACCTACGCACAATATAGTTTGCATGCTGTTCGCTGTAGAGTTACACTCTGTTGCTCTTGGCTATGGTAAGGAGAGTACTTTCAAATAATCACTAAGGCAGACACAATCACTCACACTCACTTACACCAACAAGGACAAGCTACTCGGTATACCAATGACCCTGCTATCTCGGGAAGAAGCTGTCCATGAGCAGTCTTAGCATTGAGGGATTTACTACAACCTTCTTCATCGTAACAAATGGCGACAAATAATCAGGTAGGTAATCATACCTACTGGGATGAAATAATGTCAATACCTGTACATTGAATCTTTTATGTACCTCAAATTTGCTTGCTATTTCGGTGTGTTCCAAAGTTATACGATACTGCCTTTAAACATTGAGTTACTAATCTTGTGCTTTTAAACATTAAAAATATAATTCTATATGGATTTGGCTAAATTGTATGAGGTAAGAGCAAAAAACAGTCTCTGGCCAATACCACATGATGGTTCATGCATAATTTCTGTACCATTTTTATTTCCAAATGTTGTAAAAACAGGGTTTGTACCTACTCAGGAATAATTGATGGTCATTAAAGACCATTGCAAATCGGGTATGGAATGACAATACAATGATGATATATGGTTTTTTTTTGAAAAAAGACACAAAAAACAAACAAAGTCTTGTGAAATTTTCAGTGTCTCGACATAGTTCGAGATGGGTGGTGAAACAGTTATCTTGCTGTAACTCTAATGATATGATAATGGCATGTGGTCAATGAGTAAACTGACGCATGTTACAAAGCATATAGCTGATTGGTAAAATCTATAGGTAATCATACCTACT
Organism: Adiantum capillus-veneris; assembly: GCF_014529385.1. Lineage (NCBI taxonomy): Eukaryota > Viridiplantae > Streptophyta > Polypodiopsida > Polypodiales > Pteridaceae > Adiantum > Adiantum capillus-veneris. The sequence goes on from NC_140935.1 coordinate 124,784,248, forward strand.
GGGATGAAATAGTGTCAATACCTAGACATTGAAATCTTTTATGTACTTTAATCTGCTTTGTTATTTTGGTGTGGTCCAAGTTATACAGTACTTCCTTTAAACATTGGTTTAATAATCATGTGCTTTTAAACACTAATAATATACTACTATATGGATTTGGCTAAACTGTATGAGGTAAAAGCAAAATAAACCAGTCTTTGGCGGATACTGTATGATGGTTCATGCATAATTTCTGTACCATTTTGATTTCCAAATGCTGTAGAAACAGGGTTTGTACCTACTTAGGAATACTTGATGGGCACTAAGAAATAAGGTCCGTTGCAAATCGGGTAGGATATGACAGTACAATGATGATATATGTTTTTTTTGAAAAAAGACACAAAAAACAAACAAAGTTCTGGCAAATTTTTAATGTCTCGACATAGTGCAAGATGGGTGGTAAAACAATTATCTTAATGTAATTGTAATGTTATGGTAATGTCATTTGGAAAGTGTGTAAACTGACACATGTTACAAAACATATAGCTGACTGGTAAAATTTGTTGCTGACTTGTAACTTGGGATCTGTTTTAAACATAAGTGAGTATATGTCTCTTTATCAAAAAGCCTCAAAAAGGAAAAAACTTTAAACATGCTGGTATGATGGGTATCATAAATTGTTGGCATTAATTCTCACCTAAGCTCATGTAAGGTTACCATACTCGTTGGAATATGATATTTGGGACTAACTCTTTTTTTTTAAAAACCACTTTTTTATGCTACACTTTCCATTTGTTGTCAATATCTCATAAATAGATATTTATTTCAGGTTCAAGCTAAGGGCATGGAATACAGTTACAAAAGTATTGCTAGAATGCGTGTATGTATTGATCCAGTCAGAATCACAATTATCAATGAGAAAATACTTGTAGAACGTAACAAACAGGAACCAAACCCTGTGGTAGTTACTCATGATACAAATGACATAACCATGTTTAGGACTAGAACTTTTCTTGCTAGAAAAGCCAAAAATATTGTACATTACCCTAAATAACTATCATTGTATTGACATTTGAGTGTGCGGTGGGTGTTTTATGGGATTGACAACGATAACAAGCGGCTGTGGTTTCCTGGTACCTGCCTACCTGCAATGCTTAGGTGTGTTCTAATACATCTATATTGTTGAATGGTAGCAGGTATAAACTTCAGTGTTATTCTAGAGAGGATTCGTCGCCACTACCTCTGTAGCAAAATGATGTACTTCTGGTCAATATTATGAATGGAAATGGTGTTTCATATTTCAATATTGTTTTATTGTATTGGTGTTTAGTATAATTTAATTATACAGTTTGTATATCAAAGGGGATTTTTATAACAAACACAACACCATACTGTTTCCCTGATCACTCTTGGTCGAGTGATCCTGTATAATTAAATTACAATAATATCCTAGTGATGTCCATAATACTAATAATATTTACTTTTAGCAGGTAGAATGGATCTCCTCCCTAATCAAACTTGGTTACACCAGCAATCCAAGGATACCTATCCCACCTACGACTACTCAATGTATTCTCTCATGTTTTAAAGCACCTGAGTTTCATAAGCGTCTTTTCGATTTCAAATCTGACGTTTTAACTAGTAGTCCCTTATCCATTCTAAACATTGCCTTTGTTAATGATTGGATTTCTCTTTTGGATTTCTTTAGCGAGTGTTGACTCTAACAAATGCTCTAACTTAGCTCTAATTGCAAGAACAAAAGGCTTATCACTTGCTGATCGGGTAAAAGACACAAAAAAGTTTCTCAAAAATTGTTGGAATACATATAGACCTTTTGTCAAATGCGTCTATACTATGGGTAGACCACTTACTATGCTATGTGTTTCAAAATCTACCTAAGTTTTTTCCCTTCAGCTTTGGACGTCCAGAAGTATATGCCTTTATCACATGGGTAGCGACTTTACCTCTCGAACTTTGGCATGCTATTCTTGTTTATTATCCCTTTCATGAACACATGCTTGAAGATGCTCATAGGCTAGTCCTATATTCTCAAGGTAATTCATACTACCCAGACTTGCCAACACACCTATAGCCAATACCATCAAAAATATCCTTAGACCTTTGAAAGGCAAGGAACCCATGAAGAAGATTTTGCATACACCGGGAAGTGCTTCTTCTACTACACATAAGAAACCTCGCCAATTTCAGGGAGCTAAAGATATTGGTGATACATCGAAGGCTTTGGAATTCTTCTCCAATGACGACCATGTTCGAACTATTCTTACAAAAGCCAATTCACTTAAACAAATGACAAGAACAAATATATCAAAAGGAAGATTTGTACATTTGGTGTTTTGTAATAAATTTTTGGATTTTATAGAGCCTTCTGTATTTTACCAAGAAGTCTTGAATTCATGTAGCATACCTAGAACTTTAACATATTTCAACATTAAATTTGGCTGGAAATACACTATAAGTTTAAACAACATTTTATATAAACCTTTTAATACATTCTCCATCCCATTTGACTTATGACTTGAATGTAAATGCATGACACTTAATAGGTTTGCCAAGTTTTGAAAAAATGTGGAACGTTTTGGTATACATGTTCTTTCGACGGATACTTGTATTGGTAGACATATCATGCTTAAAGACTTCTTTTGGAAAGGGCTGAACCATATACCTGTGGTTCCCTTGGACCCTATCAAAGCTACAACAGAACGAAGAATCCCAATCTCGGAGCGAGCAAATCCGAGCGAGCACTAAACCGAGCAAACAAATACAAAGATAAACCGAGCAAACAAATACAAAGACATTGAAAACATTTAGACACATATTTGTTGATGACCAATAGTTTCCAAGGAAAACCCAAAGGATTCATATAGCGAGCAAATCCGAGTGAGCACTAAATCAAGCAAAGACATTGAAAATATTTAGACACATATTTGTTGATGACCAATAGTTTCCAAGGAAATAAATTAGTAGTTTACCATGCCTCTAACGAGGTAAACCCATATGATTTAGAATTATGTTGTCGTATAAGGTAAAGCCAATATATTCAAAACCATGAACTCTCTTACCATGGTTGTTGGTAGTGAATGCAAAGACAGTGTAGACATTCAAACACAGTGCTATTGATGACCTATAATTTTTAAGAAAATATAGTCGAGAGCATACTAAGTAACTGAACTCACGCAATTCCTTACACGCAATTCCTTACAAGGTAAAGCCAAAAGATGCAAAAATTGTCAACTCCTAGGATAGAAGCTGATAGTAAATCCAAATGCCAACAAAAAACGACCACAATATACTAAATACATGGAAAGTTTATGTGTTCGAAGCCTTATATGTTCGACGTATCCCAAAAATTCAAAATTGCAACCTAAAAACTCGTAAGATGGTGATTGATAGTTAATGTAAACGCCCACAAAAAACTACTGCAATGAGCAAATCTGAGTGAGCAATAAATCGAGCAAAGACATTGAAAACATTTAGACACATATTTGTTGATGACCAATAGTTTCCAAGGAAATAAATTAATAGTTTACCGTGCCTCTTACGAGGTAAACCCATATGATTTAGAACTGTGTTGTCGTACAAGGTAAAGCCAATATATTCAAAACCATGAACTCCCTTACCACGATTGTTGGTATTGAATGCAAAAACAGTGTAGACATTTAAACACATTGCTATTGACGACCTATAATTTTTAACAAAATATAGTCGAGAGAATACTAAAGAACTGAACTCACGCAATTCCTTACAAGGCAAAGCCAAAAGATGAGTGAGGCAGGATACTTTCTGCGTCCCCAAAAGCATGGAGCAGACAGGATACTTTCTGCGTCCCCAAAAGCATGGAGCAGCAGTTCCACGTGTGACATCATCATTCCCTTCATTGATGTATCGTGCACATCTAACACTCTGATTATGAACCATCCCAAAGAAAGTAATCTTTCGACCAGGCTCAATTCTTCTTATAGCCCAAAGTGAGCAGTGAGCGGTCTTTGGGAGCAGATTACTCAGCACTGTTCACAGAAAACCGGCTAAATTTCTCTAAAAACTAGTAGATTTTCAAAGCTCTCCTTTTTTCCGACAATAGTTTTTGGTAAACACTGTGGTACTCAGGTTCCTACAATAGTTTTTGGTAAACAGTGTGGTACTCAGGTTCTTTTCAACAAAATAAAAACTAGTGCCCAAGAAGTAAATTGTCGTTTGAGCTTGAGGGAGAATGCAAGGGCAATACCTCCCTCCACTGTGGAGACATAGCGTACAGGAAGGGTGAAAAGGCGCAGGCCAACTGTCCACAGACAAGAGAGAGGGAAGGGGTTCATTATTGTTTCCACTTGGAATATTCACTTTAATTAGATGAAATCTTTCTGGCAGACATTTATATTTATAGAACCAAAGGTTTGCAAAAAAAGCTCTGCTGAATACTTTCATTCATAGATAGGTAGGAAAAAGCAACTCATCTGATTCCTTTCATTTATATAAAGGTAGGAACAACAACTCATTTACGTCAACCCATTTTTTCTTTAGGAAAGGAAGGTATGTTCAAAGTGGCAAGCAAGGAGCTTGTTGGATAGATGGACATGTGAAGCAACAAGGCAAGGTTGGCAACACAATGCACATCAAGTTCATGGGGAGACAAGCTGTGCTTTTTTCTACTGTGAGAAATGCAACACGGATAATTTAGGGCCTCTCTCTCTCTCTCTCTCTCTCTCTCTCTCTCACACACACACACACACACACACACACACACACACACACACACACACACACACCCCTCAGATCCATTTTGCAAAATTTGTAAGCCCCTCTCACTATGCAGACCAACATGCCCAAACCCCTACCCACATTTTATATACCAGGCTAAGCTATGAAGAATAAGCTTTGCGCACGGGAAACCGGTTACTGTAGGCAGAACATCCCACTTGAGATATGCAAGCCTCTCTCTCTCTCTCTCTCTCTCTCTCTCTTTGTGTGTGTGTGGCCATGTGTGTGCATGCAAATCAATCCCTAACCACACGCAGATAAATATTTGACACCCTCCCCTCTCTCTAGATACGCACAGACACTTACTTGAGAAAGCCGACACGAGTGGCGTTGTAGAAGGAGGTGTCTTCAATGGCAGATGTGGCCATCCAGACAGTGCCATTGTAGAGGGGCACGTTGAAGTCGTCTGCTTCATAGAGCTCTTTGTACCCAGGGCATTCAATGGACTCGCACATGGAGCTGCTCAAACCCTGCTTGCTCTGCGAGGACCCGCGGGAGCTGCCCACCAGACTCATCATCAGAACTATCACCATTGCCATTTTCAGAATGCTAGAGCTCGTACCCGCCATCTTCTACAACTTCTACGCGAAGAAGAGGAGCCGAGTGAATGTTTTGAGTAATGAGTAATTCCCACTTTGTTCCTACCTTGCAAATGGCAAGTGAATGTATCTGCATTGTGAATGGCAGAGCAGTGAGCGCACGTTAACGTGCGCTCTTTGGGAGCAGAGTACTCAGGTCTTTGGGATCAGAGTACGCAGGCTCAAGTCGGCAGGTCTCGGCAAAGCGCGTCAGCGTCAGGACTCAGCAAATCGCGTCAGCGGCTTCAAGTGGAAAGCGAGCCTTTGTATGCTTTTTGTGTGTGTGTGTGTGTGTGTGTGTGTGTGTGTGTGAGAGAGAGAGAGAGAGAGAGAGAGAGAGAGAGAGAGAGAGAGAGAGAGAGAGAGAGAGAGAGAGAGAGAGAGAGAGAGAGAGAGAGAGAGAGAGAGAGAGAGAGAGAGAGAGAGAGAGAGAGAGAGAGAGGAAAATAAGGGAGCTGCATTGACGTGAATAGGATTACTCACATGACGTTATTGACATCACAAAACAAACTAATCAAAGGGAGCTGTGTGTGTGTGCTGCTAGGTTGTGGTACTTTGGTGGGATGATGATTGGGTGCAGGTGAGAATTCCCGGCTTGTGTGCGCTTCCTGGCTTACGCAAGCTGGATCTGTCTCTTTGCAATAGACTAGCACTTGATTATTCAGGTCCATTCCCAGTCTCCTTAGAGGAGCTGAGCCTCTGGGCTACTGCTCTGCTAGGGTTTTCGCCCTTGACAGATTTGTTCATATCGGGTTGCTCTGAGCCATTAGAGGAGCTGAGCCTCTGGAATTGCCAGCAAATTTTGGCTACTGCTCTGGCAGGGTTGTCGTCCTTGAGATATTTGCTCATATCGGGTTGCTTTGCAATGACAAAACTAGGTTGAATTTGTAGAGAATGAAAAGCCAAGATTTATAATATGAGAAATATGCTACATGGCACTTGCATTATGTTTGGTACAGGTGCATTATGTGTGTGGATTTGTCAACTTCCTTTGACAAAAGTAGGAATGAGAGTCTGTGAGTCTATATGTTTTGAACCAAGGAGACATCAACAAACCGAGGACGAGGGACTCAAACAGCAAGATCAGAAAGCTTTTCAATTTGTCCAAGGAAGATGAAGGCAAGGAAGAGGCGTAAATTTTCATTGAAGAAAAAACACATAGCAATGAGGTTACCGAGTATCAGAATCTACATAAGTATGGGAGCATCATGATTGAAGGAGCAGCTAGAGTCCATCTTGCTAAGAAGATTTCATCTCGCCTCTCTGTCGCATCAAAGAGTTCATCCTAAGCCAAGCTGGCTGTATGTGCATTCAAATGCGTGAATGTGCACTTGTTTTGTCAAGTGTGATCCCTTGTGCTGGCTTTGGTTGTCTCATCTTTTGAAGATTTTAAAGATTATTTCTGTCTGCAGTTTAGAGAGAGAGAGAGAGAGAGAGAGAGAGAGAGAGAGAGAGAGAGAGAGAGAGAGAGAGAGAGAGAGAGAGAGAGAGAGAGAGAGAGAGAGAGAGAGAGAGAGAGAGAGATTATTTCTGCCTCACCGTGAGTGTGCGGTCTCTTAAGGCTTTCAAAATATGGTTATGAGTCTGCGTTGCACATGCAGGCGAGAAAGCACCTGCGAAGTCTGAGCATTTGTCATCCGAGTATCGACGCAAAGCTTGCATCTACATGCCAACATCACCAAAAAATCGGAGAGGAGCAATGGCGGGACGTAGAGGACGCCCTCCTGTTAGGTACATTTTCTCACCATTTTTTTGATGTCATTATTATACATGTAGAGGTGCTCGTCGATGTGCATGCCTAAAAGCAAATTGTATAAAAAATAATGTATATATTTTTACAAAAGCAAGTTGCTTCTAGAACTACCCGTTGGCGAGAATGTTTGTAGCTTGCTAAATTTTATTTAGTGTCTAAAGACCTGCATGTTAACGTGAATGCCTAGAGACGATGTTTACATATGAAAAAAAGCTTTCAAATCATCCAAGCTTGCTAAATTTCAGATTAATTAAAATGTCAATTAGTGTCTAAAAACCTGCATGTTAACATGCATGTTTAGAGAAAATTGATTGATGTTTCAAAAGAGATTATTTTTGTTTTTTATATTCAAAATTAAGAAACCCTCATGTGAGGTGTCCATTGGATTATTATATTTTTTGAAATTTTGTTCCACATTCAAAGGAGGTGCTGTCCAAATATTTTCAAAGATTGATTGTGAATTTTATTGAACGTCAACTTAAAGACCTGCATGTCAACGTGCATGTTTAAACCAATGTTTCTAGAATTTGTTTTTATGCACAAAAGAGGTTCTAGTCATACATGTTACATGTTATCGTGCATCTTTACAAGCAATGTTTGGTTGGAGATAGTATAGAGAGGGTACTCGTAATGCATCGTGGAATCTTGTGCATCAACATATGTCTCGAGTTTGCTCAAGCGGTGTGCCATACACTCGTGGGGGAAAGTCTGTCTCGTGGGCCGTAGATTTTGTCTTCTTGGATCTTCCTTTTGGTGGATTGCATATTGGTTCTTCTTCTCCATCTCGTTGGGATATTTGCACTGAGGAGCATGTACGATCTGCTATCCATTTGACTTTTTCTACACTTACAGATTCTGGATGGCTGCTTATTATGGCTTCTACTGCAGGTATTTGTGTTGTGTTTGATTACTTGCATTAATATTATTTCATAATATCGGTAGTTTTTTCTTACAAGAACCTATGAATAGGAGAGGTTATTGGATGGGTGGAGAGGTTCTGTCGTGCTTCAGAGATGGTGGTACATCGTCGCATTATAGTGCTCCATCATAGTTCATATGGATATGTTGAGAGTTTATCTGGTCGAATTCAGGTATTGTTTTCACTTCAGTATTGTATAGTTTTGTTGAGTCTCTTTCTTCAATGTTTCTTCAATGTTGTGGTTTTGTAATTTGATTTGCAGTGCCAGTGCTCTATGCTACTTATGGTACACAGGATTGGGATGCAGCCAGCATGCTTTGTGGCTGAAAGCACCACTATGTTCTCTTGCTTGGGTATCCAGCCTTCAGATTCGTTCATGACACACCATTTTCCGGAGCCTTGTTTAGCTAGATCAGGATCAAGGATGCCTTGGCGGGGTGAGATGGAGCGGAGCCAGGCTTTTGTTGCAGCTTTTGTTGAGCTGCTTTGTTGACGTGGAGGTATTTGTTTGGAGCTTGGGTGTGGTACAGCTCCCGTTTTGGCTGCATGTTTATCATCTGAACGAGCATGTGCTGAGCTTGACACCGATGAGTCTCTTATTAGAGACTATGTGGTTTCCTTGCTTTGCCCTAAAAAGCGAAGCCGAGAGGAGGCATCTACCTCTCTAGATGTTGAGGATGAGGGTGACATGCCATCCGTGTTGACCCTTATGATGACTAGTGAGACTTCGCTCCTACTATGACATTGACATTACTTTTGTGTTTTTGATCTTTATGTTGTGTTTCACTTTTTGGCATTTATGTATCTTGCATAAGAATTACGTCTAATGTTATTAGATCCATAGATTAAATTTTGATTACATGCATAATAACTACATATACTTTTGTTTGTTTGTGGAAGTGCAATGCCGATTTATGCAGAGGCAGCGGCTCAAAGAATGGCGAAGGAATTGAGATACGACTTTCGTATATATGAAACACATCATAAACGCAATGTTTTCATTGATGACGAATGCGAATCTTCATAGAGTCTAAGAATTATTAGCGAGTGCTTATGATATAGAGTTTAAGTATTGACAAATGGACATATCATTCCTTCTATGATTTTGAAAGTGAATATTTTGAAATCCTCATGTGAGGTGTCCATTGGACCATGGTTAGTTTGAAATTTTCTTCATTTTACAAAGGAAGCTTTGTCCAATTTTTTTATGAAAGGCTCTTGTATTAATGATTTGACAACATAATTTGTATTATGGATAATACATAACATTGTGAATTGATGAGACGAATGCGACTCCTTCAAGAATTTAGAGAATTATCGACAAGTGTTTGTGATGTAGGGTTTAGTTATTAACAAATAAGATAGTGTTTGTGAAAATGTAGCTTGTTGAGTTCATTTTCTTGTATTATGATTCACTTCCCTATTTTGTTTGCTCTGTGTTTTGGGTCTTTATGTTATGTTTCACTTTTTGGCATTTATGTATCTTGCGAAAGAATTACGTTTAATGTTATTAATGAGATCCATAGATTGAATTTTGAGTGCATGCATATTGACTACATTCACTTTTGTTTGTTTGTGGAAGTGCATTGCCGATCTTTGTAGAGGTAGTGGCTCAAAGGATGGCGAAGCAATTGCGATACGACTTTCATATCTGTGAAACGCGTCATAAACGCAATGTTTTCATTAATGACGGATGCGACTCTTCATAGAGTCAAGAATTAATATCGAGTGCTTATGATCTAGAGTTTAGGTATTGACAAATGGACATGTCATTCCTTGTATGATTTTGAAAGTGAATATTTTGAAATCCTCATGTGAGGTGTCCAATGGACCATGGTTAGTTTGAATTTTTTTTCATTTTACAAAGAAAACTTTGTCCATTTTTTTATGGAATTCTCTTGTATTAATGATCTGACAACGTAATTTGTGTTATGGATAAACATTAAGTCATTGATGAGACGAAAGCAACTCCTTAAAGAATTTAGAGAATTATTGGCAAGTAATTGTGATGTAGGGTTTAGTTATTAACAAATGGGATAGTGTTTGTAATACTATAACTTGTTGAGTTCATTTTCATGTATTATGATTCACTTTCTTAATTAGTTTGCTCGGATCTGTGTTCGCTCGAAAAATGTCGCTCGAGGTATGGTAAGACTCATATCTCAAAAAAATTAATAAAGCCTTTAATGACACTTTCCCTTATCATAGGGTTAATCAATTACCTTGGTTTAAGGACCCAGATCTAATGAATGAAATTGATTTTTTACTTGAGCACCTTTTTATTTGTGGATTAGATAAGTCATCCCAAGCTCCCATATTTATTTGCAAATAGTTAGCTCGGCTTGTGGCAAATAAAAGAATGTCATCTGATGAATTTGTAATCTCTCACAAATCTGAGAGTGAAATCATCGCAGATATTCTTCAATTTTCCTCGATGAATGAATTAATATTACCCTCTAAACATAGTCTTCCATATTTTATGGGTAATTCTCACAAGCAAAAATTTAGATGGATAACCAATGCACAACTGCATTTTCTCACCTTTAACTAACCTTATGGCATCAATTCTCAAGGCAATAAACATTGGCTTGAATGAATACACTGAAGGTTTCATATTAAATTAAAAAATTATTACTAATAGTTATTGGATTATCAATAGTCAATATGATTTTTTGATAAATATTCCAGATAAAGTTTTCATAGCATACACATTCGATATTAAATCATGCTATGAAGCAATACCACATTATGGTAATAATGGGTTAGTTGACACATTACAACATATTATAAAATTGCTCAACGGAATGGGCTATAAAGGGTTAAAAAATCTCATAAAATTATCATTCTCACAAAAAAACACAAGGAAGTTTCTTTAACCTTTGAATTCTTTATCACTTTGAACCATTTTTTATTAGATAATTGTGTATCCAAACTCGGAAATTACATTTTTTTAAAATAAAAAACAAGGAATCCCAATGGGTTATGCTTGTTCTCCTTTATGGTGTAAGCTATACCTAGCATGGATTGAGTTAAACTATATCTACAAATGATCAAGAATGCAAAAAAATGACATGTTACAAGCATTTTTATAATCATGGAGGTACATAGACGTCCTATTCATAAAGAATCGATATGTTCTAGATTGCTTAAACCATAACAGACCTCTATCAGCAGAGGACCCCTTTACTATCTACCCACTTGATATTATCAATATCAAACCCACTTTTAACACCCATTGTACGCCATACTTAAGTACCACAATCAATCTCATCCGCCCCTTTATTGGGAACTTTGATACTTTCACATGTTGGAAAAAGGATGTATTACCAGGTGACCATGTAAATTTTATTCATGCACTCAGTAATTGACCTAAATGAATGGCAGAAAAAGTATGCATCTCTCATGTGCTTCCAATTATTTACAATGCATCAAACACAACTCTAGCATTTACTGATTTATCACGACTTATTAGCCTATTTGAAAAAAACCGATTCTGTCCAAATAGGATCACTAGACATATTACACACTTTCTCAATAGTAATCATTTCCCTAACATTAGTATTAATGTCTCAAGACTTGTTAAGATTTTTGGTTGGTGGCCTATCTCCCACCAAGTGCACCTCTCCCCTGGGATGGGGGAGGGCCAGAGACACACACACACACACACACACACACACACACACACACACACACACACACACACACACACACACACACACACACACACACACACACACACACACACACACACACTCATAACATTGGATGAGCGGGATGAATTTTTGCAATAGTATTGGGCTATACACAAATTCCATAAAAACATCAAACATTGAAATACCATTACTCCATAGTAGCTTTTTGCTGGCACTCTCAAGGTCAAAATTTCATACTAGCAATATTTCCAGGACATGTCTTGGTTTTTATTCATGAATATAACTGTACATGATGGTGTATGCAGAAAAAATCTATCTCAGGAAGTTCTTTGGCCACCATTTTTCCCTCGCACAACATCTAAACATGGTCTTCACTCGACTTGGATGATGAAGATCATATGGTGTAATTTCAAAGCCTAAAATAGGTTTTTCCCCCTTCTTGTATTCCATGTGCTTGGAATTTGCATAATGTTGTAATATTCCTTTTTTATAATAAAACTCCAGTTGTGCTCTTTGGGAATTCCCACTCTGGCCGGTCACATGGAGGTGGTGGGTCAATGTGGTGTCAATAACTGAACTCTAGATACATAATGCTAGATATAACTACCTTACCTAATGGGCATTTACAGACTTAAGCGTTAGCGGATTGGCATGGCGCTGTACTTTGCATGCGAGCTTCGGGTATATAAGAGGGACATGCATACACATGGAGTGCACACAACGCTAAACCACATACCTGCGCACAATATAGTTTGCGTGATGTTCGCTGTAGAGTTACACTCTACTGCTCTTGGCTATGGTAAGGAGAGTACTCGTATACAATTACTAAGGCAGACACAATCACTCACTCTCACTTACACCAGCAAGCACAAAGTGCTCGATATACCAACAACCCTGCTATCTCGAGAAGAAGCTGTCCGTGAGCAGTCTTAGCATTGAGGGATTTACTACAACCTTCTTCATCGTAACAAATGGCGACAAATAATCAGGTAGGTAATCATACCTACTGGGATGAAATAATGTCAATACTTGTACATTGAATCTTTTATGTACCTCAAATCTGCTTTGCTATTTTGGTGTGTTCCAAAATTATACAATATTGCCTTTAAACATTAGTTACGAATCTTGTGCTTTTAAACATAAAAAATATAATGCTATATGGATTTGGCTAAACTGTATGAGGTAAGAGCAAAAAACAGTCTTTGGCGAATACCACATGATGGTTCATGCATAATTTTTATAGAATTTGATTTCCAAATACTGTAAAAACAGGGTTTGTACCTACTCAGGAATAATTGATGGTCATTAAAGACCATTGCAAATCGGGTAGGGAATGACAATACAATGATGATATATGGTTTTTGTGGAAAAAAGACATAGAAAACAAACAAAGTTTTGGTTAAAATATTAGTGTCTCGACATAGTCGAGATTTGTGGGACAAAAATTATCTTGCTATAACTGTAATGTTATGATTATGGAATTTGGTCAATGGGTAAACTACCGCATGTTACAAAGCATATAGCTGATTGGTAAAATCTGTAGGTAATCATACCTACTGGGATGAAATAGTGTCAATACCTGGACATTGAAATCTTTTATGTACTTTAATCTGGTTTGTTATTTCGGTGTGGTCCAATTTATACAATACTTTCTTTAAACATTGGTATAATAATCATGTGCTTTTAAACACTAAAAATATAATACTATATGGATTTGGCTAAACTGTATGAGGTAAGAGCAAAATAAACTAGTCTCTGGCGGATATCGCATGGTGGTTCATGCAAAATTTATGTACCATTTTGATTTCCAAATGCTGTAGAAACAGGGTTTGTACCTACTTAGGAATACTTGATGGGGATTAAGAAATAAGGTCCATTGCAAATTGGGTAGGATATGATTGTACAATGATGATATATGTTTTTTTTATAAAAGGAATAAAAAACAAACAAAGTTTTGGCAAATTTTTAATGTCTCGACATAGTGCAAGATGGGTGGTAAAACAATTATCTTACTGTAATTGTTATGTTATGGTAATGGCATTTGGTAAGTGGGTAAACTGACACATGTTACAAAGCATATAGCTGATTGGTAAAATCTGTTGTTGCTGACTTGTAACTTGGGATCTGTTTTAAACATAAGTGAGTAAATGTCTCTTTATCAAAAAGCCTCAAAAAGGAAAAAGCTTTAAACATGCTGGTATGATGGGTATTATAAATTGTTGGCATTAATTCTCACCCAAGATCATGTAAGGTTACCATACTATTGGAATATGATATATGGGACTAACTTCTAGAAAAAAAACCGCTTTTTTATGGTACACTTTCCATGTGTTGTCACTATCTCATAAATAGATATTTATTTCAGGTTCAAGCTAAGGGCATGGAATACAATTACAAAAGTACTGCTAGAATGCGTGTATGTATTGATCCAGTCAAAATGGCAATTAACAACGAGAAAATACTTGTAGAACGTAACAAACAGGAACCAAACCCTGTGGTAGTTACTCATGATACAAATGACATAACATGTCTGTCCTTGACATACTAGGCTCTTGTCATTTCATGAAACATACACTGTACTGCTACACTAGGATGAAACCTTATTCTTATAGCAATGTACAAAAATAGTTCTAAGATTGAATTAATTTTGTACTAATCATTGTCACTTGTCTAAAGCGAGCTGTCTTTGTTAAGTATGGAGCCTGATTTACCCTCATAATTTTCTGTGGTAAAAGCGCACATTTGTAAGGCCCCCATTATGAGGAGAAGCCATCGTGCGTGAAGAAAAATCACTCGCCGGAAACCAAAATTTTCACGGCCAAAAATCAGGGGCAACTTTAGGTGCCTCGGGGGCGGAAGCCCCCGAGAATTTTTATTTCCCTCGCCAGAATATTCCTTTTCGCCGGAATATTATACCCGGATGGCGGTCGGAAAGTGGTCGAAAAACAATCGTCGGTTGGCCGGTGGCCAGTAGTCAATGGCCGATGGACGATGGTCAGAAGTCAATGGCCGGTGGCCGAATTCAAAAGCGGACTTGTCTTCTCAAGGGTGGCCACACGTGGGCGGATTGGAGGGTCCGATTTGGACTTATCTACACAAGGGCGGCTACACATGGCTGCCTCTCACGAGAGAGGGCAGCCCTTTTGGCCTATAAATGGAGGCCATTTCTAAACACATTTTATAGTGTGAAGTTGATGCAACAAGGTGAGCGTGAGGTGGTGAGAGTGAAGCAAGGCGGGAGCTCCATTAAGGGTATAATCCCTTTGTAAACTACTTCTTGTTTTGAAGTACTAAAGCCATTGAGTGGCTGCTTTCCCGTGGACGTAGCCCACATTGGGTGAACCACGTATATCGTGTGTACTCTCTCTCTCTCTCTCTCTCTCTCTCTACTCTATAATCTCGTGTATGTAAATCTGTCTCTCTCCATTAAGTAATCTACCCAATTATCTATTTAGCTACGTCTTATTTCCTAACAACTGGTATCAGAGCAAGGTTTGCTCGTAGCTAAATTATCTCAAGGAAAGGATTCCTTGAATTGAGTGGGAGTTATGGCGCAGGAAGGGAAGCTCAAGATTGAGAAGTTCAACGGCAAAAACTACCAACATTGGAAGATGCAGATTGAAGACTATCTCTATCAGAAGGACCTCTATTTGCCACTAGGCGGTCTTGCAAAGAAGCCCGCAAAGATGGCAAATGAAGCATGGATTGTCCTTGATCGAAAGGCACTGGGAATAATCCGGTTAAGCATAGCGTCAACGGTGGCCTTCAATGTTTCGGAGATGAAGACCACGGAGGACTTGATGAAGTCACTTGATGACTTCTACGAGAAACCATCGGCATGTAATAAGGTATTTCTTATGAAGCGCTTGTTCAATCTAAAGATGGCAGAGAATGGTTCAGTTGGAGAACACCTAAATGACTTTAACACAAACATAAGTCAACTTAGATCGGTGAAAATTAATTTCGATGACGAAGTGGGAGCTCTCCTTATACTATCATCTCTACCGGATAGTTGGGGCAGCCTTGTGATGGCTGTAAATAATTCTATTTCTGGCACAAATACTCTTAAGTTTGTTGATGTTGTGGGTGTTCTCCTAGGCGAGGAAATACGAAGGAGAAGCACATGAGAATCATCAAGTGCTGCACTGTCAGTAGAAACAAGAGGAAGGCCTAAGAAGAGGTTCAAAAACCAAAAGGGCCGTGATCGCTCAAGGCGGAGCAAGTCACGCACACAGTCAGTTCTTGAATGTTGGAACTGCGGCAAGAAGGGCCACGTCAAGAAGGATTGCTGGTCCAAGAAGAAGAAGGAGAGAGAGTCTCAAGACAACAAGCCAACATCGGAGGCCAAATTGGCAGGGAAAGTAGAGCAAGATGCTCTAATTCTCTCATTAGACAATGTGTCTAATTCCTGGATAGTAGATTCCGGGGCTTCATTCCATGCGACACCACACAAGCAACATTTCTAAGACTACACCAAAGGTAATTTTGGGTATGTATACTTGGGAGATGATGAAGCTTGTGAGATTGTCGGCAAAGGTACAGTTTCTGTCAAAACTGCTAACGGAAATGAATGGAAGCTTAAAGATGTTAAGCATGTTCTTTCTCTTCGCAAAAAATTGCTCTCTACAGGACAATTGGACGATGAAGGTCACAACATTGCATTCGGAAACCAACGGTGGAAGATCTCAAAGGGATCTTTGGTGGTTGCCAAGGGAGAAAAAGTCGGTACACTTTACTTGTGTACTGTTAGCACGCAACCTTCAGCTTGTGTAGCAACTACAGAAGTTGACAGTGCGGTGTGGCACTACCGACTTGGGCATATGAGTGCCAAAGGAATGCAAATCCTTGAAACAAAGAAGCTTCTACCAGGTTTGAAAGAAATGGTCTTAGAGTTCTGTGAAGATTGTGTTTATGGTAAACAAAAGAGGGTAAAATTTCAAAAATCAAGAAATGAAAGAAAAAATAAAAAACTTGAGTTGGTTCATTCTGATGTTTGGGGTCCTGCAAGTACACCATCACTTGGTGGCTCATTGTACTATGTAACATTCATAGACGATGCGACTAGAAAAACATGGGTTTATGTCATCAAGAATAAATCCGATGTATTTTCCATATTTCAAAGGTGGAAAGCCTTTGTGGAGAATGAAACAGGTACCAAGGTTAAATGCCTTAGATCCGACAATGGAGGCGAATATTGCAGCCAAACTTTTGAAAGCTTTTGTGCTAGCAATGGCATTCGGAGGCAAAGGACAACCCCAAGGACACCTCAACAAAATGGGATTTCCGAAAGGATAATGAGGACAATCATGGAGCGAGCACGGAGCATGCGGCTACATGCAAGCCTACCACTTGAGCTTTGGACGGAAGCTGTAAGTACGTCAGTGTACTTAATCAATCGGTCACCCTCAACGGCATTGGATGGGGGAGTTCCAGAAGAGGCATGGACAGGTAAACCGGTGAATTATGCATTTCTCAAAGTGTTTGGGTGTGAGGCTTTCATGCACATAGATAGAAGCCTAAGATCAAAGCTAGATGCAAAGTCCAGAAAGTGTTTTTTCATTGGCTATGGATAAGGTGACTTTTGGTATCGCCTATGGAATCCTGAAGATGGTAAAATCTTAAGGAGTAGGGATGCAATTTCTAACGAACAAAATATGTAAAAAGATTACTTGGAAAGAAAACGAACAAAAGAAACAGGTGATGAGTACATGGAGCTTGGGGACGGTGAAGACTCAAGGACTGCAAACGGTGACAATGTGCAACAACGTCAACCAAATGAGGAGCCTCAACCTATTCCCTAAAGATCTACAAGAGCAAGTAGACCTCCAGAAAGGTTTGTTCCTTCCTTCAACCATCTCTTGATCTCAGATTCTAGAGAGCCGGAATCATATGAAGAAGCTATGCAACATGAATCCAAAGAAGAATGGACAAAGAGCATGCAAGTGGAGATGGGCTCACTACATCGCAACCAAACATGGGAGTTGGTTGAGTTGCCTAAAGGTAAGCGGGCACTTCAAAATAAATGGGTGTACAAGCTGAAGGAAGAAGACGGTGGAAGAAAAGGTACAAGTCTAGGCTTGTGCTAAAAGGGTTTTCTCAAAAGAAAGGTATTGACTTCAATGAAAAATATTCTCCTGTTGTAAAAATGAAATCAATAAGGCTTGTCTTAAGCCTCTTGGCTGCTCATGATCTAAATCTCGAGCAAATGGATGTAAACACGGCATTCCCTCATGGTGACTTAGAGGAGGAAATCTACATGCTTCAACCAAAGGGATATGAAGTAAAAGGTAAGGAGAAAATGGTTTGCAGATTAAAGAAGAGCTTGTATGGTTTAAAAAAATCATCAAGACTATGGTACTTGAAGTTTGGTCGATGGATGTTGGATCATGGATTCACAAGATGCAACTCGGATCACTGCGTCTACACAAAGAATTTGGGAGATGGGAAATTCATCATCCTAATGTTGTATGTTGATGACATGTTGATTGCAAGTGCTAACATGCAGGACATCAAAGACCTAAAAGAGGAGCTGTCTAAATATTTTTCAATGAAAGATTTAGGTGCTGCGAAGAGGATACTTGGTATGAAAATATCAAGGGACAGGACAAAGAAGACAATAAAGCTATCTGAAGAAGATTACATCAAGAAGGTACTAGAAAGGTTTGCAATGCAAAATGCAAAACCAGTTTCTACACCTTTGGCTGGTCATTTTAAACTAACGAAGGATATGTGTCCAAAGACACAAGAGGAGATAGCCTATATGTCTAAAGTTTCATATGCTGCAGCAGTAGGTTCTCTAATGTATGCTATGGTCTGGACAAGGCCAGACATTGCACATGCAGTGGGAGTTGTGAGTAGGTTCATGGACAACCCAGGTAAAGAGCATTGGCAAGCTATGAAGTGGATACTTAGGTATCTAAAAGGGACAACAACAAATGCTTTGTATTTTGGAGGAATTGATATTTTTCTAGAAGGGTATGCTGCTGCAGATATGGTAGGTGACAAAGATACTCGAAGGAGCACTACTGGCTATGTGTTCATAGTTGGAGGCACAGCAGTAAGTTGGGCTTCAAAGCTGCAGAAAGTGGTTTCACTTTCTACCACGGAAGCAGAGTATGTAGCAATGACAGAGGCAAGCAAAGAAATTCTGTGGCTTCATAGATGCTTAGAAGAGCTTGGATTCAAACAAGACAATTGTGTCTTGTACAGTGATAGTCAAAGCGCTATCCATGTTGTGAAGAACTCAGCCTTTCATTCAAGGACAAAGCACATTGAGGTGAGATATCACTTCATACGCACTCTTTTGGAAGAAGGACAGCTAAAGATAGGAAAGGTGCATACAAGTGAAAATCCTGTAGACATGTTTACAAAGGTGGTCAACAAGGAGAAGTTGAGCTTTTGCTCATCTTCAATTGGAATTCAAGGATAAGAAGCCATGGAAAGCAGTCATAGGTTTGGTTTGGAGATCAGTCTTCAAGTGGGAGATTGTTAAGTATGGAGCCTGATTTACCCTTGTAATTTTTTGTGGTAAAAGCGCACATTTGTAAGGCCCCCATTATGAGGAGAAGTCATCGTGCGTGAAGAAAAATCACTCGCTAGAAACCAAAATTTTCACGACAAAAAATCAGGGGCAACTTTAGGGGCCTCGGGGGCGGAATCCCCCGAGACTTTTTATTTCCCCCGCCGGAATATTCATTTTCGTCGGAATATTATGGCTGGACGGCGGTCGGAAAGTGGTCGGATAACAACTGTCGGTTGGCTGGTGGCCGTAGTCAATGGCCGATGGCCGGTGGTCGAAAGTCAATGGTCGATGGCCGGTGGCCGAATTCAAAAGCGGACTTGTCTTCTCAAGGGCGGCCACACATGGGCGGATTGAAGGGTCCGATTTGGACTTATCTACACAAGGGCGGCTACACATGGCTGCCTCTCATGAGAGAGGGCAGCCCTTTGGCCTATAAAAGGAGGCCATTTCTACACACATTTTATAGTGTGAAGTTGATGCAACAAGGTGAGTGTGAGGTGGTGAGAGTGAAGCAAGGCGGGAGCTCCATTAAGGGTATAATCCCTTTGTAAACTACTTCTTGTTTTGAAGTACTAAAGCCATTGAGTGACTGCTTTCCCGTGGACGTAGCCCACATTGGGTGAACCACGTATATCGTGTGTACTCTCTCTCTCTCTCTCTACTCTATAATCTCGTGCATATAAATCTGTCTCTCTCCATTAAGTAATCTACTCAATTATCTATTTCGCTACGTCTTATTTCCTAACAGTCTTTTGAACTGAAATGTTCATTTATGTTGTATTATTTAAGTACAAAAACTACAAACACATGCACACCCACACAAGCTAAGGCTGCAATGGATCATGTTATGTGTCTCTCTCTCTCTCTCTCTCGTCTCACACACACACACACACACACACACATACAAAAGTAGCGATACAACAACATGTTGTCTCTCTCTCTCTCTCTCTCTCTCTCTCTCTCTCTCTCACACACACACACACACACACACACACACACACACACACACACACACACACACACACACACACACACACACACAACAAGTACAATGCTACTACAAGATTGAACTCCGAATGCTGATCACCGAGCTCCCTCTCCTCCCTCAAAATTTTAAGCTTCATTATATATCATATAGATAATTACCTCATTTGTCTCCACTTTAAGTGAAAAATCCCAAAAGTACATAAGTATATTAATATTCTTAATTTGGAGATTCCCATAATGCTCGATATTTTCCATAATATCTAATATGGTCTCTTGTGATTCCAAGAGACAATATCCAAGACACAAATATCATCAAGATCTTTTTGGGCTCTCATCGGCATTGCCCAACAAAATGTCTTTGATTGTTGTTGAAGAGGATTCCTCTCTTCAGATGCACTACATGCAATAGCTTCTTGGTCTGCCCATGCTTGACATCTCTCGTGCAATAATTGCCACTCAAGAGACATATCCAAGAGATAAATCTCATCAAGAATTTTTTGTGCTTTCATTGTCTCAGATTCCCAAGCGGAATTTTCTCTCTTAATAGCTTCTCATCTCTATTTTCTTTCCCATGTCATTGGCGTTCCATAAGCCCACCTATTTTTGTGATGCAAGCATATGCACTTGCATCTAGAGAGAGTCCCTCGCTCTGCATATATATCAACCTAAGATATGGAAAGTTCAATTTTGTCCAACAACCTGATGCTCGTTAGTCTTAAAGTTAAGATCAACTTGTTTGCCCATGTTAACGCCTTGCATTACAACATATGCCTCTAAAATGCACTATTGGACTTAAAGGGACTTCATAGCTTTGTGTTCATCTACATCACAAAAATCATGGGATACCATTTTGAATAGAACTTGCAATAAGTGTACTCAAAGAGATATCCAAGATAGGAAGCTTCTTGTGAAGTTGTTGTGCTCTTAAAAGTACACCACTTTGTATCCTCTAATGCGACATGGGCATGACCGGGTGCAATTTTTGGGCAAGCAATTCCTGGCAAGCGCTTTTTAAGAATCGGACGAGCAGATTTCCAAAAGATCCTTTATCTACCCATCTCTCTCTCTCTCTCTCTCTCTCTCTCTTTTTTATTTCCTCTATTTGTCACTCTCTCCTCTCTCTCCCTCTTTTTTGTTTCCTCTATTTGTCACTCTCTCCTCTCTCTCCCTCTTTTTTGTTTTCTCTATCTATCACTCTCTCTCTCTCTCTCTCTCTCTCTCTCTCTCTCTCTCTCTCTCTCTCTCTCTTTCAACTAAAATTGATTGTAGGTTCACGGCCAACTTACATTCAAACAAAAATCACCATGGATGCATTCAATACACTATTGATAAGACAAAGAGAAGTTCCTTACACACAATTATGGTCTATTTCATATAGCAAACCCCAAATCTACGTGTTCCATTCAATCAAAAGTAAATACATATGGGGGGGGGCATACATCATGGGTGAGGTGGATGAAGAAGGGCGGTGGGGGTCCATATGCTCCGGGAGGAAACAAAGGTCATGCCAACGGGGGAAGTGCACCAAATGGTGGGGGAACTCCTCCAAATGGCAGAGGGTATGAACCATATGTGGGGGGGGGGGGGGGTTGTAGGTAGTGAAAGAGGCAATGGATCAACTCCGCATGGGGCCTCAGATGTGGAGGCACTGAATGCACTAGGAGATGGTCCAGTTGCACGCCATGCCAAAACTAGGGCCGTGAAAGTAGTATATGGAGCTGCTACTACTACCCCTCCCTGACTGCTGAGTGGTGTCGACAAAGGTGGCTCCAACGGATGAATCTGCTCTGTCACCTGCTTTGGATGCTCAATTACCTGAACTCTGTCACTCCTACAAAACATCAATGTCGAGCCTAAATCGGAAGGTAGGCGTTGAGTTGTCTCTAGACAAGCACTGAAAACTGACCAATCCTTCTCACAACTGATGCAATGCCTGCGTAGTACTAAACATTGTGCTGCCAATGTCCCCACTCCTGCAAAACAGTCCAACACAGCATCTCCCATGTTTGTGAAGGTACCTAGTAGCTATCTACAAAAAAATAAGAAATCTTTAGATTTGTTATACCTCCAATTTTATAGGAACATGAAGAAAAAACATCCGATAAGTTTCTAGCACCTGGCAAACGCTGGACTCCTCTCAACACCTCTATGATAAGGCCTTCCCATACGATCAAGCATCCATTGGAATCTGTACCTGGTAGCTTCTCCCACAACATGTCATCATCTGCAGAGAAGCCACATACATTTGCTGCAATCTCTCCATCCGCTCAATCATACCTCGGAAGCTGACACCCACTAGTTCTAGGGGGTGAAAAAATGACTAGCAACAAAGTACCAACCTATGAATAACATTAAAATGTTGATATTTTGAAATGTGAACATCAAAGATACTATTCAATATCAAAACAAAAAATAACATACCCCTCTACATAGTCCTAAACAATTGTGCAACTAGACTCCGGTAGCCGTATGTACAATATCCTCAACAACTCGAAATGAGCTCCCTCTGCCTTCGAAGTGACAATGGATAGATGTTCTACACGACATGTCGCCACAACCATGCCATCAACCAAAAGAAACTTGGTTGCCAGAAGGAATGCAACATCCACAAGCTCACTATCCCATTGGTTCCATAAAGGAACCCCACCCGTGCTAGTTGCATGTGGCCTAGTGTATAAGGAAGAAGCCATGTACATCAAACACACGCCACCCAATCTTAAGTTGGGGTTCATCTACCCTGTTTCAACTAGAGATCCCAACAATCTACGTAGTAACTGCATAGAACTACGTGCAATCTTTGTTAGCACTAACATTGTGGACATAACTATGAAGGGAAATTAGCGTGGCTTACTTGTCATTGCACAACACATCCGGAATAGCTTTTGCCAAGCACTTGACACTAGCATGCACTACAAGGTGATGTGGCTATCTTTGGGTCTATCTTTGAGGCCTGTTTCTTTTCATCTGGTTTCTTTGTTGTGTTTGGAGATAGTGCATCCTCTATCACAACGGATTTCTTCCATGAAGCAGTATGCTCTGCTATTAATTAAAAAAGAACAGTGATTGTGCCCATGTCGTATTGCATGGGAAAGGTAAAATCTACATAGTATGATACCTATGTAAAGTGCTTCCTCTTCGGGTGGGTACTCCTTGTCTAGGTAATCCAGCCACCAAGGACACTTGAGCCACGCTCCCTTTGGCTGCAAGTTGTCTATCCACGCGTCCGGATATAAGCCCATCTCCTCTCTCTTCGATGTGCACCATGCATCACTGGGGTGCTCGGGAATGGGGAAGACAAGAGCATCTCTGCACCATCTACAAGACAGACCACAATGTTTTGAGCCACCGAGAACAGAATTATTGTATCCTACAACATTCTTAATGTGTCAATAAAAGATGTCAAACCTATACAACATGCATCGTGCCGTGCAAACAAAGTGGGGTTGCTGTTCGGGATCTTGTGTGGACTTGATCCGTGTACTCCACTTCTTGAAGGCTTTGTCAAAGTGGTTCCGTCTGTATGTCTGTAATGTGTGTGCAAGTGTGAAACCATGCCTCTCTTTAGCCTTCTCGTGTTGGATAGCAACATGCTGATTCTCGCCCTCCATTTTCTCGGCCATCTCTAGCACTCTCTTGCAACAAATAATAGGACACAAGTTAAATTACCAACAAATTGATTCGAGGACATAATCACTTGATCCTACCTTTCCAATTGCCACCAATACACGTGATATCGAAGCCACTGGATCCATGCCTTCTCCGTCAACCCTATGCCATTCTCTTTCAAGGATGCATCACCACCTTGGAGCAAATCAATTAAGCGGCACTTCCTAGCAAAGGAAAAGCTTGATTGCGACATAATCAAAAGAGAAAGATATCGAATGATTTAAATGACATTTACTTACTCTTTTGGGCTAATGCGTGCACGTGCAACCTCTGCCACTCTGGAGGGTGTCATTTCGGTGGTCTTCTTGCCCCAACCTGTAAATGATATACATTTTTGGAAAAGTCGTTGCCATTTTTTGGATTTGCAATGGTTGCTATCTCAAGCCCTTTGCGCATGAAATATTGCTGTGTTTGAGATAGCGCTAGAATGATGCTTTGCTCGTATGCGTCAGTAGGTGCCAACTCGTAGTCAAAACTCCCTTTTGATGGCAGCCCTTCTGTTTTACTACTATACATAGCATTGAACTCTTCCTATCATTTGCCAAGGATACAATCAAAACACACATAATAAGATTTCGCAATCAGAACATACTCTCATTTAGCATTGGTTTCAAGCATACCTTCCAAATGAGTTGTGCAAGGACAACCATTGGCAATTTTAGCCACTTTGATTTGCTTGGACCCCTAAAATTCAAAGCCCTTTTTGCTGCCAGACGTGCTCTTTTCGAAAATTTTTGCAGGAGTGAAGTAAGGTCTACCAACCCTAGCTTTCTCATCATGAATATATCATGTGTAGTTGTGTGAGGCACTGAAACCCTTGTGGACCTGTTTAACACTCGAGTGTAATTTACATTGTCAAAACAATAAGATGCATTTATATTCGTAAAAAAGCAGTTGGACCTACATATTTATCGTTCCCAAAACCAAAAGAAACTCTGCCGTCTCATGGGGTTGAAAATCGACAAGAACGCACTCCACCTTTGGTGCCTTCTCAATTGGGATGTCGTTCTCGTTCATCCACCGCATCCATGTCTCCAATCTGTGATTTCCATCCCAAACCACAAAGTACCTCTCGAACATGTGACTAAGCTCAGGGATTAAACAAAGCTCCTTGTCAAATCATATGAAATTGCAAGATCTCTCGAAGTGTGACCACGACGAGAGAATTTCTTATGATTATCCCCAGGAATCCGTTCACTAACAATAAATCTTGCCATGGTTGGTTGGTAGCTTTTATTTGCAATGGAGAGTTGCAAATCCATCACATGGTCATCATGCGTGCGAATGCGGGGTTTGAAAGAAGTCGACATAGAGGCAAGCGTGGAATTTTGCCATCGTAGGGAGCTCTATGAGAATCCACCCAACCCAAAGAAATATGCTTGTCCAACACACATTTCCAAACGCTTCATCTCTTACATCTTCAGTTGTGGTAGCAGTTTCCACATGATGACTCAATCCTCCACTTGATTGTGTTGTTCCATCCACACTGGTTATGATGGACACAATCCGATCTAGAGAACTTAAGGCTTGAGATTGTTCACTCTCTTGAGTGCATTGCGGAGGGACTTCTTGCGACGTAGTAACATAAACGTCATCCACGGCACCATTATTTTTGGATTGATTTCTTGTTCTCATACTTGGGCTAAAGAATTAGAGAAAATAGATATAAGTATGGCTTATGAGAAATTGTAGCTAAGAGCTTGAGAAAGAAAAGTGAGCAAAAGAGAACTTGACAGAGAGAAATCTGTGTTATATAAGAAAGTAGAGACGAGGAGAATTATGAGGAGGTAAGAGTTGAGAGAAATGAAAAAGAGCTTCTAAATGCTCTTTAAAAAGGTTTTAGATTTTATTAATTAAATTTATTATAAATTGAGATGTGTGTGTGTGAGAGAGGTGGGTGAGGGTGTGTGTGTGTGTGTGTGTGTGTGGTAGATGCGTGTGTGTATGTGCACGTGTGCACGTGTGTATGTGTGTGTGTGCACGTGCATGCGTGTGTGTGTGACACAACATGTACACACACACGCCATCGCGTGTGTATGTGTGTGGTCGAGTGCGGGCCACACGCTGCCACGCATGGCCCCGCGTCTCCCTTTGTGGCCCGGGCGGACGCTGAGACCAACTACCACTGGCCACTCAGTGGCAATCCACCTAGCCACGGAGCAGCCACGCAGGCCGCTTCATGGCCTCATGGTTTTTCCACTATACCGTCCGTAGCCGATGGTACACGTGGCATGCCACATAGACCAGGCGGTCTGCCACGTCGACAGCGCGGTGGCCATGTGGCATGCCATGTGTACTGCCACTGGGCGACAGTACACGTGGCACGCCACGTGGTGCCTTACTAGACCACGCAGTCTGCCACATTGGCAACATGGTGGCCACGTGGCATGCCACATGTACCGCCGCTTGGCGATAATACACGTGGCACGCCACGTGAGGCATTGTCGCCCAGTGGCGGTACATGTGGCATGCGACGTGGCCACCACGCAGTCAACGTGGCAGACCGTGTGGTCTATGTGGCATGCCACGTGTACCGTCGATTGACGATGGTACACGTGGCAAAACCACGTGGCCAAGAGGCGGCCAGCGTGTCTGATCCGTGGCCACATGGACTACCATTGGCCACGCATTGACCAGGGGTGGACACATGCCTCCGTGTGGGGGCACGTGGCCGCCCATGCTAGCCCTTGAACCGTTGGCCAGGGGCGCGTGGGGGCGCGTGGCTCCTCGCACACACACGTCCCCCCTCCTTCCTGACTGCCCGCATACACTGGGCCTGCGCCCCTCTCGACCGACATCACACCCTGTCCCCCCATCAGCACATGTGGCCCCCCCCACGGTCGCCTGCACACCCGATCGCCCACACGTCCCCCCCCCCCCGATAGCCTGCACACACACATCCCCCCGCCTTCATGGCCCCCCGCATACACCGGGCCCGCCCCCCTCTTGGCCGACAACACACCCCGCCCCCCCCGCCCCCCTCACGGTTGCGAACACAATTGACCGCCCACACGCCCCTACCCCTCTCCCTGGTAGCCTGTACACACGGGCGAGCGCACCCGCCCTACCACACAAACCTCCAAAAGAAAACCTTTAAAGAATTATTCAGACACAATTTCTCCTTTTATCCATTGCATTAGACTAGCATTCACGTGCTCACACAGTTGCACACAAATATTTTTTTGATAGTAAATATTTTTAAAATAAATTTATTGAAATAATAAAATATTATTAAATTTAAGTTTATAACGTATATTATTGGAAGTGAGTATATAGACAATTTGTTAGTTGATATAATGTGGTCTTGTGCTTAATTATTTGTTTAGCTTATTATTATGGCTTGCTCTTTCTTTTTCCAGGGTAAAGAACTTTCTTATCCTTTTTACAAATATCTAAATCATTTCTTTTAGAATTAATTTCTCCAAAGCAATTTACAACTTTAGATGGAGTCATCGAAGTTGGTGATATTGAAATGAATTTGCCTATTGAAAGGACACTCAACAATTTGGGTGAATTCATCTATGTACTGGATGAACAACTTTCACGTAAATAGAAAGTCAACGTATCCCATCAAACACACTATGCAGGCTCACCTAGCACGACTCACATTGCCATTGTGGATAGTCCATCAGAGGTGCAATTCGCTCAAAAGGAGTTAATAGATCTATGCACCCCACCTCGAGTTTTGCTCCCAAATAGCTTCAAAAGGAGTACAAGACAAAAACTTCTACAAGCCGAAAAGAAGGGCACATTGACAAAGCTTTTAATGCAAATACAACAAGTGGAATAAATTACAGAGATTCCAAGGTTTTACAATGGTGATCTTGTTTTGAAATTTCCACCTACCATGGGAAAGTTGCACCATATGGATGCAATGGAGCATAAGTATGATCCTCATTTGTGGTCGAAGCTACAAACGTCCAATATAGTTTTTCCAGGTGTAGTGCGTCTTAGTCATTGCATAGGACTTCTAAAAGTGCATGAATGAACAATGTGTCCGCTTGGCTAATTATCATATTCCCAATAGAAGTCATTTAACGGGTACATACAAAAGGCAACTGCACCCGAACAATATTGTAAGATTGGAGATAAGAGCCTTACATGCCACTTTTTTAAGGCAATTGCTTTCTGTATTGCAACATGTGATTGTGTAGTATACTATGTCATGCCATCCGGTATACTATGTCATGCCATCCGATGAGACCACCAGTAGAGTCAAGATTCATTGTGGCACACATAGACTCGATGTGCCCAGCGGCACATCCAAAACACTAACAGACAACACCAAGGTGATGGTGTAGAGGATTTTGACTATTGACCCACATGTAGGAGCCAAGAAGGTTCAAATGTGTTTGGCAAAAGAAATAATAAGTACAACACTTCTTTGCAACAACACCAACAAAGGAATTATAGTCGAGCAATAGCTATTTGCAATCGCTAAGGAGTTGGGACCATTGGTACAAGGTAATTGGTATGAGCATTTCCTAGATAGTGATTTCGATGCAAAACTCTATGCTAAATTATTTTTTCTCTAAACACTGTGAGCATTGTTAGGTTTCGAAGGTCAGTATCTAGTTTACAAAGAGCGGTTGACAAAGAATCTTTTGGCATTGATGCACTCCGAAAGCTGAAGCGAGACTACACATATGACTTTTTCTATGGAAGGAGGTTTCCTCGTCAAGGTACGGAGGGGGAGAAATGTTATGTCTTAAAAATGTCCACAATTGGTCCAGCATCCGGTGTGGACCTGGTGAATTGAATGAGACAAGATAGGGATAGCGATCTTCAACGTGCATGGATCGAGTTTGATCACGCCAGACGTGTTAATGAATGAGTGACTATGGCTTGTCATGTCTATAATCCAAGGTACATGGCGCACCTTCACATCATTGTGGGTTGCCTTTGAATCTCTTTCTAACAATTTGTTTGCAGCATGCAGGACCTTTTGACTATTGCAACTTGTGAAATGAAACAGGAAGACATGGAAACGCAATGTTTGTTTTGGGAGTGCCTCAATGATGTAATGCTATCATGTGGGTGTGACAGAGCTAATTTCTTTGGCTTCATGGCCGATGAAGCTCAAGCAAATTGGAATGAAGTTCGAATTGTTTTCAATGGTGGTGACAAGACCAATACAATGAGTGGTCAAGAGCGTTCTTGTCTTTTCCATTGGAAGCAAAGCTTGAATCAACACAGAATGAAGTATGTGTTGCAAGCTTCTTAACACACACACACACACACACACACACACACACACACACACACACACACACACACACACACACACAAAGAAATGTGTGAGAAGTGGAGGTAAGCACCAACAAAAGAGGCTGCAGCAGCAGAGGCTCGTCTGATATTCCAATGGTGGCGTAACGGTCATTGCATAGACCATAACATTCCATACATGGATTCATGGCTTAGTTGGTGGGAAATTCGTATTGCACATTGGGGTGACATTATGACGTGCGTAGAAAGTAACTTTGATGGACCAAACACTCCACGCACAAACCTTGCGGAGAGCAAGCATGGCAGCTGGCTAGCAGGGGAGGGTTTTCGTAAACGTATTTCATTATATGATGCATGTAGAACTGACCTTGCAAATTCCATCTTATAGAGCACAAAGACCATCTCAAACAACCATGGAAAACACATTGGGAAGGGTCCATCAATACAGAATCTTGTGGAACGCCATGAAAAACGTCCCAGCCAAGTGATAAGAGCAGTGAATGAGGCTATGAGGGCACTCCAATGTATAAACAACCAACTCCATTGACAGGAGATAAGGAGACATCAAGGCAAAAACGCAAGCCAAATGAGGTTATCAATGTGGAAGATGATGCATCGCATAGGCCTGAGTACAACTCGGTCACCAAAGATCGCAAGAAGTGTGGAAGACCACGTAAGATCAACTTTGCAGAAGAAGGGATATCACAAACCCCAAAACGAAGTATAGGTTTGTGTGGGCAGTATGTACTTGAATGCAAGGTCAATGAGGCAATGTGGGCCATACGCCGAGATCCACAAGGTAGTAGAGTCACATTAGTGGCACACCAAGAGGAGGACAAAGGTGTGGATGCAATATTGTAGGTTCTAGCCTTGGTATACCGGCCCCATCTTTTGAAGGATATCGAAAGCATCCAAATGGTGTGGTGTGTCAGTGGTTTTGGTTTTTTCCGGATCATGTCTTGCATTACCATATAGTAGACCAGAACATTGAGCTGCAGCCGCAACATTCACCACACACTTGGCCCGGGCATGTGGGCACCGACCTATCTGAGGATGAGGTGCAAATATTACATGAAGGGGGGTATCAAGTGGAGCTCAAGAAAGAAGGAATCTCTAATGTAATGTCGGTTGTTCCTGCACAAAATATGACCAAATCTCCTTTCAAGTCAAAAGATACATCCACTCCTGAAGGAAGTGCATGAGCCACAGTGCAAGATGGTGTGCATGTACGATATCGGACTTCCATTTCCAAGGATGCTGCTCGCAAGATCAGTTTAGCACTAGTGCTGAGAGCCAAGGTCGTAGAAGAGATATGTGCAGCAGATGGTGTTAATGAGGTCTTCAAAGTAGAGACCAAAAGTGAAGATGGTCATGTCGGGCTGTACAAAGTTTGTATTTGCAACTAGCCATCGTGCACATGTCCAGACTTCATGGAACAGATATCTTGCATGTAAACATTTGTATTTTTTTAATCTGCGTGTGCTAGGGTTAAGACAAAATGAGAACATGTTTATCCATCAAAACCAATTCTGACAGATGCTGATATCTTCAGGGCACTGAGACGAAGCCGGACCTATCCAGGCATGGATGCATAGCATTTGTCGTTTCTCACTTTTTGTATGTATGCTTCACAAAATGGACAACTCTACCAGGTTCTAATTTTATCTTATGATGGCCACATTTTTATACATTTGATTTGTAGTTTTTTTCAAATTTGGGAAATGGTTGTTTATGTGTCAAATCGTGAATAAAGTGATTAAAGCCGCTCCCCCCCCATCCCCCCCAGAATTTCCCGCATGAAATTTGGGCTCTAGATCCCTGAGTGCGTGTGAGATAGTGAAGAGGCTTTGGCTTTGTTCTTTGCCGGCTTTGAGCGTACCAAGGTACCTGACAGGTGCGACAATATCTTCTACGTGTGTGCTCTCCATCTTCAAGATGAGATTACATCAGCATTATCTTTGAGTAAAGAGCGTTCTAATAGTGTGACGTCAATGAGTTGTGAAGGATCAGCTTGAGCACACGTGTATAGTGGGATACTACCCTCGTTACTGATTGACACCTCCTTTTGGGAGGTGGGATCAATGGCTCACGATCACCGATTGATTGTGACCGTTGGATTGCCTATGGAATGCAAAAGATTTCCACTTTCTTGAATCAGCTTGAGCATATAGGTAAAGTGGGATACTACCCTCGTTACTAATTGACACCTCCTTTTGGGAGGTGGGATCAATGGCTCATGATCACCGGTTGATTGTGACCATTGGATTAGGCTATGGAATGCAAAAGATTCTCTTTTGGCCTCCCCCACCTTCAAGATCAAGCCCTAACCTGTTTGGGTTGCAAATCTTGAAATCCCTTTTCACAATAGCATGTCTTTGTCCTTGACATAGACATCTTCAATGTGTTCAACGTATATGGAGCTCCAACTCAAGGATGATGAGTAGGTCCTATCGAGTGTGGGCAATGCCTACATGATGGAGATGCTCGTCAATGAAACTCTCACTACTTTTGACTCGTTGAACATGTCCCACGTGGTGTGTCAAAGCTCCACAAATGCGCTTAAGCAAGGCTAGCGATTGGAGCACTCTAAAGGCTGCCCCTAGGTGAGTACCATTACACATTGGCCGAAGTTTGATGACCAAATATTCAAAGGTAAGACATGGGTTTTTTGCTCCAGCTCTGTGAGACCTTTTTGTTTTGACTTGAAAACATTGAAATGAACATTTTCTTATTTGTGCATGTGATCTGTTATACAATGCCTTGCCTGATGAACAATCAAAGCCAAGTCATTTTGGGGATGTGCTTTACACTTCCCTCTCTAATCAGTAGAAAGATGTTCCTTACACATCTTACAATGATATACCCAGCATAAACACCCAATACGAGCAACTAAAGCTCTTAGATAATGTGCCCCCTTACACATCTTACAGTGATATAAGTAGCAAAGACACCCCTATGGGCAATGGAAGCCCTTAGATGATGTGACTCATACATCTTATGTACAAAGCTCAATCCTTTAGATGGTCTGTGTTACACATCTAAGGTTGAGGGACCTGAAGGCATTTGTTTAGAAGCTAGCTCTATAGGAATGCCACCCACAACGGATGTGAAGAGGTTTGAGGGACCTAGATACACTAGCCTACTTCCCCAGGATTTCCACCCTCTATAGATGTTAACAAGTCAGCGGGCTCAAGGGACTTGCTCTCTCAAACAGAGCCTACTGCTTTTGAGAGTCCCAAATTTGACATGGATGTTGCGTATTATTAGGTGACTATGTTGCAATATTACATCTACTTGTAGTTGCAGATATCCAAAGTGCCATCCCAAGGAGAACCCCTACGCTTGGATGGTCACGACTCTTTGCTAAAGAGACATGTCTCTTCACCAAAAGCCACACTCCTTCAAAGATTGGTCATGCCCCTTTGCTCTACGTTCGCAACTCTTTGTCCAATGGTTGTAGCCCTTCACTAAAAGGATGCGTCTTCACGTCTAAAGTCGTGTCTCTTCATCATGAGACGTGTCTTTTCATTTGTGCCTCTTCGTCTTCTATATAAGGATCCTATTGTACTCAGTTTTCAAGCATTCCCTCAATTGATGAAACACTCATTCAGTCTATCAAGTCTCAATTTGATCTGAAGTATGAAGTTTAAGCCTTAATTATAGGATTAGCAACACTAATCCTCACAATGACATCAGAGAAAATTTTTTCCCGGGACCCAAAGGTTCTGAGCCCCTCACCCTCGTCGCTGCACTCTATCCCCTTTTCGGAGTTGTATGGAAGCAAGAACAATGGTACACACATATACTAGCATATGAGATAACTTGATATTTTTTCTCCAATTATATAAATAAAAGGACAACAATACAACCATGTATGGGCATATCTATGAATTTTGGGAAATTTCCTGCTGGTTAAACAGTATGTGCTTCATTGCCAAAAATGTCAAGTTAACAAAGCAGTGCCCCTGAAAGCAGGAGGACTCTTGCATCCTTTAGAGATTCCCAATGGGAAGTGGGGAAACTGTATCTATGGATTTTATTATTGGTTTACCTTCTACAACACGAGGTCATGACTTGGTGTGGGTGATTTTAGACAAATTGACTAAAATGTGTAAGTTTATACCCACCAAGTC
The DNA here is from genome assembly GCF_014529385.1 of Adiantum capillus-veneris. Lineage (NCBI taxonomy): Eukaryota > Viridiplantae > Streptophyta > Polypodiopsida > Polypodiales > Pteridaceae > Adiantum > Adiantum capillus-veneris. Next base: position 124,817,437 of record NC_140935.1, read on the forward strand.
AACTATTAAGACTCCCAAATTAGCACGGCTTTTTGTGGAACGTGTTTATAGGTTTTACACACTTCCTAATAATATAGGAAGTGATCATAGTCCCAAGTTTAATAGCCATTGGAGGGTTGTTTTTAGGAGGTTGGGAATTCAATTCAACCTTAGTACTACAGACCATCCATAGATAGATGGTCAGACTGAAAGAGTCAATCAAGTGCTGGAAGATATGCTACGAGTATATGGTCAGCAAAAATCAATTAGATTGGAAAGAGTACCTGTCCATTTTTGAACTTCTTACAATAGTGCTAAGCATGTGACTACTAAGTTCAGTCCCTTCATGCTTATGTATGGTTTTCAACCCCATTCACCAATTGGAATGGGGTTGGAAACTCAAAAATTATAGCCAGTTAAGGACTTCTTGGCAGATCACATGGATATGTTAAAAATTGCTTGCCAAAATGTTTGACAAGCACAAGATTGGTATAAGAAGTATATCGATGAGAAGAGAAAAGTAGTGACTTTCAAGGAGGGCAGTGTTGTTTTCTTATGAGTACTAGAGAACTCAGAAAGTCTCAAGACTAGGCCTATGCCAAAATTTTCTCCTGAATTTTGTTGACCTATTAAGATCCTCAAGAGAGTCGGTTTTATGATGTACAAGTTAGAACTTCCAGTTAATACTCGCATTCATCCGATTTTCCATGTAAGTTATTTATGTCAACGCTTATTATGGGATGAAAATGTCATTGATGAAGGAGTCCTTGTTGACTACATTGAACCTCCTAGTATACCACATGAACGAGAATGGATCATAAATTCCCATGAATTACTCACACAAAATTATGTCCATTGTCAAGTCCTTGTCAAGTGGAAAGATTCACCTGATGAAGGTACCACTTGGGAAAACATCAGTGTCATAAAGAAAAAGTTTCATACTTTTTGTTTGCAAACAAAAACTCTTCCTTAATGGGGGAGTAATGTCATGACATGGTCCTACGGATGCTTTGGACAAAGTTCAATACGGTGGCTAGGTGGGCATGGTCCCTAGAGAAAGGCTCTGTCACATGGCAAAAGCATATAGTTTAGGGGTCTCTTGGGCTAAGATCTATATAAGAGGATGGTTGGGTGGTTAATGATATGCTTTCTTCCCCCATGTTCTCACATGCTCTCCCCTGAAGTGGCAACCTTTACATCATGCTATCATGTACGACTTGTGTTTTAGGGCTTAACTACTCCCCTGTTCATACTCACAAGCACGACACAGACAACATACTTATCATCCGATGACACGACTAACCCGTAGGTGCACGTAGGCAATCTCGTTAGCTTGTCAGGCTGAGACCAATCTACACATACACACTTTTATGATGCCTCAATCACTAACCCTGGTAGAATGCAACCCACTCTATCCCTAACCGCTCACAACACCGTTTACACTTCCAATGAACTCGGAATCGCATCAAACCTTGTAGGCACCATCCTCTCACTAGGATATACTTACCTATAAGTCTAATCTCACCAGATTTGAACCCTAGTTATCTCGAATACAGTCGCGATAGACTAACAGGTCATAATCCAAAAGTGGGCGAAACTTAAGTTCATGAGTATCTATGTGTAGCTAATCTCTTTCTCATTCCATAAAGCACTTGATTGTTGAAAATAGACACTGTTTGTGCTACTCACAAACAAAACAAGCTCGAGGAAGGATCGATCGCGAACAACTCGAAAATGTGAATGCGTGGCGTGGGCACGTATCTCTCGGAGAGACTACCGTGATGGTGTAGTCATGTCGTGAATCCGGTGAGGGAGAAGCGCATAGCAAAGAGGATAAGACTCTCTCTCTCTCTCTCTCTCTCAGACATGTACGACACAGGATCAATATTCAAAAACAATGTTATTTCAAAAATGGTTCTAAGGTGACTTTTATACTTTAGTCACCTTAGCTCAAAAATGTACATGGGGTTATCTTACTCATTATTACAAAGTGGGAACAAATCTGAGTACTGACTAACTGATTAATCTTTACATGACCCAGACGAATGGATCAAAATGATAAGACGTCTTTGACATAAAATGGGAATTCGATATGCTTTACAAGATGGCCTCATTACAACAATTGGACAAATGGGGCTCCAACACTCCCCCCCTCCTAATTCATGTCTACCACGACATGATCGTCTTTGTCTTCAATGTCGTTGTCGTCCTTCTTGGTTGAGTTGATGTAGAAACGCATCATATCGCATAGACTCGCATGCCATTAATGGGCCAAAAATTTTGGACTTGTACATGAAGAAGCCTGTGTAAAATGCTTCTTCGAAGGTTTGCAGATGGTAGCTTGGCAGAAAAATTAGCCATCTGAAATAGGCATACAATACTGGCTCTGTAGGTGGCCCACTTAGATCGTATGTGTTAAGTATGGAGCCTAATTTACCCTTGTAATTTTCTGTGGTAAAAGCGCACATTTGTAAGGCCCCCATTATGAGGAGAAGCCATCGTGCGTGAAGGAAAATCACTCACCGGAAACCAAAATTTTCACGGACAAGAATCAGGGGCAACTTTAAAGGCCTCGGGGGTGGAGGCCCCCGAGACTTTTTTTTTTCGCCGGAATATTCTTTTTCGCCAGAATATTATGGCCGGACGGCGGCCGGAAAGTGGTCGGAAAACAACCGATCGGTTGGCCGGTAGTCAATGGCCGATGGCCTGTGGTCGGAAGTCAATGGCCGGTGGCCGGTGGTCAGAAGTCAATGGCCGGTGGCCGGTGGCCGAATTCAAAAGCGGACTTGTCTTCTCAAGGGCGGCCACACATGGGCGGATTGGAGGGTCCGATTTGGACTTATTCGCACAAGGGCGGCTACACATGGCTGTCTCTCATAAGAGAGGGCAGCCCTTTTGGACTATCAAAGGAGGACATTTCTACACACATTTCATAGTGTGAAGTTGATGCAACAAGGTGAGTGTGAGGTGGTGAGAGTGAAGCAAGGCGGGAGCTCCATTAAGGGTATAATCCCTTTGTAAACTACTTCTTGTTTTGAAGTACTAAAGCCATTGAGTGACTGCTTTCCCGTGGACGTAGCCCACATTGGGTGAACCACGTATATCGTGTGTACTCTCTCTCTCTCTCTACTCTATAATCTCGTGCATATAAATCTGTCTCTCTCCATTAAGTAATCTACTCAATTATCTATTAAGCTACGTCTTATTTCCTAACAACTGGTATCAGAGCAAGGTTTGCTCGTAGCTAAATTATCTCAAGGAAAGGATTCCTTGAATTGAGTGGGAGTTATGGCGCAGGAAGGGAATCTCAAGATTCAGAAGTTCAACGGCAAAAACTACCAACATTGGAAGATGCAGATTGAAGACTATCTCTACCAGAAGGACCTCTATTTGCCACTAGGCGGTCTTGCGAAGAAGTCCGCAACAATGGGAGATGAAGCATGGATTGTCCTTGATCGAAAGGCACTAGGAACAATCCGGTTAAGCTTGGCGTCAACGGTGGCCTTCAATGTTTCGGAAATGAAGACCACGGAGGACTTGATGAAGTCACTTGACGACTTCTACGAGAAACCATCGGCATCCAATAAGGTATTTCTTATGAAGCGCTTGTTCAATCTAAAGATGGCAGAGAATGGTTCAGTTGGAGAACACCTAAATGACTTTAACACAAACATAAGTCAACTTAGATCGGTGAAAATTAATTTCGATGACGAAGTGGGAGCTCTCCTTATACTATCATCTCTACCGGATAGTTGGGGCAGCCTTGTGATGGCTGTAAATAATTCTATTTCTGGCACAAATACTCTTAAGTTTGTTGATGTTGTGGGTGTTCTCCTAGGCGAGGAAATACGAAGGAGAAGCACATGAGAATCATCAAGTGCTGCACTGTCAGTAGAAACAAGAGGAAGGCCTAAGAAGAGGTTCAAAAACCAAAAGGGCCGTGATCGCTCAAGGCGGAGCAAGTCACGCACACAGTCAGTTCTTGCATGTTGGAACTGCGGCAAGAAGGGCCACGTCAAGAAGGATTGCTGGTCCAAGAAGAAGAAGGAGAGAGAGTCTCAAGACAACAAGCCAACATCGGAGGCCAAATTGGCAGGGAAAGTAGAGCAAGATGCTCTAATTCTCTCATTAGACAATGTGTCTAATTCCTGGATAGTAGATTCCGGGGATTCATTCCATGCGACACCACACAAGCAACATTTCTAAGACTACACCAAAGGTAATTTTGGGTATGTATACTTGGGAGATGATGAAGCTTGTGAGATTGTCGGCAAAGGTACAGTTTCTGTCAAAACTGCTAACGGAAATGAATGGAAGCTTAAAGATGTTAAGCATGTTCTTTCTCTTCGCAAAAAATTGCTCTCTACAGGACAATTGGATGATGAAGGTCACAACATTGCATTCGGAAACCAACGGTGGAAGATCTCAAAGGGATCTTTGGTGGTTGCCAAGGGAGAAAAAGTCGGTACACTTTACTTGTGTACTGTTAGCACGCAACCTTCAGCTTGTGTAGCAACTACAGAAGTTGACAGTGCGGTGTGGCACTACCGACTTGGGCATATGAGTGCCAAAGGAATGCAAATCCTTGAAACAAAGAAGCTTCTACCAGGTTTGAAAGAAATGGTCTTAGAGTTCTGTGAAGATTGTGTTTATGGTAAACAAAAGAGGGTAAAATTTCAAAAATCAAGAAATGAAAGAAAAAATAAAAAACTTGAGTTGGTTCATTCTGATGTTTGGGGTCCTGCAAGTACACCATCACTTGGTGGCTCATTGTACTATGTAACATTCATAGACGATGCGACTAGAAAAACATGGGTTTATGTCATCAAGAATAAATCCGATGTATTTTCCATATTTCAAAGGTGGAAAGCCTTTGTGGAGAATGAAACAGGTACCAAGGTTAAATGCCTTAGATCCGACAATGGAGGCGAATATTGCAGCCAAACTTTTGAAAGCTTTTGTGCTAGCAATGGCATTCGGAGGCAAAGGACAACCCCAAGGACACCTCAACAAAATGGGATTTCCGAAAGGATAATGAGGACAATCATGGAGCGAGCACGGAGCATGCGGCTACATGCAAGCCTACCACTTGAGCTTTGGACGGAAGCTGTAAGTACGTCAGTGTACTTAATCAATCGGTCACCCTCAACGGCATTGGATGGGGGAGTTCCAGAAGAGGCATGGACAGGTAAACCGGTGAATTATGCATTTCTCAAAGTGTTTGGGTGTGAGGCTTTCATGCACATAGATAGAAGCCTAAGATCAAAGCTAGATGCAAAGTCCAGAAAGTGTTTTTTCATTGGCTATGGATAAGGTGACTTTTGGTATCGCCTATGGAATCCTGAAGATGGTAAAATCTTAAGGAGTAGGGATGCAATTTCTAACGAACAAAATATGTAAAAAGATTACTTGGAAAGAAAACGAACAAAAGAAACAGGTGATGAGTACATGGAGCTTGGGGACGGTGAAGACTCAAGGACTGCAAACGGTGACAATGTGCAACAACGTCAACCAAATGAGGAGCCTCAACCTATTCCCTAAAGATCTACAAGAGCAAGTAGACCTCCAGAAAGGTTTGTTCCTTCCTTCAACCATCTCTTGATCTCAGATTCTAGAGAGCCGGAATCATATGAAGAAGCTATGCAACATGAATCCAAAGAAGAATGGACAAAGAGCATGCAAGTGGAGATGGGCTCACTACATCGCAACCAAACATGGGAGTTGGTTGAGTTGCCTAAAGGTAAGCGGGCACTTCAAAATAAATGGGTGTACAAGCTGAAGGAAGAAGACGGTGGAAGAAAAGGTACAAGTCTAGGCTTGTGCTAAAAGGGTTTTCTCAAAAGAAAGGTATTGACTTCAATGAAAAATATTCTCCTGTTGTAAAAATGAAATCAATAAGGCTTGTCTTAAGCCTCTTGGCTGCTCATGATCTAAATCTCGAGCAAATGGATGTAAACACGGCATTCCCTCATGGTGACTTAGAGGAGGAAATCTACATGCTTCAACCAAAGGGATATGAAGTAAAAGGTAAGGAGAAAATGGTTTGCAGATTAAAGAAGAGCTTGTATGGTTTAAAAAAATCATCAAGACTATGGTACTTGAAGTTTGGTCGATGGATGTTGGATCATGGATTCACAAGATGCAACTCGGATCACTGCGTCTACACAAAGAATTTGGGAGATGGGAAATTCATCATCCTAATGTTGTATGTTGATGACATGTTGATTGCAAGTGCTAACATGCAGGACATCAAAGACCTAAAAGAGGAGCTGTCTAAATATTTTTCAATGAAAGATTTAGGTGCTGCAAAGAGGATACTTGGTATGAAAATATCAAGGGACAGGACAAAGAAGACAATAAAGCTATCTGAAGAAGATTACATCAAGAAGGTACTAGAAAGGTTTGCAATGCAAAATGCAAAACCAGTTTCTACACCTTTGGCTGGTCATTTTAAACTAACGAAGGATATGTGTCCAAAGACACAAGAGGAGATAGCCTATATGTCTAAAGTTTCATATGCTGCAGCAGTAGGTTCTCTAATGTATGCTATGGTCTGGACAAGGCCAGACATTGCACATGCAGTGGGAGTTGTGAGTAGGTTCATGGACAACCCAGGTAAAGAGCATTGGCAAGCTATGAAGTGGATACTTAGGTATCTAAAAGGGACAACAACAAATGCTTTGTATTTTGGAGGAATTGATATTTTTCTAGAAGGGTATGCTGCTGCAGATATGGTAGGTGACAAAGATACTCGAAGGAGCACTACTGGCTATGTGTTCATAGTTGGAGGCACAGCAGTAAGTTGGGCTTCAAAGCTGCAGAAAGTGGTTTCACTTTCTACCACGGAAGCAGAGTATGTAGCAATGACAGAGGCAAGCAAAGAAATTCTGTGGCTTCATAGATGCTTAGAAGAGCTTGGATTCAAACAAGACAATTGTGTCTTGTACAGTGATAGTCAAAGCGCTATCCATGTTGTGAAGAACTCAGCCTTTCATTCAAGGACAAAGCACATTGAGGTGAGATATCACTTCATACGCACAAGAATCAGGGGCAACTTTAAAGGCCTCGGGGGTGGAGGCCCCCGAGACTTTTTTTTTCGCCGGAATATTCTTTTTCGCCAGAATATTATGGCCGGACGGCGGCCGGAAAGTGGTCGGAAAACAACCGATCGGTTGGCCGGTAGTCAATGGCCGATGGCCTGTGGTCGGAAGTCAATGGCCGGTGGCCGGTGGTCAGAAGTCAATGGCCGGTGGCCGGTGGCCGAATTCAAAAGCGGACTTGTCTTCTCAAGGGCGGCCACACATGGGCGGATTGGAGGGTCCGATTTGGACTTATTCGCACAAGGGCGGCTACACATGGCTGTCTCTCATAAGAGAGGGCAGCCCTTTTGGACTATCAAAGGAGGACATTTCTACACACATTTCATAGTGTGAAGTTGATGCAACAAGGTGAGTGTGAGGTGGTGAGAGTGAAGCAAGGCGGGAGCTCCATTAAGGGTATAATCCCTTTGTAAACTACTTCTTGTTTTGAAGTACTAAAGCCATTGAGTGACTGCTTTCCCGTGGACGTAGCCCACATTGGGTGAACCACATATATCGTGTGTACTCTCTCTCTCTCTCTACTCTATAATCTCGTGCATATAAATCTGTCTCTCTCCATTAAGTAATCTACTCAATTATCTATTAAGCTACGTCTTATTTCCTAACAACTGGTATCAGAGCAAGGTTTGCTCGTAGCTAAATTATCTCAAGGAAAGGATTCCTTGAATTGAGTGGGAGTTATGGCGCATGAAGGGAATCTCAAGATTCAGAAGTTCAACGGCAAAAACTACCAACATTGGAAGATGCAGATTGAAAACTATCTCTACCAGAAGGACCTCTATTTGCCACTAGGCGGTCTTGCGAAGAAGTCCGCAACAATGGGAGATGAAGCATGGATTGTCCTTGATCGAAAGGCACTGGGAACAATCCGGTTAAGCTTGGCGTCAACGGTGGCCTTCAATGTTTCGGAAATGAAGACCACGGAGGACTTGATGAAGTCACTTGACGACTTCTACGAGAAACCATCGGCATCCAATAAGGTATTTCTTATGAAGCGCTTGTTCAATCTAAAGATGGCAGAGAATGGTTCAGTTGCAGAACACCTAAATGACTTTAACACAAACATAAGTCAACTTCGATCAGTGAAAATCAATTTCGATGACGAAGTGCGAGCTCTCCTTATACTATCATCTCTACCGGATAGTTGGGACAGCCTTGTGATGGCTGTAAGTAATTCTATCTCTGGCACAAATACTCTTAAGTTTGATGATGTTGTGGGTGTTCTCCTAAGCGAGGAAATGCGAAGGAGAAGCACAGGAGAATCATCAAGTGCTGCACTATCAGTGGAAACAAGAGGAAGGCTTAAGGAGAGGTTCAAAAACCAAAAGTGTCGTGATCGCTCAAGGCGGAGCAAGTCACGCACAAAGTCAGTTCTTGAATGTTGGAACTGCGGCAAGAAGGGCCACGTCAAGAAGGATTACTGGTCCAAGAAGAAGAAGGAGACAGAGTCTCAAGACAACAATCCAACATCGGAGGCCAATGTGGCAGGTAAAGTAGAGCAAGATGCTCTAATTCTCTCATTAGACAATGTGTCTAATTCCTGGATAGTAGATTCCGGGGCTTCATTCCATGCAACACCACACAAGCAACATTTCCAAGACTACACCAAAGGTAATTTTGGGTATGTATATTTGGGAGATGATGAAGCTTGTGAGATTGTCGGCAAAGGTACAGTTATTGTCAAAACTGCTAACGGAAATGAATGGAAGCTTAAAGATGTTAGGCATGTTCCTTCTCTTCGTAAAAATTTGATCTCTACAGGACAATTGAACGATGAAGGTCACAACATTGCATTCGGAAACAAACGGTGGAAGATGTCAAAGGGATCTTTGGTGGTTGCCAAGGGTGAAAAAGTCGGTACACTTTACTTGTGTACTGTTAGTACGCAACCTTCAGCTTGTGCAACAACTACAGAAGTTGACAGTGCGGTGTGGCACTACCGACTTGGGCATATGAGTGCCAAAGGAATGCAAATCCTTCAAACAAAGAAGCTTCTACCAGGTTTGAAAGAAGTGTACTTAGAGTTCTGTGAAGATTGTGTTTATGGTAAACAAAAGAGGGTAAAATTTCAAAAATCAAGAAATGAAAGAAAAAATAAAAAACTTGAGTTGGTTCATTCTGATGTTTGGGGTCCTGCAAGTACACCATCACTTGGTGGCTCATTGTACTATGTAACATTCATAGACGATGCGACTAGAAAAACATGGGTTTATGTCATGAAGAATAAATCCGATGTATTTTCCATATTTCAAAGGTGGAAAGCCTTTGTGGAGAATGAAACAGGTATCAAGGTTAAATGCCTCAGATCCGACAATGGAGGCGAATATTGCAACCAAGCTTTTGAAAGCTTTTGTGCTAGCAATGGCATTCGGAGGCAAAGGACAACCCCAAGGACACCTCAACAAAATGGGATTTCGGAAAGGATGAACAGGACAATCATGGAACGAGCACGAAGCATGCGGCTACATGCAGGCCTACCGCTTGAGCTTTGGGCGGAAGCTGTAAGTACGTCTGTGTACTTAATCAATCGGTCACCCTCAACGGCATTGGATGGGGGAGTTCCAGAAGAGGCATGGACAGGTAAACCGGTGAATTATGCATTTCTCAAAGTGTTTGGGTGTGAGGCTTTCATGCACATAGATAGAAGCCTAAGATCAAAGTTAGATGCAAAGTCCAAAAAGTGTTTCTTCATTGGCTATGGAGAAGGAGACTTTGGGTATCGCCTATGGAATCCTGAAGATGGTAAAATCTTAAGGAGTAGGGATGTAATTTTTAACGAACAAAATATGTACAAAGATTACTTGGAAAGAAAACAAACAAAAGAAACAGGTGATGAGTACATGGAGCTTGAGGACGGTGAAGACTCAAGGACTGCAAATGGTGACAATGTGCAACAACGTCAACCAAATGAGGAGCCTCAAAATATTCCCCGAAGATCTACAAGAGCAAGTAGACCTCCAGAAAGGTTTGTTCCTTCCTTCAACCATCTCTTGATCTCAGATTCTGGAGAGCCGGAATCATATGAAGAAGCTATGCAACATGAATCCAAAGAAGAATGGACGAAGAGCATGCAAGTGGAGATGGACTCACTGCATTGCAACCAAACATGGGAGTTCGTTGAGTTGCCTAAAGGTAAGCGGGCACTTCAAAACAAATGGGTGTACAAGCTAAATGAAGAAGAAGGTGGGAAGAAAAGGTACAAGTCTAGGCTTGTGGTAAAAGGTTTTTCTCAAAAGAAAGGTATTGACTTCAATGAAATATTTTCTCCTGTTGTAAAAATGAACTCAATTAGGCTTGTCTTAAGCCTTGTGGCTGCTCATGATCCAAATCTCGAGAAAATGGATGTAAATACGGCATTCCCTCACGGTGACTTAGAGGAGGAAATCTACATGCTTCAACCAAAGGGGTATGAAGTAAAAGGTAAGGAAAAAATGGTTTGCAGATTAAAGAAGAGCTTGTATGGTTTAAAGCAAGCATCAAGACAATGGTACTTGAAGTTTGATCGATGGATGTTGGATCATGGATTCACAAGATGCAACTCGGATCACTGCGTCTACACAAAGAATTTGGGAGATGGGAAATTCATCATCCTAATGTTGTATGTTGATGACATGTTGATTGCAAGTGCTAACATGCAGGACATCAAAGACCTAAAAGAGGAGCTATCCAAATCTTTTTCAATGAAAGATTTAGGTGCTGCAAAGAGGATACTTGGTATGAAAATATCAAGGGACAGAACGAAGAAGACAATAAAGCTATCTCAAGAAGATTACATCAAGAAGGTACTAGAAAGGTTTGCAATGCAAAATGCAAAACCAGTTTCTACACCTTTGGCTGGTCATTTTAAACTAACAAAGGATATGTGTCTAAAGACACAAGAGGAGATAGCCTATATGTCTAAAGTTCCATATGCTGCAGCGGTAGGTTCTCTAATGTATGCTATGGTATGGACAAGGCCAGACATTGCATATGCAGTGGGAGTTGTGAGTAGGTTCATGGACAACCCCGGTAAAGAGCATTGGCAAGCTGTGAAGTGGATACTTAGGTATCTAAAAGGGACAACAACAAATGCTTTGTATTTTGGAGGAACTGATATTTTTCTAGAAGGGTATGCTGATGCAGATATGGCAGGTGACAAAGATACTCGAAGGAGCACTACTGGCTATGTGTTCACGGTTGGAGGCACAACAGTAAGCTGGGCTTCAAAGCTGCCGAAAGTGGTTTCACTTTCTACCACGGAAGCAGAGTATGTAGCAATGACGGAGGCAAGCAAAGAAATTTTGTGGCTTCACAGATTCTTAGAAGAGCTTGGATTCAAACAAGACAATTGTGTCTTGTACAATGATAGCCAAAGCGCTATCCATCTTGCGAAGAACTTAGCCTTTCATTCAAGGACAAAGCACATTGAGGTGAGATATCACTTCATACGCACTCTTTTGGAAGAGGGACAACTAAAGCTAGGAAAGGTGCATACAAGTGAAAATCCTACAGACATGTTTACAAAGGTGGTCAACAAGGAGAAGTTGCGCTTTTGCTCATCTTCAATCGGCATTCAAGGATAAGAAGCCAGAATGGAAAGGAGTCACAGGTTTGGTTTGGAGATCAGTCTCCAAGTGGGAGATTGTTAAGTATGGAGCCTAATTTACCCTTGTAATTTTTTGTGGTAAAAGTGCACATTTGTAAGGCCCCCATTATGAGGAGAAGCCATCGTGCGTGAAGGAAAATCACTAATCGGAAACCAAAATTTTCACGGACAAGAATCAGGGGCAACTTTAAAGGCCTCGAGACTTTTTTTTCGCCGGAATATTCTTTTTCGCCAGAATATTATGGCCGGACGGCGGCCAGAAAGTGGTCGGAAAACAACCGGTCGGTTGGCTGGTGGCCGGTAGTCAATGGCCGATGGCCGGTGGTCGAAAGTCAATGGCCGGTGGCCGGTGGTCAGAAGTCAATGGCCGGTGGCCGGTGGTCGGAAGTCAATGGCCGGTGGCCGGTGGCCGAATTCAAAAGCGGACTTGTCTTCTCAACGGTGGCCACACATGGGCGGATTGGAGGGTCCGATTTGGACTTATTCGCACAAGGGCGGCTACACATGGCTGTCTCTCATAAGAGAGGGCAGCCCTTTTGGCCTATAAAAGGAGGCCATTTCTACACACATTTCATAGTGTGAAGTTGATGCAACAAGGTGAGTGTGAGGTGGTGAGAGTGAAGCAAGGCGGGAGCTCCATTAAGGATATAATCCCTTTGTAAACTACTTCTTGTTTTGAAGTACTAAAGCCATTGAGTGACTGCTTTCCCGTGGACGTAGCCCACATTGGGTGAACCACGTATATCGTGTGTACTCTCTCTCTCTCTCTCTCTACTCTATAATCTCGTGCATATAAATCTGTCTCTCTCCATTAAGTAATCTACTCAATTATCTATTTAGCTACGTCTTATTTCCTAACAGTATGACAGCTCTGAGATGCTTCTTTCGGTATTCATATACTCTGTAGGTGGCCCACTTAGATCGTATGACAGCTCTGAGATGCTTCTTTCGGTATTCATATACTATGAAGTCTAGCTTTCTGAGAAGACTGTGAGACAGGCCAAAAAGGTTCGAGCTATTTTACATAGCATCTTGTAGGATAGGTCGGGAGAGCCTCCGAATTCTGCAATGGTACCCTGAAGGGTTTTCACCATGTAAGAACCGGATACTCTCTCTCCCTCTGCAGGCCCTGGAAATACTGGATAATTTAGCCATGTCGGATTTCTACTTTGTAGTGCTTTATGTTGGCTGTAGGTGTATGTTCGGGGAGTTGGGCAAAAAGTTCTATCATTCCTCAGCTCAGGCGGTGCGTTGACTAAGTGGATCAGGTTATTAGGATGATCCAAGAGCCATTGACGCCTCCACTTTGGCTGGCTGTCTACTATTCTGTTTTGCTGTTCCCGATCCTGTAATTCTACTTCAAACACTGGCACTTGTTCTTCTTTTGCGAGCTGCCGTTGATGTGTTAGAGTTTCGTATTTCAGCAGAGCATAGGGTAACATAGGGGCATTCCATTCCTCCTGTAGCTCTGCTGCTATTTTGCCTGATCTTGAGAGCCCTTGTAGCATCTCCTTTTCTAGTTTCATTGCCTTGTACCATATCATCTCTGATTGTTTTTCCATTTGCTCGGCCAGCCTCTGCTCTTCCAATCTCGTGACTGAATCTTCGTCTATTTCTTGGTCTTTGGAGCCAGCTTGATCAGTCTGTGTATCTGGGGCTTCCTGATCATCTGATTCTCCCTCGTAGTCATCTTGACCGCCATATACTTTGGCGAGTCAAGCCAAATCCGTGGCTGCTTGCTCCAGGTGCACTTGTACCTGTCCTTGGTGTTGCCTTGCAGTTTGAAGACTTGCGATTTGCGTAGCCATTGTTCTACTATTGATTTGGAGAGCTTGAAATTCCATCTCTTTTTGAGCTGCAGACTCCTCTCACTGCTTTACCCTGATGTGCAAGTTTTCATTTTCTTCCCTGAGTGATTTGGAAACAATGCTTTCCATTTCACTGTCAGGAGCTGGTCCTTGTTGCTATTCACTTTGTAAGTTCTAAATTTGCCTTTGTAGTTGATCCTCTGCTCTAAGCGCACTTTCGGCTATCATTAAGCGTTGTTTTCTTTCCAACTCCAGCTCCCTCTTCAGTGCAGCCACTTCTTCTTGTGGGTGGACTACCGGTGTTGTTGGTAGCGACGTTTTCGTTTCTTAGCTCGTTCGATTTTCCTTGCTTGTATATCTGTTACTGCCCTCAAATCTTTGACTTCAATTTGTAAGTCATCGATGACGACTTGCAAACTTTTGACTGTCTCCAGCGCATCTTGCTTTTCTTTTTCCAACTTATGGATGTGTTCATCTCTGTCACTGACATCTTCAAGGAATACGTTGATTGTATCTTCACAAATGGCATTGAAATCTTCAAACTCCTGTAAATTGTCTTTGAGGAGATTACCGTGCTTTGGAGCCCCAAGATCTCAGCATCTCTAATGCTGATCAATTTTAGAGTGTCATCTCTTTGCTCCTGTAGTCTCATAACTTCTTGATGGGTTTTTTCGAACTTCGTTTTGTTGGACCTGTTTTGATCAGCTAACCATTGACTGTGCAGTCTTCTTCGGTTTAGTATTGTCTCCATTGACTGCAAATCTTCATCTATAGTAGCTTCCAGCTCAATTTCTTGAGAGGAGGAAGCTTTATCTTTTGTCTGATCCACCTCCTTTTGCTTGCCTTTATCGATTTGTGATATGGTTCCAGTGTTTGGGTGACCATCTGTTCTTTCTTCTTCTTCTTCTTCTTCACTGGGTGGTGTATGAACTCTCTCATCACGATGTGAGCTTTCTGAATGCGAAGGAGAGTCAGCAGGTGGGGTAGATTGCCTCTCACTTGTCTTTGGCCTTGGAGATGGCGGTGGTGTTTCTTGATCTCGTGAAGTTGGCCTCAACTGATCTCTCAAAGTTTGGAGATCCTCCTCTTCTAGTAGCAATTCTGGTTTGTCCCTAGCATTTCTTTCTTGGATGTACCTCTCGAACCAGTCCAACTCAAAAGCTGGGTTGTTTTTATTCTTCGTTCTCAGTGTGTAAGTGCTACTAGAACGTTTCCAAGTGGTGCCTACATCGCCTCGTAGAGATCTCTTTAGAACAAATCCTTCTAGCATCCTTTCCATTTTTGCTATCTTCTGCAACCTGGTGTTGTTTTCCATTTCCGCTTTCCGCTTCTTTAGTCGGACATCTTCCTCTTCAGTTCTTCTTTCTTCTTCCATCTTTTCTTGTGCACTTCTTGTTACTCTTTCCAGCCTGGGTCCTCCAATGGTGTTAATAGAGGCCGGTACTTTCCTTTGTGATCTGTCTTCGATATTCTCTCTTAACACCAGCCAGTCGTTTTGATGGGGAGCAGGTGGCAGCTGATCTGCCACGCCTATGGCCTGGTATATGATTCTGGTGAGGACTTCTCCTCCTGCAATGTAATTTGGCTTGTCTTGCCTTAGCTTTGTCACTTCTTCAAAGAGATATGATGCGTGATATATATAGAACTCATGGGTCATTCCCATAGCCCATGTCAGTGTGGTTGAGATGCTCCCGTGTGGTGTAGTGTATCTTGGCGGTCTTTTGCTGTAGCTCAACAAACACTGACTGTAGATCTGTGTCAGTTCTCTTACTTCCGGGTTTGCTATGAGTTCAAAAGATGGTAGTTTGGACTTTTGCAAGTAGACTGTGAGGTTTTTCCTTCTTTCTCTCATGTTGGCTCCTTGATCAGACAATTTCAATGCCTCCTTGATGATTTCTTTGGTGATTCTGATCTCCATCACTTCATTATTCATGCTTGCCACTCTGCAAGTTCCATCTTCTTGGATAGTCTCAATTAGGTGTTGTACCCTCTTGAAATCTATCCCTACTAGTGGTAGTGATACAAAGTTCCATAAGCCAACTTTTTTGAGCCATGACCTTTGCGGTGATCTTTTCAAGTAATTTTCTGCCTCCTTGGGGATCATCACTGTATCCACTAAATTTCTTTTGTCATCCACATATGAACCTTGATAGATCTGTGCTGCCTGTTGCACATCTGCAGGTATCCAGGTGGCCGCTAGCTTTAGTGAATTGGGTAGAAGTGCATAGGGTATTGCACCTTCCGTTGCTAGGTTCTTGCATTTTCTTTTCCCCGGAGAAGCATCCATGGATCCTCTCATATCTGATGTCGATCTGGTGACCGTACGCGATGGATGAGCTTCTGGAAGTCTCAACTGCTTTAGGGAGCTCTCTCTCTCTCACAATGGAAAATGGCTCAAATGAGAGATTTCTAGCCTAGCCTCTCTCTATATGTAATCGAGACTCCGACACAAAATTTTCCCATCTTTTACCTGTGGCCATAACTTTTTGCGAGATGCGGTTTAGGCTCGCAAATTTCCTGATTTGGACCTCGGTTGCTCCAGTTCTACAATTTTTGTAGATTTCTCCTGTTGGAGGTCCCTTCATGACGGTGGTCATTTTGCCCTGTCACCTTTGCAGTCCCTATTTTTTCTATGTCTTCTTTACCTTGCTCCGATCAGGCATCTCTTCTTTTGTGTTTCCATCTGGATGACGGATTTTTTTCTATAATTTTTGCTAGAAAATGGCTAAAATAAAGCAAATAAATCCCAAAATAACCTGAAAATAGCAATTCTAACCTATAAAAATACCTATGAAAAGAAAAACACTTTGTAGCTCACTTTTTTCTCGTCTATGTACATTCTCACTCATAATCGTCAACCTTGGCCTATTTTTTGCTGTTTTTAGACGTTTTTTGGCCAGATTTGACTCTCTTTATAGTCTATACACATCCCTAGGGGCTCATGTATGATGATTTGGTCCCCAATTCTGATTAATTACGAGGGCATATTCTTTTTTCCCAAAATCACACAATAAAATGCAAAAATGGTTGAAAAATTGCTCACAAACATTGCCCTCTAATATATGACATGAGTCATGAGTCCGCATTTGGAATGCCTCCCCCCCTCCTAGTTGTAGTCCTCCCGGACGACAGGGTATCGTCAAGGGTATGTGATGTGCATGGGTGTGAACTCGTGCTAATGCAGGCCTTGTAATATAGCCCTATATGCATGTGCAGTCAATGCATGTAGAAAGAATTTATGCGGTGTAAGAGGAAGGTATAAGCGATTCGCTTATTGGCATTTGTCGTTGAGGTTTCCTGTGGTAGCTTGAGTTGGCTGGCAGATTTTCTTTGTAAGGAGTAGTTGTAAATCTTTCGCTCTTTGTTTGATTGTTTTCCACTGGTTTTGAATTGGCGTATGTGGATCCTTTGAAATCGATATTGTCGTATATTTTGTTGCATTTTCTGGTGGAACATTTTTTCTTTCTCCTTTGATGACTTGGGTCTTATAGATCCTTGTAGTTTTTGTTGTTGATTTTGTTTGTTTCCTCATGCTGTTTGTATGATGTGGCTTGACATTGATAGTTGTAGATAACTGCTCGATGGTCATCTTTGGCCTCCCTTCTTGTGTTGTTGGCCTGTTTTGAATTGGCAATTTTGGCCGCCATACCAATATAGTCCGTTGCGTAATCGACCGATTGACTGTGGTTCTTTGAATTTTTGCTGGATTTTGGTGTTTTGTCTGTTCTTCTGCCCCCTTTTTTATAGGAATTAGGATGTCTTGCCTTATCCAAACTTTGTATTTCCTCTTTTGATGTAATTGTGCCTCGGCCAGATCTGTACGCCGTACCCAAACTTGCCTGGTTCCCTGCATGGTTGTTGATTTTTGATAAGACGTTGTTGGACTTGTAAACTCTATTTGTTGTTGGGCATATCCTTGCGGTTGTATTGACTCTTGTTTCCTCCTTGACATGTATTGGTTATATGATAAGAAGGGTTCTGAAAAGTTGTCATTTCGGAACAGTGCTTCATTAGTATCCAAATCAATGAATACCCTGTTATCTTTCATCCATGACATTGCTAAGATACACGGCGTTGCTCATTTACTTGGTGGCAGTACATGGAATTTTGTAGTGTACTGGTGTGCCTGCACTGTGATTGGTATTATAATAGACCACGTCACCTCATCACTCGATGCTACTTTCAACCGGTGTGTCTCTGGGATCGTCCTCATTGGTCCAAGTTTCTGAAAGAGCTCAAAGCTGATGACGCTCATTTTTGCTCCAGTGTCAATCAATGCATAGATTTCAACTTGTTTTGTGCTTGCATAAGCTTTTATGTAAGGACTACACCACGTATCTTCCAAGTCGTCAATGATGCTATCGTCCTGAGCCCTAAAGTCTGTCATGGTCTTTGCTAATTCTTCGCTTTGTATATCCGCTTCGTTTGTTTGGGATGTCGAAAGAGGATATTCGTCAGTCATCATTGGGGTGACCATGTTTATTGTCCTGAGAAACTGCTTTCGTTTAGCAATCCGTTCCTTGGCTTCTTGTTGTGCCTGGTCCTGAATTCTTTGCTGTTCCTGTCTATAGGCTTTTCCATAATGCAATTGAAACAACATTTCCGGTGTTAAAGGTAGATGATATTTTTTTAAACGACACCCACTAATCCAATTCGGCATTTCTTTTCCATCTAGTGTCGACAGTTTTACTGCTCCGTTGGACAATATTTTTTGGATCAAATAAGGCCCCATTCCCCTTTTCTTTAGCTTTTTGGCATGCTGTTTAAGGGTGTATACTAAGACATAGTCGCCCGTTTTAAAGTCCTTGTTCTTGACATGCTTGTCAAAAAACTCTTTCTGTTGTCTTTTTTTTTGCATATATGGCTGCTACAGCATTGAGTCGTAACTCATCTAATTTTTCAAGGTCCTCTAACCGTTCTGAAAGTTCATGCCCCGTCCAGTCCAATTGTGTGGCTACCCTTAGTGTGGGGATCAAAAAGTCAATAGGCAATATTGCATTTAACCCATATACCATATTAAATGGTGTAGCATTGAGTGTTGTTTTATATGCAACTCGATAAGCCCACAATGCCGAATAGAGCATCTGATCCCAATCTGTTCTTGTTTCACTAACCAGTTTCGTAAGAACTGTGCACAATATTTTGTTGGTCGCTTCCGCTTGGCCATTGGCTTGTGGATGATAGGGTGCAGATTTGCAATGAATTACCATAAACTCATTTAAGAGATGTTGGATAACTTCATTTACAAAGCGTGTCCCTCTATCACTCACTAGCTCGATTGGAAGTCCATAACGTGTAAACACATATTCATATAAGAATTGTGCCATGGTTCTAGCGTCTGCTTTCATTGTGGCTTTTGCTTCCACCCATTTGGTCATGTAATCCGTGGCCACTATGATATATTGTGCTTGTGAACGATACGCTGGTGGAGTGATAGGACCAACAAAGTCCAATCCCCATTTAGCGAATGCTCGAGCACTCATCTTTGGCCTTAAAGGCATTTCGTCTCTTTTAACTGGTACCTTAGTGTGTTGACATTCATCACACCTTTTCACGAATTCTGCTGCATCTTGAATCATGGTCGGCCACCATATACCTTCAACCATAATGATTTTTACGATTCTCTCTGCTAAAAAATGACCTCCTGCTATGCCTGCATGAGCTTGTTCCAATAATGGAAAGTAGTCATTTTCATGAGGAACTAACCTCAGCTGGTCATCAATTCCTCTTTTATACAATTGGTCACTAATGAGGGCATACCTATTCGCTTCGATTTGTAAAGCCTTTTGTCTGGCTTTAGACCAATCTTCTGGAAGCTCCTTCTTAGTCAAATATTCCACAATAGCATGACTCCATGCGGGTGCTACTGTGACTTGGTATAATGTGGTATAATCCACAGTAGTATTGGATGTGCAAAAGTTGCATTTCTTGATGTACTTAGCTACATCACCTGCCATTCCTGGCCAATACACTCCAAGTCTTCTTAGTTGTTCATACATCATTTGATTTCCTCTATGGAATCCCCCTGTTTGTGTATGGGCCTCCTCTAGATACGCTTCGTACTCCTCTGGGCTTATACACAACCTTAGAATCCCATCGTTTCCATGATGGTACATTCTTCCCGCAAGCATTGTGTAATTTCGTGCTTGTCTAACGTCTTGCACCGTGTGTTTGTCGTCAAGATTCATTCCATATGTCAGCAATAGAATAATTTGCTCTGACCATTTCGGTACCATCTCTATATTAAACAGGTATGCGTCTGGGAGATCATCATCTACCCCAGTAGCTTTTTTCGCCATGTAGTAATCGAGAAAGGTGGTCTTCTCTTTGATGAGTTTTTCCTTTCTTAACTACTACCGTAAAATCAAACTCTAGCAACACAATGAACCATCTTACAATTCGTCCCGTGTTACAAGGTTTGTTTACTAAGTACAAGAGTGCCTGATGATCCACAAAGAATGTGAATTTTTTCGTGAGCAAGTAATGCCGAAATTTCTTTACCGCATATATCATACCCAATCCTTCTCTTTTAGTGGTAGTATAATTCTTTTCTGCACTGTTGAGTTGTCTACTAGAATAACTGATTGGAAAATCCGTGTTACCCTCCCCTGGTTGTGCTAATATACAGCCTATTGCAAATGCCGAAGCATCTACATGTACATGGAAGATCTTTGACCAATCTGGTGCTTTTAGAATTGGTGCAGATACCAGTGCATCTTTTAGTTTCTGGAATGACTCCTCACATTCATTGGTCCAATTGAAAAACGTGATTAGACTATACAAGGGTTTTGCTATTACAACGTACATGTAGATAAAACGTCGGTAGTATCCACAATGTCCCATAAATGATTGTACCTCTCGTACAGTGTTTGGTCTTGGCAATTCTATGATCACCTTTACCTTGTCTTCATCAGTGGTAATTCCATTAGCCGACACTATGTGGCCTAAGATTTTACCTTGTCGTACCATGAATACACATTTTTCTGGGTTGAGGCAAATCCTATACGTTCTGCACTTTTCGAATACCTTTCTAAGATGATCTATATGGTCTTCTCTTAATAGAGAATAGACACACAAGTCGTCCATGTAAATATCCAAGAATATTCGCAAGTATTCTTTAAAAGCATGTGTCATTAATCTCTGAAATGTGGCTGGAGCATTGGTCAAGCCAAATGGCATTACTTTAAACGCATATATGCCCCATTCTGTTGCAAACGCTGTTTTGTATTGATCTTCTAGTTTGACCCCCAATTGGTTATAACCAGAGAATCCGTCCATAAAGCTATAGGCTTGCTTGCCTGCTACTCGTTCTAGGACGTGTTCAGTGATAGGAAGAGGGTAGTTGTCCCTTATTGTTGCTGCGTTTACCTTCTTGAGATTTACACACACTTGTAATGTCCCGTTTTTCTTGGGTACCACCACTATCGGGGACACCCAGTCCGTGTGCTCTATCTCATAAATAAATTCAGCCTCCATAAGTTTGTCTATCTCTTCTTTTATCCTTTTGGCGAATGTCTCATTATACGTGTATGGATGTTGTTTGCTTGGCTTTGCATCAGACTTCAGAGGGATTGAATGTTCACAAATGTTAGGATCCACCCCCTTCAAATCTTTGTACGACCATGCAAATACATCTCGAAACTCCTTAAGTGTTTTGATCAGTAAGTCCTCTTCTTCCCGACCTAGATCTGTGGCAATGTAAGCAGGTCGAGGACTTTCTCTTGGCTCTGCTAAGTCTATTTTCTTGGCGTTCTCTGGCCCATCGTAGGACTCATTTGATTTAGACTCCCTCATTGGTTGCTGAACCACCAATCTTCTTTCCTGAATGGTGTACTTACAATAGTGAGGAGGTACATCTATCTTTTTACTCCCATCACTAGCGTTCGTTCCATCGCTACTTTCCATTTCAGTTGTCCATACATTTTTAATTTTTTGTTTCAACTCATTGTATCTCGTTTTTCGTTCAATTTTCTTCATAATTGGACCACCAGAGACATTCAGTTTTTCTGATGCAACTCTTTTTTTTGCTTTGCTGGTTTTCTTAGGTTTCAACAGTCTGGACTTAAATCTTGAGTCTTCAACAACCTTAAGAAATCTTCCTGACACTTTATCCTTAGCACAATCAACAGCATGAATGCTCATAAGGAAATGTGTCTTACCCCTAAACTCCGGCATGGGTCTCAGCCTGGTTGGTACACTGATATGGTGTCGTTTACTCTTGTATCTTTTTGGGCGTCTCTCACTTTGGTTTGGGAAATTGTAGAAGATATAATTGTCTTGATCTTGATTGTCGTCTCCCTCCGTATTTTCCGACTTCTCGTCATCCGCGTTATCCTTGTTTTCACTTTGATCAGAAGAATCATGAAATTCTTCTCCCTTTTGATTGAGTTCTTTAGTGGGGATGTCCACATAGCCCACTATCTTAATCTCAAGTTTCGTTTCTGTTTTATTGATCCTCATATTCTCAGTATCTCCATCGTTCTCTTCCTCCTCCACAATTGTGCTCAACATGTAGTATGGTATGATATCGTAGCCATTCTCATCACAGAATTTGGTGGGAGTGACTTCATTGACGCATACATCCAATGTAGCCAAAATTTGAAACCATTCTAGGGGTTCGAGCTTCTCTTCAGGAAAAGGTTCTCGTATATATGCATCGTCTTCCAAGACCCTCTCTAGTGTCTTTTCATTGTGGTCAAATTCACTAGATTGAGATGCCCCGCACATCCATATCTCCTTTTTCTTACAAAGCCACGCTGGGACTTCTGATCCACTAATGGTGGCTGAGTCAAATTCTTCCACAGGGGTTCTCGTGACATCATGGTAGCTATGATTTTTCATGTTTACTCGTGTAGTAGTTTCAGCATGTCTTAGATACAAATAATCATACCCCCAGTCCTGCACCATTTTGAGTTGCCTCATGAACGGCCTACCAAGCATAATTTCATAGTTGTTCTTCTTGCTGAAATCTACTATGGCAAAGGTATGTTCGTACTCTATGTCACAGGAAGATACCACAATTGCCTCAAGCAATCCTATAGGCCTTTCTATGTGCCCATCCGCCAGCTGCAATTTCATTCTAGTTGTTCGTATTGCTGGTTTTCCCCATTTTTCCCATAGCATTTTGGTAGCAATGGCAATGCCAGCTCCGCTATCAAGTATTTCCTTAGTCTCTATGCCGTTATACTCAATTGGTAGGGTTGTGTTTCCGTCTTCACCCTCACAATACTCTCCTACCTTATTGAGTGGCACTGGTCTAGTGTTGACTTTCTTCGGTTCTGTGTCATTAAGCTCGGTTTCGAAGAACTTAAGAGGCGTCCTTATACCAAAATTTTCAAGACATTTGCGCACTTCCGTCCACATGCTTGGCCTAATTTTTAACAATTCTGCCAATGTGATTGTACACTTGACCGGAGTGGTCAACAAGTCTGTTAGGATTTTAGTGTCCAATTGATTTGACCCGCCTATTCTTTGAGAAGGTACTCTTCGAATTTCTGACCTTGCCTCATAGTCCCCCATATATAATGGCAAAGTTCTGAGTGATGCTGGTCTGCTATCTTCGCATGCAACTGAACCATTATGCCCTTGAAATGATTTAACGTCTAAATCCCATGGAGGCTTATTCAAGTTCAACTCCGAGAAAGGCGTCGACTCGACTGTTTTTGTCTCATATTTTTCTTGAGCTTTTCTCACCGTTTCCCATAGCTCTTCAGGCCAATTTTCTTCCATAATAGGGGTATATGGTGGAAAATCTTTCAGTGATTCATCAGTGCTTCTAGGCACGTCTCTTGCATCCTCTACATCCGACAAGGATTTAACGTTTTCTATCTTGTCGGGTATCCTTTGTTCAATTTTGTGAGGTGTTTCATTGTTTGGTGGTTTGATTACTCTATCCCCCACTTCCATAGGTGGAGGCTCCAGTAAAGCTTGTGCAGTTTCAATCAGCTGTTTGCACATCTCTAGTCTCTGTTTTTCTATCTCTGGATATGGATATGTCATCCACCTTTGCTCTAGAGTCTATCTGTTCTTCAATCTTGCTTCATATGCTTGCAAGATTGCATCTAAGGGTTCATTGATCTTATCTACCAATACCGACCCTCCTGATCTTGCACTTCTTGGTCCCTCCGTTGATTTTAGAGAGTCGGACTCTCTTTGCTGTTTAAGTTGCTCTCGAGCTATCATTAGCTCAGCTTCTACATCTTTTTGTTTTCGCTCACGTCTAGCTTTCATTTTCGCTCTTCGTTTTTTCCAAGGATTATCACGACTGACGCTAGACTTGTCAGTCTTGATTTCTTCCTGAATTTCATCGTTACTCTTGGGCTGATTGTCATTTCTCCTTGCTTGGGCTCTCGTCAAGACCTTAACAGGAATCGGAGTTTGGTTTTCTGACCCTCCACTGGAAGGCAGCGCTCCCAGCATATTCAAGGTAGTTTTTGCTCCTTTGCTCGGGTTGTTAGGGAAATTAGGGATCAAGTGAGTAATTCCATACTCGGTGCAATATGCGTTAACCCTAATGATTTCGTCATGAGGGCAGTCCCTCAGTCAATGGTCTCCACCACACTTGTAGCATGGTCCTTTAGGCTGTTGAGGTGCTCCTGGAGCTCCTCTTTGTTGGTGTGCAATTATTTGCCCGCTCATGCCTCCGTTGGCTATGAACAACAATGTTCTTTCATCCAAGCTATATCTTCCTTCCCCCGCTGCCTGTGCAGCAGTTGGTGGTCCTGTATTTCCTATCAAGCTCCATGGTTCTGGTGTAGAGGGTTCTTCCTGTGGATAATAGACAGAGTTTGCTGCATATCCATTGGGCTCGTCGTAGTATGCGTGCATAGGTACGAAAGCGTTCTCATCCGACTCAGTTACTGTGGGTGTGTATCTTAGGCCAATTGGTCGTAATCCTGGTAGGGGTGGTTGTTGTCCCAACATTGCTTGTGGTCTTTCTACACCTACAGGTCCTGGTAGGTTGCCTGCCTGATATCTAAGCATCGGTGGGACTTGAGGGGATGTTGCCTGAGCTTGCGGAGCATATGGTCATTCTCTCACATATCCCTTGTTATAATAACACTCCTCCGTCCCATGGTTTGTCCATTTTTGTTCAATCGCACACCATTTTGGTTGTTTAGCTTGTGGTTTGGAATACAAGTTAATCTTTTTAAGCACTTCCTCTACAAGCTGCTCTTGGCTTACCGCTACTTCTCCTTTCGGTGTTGTCTTAGCAGACTTGCTTCCGCTTTGTTGTGAGGAAGAATCATCGTCAGTATCCTTGAACTCACCCTCTTTGTAGACCGCACAATTGTCCACAAGGTATAGAGCTTCCTTGGTTAAATCATTCAACGTTGTGCTCCTTTTCATATGTAAGTCCTTCTGAAGATCTGCATTCCTTAGTCCTTGGATAAATATAAGCATAATTCTGGACTGAGTTGGTAGTTCTTCCACGGGGTAGAACTTAACATATCTTTATAATCGGAGGGCTGCCTTTCGCACAGACTCTCCGTCTTTCTGTTTGAATTTATGAATTTGTGAGACTGTATTATGATCTATTCCCCTTTGTGAGAATTCTTCGATAAAGTCGTCAAACACTTCCTCCATAGACTCAAAGTCTCTCCGCTCCACTGAGTCAAACCATGTAGCAGCATCATCCTCTAAGGTTAAACCGAATCCTGCAAATTGGGTAGGAAAGTCTAACACCTCTTCAGCTCTAATTACACGCACAAATCCTGCTACATGATCTCTCGGATCCCTGCTTCCCGTATATTTCTTGTTTACCCATTTTTGCACTTGAGAAGGTCTAATTCTATGATGGTCTACAAATCTCATCATGGGATCTCCCCGTCCTAGTTGATATACCTCCTCTGGTCTTCTGTAGTGGCCAAGTTCCTCTCCCAATGGTGCTCCTAAGCCATAATTTCTAACAGTTCTCGCGAGAGATGGTTCATCTCTCCGAACTCGTTCTAGGGGTGTTCTTCCAGGCTCAGTTGACCCCTGAGTCTTTGGATTACTCTCTCCTTGATACTGTGCATAGAGTTGTGGTTCTTGTAAATCCCTTAGCCCTCGTGCGGTTTGATAACCCTCTCGGGTTCGGTCTTGTTCTAATGTAGCACTCTGTCGAAGCCATGCCTGCAATGATGGCTGAGTAGCTGGTTGATCCTGGTAGTTGGACATCGGTTGTCGGGTAGAATGTGAGGTAGCGTCATACTCTTCTGAAAAGGGATTTGTCGAGTTGCTAGGGGTGTAGGTGGCTCTTGGTACTTCGTAGGGGCCATAGGTCGATGCTCTCGGAATTGTTGCCTTTTCAACCTCCTCTGGGAGAGTACGTTTGTATTCTCGCCTGTATCTGTCAACAAAAACAATATCCTTCCCCATAGCAGTTTCATAAGAAAATAAGTAAAGAACCTGGTCTTTTGCTTAATTCGTTTGGGTAGGGTTCCTTGCATCGAAAGTAAGAGACTATTCCCTCGCTTTCATGCTTGTAAATCCCTACATTCTCATTATAGGTTGGGACCCTGGTTTTTTTCTTATCATACATAAAAAGCGCTCCAGGTCGATCAATGTTAGGAGGCAGTTCTTGGGTTTCTTAAACCATTTTCCCTTTTGCCACGTTATCCCCATATATGTTGTAATCCTCACGGTTACTCACTACCAGATAGTGGTTCCCCTTTTCGTCTCGAAATCTGTCTCCATCATCATAGACTCGAATTATCTCTAGTCTCTGAGCCTGTCTTTCTCCAATACAAATACACTTGCGTCCCCGATAGTCAGAATAAACTAAGGCTCCCCTCGAGTTAGTTCCTTCCAAGAAGATTATAGTGAACTTGGTTTCGTTTAAAGGATGTAGGGAGGTGCTCCCCCCTGGCATTGGTCCTTCACCGTTGAAACCTCCTGGCTGTTGACTCCCCATCATGAAGAAGGACTTTTCCGACGAAGTGTCAGTATCACTACCCTCTTCAATGATCGGTGCTAATGGGTCTAGTCTCGTCTGAGTTACACTCTCTTCGGTGGAGGTGGTGCTTACTTGACTTTTGACACTTTTGGCTCCCGACTTAACAAAGGCTCCTGACCTTAAATACAAAAGAATGAAAGTTGGGTTGCAAAATTAAATCTTACTTGGACTCCTTCTTGTGCGGCTTTGTGATGATCTCCTTCTGGGATCTACACAAGGATGGTTAGTCTGTTCACAAGGGTTTTTCCCTGAATTACCAAAAATCTTTCAAATATGTACAGCAACCACTTAGTCAGTGGTCCAATTTCAAATATGAAATGATGGCTGGGATCTATATGGAGAGTATGTCCTAGCAGTAAAGTCACAAGTTGCAAAATATGTCTGAATCACTACTTTCTTAGTCTATCGCGATAGACTGACAATTTGCTCAGCACAAGTCAATTCAAAATTGTGACTTCACCCTTGAGTTCCAGTTACCCTCTATAGCCTATCCCTCAAGTTTTATGAAGTTTGGACACTTGGGTTGGGTTTTGGTCCCATTTTAGTATTGTAGTCAAAGCCTGATTCTCTATCTGGGCCTTAGATTGACTTTCAGTGGTCTAAATGCCTTGAAATTTGGTGTGTGTGCTGTATAGGCTCTGATAAAGCTCTCCCTAGGGGAAATTTGGAAGATATGGTCCTTAGCAGCAGTTTCCTTAGTCTATCGCGATAGACTAGCAATTTTCTCCCTTTTTAGCATTTTTCTCAAGTTTTCTCCACAGCTGGTTCAGCCTCTCCTTGTGTAGTGCATTGACAAATTTTGGCACTGTTTAGACATTTGGTCAAAGCCTTCTTGCCCTTGTCTCTGAATTCAGACTCTAAAACACCAGTTTGGAAGTTTTGTGGTCAAGATGGTGTTTAGTTTCACTCAATTTTTGTGAGGACCCTTGTATTGATGTGTTAAACCTATGGTATAAAGGTTTTTTCCTTGTTGTTAGTCAATCACCACCTTCATCAGTCTATCGCGATAGACTAGGCAGAGAGCAATGGGGATTTAATTTTTGTCTGTTTTTGCATAGTTGTGTTCCCTGTGCCCATATAAGTCTATCCCCCAAGTTTCATGAAGTTTGGACTTATTTTGACCTTAGACTCAAGCACTTAACAAATTTCACTCTTCTATGGTAATTCACAACTCAAATGCACTTGAAGTAATGCAAATTTGATGACACTTCATCTTAAACTTGTGAATATCAGTCGTACCACCTGACACAGTCAGTTTACCCTAGGCTAATGGTTATATCTCTTCTTGGCCTCTTTAGGTTCACTTAGTGTTTTCTTATGACAATCGCCTGTTTCTTTTTGTTGGTTTTGGTCGCAATTTTTATGTTTTCTCAAGTCTTGGATCATAAATTTCAATGTCTACTTTTTTCACCCCCTTCAAGGGTATATGGTGTGGGTTTTGCTTTCAAGGCAAGCAAACAGCCTTATTGTTGCTTCTTTTTGTTTGTTTTTGCGTTTTTACAACGTTTTTCTACTCTATTTCTACACAAGTATAACAAGCACTCAAAACCAAAAACCATAACTCCACATTATCCTACTTAACTAAATCTAACTAGTCGCATACCCTCGGCAAGACACAGGCTTCTTGGTTATCTACTAGACCTCAGGATACTCTATCCTGGATCTTGTTCTAAAAGTAACTAAAACTAACTAGTAGCAGACCCTCGGCAAGACACAGGCTTCGTGGCTATCCTAGACCTCAGGATACTCTATCCTGGATCTTGTTCTACAAGTTTAAGCTCTCTCTAGTCAAAACTAAAGTAAGCTAACCATCCACGAGTGACGTAGATCTCCCTACTTAAGGTCTTGTGTCCCCGGCAACGGCGCCAATGTTTTAGGGCTTAACTACTCCCCTGTTCATACTCACAAGCACGACACAGACAACATACTTATCATCCGATGACACGACTAACCCGTAGGTGCACCTAGGCAATCTCGTTAGCTTGTCAGGCTGAGACCAATCTACACATACGCACTTTTATTATGCATCAATCACTAACGCTGGTAGAATTCAACCCACTCTATCCCTAACCGCTCACAACACCGTTTACACTTCCAATGAACTCGGAATCGCATCAAACCTTGTAGGCACCATCCTCTCACTAGGATATACTTACCTATAAGTCTAATCTCACCAGATTTGAAACCTAGTTATCTCGAATACAGTTGCGATAGACTAATAGGTCATAATCCAAAAGTGGGTGAAACTTAAGTTCATGAGTATCTATGTGTAGCTAATCTCTTTCTCATTCCATAAAGCACTTGATTGTTGAAAACAGACACTGTTTGTGCTACTTACAAACAAAACAAGCTCGAGGAAGGATCGATCGCGAACACCTTGAAAATGTGAATGTGTGGCGTGGGCGCGTAGCTCTCGGAGAGACTACCGCGATGGTGTAGTCACGTCGTGAATTCGGTGAGGGAGAAGCGTGTAGCGAAGAGGATAAGACTCTCTCTCTCTCTCTCTCTCTCTCTCTCTCTCAGACTCGTACAACACAGGATTAATATTCAAAAACAATGTTATTTTAGAAATGGTTCTAAGGTGACTTTTATACTTTAGTCACCTTAGCTCAAAAATGTACATGGGGTTCTCTTACTCATTATTACAAAGTGGGAACAAATCTGAGTACTGACTAGCTGATTAATCTTTACATGACCCAGAAAAATGGATCAAAATGATAAGACGTCTTTGACATAAAATGGGAATTTGATATGCTTTACAAGATGGCCTCATTACAACAGTTGGACAAATGGGGCTCCAACAACTTGTACTATGGAAAAACAGATAAATGAGCATCAATGTTGAAAAACACTCTTCTTCTATCACATACTCACCTTGATGTATGGCCCTTTCCATGGCATCGTACAACCCATCACAATACCATTCAAGCACTCATCCTCAATTATTCCACCAAATCATAATCTGCATAGTCCATCCCAGAGAGCCATTCACCAATATACATTAATGACTCTAAAATCAGCCAACCATCTGCCATGCTATCCTCTGGGCATTCCCTTTGATGCACATATCCCTTAAGCATTTTCATGAAGCGCTCTCGAAGGAACATCCATATGGAATGCACAATGCCTGCTACTTTCACCTCATCAACTATGTGCACAATGAGATGCACTTGAATAGTAAGCATAGTGGTGAAAAAAAGTGTTTCAATCATGCAAACACACTCAGTTGAGTTTTTTTTTGCCGAAGGTATGGAGACAATGTCAATTTCCTTTTGGACAATCCAATCAACCAATATAGAAAGTTTGTAAATTGTTGCACAGATTGTGAAGGACAAAAAACCCTCAATAGCCAGAGGCAATATAAATTCCCAAAAGAGGTGCAAGCCTTACATAGGTGAAGCATGCACTTTACTAACGTTTAAGGCTCGGTTAAAGGTCCTCAATTTGAAGCATACCTGAAACACTTTAGACTTCACGCTCGTGAGCTTTTCTTTCTTCATGAACGTCGTCTTGAGTGAATGCATTATATTCATACAATTTTTATGATCTCTTTCACCTTGCATTCTTATGTTGCTATCAAAATCCAAGGCACTTTTGGAGAATTTATTGACCCACTATTTGTAGTTTATGTATGGCCAACCTTACTTCATATGACCAACATCTCTCAGGTCCACCCTAGCAGTAAGCATATCTTTCTTTCTAGTGAGATGGTCTCACAATAATTGCCCACATTCTTGAATATGTGCATTGGATAAATGAAGTGATTGATTCTCAATCTTATTCAATATGGCAAATCATATCATATTGAGAATCTTTTCATCACTAGTAAAAGGCACCCTTCATATGTTTTCTTTTGCTTTCTAGAACGGACATCCTTACTGGCTCCCTTCCCAAGAAACCCTCTTGCATCTCATGGTTCTCTAGAAGATGTGCTTGATGACCTTTGTAAATTTGTTTCTTCAATGTTGTCGACCAGCGTGGGGCAAGCCTTGGACCACTTGTGATGCATACATTGTAACCGCTTTATTTAAGTCATGCACACAACACAAATTACTTCACATGAAAAAAACCATAATTCATGGTTATTGTTCACTTCATGCTCACTTGAGCATTCTCCAAAACTAGGATAGTCATGCATTGTCCACATTAGAATTCTTCTAATATATGCATTTTGACAACTTGTATGTCATGAGAGATTACACTCCCCATGGGTCTATGCACAAAATACATAATTTACACCTTTATATAATTTTCAATATACATAAAAGTTGAGAAAGCATTTGCATAGGGGAGGAGTTCTTAGCGTCCGACTGGCATGGAGTTTAGGCCATGAGCCCGAATGCATCCAGAGACACTTAGCGACTAGTGCTACCTCTGAATGGGTATTATGAATGAAAGCATACTCAAGAAAAAAAATAACATTGTTGGGGGTGAATATATGTGTACACTGCATTGAGGAGAGGGGGAGAGAGAGAGAGAGAGAGAGAGAGAGAGAGAGAGAGAGAGAGAGAGAGAGAGAGAGAGAGAGAGAGAGAGAGAGGGAGAGGGTGAAATAGAGTGCAAAGAGACACGAGAGAATGACAACAAAGAATCTTTAAATTCCCCATCTAAATGAAACAAGCAACCATGTATTAATGCAATAACAAAATCTGTGTATACCATAACATAAAAAAGAAGTATAACAAAAATAACTAGCAGAGCACTGGACCCTGTGTAGCGATCAACCGGTCCACCCATCCACTTCCACTCTACTACGAATAGAGAGAATTTGACTTCGCCAGGAGCGAACCAAAACACCTCCAACCTACCTAAGCCAAACATAGGTTGAGGCCGCTTCGCCTCCCTCCATGAATCCGAGCTCTAAAAGGATCCCAATACTAGTTGGTGGTAGGGTATCAACACCAACCATACCAGTATAGGATCCATGCCTCTTCGATGTCTAGCATCGAGTGTTTAGATAAAACCAAGGCAAGATCCCCAACATGTTAGCCGTATAGGTTATTCAACCCCCGACGCACTAATTGTGTAGATGAGCCTAACAAAATAAGAAGACCTAGGCAACACCCCCGATCCAGGAAAGCCCCATGTCAACGATCCTTTTTGTAAGGCTAAGCGATATAGGTGATCCTAGTCTTGTAGCGACGCTGCCATGAGAACATAACGCGTGAGTCCAATCACAATAGCATCTTTCATATGCACAAACAATATTTTTCAAGTAGCTAGACTGTATAGGGTCTCTACCCTTACACGTCTATCATAAACCATCCAAATCACTTCATGATTCAATCCCAAAAAACATAACCCATAACCCAATCACATCACATGGGTAAGCACTCTACCCAACTTAGGGCGAGGCACAACTAATCTTGAATAACCACTTTAGAACATGACATGATTACAAAAACTTTGGCGGCATAGCCGTATCCAGAAAAAAAAAACCAAGAGCTACACTGGCTTTCACCTTAAAAATCACAAGTATGATCCATGAGGATCTCAGCCCTTAAGACTAGAATGGTAACAAGACACTTTTGTGTCCTGTTAAGTGACAATTTTGCTTGAATTGTTTGAAAAGTATGAAAACGAATTTCTAGGTGCTATATATCCATAAAGTTGCCTTATGAGCTGAAAAAAACTTGAGATTTTTTTTGGCATATTGATCTCACCATTAACCTTACTCTTGCACAACATTTTTGAACCTAAAATGTGTGAAAAAACATGTCCTGTTTTTGAATTTTTTTTTCAAAGTTTTGTAACTATACCACTCTAAACTTCATGTTTGTGAGGTTTAGATTGCTAGAGGATAAGCTTTCATAGTTCTTAATATGTTCGCTTTCTTCTAGGAAGAACTAATTGTTAAAATTGAAAGTTATGACCAACTTACAAGAACTACATGATCCTGTTTTTTGGCCAAAAACGGCACTTTTATGATTTTTTTTGGTGCCTTTTTTGATATCCAAATGCAATTTTGATTGTGTAAGTGGCATGTATAGCATAAAGCTAATCTTATTTGAGTTTTGGGGGACCTAATATGTTATATATAGTGTATGATGATGGTTGAGTTGTAGTAAGTATAGCTTTCTCAATATTGCTAGTTTCTTAGGCCAATTGTGTGTATTTTGTAGATAGTAACCATATCTAATCATAAACTACAAATCTAGCTAGATATTGAGTAGTTTCTTTGGGATTCTAGAGGCATCATGTTTGTTGTATTTAACACTTTATCATTGTCCCTCAGGTTCCACTTAGTAAGAGATCCATTATTCTTTTGACATGATGCATGGCTCCTTTTGAATCCAAAGGCCTAAAAGAAACTAAGAAAACATGTATATAATATCTGTATTGAGTGCGTGACTATAGAAACTTTGATGATAGGTCCGTAGAATGGAAAAAATCTGACTTATCCATTGCAGTAAATTTGAGTCCACACATATGGCCCTTAAGACATGAACCTTTTATGCATAAAATAAGTCCGACCAGCAACTAAACATAATATAAATTCCAATTTTAACAACATCCAATTATGCAAAGTTGATGCATCATATTTGCACTTCACCCTCTAGCACATAGAGCTGGTTTTGATTTATAAAGGTGAAAAGCAATCATATCCATGCACATGAGGCATCCATATTTATCCATAAGGTTCCATACATCATGTGACCGTTAGGTCGACCATAAACCATAACTTCATGCATATGCAAAAAAAAACTTTTTAATCATTTTTGGGAGGATACATAGTGCAAATGAAAGTGTCTGACCTTAAACCAATGGATCAAGCTCATTCCATAATATAGACTAACGCTCCATCACATCACTTTGCTCATATGATACTCATATAACAAACGGTAACACAAAAGGAAAGGCACTTTATTCATATCTTCATGTGCGGTTCAGGTTGACTAAACATATACCCAGACATAAGTTTATGGACATCTAATACTTGAAATCAAATCACCAAAATAAACCATAAATCATAGATAAAGAGCTGCATTAACTCATGATGTCATATGATACTTCCCCTAGGTAGCACACCTACACACCTGGGTAAACCCGGTTATGAAATGATTAATAACGTGCATATCCAAGGTAATAACGGAGACCTAAATACATTTATTATCAAGTTTAATCAAGATTTTCAATTAGCTAAGTGGGTTTGCCTATCCGATAAATCTATATAGTGGTTCTCCAAGGAGCCTGGGGTCCAAAATTTTGATTGCAGTGGGCAACAAGCTGTTTTTTGACCATATCTCTTAACTTGTGTGTGATTCTGTCATAAAATCTAATATCTAATCAACCCAAATGATTTTCTCATATTAAATTGATCACTTAATGTGGGAGAATAAACGGGAACAAGTGTTAAGATATAGATATGTGCTTATAGATCTATCTCAACACGGGGCCAATAGTAAAGGGGCCCAAATGGGAGATGGTCTATCAAGAGCAAGGCTAACCAATGGAGCATAAGACCTTAGGGTTAGCTTCATTGAAGACCTCCAATAATGTGTGTAAAAGTCCTTTGACCTTAGGTAAGCTAGGGCTGAGCTTGAGGTGGGAACCCGGCCCAAGCTCGAGGTGCTTGTCGTGATTGAGGTGCTTGTCCTGCTTGAGGTGCTTGATTAAGATGCTTGAGGTGCTTGACTAGCTCCATGCTTGAGGTGCTTGACTTGGTGCATGATTAAGGTGCTTGAGGTGCGTTGAGAAGCTTGCCTGAGATGCTTGTGGGAACACCCCCCTACTTCAAGTGCTTAGTCATGCTTGATGACTAAGGGGCTTGCTCATCCAAAGTCAAAAATATCCCTACAAGGAGGGGGGCGAGCCTACAAGGGGGGGAGATGAGAGAGAACACACACACACACACACACACACACACACACACACACACACACACACACACACACACACACACACACACACAAGGGAAGCCCCAGCTTGAAGAGGCAGCAAGGACACTTGTCAAGTTCCTCCTCATGTTTCCTTCATGGTGTGCCTGAAGCCTATTGGTTGGCCACCCAAGGGGTCCAATGATAATTTAGGATATTTAATTAATTGATTTTGCATTTATCAAGTCCTCTCTCTCAAAGGGGAAAGGGGGACACTTGTCCCAAGGCTACCCATGTTGCTTGTAATGGCTCCTGCTTGTGATTGGCTAGGCCTGGAGGGGTCCAATGAGCTTCAAGCATGAGCTACAAGGGGGGGTCTACCCAAGCAAGCTAGGGGGGTGCTTAGGGGGTATACTCACCCACACACACTCACAAACACTCTCATTGTGTATCATGCAAAGTGCAAGAGCTCCCTCTCCTTCTCCAAGCAAGTAGAGGTTGAGAGCCTACACCAACACTCTTGGCTATGGAGTGCAAATCCATCCAAGAGCCATGCTTCAATGCTTGAGCTTGCCATCTATTTCTTCTTCATTACTATGCTATTATGTATGCTAGCACAAGAGTTATGATAAGTGAGGAACTAGCTCTTTCTCGTATGAAATGTTTCTTCTTCCTCTTCCCTACCCTCATTCCCTGCTAGCTCTCTCCACCTTCGAAGGTGTTTGAGGTCTTGGGACTGAGGCTTGGTATAGTTAAAGCTTTCTTCAAGTTTAGGTTATGCTATGATGGTGATGCATGAAGATTTCCATCTTCATTGCTTCACCTAGGTCACAAGGAACACAAAGAATGTATTGTAACAAGTCTCTCTTTATGGGAGAAATCATAATACAAATGCCTATTGGAGGGGGGACCGGCTCCATATAAATCCGGTCCTCAACTATTGTCATGTTCTCTAAATTCTCTCTCTTGCAAAAGTATTGTCCATGCCAAGTTAACTAATTGCTATGATTATGTTGCTATCTTCAATTATGTCTACCCGCTATGCTCACAAAATCATTTCTTGAAAGTACTCTCACTAAATTCCGCTACTCTCAAATTGAATAGGCAAATTCCATTACATTGGTATCAGAGCATTTGGTTTCTCTTTTCTTGCTTAAGAAGAGAGGTCCTTAAGTAGCCTATAAATGGTTGATGTTGTTAATTATAATAGAGTAAGTGAAACTGGGATCTAATATCGGTTTTGTTAAGATCACTATGTGGGGGATGGTGCACACCTCGGGATCTTTGGACTTAATAATGGAGTCTTTTTAGACTTGCCTACGGCTTTACCATTATTGAGCCATAAGAAGTCTGAAAGGAGCTAGCCCTTGGCAACTCTGCTATGTTAGACCTACTCCTCTACTCTCTATAATTAACCACTTTGAGCCGTGGGTGTACATACTTAAGAGCCGATTTTCAAAGGCTAAGAGGAGTGGCAACTAAGGTTTTGAATTGCCAAAGCATACACTAAGTATAAACATTAATTTTGTTAACATGGCTGACAATAATCAAGAGAGTAGAATGAACATTGATAGCTTTGATTTTGCACATGAAGGTGCTAATGATGATGCTCCCATGTTTGTGAATTATCTCGTCACTAGGTTGCAGCAAGCTATGGGCAACCCTGCTTTGCAAGCCGAAGTTACTCAACAACTTCGTGCTTAT
Organism: Adiantum capillus-veneris; assembly: GCF_014529385.1. NCBI lineage: Eukaryota > Viridiplantae > Streptophyta > Polypodiopsida > Polypodiales > Pteridaceae > Adiantum > Adiantum capillus-veneris. The sequence goes on from NC_140935.1 coordinate 124,853,367, forward strand.
GGAATTTCCGTTCCTCTCCCAGAGGAGAGAGAGCTTAGGAGGCCTCTTGAAGAGACCCCCAAAAGAAGACTCTCTCCCATTCGAGAGGAGGAATCCAAAGAGAAAGAAAGCAAAGAAAGTCTAAGTTCTTCTGAAGATGTGGCTCCACGAAGATGGCGGTCTAGACGATCGCCTACTCCTCCCAAGAGGAAAAGAGCAACCTATAGTCCTTCTCCTCATCACTCTGAAAGGCAAGAGAGGAAACAAAGGAAGAAAAGGGCTAGGAAGAGGTCACCCTCTTCTCCTTCTTCTTCACCTTCCTCCTCTTCCGATGAAAGTTATGGCTATTCTCCTAGAGAATACAAGAGGGGAGGACATCGCAAATCATTTCCTGCATGGCGAAGGTCACAAAAGCTAAAGAAGTTCAAGGAGGGAGGAAAGAGTATCTCTTTTCTCACCTACGATGGCACCTTTGGTGCTACCGACAAAGTGTTGGCCTTCATCCAGCAATTTGATGCGGCCTTTGGGGACGAGGGCTTCACAGAGTCCTCCAAGCTACGCCATGTAGCTATGCACTTCCAAAAATCAGCTCGTCAATGGTGGGCTAGCCTTCGTGGCAATGGAGAAGCCCCAAAGACATGGAAAACTCTACGAGTTTCCATCATGAAGCAATTTCTTCCAAGCGATACTAAAGATAAAGTTCTTACCGAATGGCGCGGCTTGAAGCTTCTCTCTCATGAGTCTATCAACAAGTATGTAGACAAGTTTTGGGATTTACATCTCAAAGCTACTGTCTTTCAAAAGATAGACTTTGCCGAGAAAAGACAACAATTCTGTGCGGGATTACCTGAAGAGATGGCCGAATACATCAACTCTCAACGGCCTAGTACTATTACCGAAATAATCCATCACACCATGGTTGCTTCACGCATCAATTTCCATCAAGGGTCTAGACGTAATGTCAAGCCCATGGAAAACAAAGATAAAAATGATGCAAAGGGGAAATCCAATGCTCAAAATAATTCCCAAGGCACTTCCAACAACAACAATCGGTCCAAGGAGAAGGGAGTTTACAAAGGTAAAAACAAACTCTCTCCCGAAGAGCTTGAAGCTTTTCGCAAGGACCATAAATGTTTCAAGTGTGGGGAGCAAGGACATGGCTATTGTTCTTGCCCCAAGAAGAATACTTGCAATGAGACTCCCAGGGCTTCCACCATCGAAGCTCCAAAAGAGGATGTTCATTGCAAAGGATCATCACTCTCCTATGCTGGGGAAAGGTAAGAGAGCATGATGACTTCATCTTGTTTGACCCTGGCTCTACTCTCAACTTCATATCAATAGAGTTGGCCACCAAGTTGGACATTCAAGCTTTTGAGATGGGAGATATAGTAACAGCTGATGCAGCTTTCAAGGGACAACAAGCCTCCGTTACTCCCTTGATTGGGAAGTTGAAGCTTCATGTCCAAATCTATGTCGACAAAGAAGACTTCTTCATCTCTCCTCTCCAACATCAGGATGTTATCCTAGGGGCACCATGGTTTGATCGCATGGCTGCCAACATGAAGTTCCCTGAAAGGAGAATTTACTTCACCTACAGGGGAAAGAACATGTATATAGATGCTAGTGAGCGTGGTCGCACTATTCCACTTGTAAATCCTCTTTCTTTTGATAAATCAATGAAGAGCTCAGTTTCTGCTTACATGATTTATGTCAAAGAGTCTCTAAAAGCTAATAATGTTTCATCAAATGAAAATGATAGGAATCAAGAAGAGTTAGACTTGTCTACTTTTCTAAAAGGATTCCAAGATGTGTTCATCGATGATATCCCTATGGACCTACCTCCAAAACGATGGGATGATGACCATCGTATTGAGCTCCTTCCAGGAAGCTCACCGCCTAACAAACCTCCTTATTGAGTCTCACAAGCTCAACAAGAGGAGATTATGAGGCAAGTACAGGAATTGGTAGACAAAGGGATGGTGAGGCCTAGTTCCTCTCCCTTTTGTTCTCCAGTCCTTTTAGTGCAAAAGAAAGATGGTACATACCGTATGTGTGTGGACTATCGAGCACTAAACCATATCACTATCAAAAACAGATTTCCCGTGCCTCGGGTAGAAGATCTGTTTGATAAGCTACAAGGCTCTACCTACTTCAATAGGATTGACCTTAAGAGTGGCTATCATCAAATAAGGATAGTGGATGAAGATATCCTAAAGACCGCGTTTCGCACAACATTTGGTCTTTATGAATATCTAGTCATGCCTTGTGGCTTGACTAATGCACCAGCTACTTTCAATCGTCTCATGGAGAAAATTTTTAGACCATATTGTAAATTCACTGAAGTGTTCTTTGATGATATCATCATCTACTCCAAGTCTTTGGAGGAACATAAGCAACATCTCCAAGTGATTTTTCAAGCCTTGAGGGAGAACAAACTTTTTCTCAACCAAAAGAAAAGTGAATTCTTCCTTCAAGAGATTCAATATCTAGGTCATATTATCTCTCACGATGGTATTCGTATGGATCCATCAAAGTTAGAGGTAATAAAATCATGGCCTAACCCAAGGAATCTACATGAGCTAAGAATCTTTATTGGTATGTGTGCATACTATAGACGCTTCATAGCAAAATTCTCTCAAGTAGCAGGACCACTACACGACTTAACAAAGAAGAACGTTAAGTTTGTATGGACTGCTAAGGAGCAAAATTCTTTTGAAAAACTCAAAGAGAATCTTACTTCCCAACCAGTCCTCGTGCTTCCGGATCTCTCAAAACCATTTGAGGTCCAATGTGATGCTTGTGGTGATTGCCTTGGAGCGGTTTTGCTTCAAGAAGGGCATGCCATAGCATATGAGAGCCGAAGGCTCAATAGTGATGAACGAGTCTTGGGCATTTATGAGAAAGAGCTTTTAGCTGTTCTACATGCCCTAGATACACGGAAGCACTACCTATTGGGGACTCCATTTATCCTACGAACCGACCACCAAAGTCTCAAGTATTTCATGACGCAAACGAAACTTTCCGACAAACAAATGAGGTGGGCAAATTTTCTTTCACAATTTAATTTCCATATTGCTCACATAGCTGGTAAGCACAATCAAGTTGCCGATGCACTTTCACGACGACCAAAAGTTAATGCGGTGTCTATAGCTACTCACAATGATCTATCCTCTATGATAGATGAGTATGCTACCGACCCTGACTTTAGAGACATAATGTCAGCCCTTGCTTTGGGGAAGAAAGAGGAACCATTCACCTTGCAGGATGGTTATCTTCTCCACGGAAATAGGCTATGTGTTACCCATTCCCTTCGTGAGAAGGTTATGTATGAATCCCATGCTCCTCCATATGCAGGGCATAGAGGTATTCAACCTACTCTCCGAGGAGTAGAGACGTATTTTTATTGGCCTACCATGAAAGTGGACATACAAGAGTATGTTTCAAAATGTGTAGTATGCCAAAAGACCAAGTATGATAGAGGGAAGCAACCTGGATTACTCCAGCCATTGCCTATTCCAAATTCACCATGGGAGAGTATATCCATGGATTTCATCTTTGGATTACCCAAGTCTATCCATGGGAATACAGGAATATGGACAATAGTTGACAGGTTTAGCAACCAAGCACATTTTATTCCTGTCAAAAAGACTATTAAGGCACATCAAATGGCAACTCTCTTCATATCTCAGATTTTCAAGCACCATGGATTACCCACATCCATCGTGTCAGATAGAGATCCTAGAATGACCAGTAATTTCTGGAAAGGTCTCTTTGAAAATCTAGGAACAAGATTGAATTTCTCTTCGGCCTATCACCCACAAACGGATGGCCAAAGTGAGATAGCCAATCTTACGATACTCGATCTACTCAAGACTTATGTTACCGAAGTAGATCAACGCTCACAATGGGAAAAGTATTTACCTCTAGTAGAGTATGCCTACAATAATACTGTACATACTTCTACGGGGAAACCACCTTTCGAGATCATAGAGGGAAGACCTAAAAGTCCCTTGCTACTCAAAGTACATGGGAAGATCTTCGCCGCCGATGAGTATAGCCGTCACCTACAAGAATCTTTTCAAAAGATTAGGGAGGCTATAGCCATCTCTCAACAAAGGAAAAAAGCTGCTGCTGATAAGCACAGAAGAGCCTTAATGTTCAAAGAAAATGATTGGGTCTTACGACAGGCTCAAGTTTTTTAAGGCTCGATTAAGGCAAACGACAGGCAAAAATCCTACGGGCCATCAAAAGTATTATGCTAAACTAGCAAAAAGATACTATGGTCCTTTCCAAATCTTGAAGCCCATCAATGAGACGGCTTATCAACTCAAGTTTCCCAACCATTGGCTTATACACAATGCCTTTCATGTAAGCCTACTTAAGCCCTACAAAGGAGAGCCACCAACTGAACCAATTATTGAAGACCCTCCCGAAGTTGAAGACCAAGAAGAGGTGCTACAACCCGAAGCTGTCCTTCGGCATGAAGACAAGGTACTACGACATGGTAAGATAATCCGACGGTATCTTATTAAGTTCAAAAATTATCCTTTTGAAGATGCTAAATGGATGCAAGGAGTACAACTTAAGGATAGTATGAACCTTGTCAATGCTTACAATGCTACATTAGAGTAAGCAAATGTACAACTCTCTTTTAAATGACTCATGTTTTTGTCTTATAAGACTAATCCTCTTTTTAATTGTGCACAAATTTAACTAGTATGCATGCTTAGAATCATGTTTGTGATGACGACGTCTCTCAAACACCAAGTAGAATTTGTCACTCTACCTTGGGAGAATGAAATGGACTAAAGACCAGACATGCTTGCGGCAGCTATGTCTCCCAAGCACCAAATGGATTAGTCATCCATCTTGGAAAGATGTCATAGGGTAAAAAAGGGATCCTCTACCCGCTAAGTACGATTGACTAATGACTAAGGCTTTATCTCTTCTACCTCATAGTCGAGGACGACTATGATTTCAAGAGAGAGGTAATGTCATAAAATCTAATATCTAATCAACCCAAATGATTTTCTCATATTAAATTGATCACTTAATGTGGGAGAATAAACGGGAACAAGTGTTCAGATATAGATATGTGCTTATAGATCTATCTCAACATGGGGCCAATAGTAAAGGGGCCCAAATGGGAGATGGTCTATCAAGAGCAAGGCTAACCAATGGAGCATAAGACCTTAGGGTTAGCTTCATTGAAGACCTCCAATAATGTGTGTAAAAGTCCTTTGACCTTAGGTAGCTTGAGGTGGGAACCCGGCCCAAGCTCGAGGTGCTTGTCGTGCTTGAGGTGCTTGTCCTGCTTGAGGTGCTTGTCATGCTTGAGGTGCTTGATTAAGATGCTTGAGGTGCTTGACTAGCTCCATGCTTGAGGTGCTTGACTTGGTGCATGATTAAGGTGCTTGAGGTGCGTTGAGAAGCTTGCCTGAGATGCTTGTGGGAACACCCCCCTACTTCAAGTGCTTAGTCATGCTTGATGACTAAGGGGCTTGCTCATCCAAAGTCAAAAATATCCCTACAAGGAGGGGGGCGAGCCTACAAGGGGGGGAGATGAGAGAGAACACACACACACACACACACACACACACACACACACACACACACACACACACACACACACACACACACACACACAAGGGAAGCCCCAGCTTGAAGAGGCAGCAAGGACACTTGTCAAGTTCCTCCTCATGTTTCCCTCATGGTGTGCCTGAAGCCTATTGGTTGGCCACCCAAGGGGTCCAATGATAATTTAGGATATTTAATTAATTGATTTTGCATTTATCAAGTCCTCTCTCTCAAAGGGGAAAGGGGGACACTTGTCCCAAGGCTACCCATGTTCCTTGTAATGGCTCCTGCTTGTGATTGGCTAGGCCTGGAGGGGTCCAATGAGCTTCAAGCATGAGCTACAAGGGGGGGTCGACCCAAGAAAGCTAGGGGGGTGCTTAGGGGGTATACTCACCCACACACACTCACAAACACTCTCATTGTGTATTATGCAAAGTGCAAGAGCTCCCTCTCCTTCTCCAAGCAAGTAGAGGTTGAGAGCCTACACCAACACTCTTGGCTATGGAGTGCAAATCCATCCAAGAGCCATGCTTCAATGCTTGAGCTTGCCATCTATTTCTTCTTCATTACTATGCTATTATGTATGCTAGCACAAGAGTTATGATAAGTGAGGAACTAGCTCTTTCTCGTATGAAATGTTTCTTCTTCCTCTTCCCTACCCTCATTCCCTGCTAGCTCTCTCCACCTTCGAAGGTGTTTGAGGTCTTGGGACTGAGGCTTGGTATAGTTAAAGCTTTCTTCAAGTTTAGGTTATGCTATGATGGTGATGCATGAAGATTTCCATCTTCATTGCTTCACCTAGGTCACAAGGAACACAAAGAATGTATTGTAACAAGTCTCTCTTTATGGGAGAAATCATAATACAAATGCCTATTGGAGGGGGGACCGGATCCATATAAATCCGGTCCTCAACTGTTGTCATGCTCTCTAAATTCTCTCTCTTGCAAAAGTATTGTCCATGCCAAGTTAACTAATTGCTATGATTATGTTGCTATCTTCAATTATGTCTACCCGCTATGCTCACAAAATCATTTCTTGAAAGTACTCTCATTAAATTCCGCTACTCTCAAATTGAATAGGCAAATTCCATTACAGATTCTAACATGGAACCCAAGAGAAAAAATGTTCTAAATGATGTGTTTTATCTTTGATTTAAAGAGTTCGAACTGATTCATAATGGTTTGGAAGTTATGACCAAAACAGTGTTCCAACCGCTATTATGATGTGAAACAAAAAAGCACTTTTTATGCACGCACGTTATCATAAACACATCATTTGCATAAATCACCATGTTAAACATGATAAAATAATGATGGGACAACTTCATACGCACTCAAAAAATCCATACATACACTTGTATATGAAAAAACAACCACCGAGAGGGTATCGAACGACATAGAGAGAGAGAGATGATGATGGCTATAGAGTTTTGAGCTTCTCACCGTGATTTAGAATTGATTAGGGACTGTCAAAAGGCTTCTTGCTTTGTCGCAAGAGAGCACTAATGAGAACTATGTAGAGGTTCACCACGAGAGCCTTCAAAGAGCGTGCACCGTGAAACGAGAGAGGAGATAGTAAGCAAGTAGAGAGGGAGTATTCTTCTTCTTCTTCTCGTAAACAAGAGAGAAGAGCTTATGGATATGGTGATGAAGAGTTTGCACCACTCCATATAATAGGTACCTATTGCCTTGCGATAGTAGACACAACTGATGGCACTGAAAACTGAGCACTCCCTGCCAAGTTATAAGCACTATAGCAAGCCAGAGTGATGCCAAGGCAAGCTAACTAGTGTCCCCTTTCAGCCTAGATTAGCTGCAAACTTTTGGAAAAAGACTCCAATCTTTTTTTTAAACATGGCACAGCTTTTGGCAGTCAACTCTCCCACTTACCGTTCAATTTTTACAGTAAAAATCGACTAACTGGCTAGTATCCCTGCAACTAATGAAACCACGACTAGACTATGCCGCACCATGATGCCCCAACATAATTATGACTTTCCCATACTACCTTCGTGTATTTATGGTACTGCTGTGTTATAAAAATAATTCTCATAAAAATCTCGTTTAATCCTGTTTTTTCTCCGGGTGATCATTTTTAAATCCGACGAAGGCTAAAAATAATATTTCTATGTTTAGATCCTCCTAAAAAGCATGCTGCTTTTCAAAAATGCCAAAAAGCACGAAAAGATTAAAATAGTGTAAAAAGCATTCAAAAAAAATCTAATATTGAACCACGGGTTTTCCTTGTCCACTAGAATAAGAAAGCGGGCCGTACATCGTAAAATATTGATTGATGTCCGAATGGATTGACGCCATTCATAGCCAAGTTCAGATGCAAATTTCTTGCATCCTGTGCATAATCTGGCCACGCTTCATCGATGTGCTTCTAAGACGCACTATCCGTAAGAATCCTTAACACACCATCTGAAGATTGATTCTCCTTATGTCATGATGCTAGATCAATGATTGATCTGCACTGAAAGAAGTGCTTAATGCGAGGTAAAAGAAAAAAATACTTGAGTACCTTTTCTGGATCTTATTGATCTTGAAGATCTTTTTGATATCTGTCTACTTCATACTTAAGACATTTCTTCATGTCTACATTCTCCCCTCTAAACAAAATGTAATCATTAGGGAAATCATGAATGGAATCATAGTCCATCCTTAAACTTTGTAGGACCTTTCTTGTATCATCCCTCGAGGCTGTCATCTCATTACTCCCTAGAAATATGTGTTCTTTAAGTAGCCTATATATAGAGAAGCATCAATGAACTTGTAAAAAATATTATCATTGTGTAATTATAGTTAACAGAACGTGAAAAATCACATGAAATTTTTGTAACACTAGTGTCACTCTATCCAAACTTTTCTTGCATATTGACACGAAATAATAGTGTCTTCAATTTGAAAACTCTAACTCCTTCATAGAGTGGTGTGTCAGCGTCACGTTTTATATCACCATAAACAAGCCATTTTGAGTCCATGATTGTTTTAATCATTTTGTCAATTTTCGGCTCGTATATTTGTTGGGTGGGGTGATGTTCTATGCCATCACCCTCTGAGCTTGATGAAACTTCAGGTATAGTCGTGTTTTTTCCTTGAGCGGATCGCATACGAACACCCCTTGTAGGTTGCAAGATTGCTATATGATATTCATCGTTTGAGTCCGAAAGAATTGAGAACTTACAATTTTCAATACAAATAAGTCCAATAAATGAGAAAGATGTATTTTATGATTGTCATTCATACGTACCGATGAATTGTAATTGATAATAATTTGACCTATAATTGATGGATTAAACTCGCCATATTCACGGACATGCTGTTGTGCAACACACCATGTTCTACACAATCCATTTGCATTGATTATAAGGACATAAAATCCGGGTCAAATAGTCGAGAGATAGGCATCTCGATTGGACGATCCCACACCACCATCCCTACTCATAATTCTTATGAACACAATTGTAAGCATAAAGTTAATTTCAAACCTATTCTTAACTCAAAAAATAGTACACAACCCAAATCTATACTTAACTTGAAAAATAGTACACAATCCTAAACCTAAACATAATCTTAGAAAAAGCACAAACAAACTTCAAAAACGGCTAACAAGAATGCAAATAACTTGCCAAAATCATCAATATGTAAGTGGGAAAGCCATATGTGAAGCAATAAGCAAAAATGGCAAGTGTGCAAGACATTTGTGAAGTTCGTTACTGTGTTTTCTTTTAAGAACGCAAATTGGACTTCAAAAATGGCTTGCTTGTTTCTTTTCACACGCCTTCCCCTTATACCTATAAATGGTTTGGGAATTTAGGGAACGGTTTGTGTGTGTGTATGTGTGTGTGTGTGTGTGTTCTCAAGGTGGCTTAAAAAGGCACGCAACCATAATTTACATGGTAAGAGATAGAGATAGAGAAGTGCACTGCTGAAAAGTAAAGTGAACTCAAATTGCAAGACTAATATTATACATCAGGATAAGATTCATATATACAACAAGGCCTTTATTTATAAGGCTCGGGATGAGTATACGGTTGGGGCCTTGGGGCCTTTTTTTTATGAAGGCAAAGATAATATCTAAGATACTACAATTATCTTCCACATAAGCATTTAACAACTAAGAGTCGTTTCTCACCAAAGAAGGACGTGCCCACCCAACAATCTTCCCCTTGGGCATGGCCTATATTGAAGTAATCTAAATCGAGACTCAAAAGCCACACAGACTAATAGTCACACAGACCGAGATAGTCACACATATTATATTTGCACAAACAAATAGGTCTCAACAGATATGGTGTCACACGGACCTAGAAATTATCTCCTCAAACAAATAAGGCGGAAGAACATCCATATCTGAAGTACATCAATATATTTATAAAAGAGAGTAGGGGTGATATAGACATGCAGACAATTATCTTCCTCGTCCTCGTCATCTTCGTTTTTGTCGTTGTCCTTTGAAAGTTGATTTTGCCTTTTCCTCTATTGCTGCTGTTGCTACTATTACTTGGAAATTTTGATGGTGGATATCCTTTGATGCCGCAATTGCTCTAGAACTTGTTCTTGTAGCAATCTTTGGAGAAATGCCCTGGTTTATTGCATTTGTAACACTTTTTATATTTGGTCTTAGTTGATGAAGATGCATGCCTAGATGATGATGCAATGTAGCTCCTCCATTTACTGACGCCTTATTTTCTTACTTCTTTTTTTCTTCAATTAAGGCATTTATGACATGTTGCAATGTGGGTGCTGGTTTCTTTTGTTATAGCATTGTGACTATGTTGTCAAACTTTTCTAGAATAGTGCTTAAGAGTACAATGACTTTATCTTCTTCAAGGATCCAACACTCGATATAAGTTGATTGAGTGATGATGCTCATCAAACTGTTGTGACGAGGCTTGAAATATCTTGCCCTTGATTCATCGTTAATTTGTAAAGATTCTTTTTAAGGCTGATTTTGCTCATTTTTTGCTTTGCACCAAAATTTTCTTCTAGGATTGTCCATGCTTGAGTTGACGTGGTTCAATTATCGTCAAATTGAACTTTGAGTTACGACAAATTTTAATAGGGAGAATATGAGAGAGAGAAATTCTTGTGCTTGGTAATGATGAAGAAGCCAATGGATGCTTGAGGGAATCCCTCGATGATGTTCTAGACGCTTGAATGAAAAGTTTTGTAGCTTTTGTAAAAAACCTTGAACCTTTGCTTTTAAGCTCGAGGGAAATCGAATCCCGTGAAATGGAGACCCTTTTTTAATGGGAAATCTTGACAAAAAATCCTTTCAATGTTTTTTGTACCTTGAGGCTTTAGAGAGGCCTCGAGTGGTTTGTAATGTAGGAATCACAACGACCCTTGGTGTGGGCGTGAGAAATGCCTGTTAAAGTTAAAAGACATACCCCTTTTCTTTGTTACATTAATTTGAAAATCAAAAATTTAAAAGCTGACAAAATTAAAAAAAGACAAAGGGATAAGCCGATACAGGGGTATGTTGATTGTTAGGAAGTGAGGTTCGTTGAGCTGCACTGGTCGACGAGAGCAAGGCCTTGGTTGGAAGTGAGGCCGAGGAGAGCTCGAGGAGCCGCAGGCATGTGTAGGTGGAGTATGACAATTACGTGGTGAGTGGCAGACAATGCCAATGACAGTGGTGGATGTGCGCAACAGGCTGGCTTGGGGTTGGATCATGAGCAAGGTGACGGCGTCCTTAGTCCTGTCTTCTGCATTGGCATTTTCAACGCTCTTAATAGTGGAAGTTTTTTGATCCAAAGTACTGGTTAAACCAAGATTACATCTATCAATCCTTGAAGTTTCCCAATAGGGGACCCAGTTGCAGTCCCATTCAAAACCTCCTCTTCAGCCTCCCGAAGTCCCAACAGCAAATCCTTCTTGGAGTTGATTATCATTGGCATTGTTAGGATCGTAGTATTTGACATCTTCCTTCACATCTCCCTTCACATTGTTCGGTTGTACATTTGAGCAAGAGTTGCTATTTGCCTCATGATCAGGCAAGCCCTTTATCTCATCAGCATCCGCACCACCAACAACACCAACCATTGGGGTAGCATCATTGTCAATGGTGCTCTCTGTGCGTCTTGCATTTCCATCTTCAACCAGAGCTATTTTGTTGCTAGGTTTTCTTGAAAAAGTAGTAGCAACACCTGTTGCTTCATGGGTAGCCCTTTCCTCAACTGCTTCATCAACAACACTTTTATTAGATGCTATAAAACTAGTCGTAAGTGCATCCTTAGCCTTGTTGAACTTATCAGTTGACCATTTACCCCAGCTCTCCTAGTCATTGCGTGTTGTCTGCTCATTGTGGCCAAATTGTGAACCATCAGTAACACTTATAGATAGATCTATAGTGGTGTCAAAGTTGGACCGTTTCTGGACAAATACTCGCCGGCGGTTGCTATCATTATCTTTTGCCGCACTCAAAAGGCCCTCATTTTCACCATCTTTTCTAGTATCACTAGTGTGCTCTCCAAAGAAGTAACCAGAGGGTTCTCACTTTCATGAGTTTTAAAAATGTCAGCATCTGGAAATGGCCTCCCACTGCTTTGGTCATTGTCATCAAGGTTTGATTGTTCTTCAGCACAGCAGTAGACGTTGCCATCTTATCAGCCCGGGGGTGTAAAGGAGGACCCTTGAAAAGCATTAGAAGTGGGGAAGCTATATACAAAGTTTCCTGCTGCAAGAGGTTGGAAATTCGAGACATATAGGCCTTCTTCTCTGGCATCCCTAACCAAAGGCTCATCTCTTCCATAAGAATCAGCACCACTTGCTTCAGTGAATGGCTCTTTTTGCTCAATGTCATTCAACCTCTCACTTATATCAGTGGTTGGCCTTTCTTGATCAAGAGGCAATGTAAGAGATAACCCAGCAACAAGATGAGTTGCAAAAGGCTTGTCTTCTTCAAATGTCAAGGATACATTTTCTGACTACCATTATCTTTAAGTAAGAGCCCCACATCTAGCCTTGCCTTAGCTGGAAGATCCTCACTGATCAAAGCAATTTTGTTATGCATAGGTGATGAAGAGTGAAGAAACTCTTGATAAAGTTTAACAAGGCCATCTGTTGCTAATCCTATAATTAAGTTTTAAACTTCACACTCAATAGATCGAATGTGTGTTTGATTGATTGAACGAATGCTTGAAAATTGAGTGCAATAGGCTCCTTATATAGGAGACGAAGAGGCACAAATGAAAAGACAGACGCAAAGAATCATCCTTTTAGCGAAGGGCTGCAACCATTGGAGGAAGAGTCACAACCGTAGAGCAAAGGGGTGTGACCAGTTGTCAAAGGAGTGTGGCTTTTGGCAAAGAGGCATGTCTCTTGAGCAAAGAGTCATGACCATCCAAGCGTAGGGGTTCTCCTTGGCATGGCACTTTGCGTATTTGCAACTAGGAGTAGATGTAATATTGCAACATAGTCACAATCGTGACATTCCCTCCCATTTCAAATGAGAGCTTGTGTCAAAGAAATGACTTCTGATGTTGATAAAACTCTAGAAAAGCATTGAATCTCCAAATATCTTCAATCTTTGAGTTATCTGAAACCTTTGTCTTGAACCTTTGCTTCTTGCAAAACCTTTTTTCTTTGACTGCTAAATCCCATGTCATTGCATTATTCAAAGACTTTTTAGAGGAATTTGGCATAATCAGGTTGACTACAACAAGAGATTGATCTTCAAAATCCTTCATGCAATGTAAGACTTTTGGTTCAAAATCTTCTAATAATTGTGAAATATTTGGTGAAGAGGAAATCTTCTCAAGGCATTCTACAGAGAGAGTAATTTCATCTTTACAAATCATTGAAGTGGATTTTGGCTTGAGATTGTAATCAACTTCCAATAATGAATCCCAAAATTCTTCAGAATCATCTTTCAAAACTGTCACTTCATGACTTGCAATTGGCATATCATCATCCAACAAAGAATCAAAGAAAGCATAGTCGTCTTCAGACTCAGAATCTTCAACTATGTCCTTATCTTTGTCTAGTAACGAAGTATCACTTGGAAAAACTTCTTCTTCAATAATAGTTTCTGCATCTGCATTGGAAATCATATTCATTTCATAATCCATTGTATCATGCCGTTTGACTTTTACACGTGAGGCTTGAATCACTCGTTCGGCATGATAAAGCCTATGTAAAATGAGTTCACGTCCATCTTTAAACAAATTGATAGTATATCCTCAAAAGGTAATAGCCGGGTCATATTGAAATAACCAATATTGACCAAGAATCATGTTGTAGTAAGATAAAGGCATAACCTCAAAATCCAGTTAATCTGCATAATTTTGAATACCGAACTGCAAGTGTCGAACTGTTATCACTAGTTAAAATTGATCCATCTGCTAATTCCACATCATATAAGTGAGATGTCTTTTCAGTTGGCAAGCCAAGCTGTTGAACTATTTGAGTGCTGACGAAATTATTTGAACATCCTTGTCCACCAAAAGATTGATGGAATGACTGTTGAGAGTTTCAAGAAGACTCAAAACTTGCTTTGAGAGAGGCTCCAAAACTGAAGAATTGCACTGAGCATGCTTTATAAGAATAGTTATATCCTCTGAGACACGAATTGTATTGACCACTAATTTTCTTTTATCCTTAGCAGAGTCTGGTTGTTCAAAATTCGATGATGTTTCCGCATTGGAACTTCTTTTCAAATTAATCGGATTTGGTCTCTTTGGTCACCACTGCAAATTGTACATAAACCATCCTTCTTTGAAGTTGAAGATGCATTTAAGGAAGAGCCTTGCTGAGTATTGGAATGCCAATTTTGAGAAAAATCACGTCCTTTACCACGATCAAGTGGAGCATTTAAAGAAGATATGCTTTCAGATTGACAATCTTGAGAATAGAACCTTGAAGTTGAATAAGGCTGCATTGCTTGCTCTTTGAACTAAGACTGATGTTGCTGACTTTGGCTATAGATGTCTCTGCGATCGTGCTCTGAAAAGCGAGCACTATTTGAAGATCTATCAACAGGGAGAAAATGCCGTGTAAGGTGCCGATTATTGCCAAGACGCTCCACATAGGCAATTGCAGCATCCAAGGTGGTAGGATTGTATTTGTACACATCGTCCTTTAGGTTGGGTTCAAGTCAATGTCGATAAAATTATGAAGTTTTTCAAAGGGACTAAGGGTCTCTATCTCCAGAGTTAGTCTTTGGAACTCTGTGATGTACGCGTCCAAGGAACCTGTCTGGCTCAGGTGGTGAAGAGAGGACCGGGCATAAAAATCCGCATTGGCAGGTTCAAACGCCTTGCAAATAGCATTCCGGAATTTATCCCAAGAAGGTGTGTGTTTACTATCAACAACAACCGGTCGTTGCCACCAAAGAAATGATGTGTCTTTGAGTAGAGCTAGCAAGTGCAACTTTTCTACTCTCTATTTAGTCCGTGTTAAACAAGTAGACCTCCATTTTGAATAGCCATTGGTCCAGCACGCGCTTGTCGCGGCGACCATTATACGGTCCCGATAGTTTAACATCAAGCTTCTTCTTCTCTGCAACATTAAACTTTTTATAAAGAAATTCAAGTTTGTGATTGTCTACCTCCTCAGTTGGATTTGGTTCGTTTGGTTCGTCCATTGAAGCTTCGGAAGAAGGGGGTGGAGAAGCAACATTAGTTGTGCAAGAAGGCATAGGATGACTCCGAGAACTGTTTTGCGTTTGCATCTCATCCAAGCGAGTGTGAAGTGATGCAAGGCTTGTGAAAAGTGTGGCCTTTTGCTCCTTGATGAGAGTGAGGACATTCTCCGATTGTTCTATGCCATCTTGTGATGTCGGCATGGTGATTCCTCAAAAGAAACTCGAACATGTAGAGGTTCTGGTTCAAGGACAGATTATGAGACGGGTACAACTTTTGGGACGGGAGCACCTGCGGAACTCCGTTATAGGGAGAGGATTTGATGTACTGCTTCTTCGAGAACTTCGTCTATATACGGAATGGGCACATCCTGGAATTCGCTTGCCATCGTGCACGGAGTATGGTGCTTGCTGAGGGGCCAGTGCTGAGGAAAGGGTAGGAGCAACGTGCGTAAGGAGAGAACGTTGGTTGCTCATCTTTTTTTTTAATGCAAGTTAAATTGAAAGGGTGCTTTCACATGGGTTAGAAAACTCTTTGGGCTGATTTTTTAAGTTATATCGTAATAAACTTATGCTGGCCAAAATAGCGTGCAAAATTTGGCGCTCTACCGAATTACATACATGTGTGGCTACTCATTGAAGGACTTACGCGTGCAAAGAGGCATGGCTAGAGGGTATCACAGAAGAGGCATCTCCAAGGGACCCAAGCGACGGGTTTTCTTGATGAGGGTATATTCTTAGCAAAATTCACAAAGACAACCAACAAAGGGTTTTGTTAAGCTCAGCCCCGCGATTCAACAGCCCAGTAGTACATCATTTTGGGAAAGGGTGCACAAAGGGGCATGTCACTTGGAAAGGGTTCAAACACGGAGAACAAGGGGCATGTTGTTTGTTGTTTTCCCGTTCATGGGAAGGGGTGTGACGAGTGGTTCAAAGGGTTACCACCCAAGGGATGGGGTATGCAAAGAGTAACATTGTGATGTAAACATGGCCAATAAAAGTAATTGAACTAGTGGATATGTCTTTCTTATGCTACGGTTCCCTACACTTGGACTATCATGAAATTCATATAAAATGTGGCGCCGAATGTCTTTGTTTGTTGGTACACATGCTCTCCCTTTGTGGAGTAATAGAAATTTTTCTTCATCAAGTAAGTTTGTCACACTTGAGAGAGAAGAATTGTGTGTGGAGGAAATTGATTCACGGTCTACATCGACATGGGAAGGATCTTTCATTAAAGCATGACTCTACACCTTAGAGTATGCCTCATCATGCTCACATTTTTCTTTAAGAGATTCAAGGAACTCACTTTTAATTTTTGTAAACAAAAGAGCGTTAATCTCAGGCATTTGAATGAGAGCATCTCTTACAATATTATATTGATCCCACCTAATATGTTTTTCAAGTAAACCACTTAATACTTTCATGGTCAAACACAGTTTTGGAATGATCTCCATATAAATAGTTATTAATGTCACCATTGCTCAAGGGCATACATGATAGCATACATTTCTTGTTCATAGGCTAAATAATTTTGTTGTGCTCTATCAAGAATCTTGCTTTCAAAAGCAATAGGTCTTCCATCTTGAATCAAAATGGCACCAATAGCCCTATGGCATCTATTTCAACCAAAATGGTTTGTCGGATCGACAATATCCAAAATAGGAGCCATAGCAAGAGCTATTTTAAGTTTGTCAAAATTACGTTGTCGCTCATCACCCCAATGGAAGACTTACCTTGGCCTTTCAATTGATTCATCATGGGGACAAAAATCTTTTCATAGTTCTTCACAAACTTATGGTAAAACCGTACTAAAGTCATGAAAATTTGGAGCTCTTCCAAATTAGCGAAATTTGGCCACTTAAGGATAGAGTCCACCTTACATGTATCGATTTGTATACCCAAGGATGATAAATATGGCCAAGATACTGAATTTATGTCTTAAGAAAACCACATTTGCTCATCTTAGCATAGAGCTTTTGTTCTTAGAGTAGATCAAATACTAGTAACCAAAGGTGTTCCAAATGCTCTTCCTTAGTAG
This sequence comes from Adiantum capillus-veneris, assembly GCF_014529385.1. NCBI lineage: Eukaryota > Viridiplantae > Streptophyta > Polypodiopsida > Polypodiales > Pteridaceae > Adiantum > Adiantum capillus-veneris. The sequence continues at coordinate 124,870,552 of NC_140935.1, forward strand.
CACTGTAAATGAGGATGTCATTGGGAAATACAATGACAAATTTATCCAAATAAGGATGTAAGACACTATCCATTAGTGCCATAAAAGGAGCTGGAGCATTGGTTAATGCAAATGTCATAACCAAAAACCCATAATATATGGACCATGTTCAAAAAGTAGTTTTGGGAATATTAGTATATTTGGAGCATAGATCTATCTTTGTAAAATAGCGTGCTCCCTTGAGTTGATCAAACAAGTTCTCTACCCATGGCAATAGATACTTACTCTTAATACTAGCTGAATTGATACTAGGGTAGTCAATGTACATGCGCATTGAACCATCTTTTTTCTTCACCAATAAAATGGGTGAGGCCCCATGGCAAAGAACTAGAGTGAATAAAACCTTGACTAAGATAGTCAACTAGCTATTTGTGCGCGTATGTCGCACGTGTCAATGCAAGGAACTTGCCGATACACCGTGTGCGAGCCACAAATGGCTCCAAGCACTCAACAAGCCTAAACTAGTAAGCTCAAAGAAGGCGATGGTGTGTCACTCACCGCTCTACGCTTGCTTCGTGGAGGATTCCTCGCCGCGAAGAAGAAGGAGACGCCGCTACGCCGCGCTCAACCGCTTCACCGCCGTCGTGCCTTCGTAATGCTCGATCGCCCACACACTCCCTCTCTCACTCTCTCTCTCTCTCTCTCTCACACAAAGAGATGAAGAAGAAGAAGATGGAGATGGAGCAAGAGCACTCTTCTATTGCACAAATGAGAGAATGAGTGAATTTTAGGTTTAGTTGACTTTTATATGAGCTCGCCTCATTCACACTTGGGCGCCCATGCTTAGCCAACTAATCCCTTGAATGTTCCAGTTAGAGTGCGCCTCTCATCGGCGATCACTCTTACCCTTTTCCTATTGGACCGACAAGCCCGGTACCTGACTCTACCAAATAAATAATACAATGTCCGCCGTAGGTTACAACATCCGTCGTAGGTAATAGGGTGTCCGTGAGCCGTGAGGGTTAACATGCCCCCCTTCCTGATGTAGATTCCGTCCTGGGAAGCTATTGAGTTGAAGCTTGTTATGTCCATGTTGTAGAGCATCTAGATTTGAATCTGCAAGGCAAAGTCACTGTTTCAGCAAGCGGAATTATATTTCCATAAATCATGAGGGGAATGTAAAGTACATGTGGAAATGAGTAAATGCAAGATTTATGAAATGTTAAACTGTCATTAAGGACAAATAAATCTCACTTTGAGTAAATTAATTAATCAAGAGTTTTGGGCTTATGGGTGAGTCTATCAATTAGTTAGCTATGACTAAGGTTAAAACAACTACTCTAGTACTAGCTAAGCTAAGAAGATTATCTAAATGCAAGATTCCCTAATTGTGCTTTTCAGCTTTGATTAGCCAACTAGCTCTCACAACTGCAAACAAAAGCTTGAAATGTTAACTGTAAGCTCGATGGAAGTCTTTTAAATGTCATTCATTTTTTTTCTTTTTCTCTTTTTTACTTTGGTTCACAATCATTTGACGTGTGTGCTTATTTTGTATGTCCGGGGCTTTTTGCTTCTCAAAGAAAAGCGCCCACACTGGGAACCTCTAGGGCTCTAGTACCAAAGACAATACATGTGAGTGAAGTACCAGATCAAGCCAGGATTTCTCTTCCAGCATTAGATTTTTCATTTGTGGCACTTATGTTTTTTGCTTCCATTTCCTTTGTATTCTCACTAGTGTTTTTGTTGTTTAAGTGAGCAAGCTTCTCTATGCCTTAAACATTCCTAAGGTCTCAAATACTAAGATAAGTTTATCAGTTAGGCCTAGTGGTCAAGTAAATGAGTTAACCTAAATTCACGGTCTCCTAATCTCAAGGCTCATCCATAAGATTAAACTCTAGTTCCATCAACTTAAGCAAAGACAAATTTATACATCTATAATGGCAGATAACAAACATAACTATTGCACTCAAATAAACCATAAAAAATCATTATTAGCAATTATACATATCCACCAACATGAATCATGGAAAGTAGTACACCTGGAGGTATGGAGTTGCTCATTTCGTCGAAGCAAATGTCCTCAGCCATGTGGATGGAGATCCATATAAGTCCTACCTAACACATCCAAAAAACAAGCACTATACCTCTAGGAGGCATGTCAGTGTGAAAAAATTAAAACTCCTAGAAAACAAACTCAAAACACAATCCAGACCCCTAACCTACCTATCTGTCATCCCTTTTAGAATCAGGAAAGAGGATATTATATAAACCGGGTGGCCACCCTAAGGCTAGGCCTCTATCCTCATCATCTAGATAAACGAAATCATTTTCCGTGAGGCCATAGTCTTCCTCGGTCTCTATTATTTCTTCTTCATCATCCTCTTGCGCAAGCGTGTTAATCAAGAACCTCGCGATGCGTGGATACTCATCCTGTGCAAAAGAATAAGCATGTGCCACCGGAGAAACATTCGCTACTAGGTAGGGATCACTAGTTATCCATCGACATATCAGCCATTCTAACTCCTCAAAATTTCGCTCACGCGCAAGTCTCTCTACCAAATCCCATTCGCAAGAAAGTACAGGGTAGCAAATGTGAAACACTTGAGAAAAGGAAAAAGGGTACCTTTCATCAAAAATAGAAGCGCATGCCTCTGGTGAACTAGCCATCTTTGAGAATACAAATAGATTTGGTTAGGTCTTTAAAACATGAGTTGTTTTTGTGTGTTGCTTGATGTGACATGGTGAATTTAGACTTATGTGTAGAATCTGATAGGGTGCTCTCTCGTTGCTAGTCGCTCTTGCTCTTTTACTTTTTTATCTTGTTTTTGTGAGTATAAGGCTTTATATATACATTCCCTAAGATTGGTGATTGAGAGGTCAGGGAAACAAGGTTGAGAGGGAAGCAAGTGAATGATGAATGTCAGCAAACACTCCCCCCTTCCTTGGGTAGATCATACCGTTTGAAATGAGCTTGTCACCCTTTGAAACAAATCGTTCCAGTTGGTAATAGGTGAGGATGTTTGCCAGTAGTTTTCTCTTACCTTAGGTGCCTCATCAAGTTGCAAGGGTGGTAAGGTACTTTCCCAGGATCGAACTTGAAGTGGTTCATCAGGTGATTCTTGAACACTAGGAGGTGTGGATTCCTTTGTAGCTTTATGGAGGTCCACTATTGTAGGTGGAGGTTGTGGAGAAGCTTTTACCTCTATGGATGCATTACATGAGGAGCTAGAAGCTTCATGGGACTCGCCCCTTCCTGAGCTAGGTGGAACAAATCGTTTTTTCTTCGGTACCCAAACTAGCGCTGGAGCGGGTGTGTAGTATTCGTTGATTTTTTTCTTTCTGCGATTGTCAATTCGTTTTGGAGCTATGGGATTGGGCTCACATGGGTCAGGTGATAAGTAAGAGCACAATCTACGTTTTGGCACCTAAATTTGATCATTTCCTTGATAGTAGCCTTGGGCTTCCAATAGTCGTTTAGGAATCCAACTCCACGTTTTCTTACATTTCTTGGAGCGAGTGGAACGTTTCCTACAAGGCTTTTGTTTTTTAGCATCCACCATGGTCGCTAAAGAAGCTTTAGGGACCCACTTGTATGTTCTTTTTGTTCTATGAGGATGAGTCTTGTCAAAAGCTATATGCCTTGCTTGTAGCATATTTAAGGGTACGTGTGGTGGCATTTCATCCCCCTCAGGTGTTACCCAGGTCGTCCCCCTATTCCCACAAGTGTCTATGGTTGCTGCTAGGTGGACCCAATCCACATTGTCCGACTCAGTCATCCCAGGTAGTACATCCATATAAGGAGAATCTTCGCCACCATCAGTGTCCGCTTTACACGTATAACAATACTGCAATGGGGCTGAGTGAACTGTGGTGTCAGATCTATGATCAATTATAAACTTGTTTCCTAGAGGATGTGCTCGACCCGTCACAAGATTCACTCGAATGACAGAATCTTGGAACTGCAAGTAGACATGGTTTTTAGACCAGTCATGCACCATTTTTGCTTCCCTCATGAAAGGACGTCCTAAGATCATCTCCGATGCCATAGTGTGTTTGGAGAAATCCATAACAATAAAGGTAATCCTTATTTTATGTCCAAAGACCTTGATCTTGAGATCTTCTAGCATCCCAATAGGTTTAACAATAGACCCATTGGCCATCTTCACTACTATGGTTGTGGTTGCAAGGTGAGATCTTCCCATAGTTTTCGAGAAATTTTTAGTCACAATGCTAACCCCAGCGCCACCATCAAGGATTCCCTTCACAGTTAATCCCTTAGTAGTGATTGGTATGGCCGCATTGGATTCATCACCCTCAAAGTATTGTCCCAACTTGTTAAAATGTATTTCTATAACAAGGTTCTCATCTAGGTTGGGTTGTGGATCTAAGTGTTCCTCCTCTATTGGCATCTCCCCAGCTCCATCCATCTGTGCAAATTGTGGTAGCCCAAACTTCAGTTCTCCATTGAGGAAGGCTCGAAGAGCTGAGACTAGCTCGGGGTCTTTATATAGTTTGGACATGATGGTGGTTCTAACTTCTGAAGACATGAAATCCATCAATTTGGCAATGTTTAACGGCACCTTTTGGCCTTGAGTCCCTTGACGTGGGGATGGGATCTCCATTTCTTCGATAGGATCAGGTAGTCCCTCTGTAAACATTCTTTCCATCAAGAAGTGAGTACGCCCACTTTCCCATGACTTTAAGTCACTTTCTTCTTGGATGACACTAGGTATGTCCAATGGTCTATGGACTTGGTGAGGTTGTTGTTGCGTAGGGAGCACGGTGTCTGTAATCTGGATCTTCCTAGGTGCTGGTTCTAGATCCCTTTAGGTATCTTCTACCAAACTCCTTAATTGCTTGACTCGCTCAATCTCCTCTGTAGGGTTTGGGTAAGTTCCTATCTTCTTTTTGGATCTTGGCCATTGGGGCTCATGAAGATCTTCATGGTTGGTTTCTATGTTAGTGGTCGTTTTGGTCTCCATGGTTTCACCTAAATCAGAATCTTCTTCAACGTCGTTCATATATACGGGGTCATCACCAGTCCCTATGTTGGTCTTTGAACTGGGGTCTGACTTCGCTGCTTTGTGCGATCTCTTCCTTCGTGTTTTCTTCTTTTTCTGAGATTGGGCAATTGATGCCGTGTCTCTTTCCTCAAGAATATAATTTTGTTTTTGGAGCATCGATCGTGTGAGTACGTTTACTGGTACCACATGTGTACTTTGTGATGGCTCCTCGGTAACTTCAATCAAGTTTAATGGCGTGATCTTCGGTGCATTTGGATTATTTGGACATTGGGCAATCAAATGATCTATGCCACATCGATTACACATGAGTATCGGCATTGTAGACATGCTCGCTTGATTGGTTTGCATTAGTGTGGCTCTCTTTTGTAGCCTAATAGGACACTCGGCTACACGATGAGGACCTCCACACTCATAGCATTGAAGAGGTGGTCTCTTAGTGGTGTAATTGATATTTTGGCCTCTTGCCGCAAGAGCAACTACTTGATATACAGGTTTGACTTGTCCCCAATAGTCCTCCATGTAGTATTGTGGACTTTCTTCAAGCACATCCATCCCATAGGCGATATTAGGATCTATATCTTCCTCACAGCCTTCCAAACAAGAAATAGATGACTCACAACCCACTTGATTCACAGAAGTGATTCTCGGATGTGGTGGTTGTGGTCCTAGCATTGGAGGTGGTAAGGGTGTTGTTTGAACAACATTTTGGGCCCTAGGGACCATGTGTTGTGCTGTTTGTTCAAGAGGTGGGGTTGGCATCAATGCACGCACTCGAGGTGTGTCTGTCCATGCTAAGGTTGGTCTATTGTCCATCGCGCGCTTAACACTAGGTTGGTAATGGGACACTTTTATGTCCTGGGACACTTTTATGTCCTGTTAAGTGACCATTTTCCTTGAATTATGTCAAGAGTTTCAAAATGAATTTTGAGGTTCTATCTGTCTAGAAAGTTGTCTCATGAGTTGAAAAAAACTCCACATTTTTTTGGAATATCAATTCCATCTTTAACCTTGTCCTTGCACAACATTTCACAACCTAAACTGTGTCAAAAAACGGGTCCTGTTTTTGGCTTTTTGCAACTATACCACTCTAGAATTCATGTTTGTGAGGTCTATAATGCTAGAGAACTATCTTTAGTAGTCCTCAACATGTCCTGATGCTTCTAGGGAGAAATAAATGTTAAAGTTGTAAGTTATGACCAAATTACAAAAATTGTCAAATCTTGTTTTTTTAGCAAATTTTAGCTCTTCTATGATTTTTTTGGTGGCTTTCATGATATCGAAATGCAGTTTTGATTTTCTATGTCGCATATTGTAACATAAAGCTAATATTCCTTGAGTTTTGGGGCACCTATTACCCTATTTTGCATAGTAGACAACGATGGTTGATTTTTTCAATTATAGAAGAAAACGAAACATTCTAGTATATCAAGTATAGCTTTTTCAATATTGTTAGTTTCTTGTGACAACTACATGCATTTTGTAGGTAGTAAGCATATCTAGTCATAAGGATCAAATTTGGCTAGATATTGAATAGTTTCTATGGGATTCTACAACACATAATGTTGAACCCAGTTTTTTCATGTTTGTTGTATTTAGCACTTCATCTTTGTCCCCAAGATTCCCCTTGGTAAGAGATGTATTATTCTTTTGACATGCTCCATGGCTCCTTATGAACCTAAAGGACAATAGGGAACTAATAAAACATGCATATATTATTTGTATTGAGTGTGGCTATAGAAACTTTGATGATAGGTTTGCAGAATGGTAAAAATTCAACTTTTTTGTACCTATTTCTTTTGGCAAAACAAAAAATAGTGAGTGAGAAGAAATCATATGTTCTGATCACCAACCCATTGAAGTTAACTAGGGAATTTATCTCAAGTCCTACAAAAGTCCCTAATCTTATTTTTATGCAACAAAACGTAAGAAATGATTGTTTTGATGAAAATGTACTGTTCCATCAACTTTGGACGCTTGGTGTGACCAAAAGATGAGAAATTTTACAAGTTTCTTATTTTTTCCATGTGTAGTAGGCCTTGAACTATAACCTCATGAAAGGATTTTACAAAATGAGTGGATCTACTATGGTTTTGGAGGTTTTTTTCAAAACCCTGAAAGGACACTTTTATGTGCTGTCACGTTACCAACCTAGTAGCATACTGAGCACCATTGTTGCTCCCTTCTTGGATACATATGATTGTTTTGCGGAGCACGATTGTCTCTAAGACTCTCTTGAATAGCCTTGGTGAGATTTGCTAAAGTCATCTCAGATATCTTTGGCTCCTTAGCAATAGGCTTTAGGGTCATTGGCTGATGCCCCGATGCTTGTGAGCTAATAGATTTAGACTCAACAGACACTCTTTCTCCTTGAATCATTAAATTATCCTCCAATTGGATCCCATTGGTGGTGACTGCTTCCCAAGTGGTGATACCTCTAATGACTAGGCCATTGTAGATATCCTCATGTCGTAATCCCCTAATGAATCTATCAAGCAATTGGTTATTGTTGAAGCGCTCATTTGGATTACAACGAGAATTCAAATGCTTCAAGCGACTTATAAAGTCTCTCACCGACTCTCCTTCCTCTCGTTGGGCTTTCTGGAGTTGAGAGGCAACACCCCAAAGCACTCCCTCTCGTATGTATTCTTTTAAGAACAGTCTCCTAAGAGTAGGGTAAATCGTTTTTTCTTCCACCCTTAGAGTTCTATACCAATCCCCAGCCTTCCCACTTAAGGTTAGGCTTAAAGCATTGCTCTTATGTAGGTCATTGTGTTTTCCTAGAGAATCGCATATTTGTTCAAACACTTCGATATGCTTTCTCACATCCCCGTCTCCACTAAATTTTTGTGTGAGCTTGGCTATTTGTACTGCCTTACTTCTAGGCTCTCTATCAGGAGCGTTACGCATATTCTCAGCAATAGATCGACCAATAGCTTGAGCAAATGTTGCCAAGTCACCTAAGTGAGCAGGTACCGTGGGTGAAGGCGCTCCAGAGACTACATGTGGAGTAGGTATTGGCATTGGGCTTGGCGCATAGGAAGCCCTTGGGTTCCACGTTGGGTACGATGTTGTGCCATGTGGTGGTCCATAGTTCATATGGGTGGCCCTAGGCATAGCAGACGTCGGATGTGACATGCTAATGCTAGCCAGTATAGTCCCATGGAAATAATAACTTGGGTGTTGCGGTTGTGGAGCATAGGTAGTTGAAACAATGGGAGGGGTAGGGACTACATGAGTACGTGGACCCATAGGTGCATACGATTGGTACGTACTTGTAGGTACTATTGCAGGCATTGAGCTACCATGTAGAGGTGCTTTACTAACAAACGAGGTCCATGGTGTGTTTCTTGGCATGCCCATCATTGGGGTAGGCATGGTATCCGTGGTGTTATCCAGGGAAAGATGAGCTAGACTTGGAAAAGTAAAGCTATCACTTGCGGGCTCAGATTGCATTGAGACCCCTGGCGAAACAACATATGGGGGATCGATGGGACTCACTGGGGGAGTCTCCATTTGTGATAGAGTGGTTTGTTTCCATTTTCCCGTGTCTAAAAATCGCATAGGGCACGTCGAAGGTATGTTTATTCCTCAATTTTGCCTCTCGGACTGGATAATCCTATGGATGACATTGCAGATCATGTGTTGTTGTTCCTCTAGACTAGTGGCACTAGATGTAGATTGTACAACTTCTAACCAGCCCACATGGTATGTGTAGCCCATGTATAGGTCGGTCAAAGTATCTGTGTGTAGGTCATATTCCCAATTTTCATTGAGAAATACCCCGTCCAAACTTGGTGTACTAGAGGGTTGCCGTGAGGTGGATGCAATGTTGCTTCCCGTGTTTTGACTTTTAGTCACCGCTACCTTAGAGGCGACTTTGGAAGGTGGTAGCTCGGTAAGGCCCTCATTAAATGAGGTAGGTAGAATGTCCACGTGGACACTCTGAGGGAGTGTGGGGTCTAAAGGAGATGTGAATGGTGATTCTACTTCCCCACCCCCTTCGTTTACTTCACTAGCCATAGGTTCAGAGCGCGTAGCTCTACTAAAAGTTTTCATCAAACGGCTAAAAACACTAGTTCCAGGTTGTTGGTCCTAGCTAGGTACGGTTTCATTTGTTCCCCCGGGGCTTTGTGTAAGATGCTCTTCCATAATATCGTAGTCAGAGGAAGAGTCGCTAGCCGCTATATTTGGGTCTTGGGTTGCACTACCTTGGGTCCCCGCCGAGGGCGTAGACCCTAGCGTGGAAGGATAGTGAGTACCCCGGTAAATCGAAGCACTAGCTAGTTGTTCGGACTCTAGCACACAGCCAGAGCGTAGATACATGTGCTTTGGGTGCCCTACAAGTGTTGGCAAGTAACCTCAAAGGTTACTTGCTTTGTTTTGTGGGTGTTTTGCACCCCGTTTTCTATTTGATTTTTTCATGTTTTTGATGTTTTTTGAATTTTTTTTAATGTTTGATTTTTTTGATTGAAGTGTGTGATAGCTCGGAAACGAGCGTATCACTTAAAGGGTCGCTGTGTGCTTTACAACACAATTTTCGGGCATCTGACGTTCCGTTGGTCCTCAAAAAATCAATTTTTAGCTACGTGTGAAGCTAAAATTCGTTTTTCTAAAGGCGACTGAGGCCTAGGCCTGAGCGTGAGCTTGGGCTTGGGTCTGAGAGATATTCTCGATCCCGGTTCTACCTTTAAATTTTTTATTTTTTTAAAGGATAAGGTCGTCGCGGCCTGCGCGAGAGCACACACACACACACACTCTATCTACCTATTTCTAACTAATATACCTACTTTTACACACTAACACACTCTATTAACTCTCACTAATCTACTTCCTACTTACTGTACATAGAAAACTAACTACCTTAATGCACAGAGAATAAACACAGAACCTTTGAAATCTCTATTAACAAAGAAAACTAACTACCTTAATACACAAAGAATAAACACAGAACCTTTGAAAACTCCATTAATAAAAAAACACACAGTATAACACCAAATCCCTCTTCTCAACACACACACACTCCTTCCTTACCTTTCCTACAATAGAAATTGCACCATGGAGAAGCACAAAGTGCTACTCGAGCTTCATGTATGGCATTCCCCGGCAACGGCGCCAAAAATGTGTGCGTATGTCGCACGTGTCAATGCAAGGAACTTGCCGATACACCATGTGCGAGCCACAAATGGCTCCAAGCACACAACAAGCCTAAACTAGTAAGCTCAAAGAAGGCGATGGTGTGTCACTCACCGCTCTATGCTTGCTTCGTGGAGGATTCCTCGCCGAGAAGAAGAAGGAGACGCCGCTACGCCGCGCTCAACCGCTTCACCGCCGTCGTGCCTTCGTAATGCTCAATCGCCCACACACTCCCTCTCTCTCAGGCTCTCTCTCACTCTCTCTCTCTCACACACACAAAGAGATGAAGAAGAAGAAGATGGAGATGGAGCAAGAGCACTCTTCTATTGCAAAAATGAGAGAATGAGTGAATCTTAGGTTTAGTTGACTTTTATATGAGCTCGCCCCATTCACACTTGGGCGCCCATGCTTAGCCAACTAATCCCTTGAATGTTCCAGTTAGAGTGCGCCTCTCATCGGCGATCACTCTTACCCTTTTCCTATTGGACCGACAAGCCCGGTACCTGACTCTAGCAAATAAATAATACAATGTCCGCCGTAGGTTACAACATCCGTCGTAGATAATAGGGTGTCCATGAGCCGTGAGGGTTAACACTATTGTTCCAATGCACTAGCTTCATTTTGACTAATTCGTAAGGTGGTTTACTTATAGGCTTGATACCAGGAATAATATCTATAACATGATCCACAAAATGTTCAAGAGGTAGCCCCATAGGCAAATCTTTAGGAGATAAATTTTTGTATTCTTGTGATAACTCATGAAGATGTAAATATTGTTACTTGATTAAGCTTGAAGGTTCTTAGCATTCACTGTATGAGTAAGAAAATGTAATAAGCATGGATCTTCGTTTGCATTTGGTAACTATAGTAGTAATTTAACATCATTCTCACTTTTATTGCTAGCATGGAATATGCTCGTAGCATTATCATATATACTCTTAGTATTTAATCTTGAACAAGTAGTAGAAGAAGACAGACAAGACTACAACGCTGAGGAATTTTGTTGAGAAGTTCCATTACGCACATCAAAACTTGAATTAGACAACAAATGACACAAGGAAGAATTTCATGTATTTCATCTTTAAGAGAGAGTTGGAAAATCTCAACAGTACATATGAGTGTAGATGGTGATACATTCTTTTGTCCTAAGAGAAACACATGTGAAAGAATTATGCTCGTAGTCTTTTTTCAAAGAAGATCCTAACCAACACAACCACTCTCGACTTAGAACAACATCTTCTTGGTCCATATTCATTACGTGGAAATTTAATTGCATCTATGTCCTTGTGGTCATGAATAGAAGTGTTCTAGACATCAGAATCCTTATCCCAAATCATCTCTACCTTGCAGATATGAGTGCTAGGAGACTATGGCCCAACTTCAACTTCTTAACCCACTTGTAAGAAAGTTATGAGAGGCACCATCATCAACCAAGATACACAAACATGTGCCCCTTGATAGAACCATGCATCCTCACCAATTTGTGTGGACCAAAAGTTTATTGCCACATAGAAGCAGTAAGACAACACTCAAAAATTGCGTCAATGTGAGAGACTTCCACACTAGCATACTTTGAGGAGATGATTCAATTGGGAGGAGTTGCACCATGTGCACTACCTTGTCATTTCCCATCGCTGATTGTTTGAGTTTAGGACAATCCATCTTAGGATGATTTCCCAAACAATCAAAACAAATATTTTCTTTCTTTGCAAGCCCCAAATCCGCATTTTGAGAGTGGTCCACAAGGCCCCTTAGGTCTCCTAGATCTTCAAAATTTTGTGTCCTCTCGATGTTTTCAAGTTAAGTTGCGACTGGTCAATTTGTAATTATTCTTGAAAATTCAAACCTGTTTATATTGGTTAATTGGATGGTAGGACCAAGAGTTCGCTCATCCCAAAAAATTTGCACTTACAAGCATCAATATATGCATTGGTATATGGTAATGCCACATCAATATCCCAATCAATATAGGCATTGATATCTGTGTCAATATATACACATAGCAACCCACATATTGATGCGTATATCGATGTATATATCAATGCTTTGTTTGCGATGTTGATATCGATGCCCGCATCAAAACCTCAGAAAGAAAAGACCAAATTCAAGTGCATCAATACGAGCGTCACAAGTGTGAAGATCCCTTATGTAGAGCTAAGATGCTCCCAATTGTTTCTCAAATTATAAAGGAACAATGTGGATGGAAAGTTCTACAAAGAGATACAATACAACCATTTTTTTATTATGAGGTATGTTCAAGGAAATTCAATCTTTTAATATAAATCTTCAATCAAAGATTGTAATTTGAGGGTTGTAACTAATTATTTGGGAGTATAGCAATTCTATTTCAGATGTCCGTAGTATAACCACTACTTTAAAAAGAGAAAAATTAGATGTCCGTATAACCACTACTTTAAGAAGAGAAAATTTTCAATTGTTATCATATTACTATTTTAAAAAAGCTACCACATTAACACGGAATTTAAGTAAAGTTAATTCCACCTCTTAAGTGAATAAAAAAGAGTACCAAGCCTAATATCTTGCATAGATGGTTCAAAAATGATTCTTTTTTAGAGCTAATCACGAACTTTTCTCCTCTTGAAATCTTCCAAGGGTGTTATGTGTCGATATAGAATTGATGGGGAGCACTACAACCAAAGAATTATCAAATCAAGGTGTCTCAATGGCTATCTCTGCCATATTATCTAAAGGGTTTCATTGTTTCATCACTTTTGCTCCCTTTGGATCCAAAAGGATGTATTTGTACAATGTATGGGTGTACATAGGATTCATTTAGTTGTAAAAAAATGTGGCTTTGTAGGGATTTCAAAACTCTCCCATTAAAAAGAGTAATGCTGAAAAAAATTGGTATGAAAACTACATATCTAGAGTTTCATCCCAAAATCCGTGGAAACCAATAGGGAACGATAATTGCTTAGGAACTTTCAATTTTGCAACTAGTGTATCCATTCCTCCTAGCCTTTGAGCATCAAGAACTAGCAAGTAGCACACTTGTTCAGCTACATCATACTGCAAAGAAAAAGACAAGGTAAGTGTCAATGTTATTAATGCCGTCTAAGCTTTACTCTCATTGTTGTAAACTTATCAAATGAAGTTATCATCTCATTAAAGAATGTGTAAAAATTTACCTGAATGCAAAGCAAGTACCCGTCATCCTCCACAAAACTAGGGTGACTGGCCTCTTGTATAGATCCACCTCTAGGAACAAAGATTGGTTCACCAAGAAAAGATCGTTTTCCAGACCACCACGAGGCTGCGCTTCCATCTGAGCTTCTAACCTTGACTATGGTGTCAAAGGGAAAGTTTTGAAAGGACTTTCTTACACCAGATGATGCACCTATGTATGTGTATTCATGTTTGAGGCCACTGACCTTAACATTTACAGAGGGAAAATCACAACCCTTTTGCCAACCATTTGGTGTTTGCACCTTGGCAGCATATCCCTCATTCTCATGTGGCTTAAATGTTACTGCAATCTTTACTAGGTGGGGAGCTCCAAGATCTCCAAATTTAGTATACGAGTTTTGCTCATCATTCATTAATTGTGGATTAAGTCTTCGTTGCTGCCAATCATAGCCTAAAGAGGAAAAACCATATTGTCACATTAAATATCTGTTTTGATAATACTAGAGCATTTCTCCATAATGAATAGCTTAGCGTTATAAGAGATGTTGATGGATAAGTGCCAGAGGAATGCCATGCGAATATGTATTTTTACGTATGCTAAGCAAAAAAAAAAATCTATATCCAAAAAACAAAAAAAAATCTCAAGTGCTTGTATTTTGCAACAATGATAGAATTTGTGTAAGAACCTAGCATAACAAAGTTGAGATGCTGCCACAAACGTTTTTCTTTTTCTTTTTCTTGTTCAAGAGCATGGTATTGGCAATCAAACCTCAATCTTCATGGAATCATAAGATGCAAAAACCTAGCATGTTCTAGTATAACCAAACTATAAATGCATGTCTTTTTTTCTTGTTTGGGAGCTTGCTATTATAGTCAAACCTAGTTCTTCACACACTCATACAAACCTTGAAGGCCACTAGGCTACCCTCAAGAGTCAACATAAGTAGGTGTGTTGTGATAGTGCAAAAAGAAAAAAAAACTTGATGCTAATATAAATAACTAACAATAAAAACTGAATGTTATTGCTATTAGAAATAAGGTGGACAAAGAGAATGGAAAGTACGGTGAAGAAAACTTTCCCGATGTTGCATACCAAATATGTGTTGTAGAGAGAACCACTCATAAGTGCAAGCGCTTGCAGACATAACTATGCTAGTGGCCCCTTCCTCTTGTGTTGGTTCCTCATATGCATTTGCAACATGAAGCAACCATAAAGGTTCTGGTAGTTTGATAGGAATGCTCCAATCTCTTTGCCTTTCGCCTTCTTTTGAGAACCTAGGAAGTAGGTACATGGGAGCATAGTGTAATGAATCATCAAGAGAAAGAGCTGAGATCATGGGAGTTACTCCAGTGAATGCTGCTATTGATCCTGTTCATTTACATTATAATTATTGCAAGATGTGAGAATTATTGATCGTTTGATTATTAAAATGAGTATGTGAACATATATGCATGTGCACAAATCTTTTTCTTTATACATACATATAGAGTTACATCCAAATTACCTCTTCTCCTCACACACATCAAACACATATATAAAAGTTGAGAAGAAGAGGTGATTACATACATCTCACATTTACTACACTTTTCTCACAAATAAGAAGAGTAATAAATAGAGACCGGTGTGATTTTTATACATATTTATCTATAAAACACATATATAATTATATTTTTTCATGGATACTTGCATTGTATATGATAAAATCTATGTGCATACTTCTATACACTTGAGATCATACAAGTTAGGTGACTAAGGAAATTATGATAAGTTCATCATACTCTTGTTTTGTACACATATGCTCTAATAATAAGAAATTACAACTCATAGAGGTGAAGGCACAAAAATTTTACCAATTTTTGGTCATAAGAAGTACCTATATGGTCAAGCTTGATTCGATTAGCGATTAGCACATAATGATTATCTGTAAGTCCCCAATCATGAACCATTTGTTGTTCTTGCATTGCAAATTGCTTCCTCTGGAGTAGCTTTAGAGAAGAGTCAAATTCTGTTTTGAACAACAAGTCATTAAGATGAATCTTTTAAAAATTAAAATTGGCCAGCCTCTTGCAACTTAATATCTGAATGGCATGGTGAACTTTTCAATTTTAACATAATTTTATAGATTTGCCTTGTTTCTTCTCAATAGAATCATTAAAACACACTTACATACATGCCATGCGCATGCACATGGACGGTGTGCGTGTGTGCATGGATGTGCACTCATGTGTGGAGATATATTTGATGGCCAATTTGAAGCTTCTCAAATGGAGCCATTATATGCTTTACATGCACTGTGGACACTTCCTACTTTTTCAACTACCTTTTTCTTGTATGACAACTCGTAGACATAGAGAAGGATGGGATTAGGTTGAGCTCCTTACCATACACAGTGAATGTGCTTGTGGGTAGAACCATGTCTTCTGCATAGCAAGTAATGGCAACCAAACGCTTCCTTTTTGCATCAATTCGACAATGTGCAAGCATGCGCTCCTTAGGCATTAAAAATACTCCTGCCCACCAACATCAAATGGTAAAAATCATATCTATTTTACCATCCTTTATCCAACCATCATGCCACATAGACACATAGAAATTATGAGTTGCTTTGAGTAGGTTTTCGTGAGGACAAGGTTCTGGCTTGGGTTTGAACAAGGGACTATTAACCCACATGGCATGGCAAGGGGACCTAGGATAGCAACGGCTATATAGTTGTTGGAGGGGTAGAGAGCTATATGCCATAACCTAGACCCACACATTGGTATTAAAGAGGCATATGCCATAACCCAAACCATCACAATTTTACACTAGCAACACACACAAGAAACATCTATAGGGCTTTTTATATTGTGGGCACTCAGTGAGAAACACTGATAGGTAATTAATAGTAGCATTCACGGAAAAATAAGAGTATATAGTGACATCCTTAATAAAGAGATGTATTGTGCAAGCTAATTTTGGTTTTTAATTGTATTGACTTTAAAGGTTATGTTGTGATTGTCAGCCAAATCAGCTATTGAGAATCTACATTTTCAATATTAGCTTGTTTTCTTTAGACTTAGTGTATAGAATTGATACCTTTGAGGATAGGCCACAGAAGCTTGCTTGCTACATTAACCACCCTAGCTTTTATGGCTTGCATTAAAGAGTCTGTTGTGAATGCTTGCTTTACTTTTGTGTATGTAATTTCATGTTTCTTTGCCGAAGAAGATGGTTGAACTTCTCCAGAGGTCATGCTGCTCCAAAAGAGATTTAAATCTATAAGCAACTAATCACTCCAAACTAGAGCTTTAGAGATTGGAAATTTCATTTCATGTCATTCCAAGCTAATTTTTCTTCGGAGGAAATTTCACCTGACAAGGCCCAAGGTTTCCAAAGAAGAAGGTTGGAGCTCATATGGCTCCCCACCTTCCCACATGCATAGTAAGCGGCCGGCCCACTTATAGACGCTCGTGTTGGCCGTGTTCTTCATCACCTTCACATTGCCAATCCGCTCACCAGGCCTTAACATTGAGAATGGCCCCCTATATTTGAAGCACCATAAGTCACTCTCCTCATCATACTCCTCTTTTCTAGCCTCTGTATCCACGTACCTGCAAATTACAAAATTGGTAAATGGAAATATGTTGTATTAGCATTCTTAACTAGGGGTGCACTGCTAAGAAATATTTTATACAATGTGTGTTTAAAGGATAATTTACAAATCTTTCTTTTAACGTGCTCGATCCCCTATTATTAATCTAATTTAGTCAATCCGCAACAATTGCAAACTAAAATACCCCTCATGTTGAGCTCACATGGTACATAAGCAGGATGATAAAATTATATTCCTAGATATTCTTGGTGGCATGCATGCACATGATTGTATATACAGATGCACCCATGTTAGGAGGCTCTATAGAACATGAGCTATAAAGAAAATCTAGAATTTCTCCTTGTCAGGGTTCTTCTGGGTGGAATGCTTTCTGCCTCATAAAAGCGCTATGCAGGTTCGTTGGATCTCTAAAAAGAAGGGTCCAAGGAATCTCTAATCCTCATACTCCATGGCACAATGTAGAATCCTAAAGCCCTCCTTGAAGAGGTGATGCTACCTCCCCCGTATATCATAGTATATGCATCTATATATGTAATGCTCCTAAGTATGGGGCTCATAGAAACAAAGCTCAAATGTCCAGTCTTATGATCGATAAAATGTTTGTCCATCTACCTGTCTTTGTTCTAGCATGTGAGAAGAAGTGTGAATCTACCTTATGGCAACTCATATAACATGAGAGAAATGTGCATCTATATACTATGGTTGAGAGAGAGGGGGGATAAAGAGGATCATTCCTAAGGTGCAAAGCCACCCCATCATTGCATCAACCATTATAGAGGCCCTCTCATGATGGAGCTACACTAGACAAAGCTATTGTGCTCTACTGAGCTTGAAGACATCGATCTCACTGGCCATGCTAGAACCATGGTTAATCACATCCAAATCATAGCCATTGTCGTGACACTCGAAGACTTGCTTTTCAACTCATCAATGGTGCGCCTCTTGACCACATTATGAAAGGCATCATGGAATGAATATGGGAGGATTTTTTTCTATCTAGCAAATGAATATGGGATGGATATTGAATGAATATAGAAGGTTTTTTTTCTGTCTAGCAAATTTCAGTATTTTGTATCATTTAGCTTTAGATGCTATTGTAATATTTCACTCCTTAGGATGAGATGATATCAAACATGGATGTAAGTTGGCATTTGTCTCTTAGGCCACATTGGCCCTTTGTAGGCGTTCATATTTCTTGTCTACCCCATTTCCCATTGTGATATACACACACAACTTTCTCAATACATGATCAACTAATCATGTTTGAACATAAGTAAATTGTAAATATGGAGAATGATCTACCTTGCTGTGTATTCAACAGAACCCTCGTGTATATGGAACTTCCTCAAGTATCCGTGGCCATCAAGGGGGTGAACACGGGATCCAAAATCGTCGGAGAAGACTCCGGGACCAGTGAGGTAGTAGGCACCTGTTAAATCTCTAGGCAAGGTTCCCTCCACAAGCTCGAGCTTGATGGGCTCTATCACTTCTTTTCTTTGAGAAGCAAAAAGAGCTTGGTAGTCCCAAAATGCATGCGCATCTCTTTGTTCAACACCCTCCTCGGTGGGTATATTAAGTTTGTCTTCTTGCACATCAGGAGGAGCTATGGAAGGAGCTTTGGGGATGGTCCCTGTGTATATACCACGACATAAGCCAGCCAAGTCATTCTTTCATCGTGTGTGTGTGTGTGTGTGTGTGTGTGTGTGTGTGTGTGTGTGTGTGTGTGTGTGTGTGTGTGAGAGAGAGAGAGAGAGAGAGAGAGAGAGAGAGAGCACATTACTAGCCCTAGTCATTCTTGCATCAAACCTCAGCTAAGTGGTTGTGTACTAGAGAGAGAGAGAGAGAGAGAGAGAGAGAGAGAGAGAGAGATTCCTACGTGTAACGTATACCTCTACGTATGTGTCTGTTGTGTGTGTGTGTGTGTGTGTGTGTGTGTGTGTGAGAGAGAGAGAGAGAGAGAGAGAGAGAGAGAGATTCCTACGTGTAACGTATACCTCTACGTATGTGTCTGTTGTGTGTGTGTGTGTGTGTGTGTGTGTGTGTGTGTGTGTGTGAGAGAGAGAGAGAGAGAGAGAGAGAGAGAGAGCTCAATTGGTCGTCGAGCTTTTAGGGAGGTCGAGACTCGAGTCGAAAGCTTATGTGCACATGCACTTGCATGTGGAGGTGTGAGAGAGAGAGAGAGAGAGAGAGAGAGAGAGTTATACATACTCGTTGGGGAGCCCTGAATGCGGACCATGGAGGGGCTACTGGAAGGAGATGCAATGGAAGACGAAGAGGGTGCAGCAGGCGACATACAGGTGATGGTGAGCCGCTGCAAGCGCTTGTGGCGAGGGCTACACAATGCTGCGTTGAGAGAAGCACTTGCGCACATACTCTCCGCCATCGCTACTCTTCCGCTTCTACACACACACAATTCGTTCTCCGGGATTTATACGAGAGAGAGAGAGAGAGAGAGAGAGAGAGAGAGAGAGAGAGCGCTTATTTTTATTCAATTTCTATTATGGTTTTCTATAGTGGCAGCTTGTTTCTATTCTTCTAAGCCAAAAAAAAAAACCCATTTTCCAAAACTTTCCTTTATAGTCGGAAGACGGAAGGGAAGAGGGATTGCACGCGAGAGGGACCATTGGATACTCCGTCGCCTTTATCTATCTATCTATCCATCTATCTATCGTACTCTACGGGCCACATTCTAAACAGTCTTGAACAATTTGCCCTCGAGGAAACTCTAATTTTTGGCAAAGTCTGGCCTTGTAGCAAGCAATTTGTATCGTGGCCCCGACTTGTCTGCTCTATTGTGCATGGGTGGCCAAAGCATGGCAAATTCCAAAGATTTTACATACTTTTGGCTAATTTAGTGTATTTTTTGGATGGTAGCTCACATTTTTACCCATTAGAACCAGCAAAAAATCCCAAAGTGTGTAAAATGCCTGTAAAAAATCCATCTTGGATCAAATTTGGCTTCTACCTAGGTTGCACAGTTAAAATCTTCGTCTATGTTCTAGCTAGCTCCTGTATAGGGTTAATGTTTTACAAGTGCCTTGCCCTTCATATTTGCAAGATTTTGGATATTTGTGGCCAATTTGGTGCTATTTTGAAAGGGTAGGTCACCGTTTTACCGGTAAATAAGGGCAAACTACTCAAAAACAAGTAAAATGCTTGTCGAAAATCAACCTTCCTTCTGTGGAAAAGTATGATATCATAATTTTCAATTTTTTAATAATAAAACTAAATTAACTAAAATTTGTCCCAAGAAAATGGGTATCCCTAGCAATGTTGACAAAGTGGGGCCATGTGGTGGTAAGCTCTAATATACCTTGCCACCAGAGCTTGTCGACTCTCTTGTGCTTGCACTAGCATCTTGAATTAAATATGGCTTCTAGCAAGGTTGCATATTCTTTGATTTTGGCCCAGTGCCTTAAAAAAAGTTTAGGCTATTGTTTTGTTTAAAACTCTAATGGTAAGGCTAATAAAAGCCCAAATCCTTTTATAAAAAAAAAGGTTAAGCTTTTTCTTTAAAAATATTCAACAGTAGTAAGGCTAATTAAGAAATTATCCCAAGAAATTGGATATGCGGCCAATACTAAAAGAGCAAGTGGCCGATTATGATTGATGATGCTCTTTTGGAAGCCTTGAGAGCATTTGAATATTTGTTTTTGTCATGGTTATGGTTATGGTTGGACAAGCAAAGCATATTAGCATCGTATCAATCCATCACACAAAAGACAATGGCTTTGCTTTGCAACCCCCTCCAAACCTTCGCCCAAACTTTTATTCTCTATTCCTCCCATTTTTGGTTCTTTCCTCTTTGCTTAAGCTAGCCTTTTGGCTTTCTTGCACACCTAATCTTTTTTTTTCTCCCTATTTACGATAAAATAATCTCACCATCATCGTCCATTTACGATAAAATAATAATCCCACCATCATCGTCGATGTTTGTCGTCGTTTTAATGTAAATTCGCCACTCATAATTGTGAGTGTGGTTTTTCTTTTTCAAAATCTCACCATTATCTCTCTTAATGGCTTAAATAAAAAACTCTTAGTCATTTTTTAAAATAATGAATATGGTATATACATAATTAAATTTAATGGAACATGAAAAAATATACAAGTTATAGAAACTTTTTTTTTTTGGCCAAACCCACAATATGCGGGTGATTGTATTAGATAAAACCAAAAAAGTTACAAGATAATTCGTCCTCTGCACAAGCCACGGATGCATAACAATTCCAAAAACCATAACCATCACCTCAAGGTTGCCACTGACCTTGCAAGGTCTGCCACTCCCAATAAAGGCAACCCTCAAGATGTCTCAAAACCAACACATTAACCTTTTGGTCCTCCGCCCCCCCCCCCCCCCCCCCCCCCCCCCCACACAAATGGCCAGAATAGGGGAGGCCAACCCTGAACACAAGACATCTACAACCATAGAAAGCATAGAAACATACCACATATGAGCCTAGAGGGTGGGGCCCTAGTCCCCATCACGAGAAGAGCCGAGAGCCACCATATTGCAGCCTCTACCACTAACTGACCACATGCCCAATAAGAGTCTTCGAATATTGTCGCATAGTACTAGAGAAGAACCACAAAAAGAACAGAGCTAGAAAGCGAAACCACCATCCCACCATCACCAACTAGAACCCGATCCGACTCCAAGCGGTGTCCATGGTATAGAAACCTAAAGAGGGAGGGGGGGGGCGGGGGCAAGACAATGAAAGGTGAAGAAATGAAGCATAACATCTATACTATCTATAATGGGAGGAGGGATTCCGGCTCCCTCCCCCTAACATGTGGCGTATTCTCCTTGCTCTGGCCAGCTCCAATGGTGTGCTCTGCAACCCAACGCTCAGTGCACTCAGAGAGAGAAAGAGAGAGAGACGACGGAGCCACCGACCATACTAGTTAAGGTTAATACCTTAACAACACCATCGCCCTTCTCTTTTGCATTTCAGATCTTTTATAACGTTTTTATTTTTTCAAAATGGTGGGCACCTAATCTCACCCTTATCGAAAATGTGCCTATCACAAGAGCTCAACGTTTTTATTTTTTCAAAATGGTGGGCACCTAATCTCACCCTTATCGAAAATGTGCCTATCACAAGAGCTCAACATTACACTTATAAATTTAAAGTTTAAAAATGAATGTGCAAAAAGCTTGATTTACAAAAAAATATTAATCCAAAGAAGAATATACTTTAACTTAAAGAGGTTGCATCCTTGTCACTATATGGCACGGCTCCGGGTCAGAGGGGATCTAGGGCCCAAATTTGCGGCGCAAGGCAGCTTTAATCTCCGTCGTCGGATCACACAGTGAACTAGGGGTGAACTAGGGGTGGGTGAACTAACGGTGAACTAAGGGCGGGTAAGCTAGGGGTGGGTGAACTGGGGGTGAACTAGGGATGCCTAAACTAGGATATGATCATGTGCCATGCCAACATGGACAGTGACACGCGCTAGCGTAGTAGTAGGACATTCGTGTGGCAACCGAGACGTCCCAGGTTCGACCCACACCCCGCGAGGCGGGTGAACTAGGGGTGAACTAGGAGTGAACTTGGGGCGCCATTTTTGCCCCGAGTTCACCCCCAGTTCACTGCATGATCCGACGGCCGAGATTAAAGCCGCCTCCGCCGCCAAATATGGGCCTTAGATCCCCCCTGGCTAGAGCCGTGCCATATAGTGACGAGGGGATTGCATAGCTTCGAACCCCTGCAATATAGTAAGTTTTTAGAGAAACATAAACAAAAGAATTCCAAAAAACAAGTGATTAATCACAAGGCCTGCCTATAAATAAATTGAGCAAGAAATTTAGGTTGGCACATTAGCAAAGTCCCCTCATCTATCCTTGATTAAGCAAATGAATCTCCACTTGACTGCGCGAATGCTACTTTTCTCCTTTTATACTAAAGTTTTGAGAACTCAACGCAGTTATAGTATGCCTAGCTTTCACTGTATCAGAGCAACAAGGTGCAACAAGGTGCATCAAATACAAAACAGTGCATAATAAAAAGATCTTACATAATATATTGTTTTGTGCTAGCACCAATGTGGATGGTATTGCATAAAGAAGCTTATGTTATATCCCAGAAATCTTGTAGTGCCCCAGCATGAACAAGCAATTACAAAACTTGGAAGCCACACCTTTTGAACAAAGAAAGTAGCACCTCAGAGCTTCAACCAAAAAAGAAAAAGAGAAAAGGGCGAAGACGGTAACATTTTAGTCACCCCTAGACCTTCAAAATGTAGTTTCCTTTTTGAAGTCAATGCCACTCGTATCAAGATTCTGCTAGAAAACTTTATCAAACCCAGTGCAACAAATTTGGAGTTCAACTTTTATAAGTGTTCGTGATATCATACATACTTTTGAATATGTCCATATATTCACATACACATTCAAGAATAATTGCATACAAGACTATTAAAGAATAGTTGTATTTATCAGACTTACATATATATGGCCTTAATCAACAATGAAAATATTATGTGTAAACTTTTCATCGATCCTGTGTTGCTACACTTTATAAGATAGAAGAAGCCTCTTCAACCAGTTATACAAAAACATATCACTATAAACTTCAGCTTGGGGAGAATACATGTAACATAACCTGCCGCTCCTGGTTATATTGTAGTCAGTGATGTCTAACACAAATTCAATAGACAAACAAATTCCAATGATGATACTCATATGTGGTTCTCGGAGGTTTCCACATTGTTCAGTGACAAAGATTACAAGGTAATGGGAGTTTAACCCTCTTACACCTGTAGTAGCAGAGATGGTGTTGAAAAACCCCCTTGCCAAGGATAATTTACATGAACTTCCATTGAGATAGCTTTGGGTAAGGCCAAGAGGTAGGCCTCTCATATCCACCTGACATTTTCTGCAACAGCATCAAATGTGCACATGACCCACTTGTTTGATTATATAGACAAGTCCACTTGTGTCAAATACACTCTCCCTATGCTTTCCGCAGAATGACCCGCCTTTCTCTCCTGTATTCAATCTCATCTCTCTGGCTCATGATAACCAAAGCCCGTCTTACCTGCATTGAAATAGAAATGTTTTTAACCAATACCTTGAGGAAAGCAGTTGAGATAAGATGTGGCCTCTTGAGACAGCATTGCAACATCCTTAGAGTAAATACTTACACTGCTCTGACCCATCCACGTTTTGCCCAGTTCATCTACGAAGCGCCTTTCAGACATGTAACTACCAATATCCATGCGCCGCTTTATCTGCGTCTCAATTTTCTGCAATGTATCAATAAGTGTATCCACAATTAGCAAGGTTGTTATGTTGTTACTCCTGCACAGGACATCCAAAGACTTGCTCCAGACTACCTGAATTTCAGTCCTCATTTCAGGAGTCACAGTGATATAGTCCTTGAGGCATGAGTGAGCCGCATCCAACGTGGATACACAAAACAATCTAAGGGCTTCGGTGACATGTTCCTCTGTGGCAGTTGCATCTTTGCCAGAGATTCACTTATCCATAGAATAGCTTCAAGCTGCCTGACTGTTATGTGAATGGATTTTGCTTCACCGGACTCATGGCTTTGTTGCCGCATTTGCTACATTAATGAACAACCATTTAAAAGCCCAAAACTTTTGCTTTACCCTCTAACCAACAACTTTATCACTCCAACACATACTCAACCTCACCCTCAGCCAACAACTTTATGATGCCAACGTTTACCTGCTGGATTCGCACATAATTATTCTGCAGCATTGTTGTTGCAGTATCTGGAAGTCTTGCAGAGCAATGATGCCGGGAGTATTCAATGTACCTACAAACCAGGAAAGAAGTCAAGCAGGATGAGAACATCTTGGGTAACAATCCAACTACTCTAGTCTGAATACTAATGAATGTGTCATAATATTTACCTCTTTAACAAGTTATCTTTTTCTTTAGTGTCACCATGCTTGCTTACTGCACCAGCACTTGTATGAACACTTACTATATGCTTTGCAATTTGCTGTAATATGAAGATAGACATCAGCAAGGCTTTTTGTGAGCAAACTGTAGAAGGTCATCAATACATGCTCACTGAAGAAGGCAGAGGAGCAATTTGTATACCATGTCTCGCTGACAATCTCTAGAATCTTTGACAATAAAGATCAAGTTGAACCGAGATAAGATAGCAATCTCAAGGTCGATGTTTTCTTGAGCAGTCTAATGCAATGCATAAACGAAACATGAGCTGAAATGGCAAAAAGAATTGAAAACCTCTATGAGGTTACAACAAAAACTCAATTCACCTTTAAATCGTCATAGTGGCCAGACGGAGGATTCGCAGCTGCCAATACAGATGTTCTTGAGTTTAAAACAGTAGTTATGCCTGCCTTAGCGATTGAAATAGTTTGTTGCTCCATGGCCTCGTGTATAGCAACTCTGCATAAGACAGTGCCACCAATTGACATCAATTCACAGCTACTTAGGAAGTCATTATGAAACTTGGTATTTGGCAGTACCTGTCTTCTGAATGCATCTTGTCAAACTCATGAATACATACAACCCCTCCATCTACTAGAACCATAGCACGTCCTTCAAGATAGAATTCTCGCTGAAAAATATTTTAATATTTAAAGCCAAAAACAGCAAAAAATCATGTAATAGTTGCAATTCCTTAAAGATGCCACTACGGGAGAGTGAAGATGCAAAATATCTTACTGTGCTTGCATCTCGGATGACAGAAGCTGTCAAACCAGCAGCTAAAGAACCCTTTCCAGAGGTATATACAGCAATGGGAGCAGTCTTCTCCACAAATTTGAGAAACTGGCCAACAGATTATTGGGCATTAGATCTACATTGCAGGACGTACACATGACCCATAAGCAATGGCACTTGACAAACCTACGATTTGGTAGTAGACGGATCACCAAGAAGCAAGACATTTTTGTCACCTCGGAGGCGAACCCATCTGGCAGCTTCTGTGACAGCTCAACACAATGCACATAAGGCAAAGCGAAGAAAGAGTCTCAAGAGTCAAAACAACTAGAAGAATAGCTCGTTTCGAGACCCTCCAAGCAGGAGACAAGCAACTGATTTTTTAACATCTTCATGACCGAAGATTGAGGGGGCAATCAAGGCACATAATGCTTGATAGGTGATTGGCCTCCTTGCGAACTGCTTGAACTCGAGCTCCTGCCATAGATAAGATCATCAGGCAAGCGACAAAAATATTTTTATTATGATGATCCTATACCACTATGCTGAAGAAGACTTACCTCATCCGCTGTGAATGAAGAGATCCCCCTTGATGAGCTCTCAGTTGCCTGCTCAATTCCCACAACTCTAATGTAGGGTTGCCTTACAGCACAGCACCTTTTTGTCTGCAAGGATCAAGTGATGGTACCACAATTGAGTTTGTAAACTGAGCAACCAATTGCTACACAAAAAAGGGACCTATCCAAGATGCAGGATTGAGAGAGAGAGTGTGCACGCACCTGAGCAGAGGCTGGGGTCAAGAGTGGTGAGCTTGCACACAGGGGGCAAAATTCACAGCTTGGGTGATGTTGATGTTAAGTGGGCCTGTGAAGAAGGTGTTGTAGAGCTGGCGAAGACATTGCGGCGAGGTACTGATAACGACCGAGAGGTTAGAGCACCACGCAGCAGGAGGCGTCGCCACGCCTCCCATGACATACCCCAGGCAGTCCGACAATTCCAGCACCACCGAATCGCAGTCGGTGATGGAGGCCGGAGCTTGCACAGGTGTCTGCCCTGCTATGTCGCTTGCCAGGAGAATCATCGGCAGCATAACTACGCACAAACCCATTACTCCATAGCCGAACTTGCTGCTAGCCATCTTCTTGGATTCCCGTCTACTGCAAGCTCTCCTTGGCATAAACTCGAATACTAAAAAACGCGCATTCTTCTCCATGCAGAATCCTTTCAGAGAAACCAGATTGACGTGCGACACGCTACCGATCGCCGCAACCTCTGCTTTGAATTGTTTATCCATGTTGTGTTGTGTTGAAACTCCAACTTGATCCAACCTCTTAACTGGCACCTTGACAAACCCATTGGCT
Organism: Adiantum capillus-veneris; assembly: GCF_014529385.1. Lineage (NCBI taxonomy): Eukaryota > Viridiplantae > Streptophyta > Polypodiopsida > Polypodiales > Pteridaceae > Adiantum > Adiantum capillus-veneris. The sequence continues at coordinate 124,897,451 of NC_140935.1, forward strand.
TCTCTTTGAGATGAGGTAGAAGCTGATAGGATCTGTAAGCACTCCATGAAGTCCAGTGCCCTTCCTCTTTCTTTGAAAGTGTCAGCTTGCACTCCCTGCCATAACTTGAGTCTGTGCCAAAGCATGCCACTGTTTGACATAGCTTCTTGCAAAATATATGTAGAGCTACTACAAACATGGGCTAACACCTTCCTCAATTGGTTTCTTAGCAGCCTCTGAGAATCTCGATGGCGTGCAAGGTATGGGCAGGGTCAATTGGGACGCAAGTAGAGTTGAAGTTTGGCATTTGGTATTCCTGTGGACAACTGCATTTTCTGGTGGGCTCATCTTGTGATGTGCAAGCGGGCTTAGTGAATGTGATTTGGAATCCAGGAGGACAACTACATTCTCTGGTTTCTGGGTTGCACTCATGCGCTCATCCGCTTTCTGCTGGTGCAGGAAGTGGTGGCGCAATCAATGAGACTTGTTCCTCGAACGGGCTGTATTTGTAGCTGACTGCGTTATGACATGGTCTGCTATATACACTGTGCAGTTCTAAACGAGCGATTTTCTTGTTCGTGTTGTTGACTCCATGGTTCAGCTGAGCTACTCGCTTGGTTCAAGACACAGAATGTGCGTAAGCTTTTGCAAGCGTGCCTGCTTGCGTATGATTAATGCATGCTGTAGACGTCAAGCCACTTGTGTCGCACGTACTTGGTGTCCACACACCTTGAATCCTTCATTAAGGGGATTACCGCAAGAAGATGGAAAGATAGGTCGACAAAAAACCAACACAAACTGGATAGAGAGCAAGAGTAGAAGAAACGGAAAGGAGCAAACCAAAGATCTTAGATAGCTAGCTGAGGGGAAATTGTTAGATGATGAGTGCTGAGTTTCTTGTGTTCCGCTCAAAAGAGAATAGATGAGGGCATTATTTTGGGAGCAAAAGATGGGTGGAAGAGTGGTCTGACCAATAGCAAAATCTTGTGCCAGAAATTGGGGATGTGACAGTGGTTTTGAACCAAATGTGATCAAGCTTTGAGTTATACACAGTGGTCACATCGTGAATTTGTTGCTTGTATCCACGCGATTGCAGTTCTTCTTCCAATTCTCGATACTGTGTGTTCATGAGATCATTGTGAATGTTGAAATCACCAATGATGACGCTTGTTTGGATGTCAGTAGTCTTATCAGACACGCTATTTAGGAGCTGCACTAAAGATTGCAAAGGAGCTTTTGGTGATTTGTAAACTGAAACTATATGAAATGAAGGCATATCATGCGCAGAAAAGAATGCCTCAATTATTTCGACTCCAGGAGATGCGAATCTGTTTGTGGAATGAGTGGTCATACGCTTCCTGCAAAAGACCGACATACCAAATTTTTAGAAGTGGTGAATGTGGTTAAAATCCAGCGCAAGATAGTTAAACGCAACCTTTTCCCTTGTCTCTTGAAGGCACAAAATGTCTGATGCCATGAAGTTGGGATCGGATTTGATTTTGTGAAGATGTTTTTTGATGGATACAACGTTGAGAGACTGAATGATGTAATGTGTGTCTTTGAAAAGGGAAGGGAAACAAACCTCATATTTCCATTTTGCATCTTTTTCTAGCCTCTCAAGCTCAGAAAGGACATTTGTATCAATTTTGATCTGGTTTGGAAGTATCGGCTTGAGGATATGAAGATTAACAGTATCCTTAACTTGGGAAAGAGCTGTGTATACCAGGCCATGCGCATTGATTGCACTTAAATCGAATGCAATAGCCTGCATTGTCAAGCCTTGCGATCTATGGATTGTGCATGCATTTGCTGCTTGAATAGGGAGTTGTGTTCTAGACACGCTATTCAGCTAATTCTTTCCAATTTGGAATTCTTTTGTTGTTTCAAGTATTGGTGTCCATTGTTGCTCAATGTGTTCATTGTAGAGATATGTACTTTCTGCACGCTGCTTTATCCCCGTCGAAGAGTCAAAGAATTGTATCCATGCAATATGTGTATGATTTCTTCTCTCTATGTGTGAGGATTCCATCGGCACTGTTTACCAGGCCATCGCATATGTTGATATTTCCACCAGAGACCTCAACTATCATCTCACTTTTGAGCTCTAGGACGGAAGCCAAACCTGCAGTCATTTGGGGGTTGTTTGGAACGACAAGATTTTTTGAACATGTTTTGTGGAAGGTATCTTTTGCATGTACTATGTATGGTTGGGTTGTCAAACCATCAAAGATAAGGCGATTATGTTGATTCTTCAAGTTATTCGTGAAGAATAGGTGAGGTATGATGAACTTGTCAAAAGGCTTGTTGATGAGAGTGGAGTTGATGTAGAGTAAATCCTCGGTTGTGTGTTCAGCCTTTCATATTCTGTTGAGAACTGAAATGAACTTCTTATCTGATTGGCGCATTATTTTCTTTAGTTCGTGGCATTTAACGTGTGTATGCCATAAAGAGGGTGCGAGGAGCTCGATAGGATCTTGCGGCTCAGAAAAGATCCAGCGATCCTGGACTGAGCTTGCTTGGCAAAGATCTCCACAAAATATAACATCCAATGCACCAAATGGCTCCATGTGGTTATGCTTGATAGCACGAAGCCTTGTGTCTATGATTCTCACAAGTCTATTACCTATCAAAGAGGCTTCATCAAATACAACCAGTCTAAGATTCTTGTATAGTTGTGAGAGTTCGGCAAGACTACTTGAAGAGAGGCCTACGTTCGCTTGGAGAACAAGGGGCAAGCGCAAAGCTGAGTGAATTGTGGTCCCTCCAAGATTGAAGGCGTCTTTTCCTGTATATGCCATTAGCAAAGTTGTGGGGAGCTCAATGTCAAGTTGGATAGCTAGATTATAATGGCGAATGAGTCCTTGGACTATAGTTTGCAGCACAAAAGTCTTCTCTGTTCCTGCCCCACGCGTCAAAAACAGATTGATAGGTTGTGCTGGGTTTAATCGTTTTCTGGTCAACACATCTTCGTAAAGTGATTGTTGTTCAATGTTCATTGTTTCGATAAGTGCGTGATATTGCTCATTTGGAAGTGCCAGCTTCTTAAAAGCAGGCAAGGGCCTTGTCACAAGTGGAGTGCGTCGAAGATCAAGATCTAGATCGTACTTGTGAAGTTCTGCAGTTTGTGCTGTCGATGATGGGCACAATGAGGATTCTGAAATGTTGGAAGCTATGGGCTCCAAGTTTGAGAACTTTTGACGATTCTCATTTATGATTGCAAGGTGATCGTTATATTTGTCCTTCCAAGAGTTTGGAACTGGTTCGAAGCTTGATTCTTCACCAACAAAAGCAAGGAATAGCAAGCAAAGCTCATGATAATGTCTCTTAGGGTCTTTTGCCATGTTGAAGTTGGCATATCTAATGATGCGAGGCTTTTTTAGCTTGCATGGGCAGCCTCGTACAAGTTTGTAGTTGCTCGCATACTCAGCCAAGCACAAAGATTGACAACTAGGTGGACGATGTGTGTCCTTTGTCACCAGGTCGTCAAAGAAGATGTTTGTGTCTTCGGGTTGTAAAGAATCCAACGTGGTTCTCCTTTTAAGCAGCAATGTGCGTTCGTAGCTCCAGTCGGCATTCACAAATATGAATTGCCTGGTAGCACTATGCAAAGGTAGCGAAAGGGCGACATATGTTGCTTGTTGCGATGTCATTTCCTGTGCGTTGATCAAGGCACCACCAATTTTTTTCAATCGCTCCAATGTTGGCAAGTTGTCTTTCTTGCATCTTTCAAGTGTTTGTTTCATCGCCTTGCTTATGGATGTGTCGTTCTTTGTCATGTATGATGTACAGTACGCAGCAGCACAATGGGCATTGAAAATGAATTGAATGTCCATGTTTGCATCCCACAAAGCACATAGTTTTTTGTTGAAGTTATTTGTGAAGATGTCTTTTGGGTCTCTTTTTAGAAGCAGCGTTGGCTTTGAGAGATTTACGCAGAGCGCTTGGAGATAGTGCTCTTCATCGATGCATAGCATCTCCAACCACACATCAAATGACAATACAGGTTCACGACCCAAAGCAAGCAACTGCTCGTCGATGCACGCCTTTTTCTCAGCAAGAAGTTTTCTGGTTGAGTCACTCACTGCGACAGGATATAAAATGAGCGTCGTTCTTGTGGGTGGACGCGGAAAGCCGAAGCGACATAAAGTTTTGTGTTTTTTGCATGTTTTGCAATGAGAATGAATTTGGACAGACCTTAAGGATTCATCAAGTTCGTCTTTGTTTGTGCTTATATGTGTGTCAATAAAGTCTACTGATTCAGTGTTTGACGAAACCCCAAATATAGGTGCATCTTTTATCCAAAGCAATCCATGGTCATGCTGGCTTCCTCTTTGTTGCAACTCGGTGATGAAGAAATAATCTATGAGCTCACCACGTATACTTCTGTTGCGTTTTATTTCTTTCTTCATCTCCTTGAATCTATGAACGTAATACCGAGCTGTCGTGATGGGATCTGATTGGACGAGAGCTCTAATGTAAGCACTCTTAGTGGGTTGTTGTTCTTGAATGATATTTGGATTCAATTTTGTCAAACAATCTATCAAAGGCTTCCACCTTTGCTCTGCGCACAAGAATGTGATGAAAAAAGTGGGTTGTTTCAATTGGCGAATCATGGCAAAAGCATTGTGCTTAAGCTTTGATTTGTAGTCAGTGGAAGTGCGCAAGCTCTCAAAGTCATTATAACCAATTTGTGATGAGAGCAATTTCTCAACATTGGTTGTCGATTGGACATCTTTAGCTTGAAGGTGTCGACCTTGCAACTTCCCCTTACGCAAGCGCACCCATATAGAGCCGAGGACTTTGCCAATGATAATCTTCATTGTCTTGAAAAAAATGTTCTCAATGTCTCTTGCAAACTGCCTGTCAACATTCTTAAGCTCCCATTGGGCCACTTTTTGATATTTTCGCTTTGCCAACAGATGATAACGTCTTCTTTCTCCAAAGAATACCGTTGGAAAAGACAATTCTTCACAAGTTTCATCGTCAAATAGACTCAATGGAGTAAACCCCTCACAAGGTGCAACACTCTTAGCATGCGCATTGTGATCCACAACTTGTTGGGCTGAGTAGAGACCGTGGATGAGAGTGTCTGATGGTGCTTCAATTTCGTCCGTGGATGCGTCAAATTCAGGAGACATAGCAATATCAGATTCTAGACAAAATTAAGACGGCCAACAAGGATCAATGGTAGCACCGCTTTCGATATACAATCATACTCTAATTTTCGTTTGATCTCGACAATAATTACGGCTTGGTCATTAGCAAAACGAGGCAACAATGTTTGAATTCTTGACAAGTCTGCCATAACATTGACAATGCTTTCTCGCATTCCATATTTCCCCTCAAAGCTAAGATCTCTTATTTGAGCAAATGGAATCCTAAGAGAAACAAAACGATGTTCCACACTATTTAGTTCTGCAACACATTCAATGATATGGTTGAAAACAAGAGCACCTTGCATGCAAAACGACGGAACTTGTTGAGACTTTAACGCATACCTACATGCACCACATGCTAGTGAATCGGGCTTAGAAGTTGAAAGCACTTTAAATCCTTTCAAAAAAACCATCTCCTCATTTGAGAGTTGCGTCAGACTTTTGCGGAAAAAGAGAACATTGCAAGACGCACAAGGGTAGATGGGGACATCCAATATCTCTCTTGCAAATGTAGACAAGCGTTCTTTTGGAACTCTATCACCATTCTTTTGAGCCTTATTCCAAATTTTATAAATCTTTTTCATAACTTGTTTGGTTGAGAATGAAAAAGAACATGTGGTTTGAAACAAATTGGCTATCTCTTTAGCGTTAGCTATAGGTCTCTCTTTAATCAAGTTGGCCAAGCAAGTAATCGCATCTTTGCTCCACACACAACGAGGTTGTTTCAAATGGTTGGCAGATAGTGGAAGCCATAAAAACTCGGCAATGGCATTGTATGAAACAAGCAAAGGAGTTGTGGATGAAGATGCCAAATTAGAATCACCACAAAAGACAGAATTTTTGAGCTTGTTGTTTTGAAAGATATGCACATTACACACGACACCAAATTGATGACAAAATAAATCGACTAAGTGCATGCTTAAATACTAATAACATCGATGTGTAGCCATCAATGTGTGGAGATGGTCATGCAAGGAAACCACATCAAGAGGAGAGAACTTTCTCCAAGGTACAACCCACACATTTTTTGTTGAATCGTCATTGTTAGCTATATCTTCAACTATCACATTAAGAAGCACTTTTTCCAACTCCAAAAGAGACAAAGGACAAGTGAAGAGATAAATTAAAGCTTGCAAAACATCATGATTACTAGGAAAGGTGCACAAAAAGTTAGGCTCAACATTCAGCCTTTTACTGTTCACTACAAACGATAGAGGCGAGCTAGCCATAACGCCTAGAAGTGCATTCCAAGAACCAAAATATAAAAGAGGAGAGCTTAAGCCTCTTTGTATTCTGTTACATAGCCATTCTTGTCAAGTGAAAATGTCCCATTTATTGTGAGAGAAATGAGAGACGACTTCAACTCCACCAAATTCTCATCGAAAAGAGTAAGAAAGGGTCGCGAAAGATTTAAAACAGTGTCGACCACATTCCCTTGCAATATAACCATAACAGCTTCACCATTCTGCAGGTTGATTTTAGCTTGCAAAGAAGGCACCTTCAAAATCTACACAAGCTGCCCGCAGGAGTAGCAAAACGGATTGCATATTTGATGGCTGACATTTCGGCCTTTACATGTACCACACACATACTCCCCTTCCAAACTGTTGATATTTATAATCTCCAAACTTCCAAAAACCTGCACATAACAAAAAAAAATGTTTGGAAAGTGTCACACTCAAAGTTTGTTATCACAAGAATCTTTTACCTTCTTTCCAAAACCCATGCTTGAAACTTGCTTGGAAAGATGTTGTGAAAAAGCAGCCTTCAAGTTCTCAGGTAAAGGACAAATCAAGGTTGCATCAACAACAGATAAGGTAGTGGATGCTGATTTAAAAACGTTGATGTTGTGTGCGACATAGGAATATGATCCTTTTGTCTTCAAAGTGTCAACCATGCGATGGTAATCCACACGCCTAGAAGGAACAAATAGCAACTAGAGAAAGAAGAGAAGGGTATATCAAAACTCTACACTTTGGTCAAACTTGAACACTTAAAAACAAGTACTTACACTTGCTCTGTCACTTGAAGTAGGCCCATCTGCAATGGTCAATTTGTAACTATCTCCACCATCAGCCCTAGTAGAAGTCTCAATCTTCACAATAACAAAGGCAATAGTAGGTGCAAACTCCACCATCAGCCCTAGTAGAAGTCTCAATCTTCACAATAACAAAGGCAATAGTAGGTGCAAACTCAATAGCACCTTTAGCGGCAAGCAAGTCTCTGATTTTGTGCTTAGGATATAGCTCCAAAGTGCAATCGAAACTTTCAGCCTTTACAACAAGAGTTGAGGCATTTGCATATAGCGTCCACATGCTAGTTCCACCATCTTTCCAAACCTTTCTCTTTACGTATGAACCCTCTATGCGCACAAACTCCCCACAATCAAAGGACTCAACAAATTCGTTGATGAATACTTCGGTAACGACAAAAGTAATGGTGTTTTTTGATTCCCTATCTATCAAATCGGCTTTGAGATGACGAGCATAGTTGGCTTTGGCAATCTTATAGGTGCCGTACTTACACAGTACCTTGCCCTCGAAAGCAAACCGAAAGGTTATAGCATCAGAGTGTTCAGAGATACACAAAACTCTAAGGGCAGGCACAAGTGCTAATTGAGAAGTGAAATTATCACTTATAGGTTCCTCACTCTACTTTGCAAAATTGATAGATGCAGCACGAAGGTCTTGATTTGGCTTCGAAGAAAGACCTAGTTAATAAATACCAAAACTTCAATCTCCGAAAAGCAATGGTTCATTCTACAAACTAAAGATTGGAATAATCACAAATCAACATTACCACGAGCAAAAGTAAGGGCCTTTTTGAGAGCTTTCGATGAAGGAGATTTTAGCAGTTGTTGTTTAGGACTAAGCTTTTCAAATATCTTCAAAGAGACCAAACCCTTTTGAGGAGAAGACAAGGCAGACTTTGAAGTCGTCTTGTCAACAAAAGGTGACTTAGAAGTGCTACGAGCTACTGAGATGCTTTTTTTCTCAATACTAGAGCTTTCTGATTCCAACTATGCATCATGAAGCTGAACATCATCGTTGTCCGTGTTTGGGTCTACAAAGATGTATTTCAAATCAGTACAAGCTTTTCGAAAAACGTTAAGTCAAGAATATTCGTTAGCTCAGTAGCTCTAGCTGCGAAGATTCCAGCTCAAAAACACTTACCAGCTATATCTTGATCCATAGCTGGTCGGATTAAGAAAAAGGCAGAAGATACACAGAGCACAGAGAGTCAAGGTAGAGCACAGAGTGCCAAGGTGAAGCAAGAGAGAAGAACCAGCGCGCAGAGATGTCAATAGAGCGCAGCTAGCAGAGAGATGCCAATATATGCTTTCAATTTCAGCACATATCTACTTTGGAAAGAACGTAGTGTTCAGAAACACTTTTATAGAAGGAGCTAAAAGGGACCCTTTCATAAGGATGAGTCAAAAGATCTTGGTGTATCTTGACATATAAAGCACCAAATTTAAGCAATCACTATTCCAGAAGCTAGCCATTATACCATCATGGCATGATGTTAAAAAAAATACCGACCCTTTAAAACTAAAAAATAAACGAGATTAAACTTTTTTAAAATATCCACGTCATTCTCATTATTTAATAAACAAAATTTGAGTGTAAACTAGACACAAAACAACAAAAAATCCCAAACGGAAATAGTTTTAACATACTTTATAGTCAATAAAATCGACAGAAAAGGCATTCAAGGTACATGGAAATTGTTCCTAAATGTAGTTTATGTTACCATATACATGTGGTAGTAATGTGTGTGAACACACTAGGACCGTCGGGGCATTTTTTCCCTCTTTAGGAGGTTTTTTCCCCCGTGCATTGTATATACGCCCATCACTCTAGGGCTATCTATCTTTCCATTGCACACTAAGTAACATACTCTCTATTGTGTGCCTTGAGCTTCCTTCGTCTTCTCCAAGCTGTGTGTGTTTCTCTGCAACCCTAATTCCAACAATTGGTATCAGAGCAGGTCACGTCCTCCCAGGCTTAGTCGCCAGCTGCTACAGCACACGCCTGCTCACTTTCTCCGATTTCAGTGAGCTTTGGCGAGCGTTCGCACGTCGACAAAAATGTTGGGAGAGCTTGAAGAACTCAATCTGCTCAGAATTTTGATTTGGGCTCATTTCGGCATCCGTTTCCACTACAGGCAGTACTGCACAGGCTATTTCGTCATTTTGTGCAGAATTTTGTCAGTGCCGTTTTCTGCATTACAGGTGCCTTATAGTCTTCTACGGTTTGTGCTATATCGCACAGGTTGTTCCCGCTCCGTTTCTCCTATTTTCAGGCAGTTTTCACATTAGGTGCAGCATTTACCATGGCTGACAACAACAACACAGATGTGTTCAAGATGTTTTCTGCTGAGGACAGGTTGGATGGGGACAACTACCCTATGTGGGCTTATATGATGCAACATGTTCTTGTGTCAAAGGGTGTCTGGAACATTGTGCAGGGCATTGATGTACGTCCTGGTTCTTGAGGATGTTGCAGGTCTTGCTGCAAGGATTGCAGCTGATAGAGTTGTTTTGCCTACGGCAGAACAAGCTCGTTGGGATGTTAAGGATGCACAGGCTCATGCATTGATTGCGTTGTCTGTGAAGCGCACCATTGTTCCTCACATCCGTTCAGCAAAATCTGCAAAACAGGCTTGGGATATTTTAGCAGGTCTTTATGCAAGCCGCAATGAGGCTAAAATTGCTTTGCTGCATAAAGAGTTGGAGTCGAAGATTATGCATGAGGAAGATGATATGGACACTTTCCTTGCTAGTGTCAAGGATATCAATGAGCAGCTTATTTCTGCAGGTGAAGTCATTTCAGACAGTTCCCTTGTGCAGACTGTTCTTGATGCCTTACCAGATTCCTACCAGACTTTTGCTAGTACTTGGAGACTGATGACCCAAGGAAATCCTGAAGCTGTCAAGTTTGATGCATTATGCACATTGCTGTTGCAAGAGTCACTTTCTAGAAAAAACAGGACTAGGCAGCGTGCAGTTGAACACGCTTTTATTGCTTCTCAAAGAAAGGGTGGTAACAGTAATGCAGGCACTTCTTATGGTTCTGCTGCGAGTGGCAAAAATTATGTTCCTAATGCTTCTGCCGCTGGCAGTACTTCATCTGGCAATTTTGGTGATAAGGGCAAAAAGAAGATGCGTTGCCATTATTGTAAAGCCAATGATCACTTGATCAAGTCGTGTCCTAAGTCGAAGGCCAAAGAGGCTAAGAAGAAAGAGGGTGGTTCCACTGCAAATGCCGGTTCCACTACAAATGCAGCCATTGTTGAGTCTTCTGTGAAAGGAGACTGTGTTGCTGATGTTGATGCAAAATGAGCTTTTAGCGCAGAGTGCATTTACAATCCTGCTGTCCATGATGCATGCTTGTCAGTTGTTGCAGATTCACATGTGTGGTATTTCGAAAGTGGTGCTACAAAGCACATTACCTCACATCGTGAATTGTTTACCTCTCTCGAGTCTGTCCCTCATGGGAATTCAGTCACTTGCGCCAACAACGCCTCTTATCCAGTTCAGGGAGTTGGAAAGATTGTGCTCACTGCTGCTAATGGCAGTTCCTTCACACTTGTTGATGCACTTTATGTACCTGGGATCAAGAAGAATCTCTTGTCTGTATCCGCACTTGCTAGACTTGGACTTGTAGTCAAATTTGTGGATGACAGATGTACAGTTCATGATCTTAGTTTCGGTGATGAAATTGTTGCATCTGGGCTTTTGTGCCGTGGGCTGTATAATCTCACTTTGTATGACAAGTGTGGACAAAATTTTGCAAATGCTGTTGCACATTCAAGGGCTATTTCAGATGCAAAACTTTGGCATGCACGTTTTGGTCATCTGGATTTTGCCAGTTTGCTGCGTTTGCAGAAATCTGATATGGTTGCTTCTTTGCCACCTCTTGAAGCACCTGTCAAACATGTTTGTGAAGGCTGTATTTTGGGTAAGATGCAGCGTTCTAAGTTTCCAAAGGATGGTTCAGTTCGGGCCACATGCAGGTTGCAGCTTGTGCATAGTGATGTTTGTGGGCCCATGCAAACTCCGTCCTTGGGCAATTACCTATACTTCGTGACTTTCATTGATGATTACTCCAGGCATGCATGGGTATTTCCGCTTAAAGCGAAGTCCGAAGTTTTTATGTGCTTCAAACAATTTTTGGCTATGGCTGAAAATGTCTCAAAATGTACCATGGGCACCCTCCTTTCTGATCGAGGGGGGGAGTATATGTCTCATGAATTTAATGCATTTCTGGCTAGTCGTGGGATAAAACACCAATGTACAGTGCCTTATACGCCTCAGCAAAATGGTGTTGCTGAGAGGAAAAACAGGTCACTCACGGAAATGGCACGATGTATGGTCAAAAGTCAAGCTATACCGCATTCTTTTTGGCTTGAGGCCATCATGTGTGCCACTTATGTACTTAACAGGTGTCCTACGAAAGCTTTGCAGTCTATTACTCCATATGAAGCATGGCATGATAGAAAGCCTTCTATTGAGCACATGCGTGTTTTTGGCTGTTTGGCATATGCTTTGGTGCCACAAGTGCAGCGCAGAAAATTGGATGATAAGGCTGTCAAATGTATTTTTGTTGGTTATAGTGCTGAAAGCAAAGGTTACAGGTTGTATCATCCGCAAACAAAACGTATTCTGGTTTCACGGGATGTAGTGTTTGTGGAAGATTCTATTCAACCCTTGGTGTCATGTACTAGAGACAGTAATGTAAGCTCACAGGACATTTATGACACTTTGTTGCCTCTTTTCAGTGGTGGAAATACAAATGAAAGTTCCAATGAGGCAAATGTACAGCCTATGGGGGTTTCTGAAAATGTTCTAGATCAGCCTATTACTGATACAGATGTACATGATGTACTTGATGAGGAAAGCGTTGAAAATGAGCAGGCTAGAGGTATGCCAAAATGGCTGGTGCACACTTTGCGTGACAGTAAATTGGATGCACCTTTGTCTAGTCGTACTTGTTCAGGCTCTCGCCATGCATCTTATGCATCAGATTGTTATGCTTTGGCTGTGTCTAGCTTACATGATGTTGAGGAGCCTCTGACTTTTGATGAAGCACAAAATTCAAAAACTTGGATGGCTGCCATGCAATCAGAATATGATGCACTTATAGAAAATGACACATGGACTTTATGTGATTTGCCTCTTGGCAAAAAGGCCATTGGTACGAAGTGGGTTTACAAGTTGAAACGCAAGCTGGATGGTGAGATCGATCGCCATAAGGCTCGACTTGTTGCAAAGGGTTATGCACACCAAAAAGGCATAGATTATGAAGAGACTTTTGCTCCCACTTGTCGTATGACTACTGTGCGTTTTCTATGTGCATTGGCAGCTCATTTTGGTTGGGATGTACATCAATCAGACATTTTTACTGCTTTCTTGAATGGTGACATATTTGAGGAAGTTTATGTAACGCAGCCTCGCGGTTTTGTCATAAAAGGACAAGAAGACAAAGTGTGCAAATGTAACAAGGCTTTGTATGGGTTGAAGCAATCTCCTCGTGCTTGGTATGAGAAAGCTGACACTCATTTGGTCAAACAAGGCTTTCGTAACAGTCCAACAGAAAGCACATTGTATGTAAAGCGTGAGGGTGATGTACTTCTCATTGTGGTTCTTTATGTTGATGATTTGTTGATCACTGGACCAAATGAGAGACATATTGCTGAATTTAAGGCTGATTTGAATGCTACTTTCAAGATGAAAGATTTGGGGTTGTTGCATCATTATTTGGGTATACACTTTAAGCAGTGTGATGATGGTATTGCCTTGTGTCAGAAAAGTTACATAGAGACATTGCTATGTATGTTTGGACTTGAGGATTGCAAACCTATTGCCACTCCCATGGAAACAGGTTTGAAGTTGAGTCTACATGATGCTGGTGATCCTGATGATGTCACTCTTTACCAAATTGTTGTTGGCTGCCTCATTTATGTATGCAACACGAGGCCGGATATTCAGTTTGCAGTCTCACAGGTCAGCAGATTTATGCATAGCCCAGGGTCTAAGCATTGGCAGGCTGTCAAGAGGATTTTCCGCTACCTTAGTGGCACTTTACATCTTGGCTTGTTTTATCCCAAGGGGGGATCTATTCCTCCAGACTTACATGCTTTTTCGGACTCAGATTGGGCTGGTTGTTTTGACACGCGAGTGTCCACAAGTGGTTTTTGTTTCATGCTTGGCAGTTCATGTATATCATGGTTGAGCAAGAAGCAACCTGCTGTGGCCACTTCGAGTTGTGAGGCTGAGTACAGGGCAGTCTTCACAGCTACGGTTGAGTGTGTATGGCTCAGACGCCTTATGGCTGATTTGGGTGTTGGACAGGACACTGCCAACACTATCTACACTCAGAGTCAGAGCGCATTGGCAGTTGCGAGGAACCCAGTTTTTCATGCTCGCACAAAGCACATTGAGGTGCATTACCACTATGTCATGGAGAGGCTCTCAGCAGGAGAGATCAGCTTGGCTTATGTGCAAACACAGGAAAACCTTGCAGATCTTTTCACAAAGGCATTGTCTCGTGAGAAGCTTGAAGCTTTCCGCAAAGATTTGGGCTTACTCCCCTTTGTGGATTGATCCTGTCCTCAAGGCATGGCACTTCCCTTTACTCATGTGCCAACTCTCGTTCACCGCATCACTCCAGGGGGGATTTGTTACCATATACATGTGGTAGTGATGTGTGTGAACACACTAGGACCGCCGGGGCATTTTTTCCCTCTTTAGGAGTTTTTTTCCCCCGTGCATTGTATATATGCCCATCACTCTAGGTCTTTCTATCTTTCCATTGCACACTAAGTAACATACTCCCTATTGTGTGCCTTGAGCTTCCTTCGTCTTCTCCAAGCTGTGTGTGTTTCTCTGCAACCCTAATTCCAACAGTTTACAAACCACATCAAGCAAACAAAATAACCTTCCAGAAAACTCAGGCCAGCAAGCTTGGAGAAAGGTACCTACCATTTACAACAAGATTCAGGCAGCAGGCAATCATATCAATTATCACACATACTCTATCTTAGAAAACAAAACAAACTTCTACGCACTCTCGAATCCAGCAAGCTTGGTGATATGAACCTACCATTCCCAACCGGCTCTAATCAGCAGACAATCGGATCAGTTATCAGCTATAAAACAAATTGGAACCAGTTATATCAAAACAATTAGACTCCAGCTATACAGAACTTCTCATGCATCTAAATCAGCGCATTTAAAAACAAAAGTTGATCAGTTTTCAACTCTAAACAAACAATCATTTGAGTTCTTAACAAGAGTATATGCTCCAACTACATAAATGAAGGTGACACCAATTGACTTCGAGCGCGTGCTGTCACCAGATTTCTCTTTGGCCGGACAATGAACATTACAAAGAGTGCCACCAGAGTTGGGCCTACGGCAACAATAAAAAGGTATGCCGCCTCTTCTGGGGAAATGAACGTGGTGTAGATCTAAGTGAAGATTGCACTGCATAACCCATGCCCTTAAGCAAGCCTACAATATGTCCTCTGCTTTTTGGAAAGTTTCGCACATTGGTGACCAGCGATGCAGTGTTGAAGTACAAGTTCAAGGCATCAATAAACTAAGCAGGTTCAGGTTCATAAAAAGCTAACCAAAAAGCAAAAAGTAACCAGCAGGTGGAAGCCCATAAAAACTAACCAAAAACACTAAATTTCAAAGCAACATGACAAAACATCAATGCAGCAAATGACCTTACACCATCCTTAATTCAGAAGCCAGAGGAGCAAGCTTCAGAGCCTTAATCCGAAAGCCAAAGAAGCCTTCATTCAGACCCTTTGATACGAGGCCACATAAGCAAAATTCTCGCAAAAGGGCATCCACAGCGAAGAGGGCAACCACTGCCTGCACTAGCATTTCGAAGCGTCATCACTAAGCATCAAAAATTAGAACTCAAAAGAAATGCAGTGAGCTGCAGCAACTCGGGTGAACACCGCACAATGCCAGCCTCACAACGTCAACACGCAGCAACGGACTGAGAAGACAAACTTGACAAAGATCTATGCACACCACGAGTACCTAAAAAATGAGGTCAAAGCTGCAAACGCTGCTGTTTTCAACCACAATGGAACGTGAGCTTGTTGGCACACCATACCAGACAGACACCGACGAAGACAAATCTACTAGCCACACATTATCGAAGGCCACACACTATAGCACTAGCAGAAAATTTCGCACAGAGCTTAAAAAAACTCCGTCGCCTCGAGCAAGGTGAAAAAGGCACAACAAAAATAGGCACGCTTTAGAAACAGGTCTTCATTGCATAAGCTCAGACAAATGAAGGCCCCCTCTCTAACCATACAAGCCAAAGAAAATCTTGGAAGAGGCAGCCTTGGAGCTCTCGCACACTCATGAGAGCATGAGAGCGAAGCGAAAGCAGGCAATCATAACGAAATTGAAGTGCTCAACCCTAACCTCTTTATAGACAGTTTTTGAGAATTCTTGAACCTACAAAGACCCATCCGATAAAGTAACATCCAATCAGAAAGCCATAAACCATCCTACGTGGCCTCACCCATCGTCAATCACCTAGGATGCTCTTCCCCTTTTTCCCTACCAACCTTTCTAACTTCCACCCAACTCAATCATGAAAATAAGTGCTATTTTCTATTAACCTCCCATTAAAATCCTCTAATTTTGTGTGTATTTTAAGCCAGTAAAAAGGTAAGGGAACACTATAGGCTTTGCTCTTTGGGCAGGCCAAAAAAGAAGGAAAAATGCTCAAAGACTTCGCATGCAACTAACAAGTCTCCAAGAATGCTATCACACAAAAAAATAATAAAAATTCTCCACATTGAAAAATAAATCAAGGCATTACAAAAAGTCTTCATCAAGTTCTTTTTGAAAAGTAGTTGTTGGAGAAGATGTCTTCCTCTATCTACGATGGATTTTGCATGGTGGCTCCCTTGTCAGCTAAGCCTCCCTCCCTTGGACACGTGGCAGTGTTTTCTTCAATTGACGAGCTTCGTGGTGTGTGCGCTGTAGCTTGACCATAGAGAGAGAGAGACAAAGAGATAGAGAGACATTCTATCGAGAGGCAGCCGAAGGCCATCGGCAGTACTAGTGTTGATTATAGTGGGATGGGTCTTTTCATGTCGTAAACTCACCCTTCACTTATTTCCTTTAATGTTTCTAAAGGCTTTTTTAATTTTTTGAGATCGGGAGACCTAATAGCTTGAATTTTTTTTCGAACCTTGTAAATTTTTGTGACTACTCCACGATTTTTATGAAGAGTGTGTATGATGTTTTTCAAATTAATTTCACCACTCACATTTGTGAGTTTGGAAAAACAAGCGAAAGGGTCATGATGGCTTTCTAAAACAATAAGAAAATGATAAAATCATTAGCTTGAGTTTAACTAGAATTATATAAGGTAAAGCATTGTTAAGGAATATCTCTTTTATTAAGGGAATGAGGTTCCTCCTTCCAAAGAAGCAAACCGGAAATCCTTTACCATGGTTTGCTCATTTAGTGTGTGTGTGTGTGTGTGTGTGTGTGTGTGTGTGTGTGTGTATAGAGGGACGATTGTGTAATTTTTCCACTTTCAGAGGGACGATTGTGTTTTAAGAATAGAGGCCATGTTTTTCTTTAGCCGAAGCATCGTGCGGGTCACATACTAGTATGTATAGAATTTACTAGAATTATGCAAGGTGAAGCTTCACTTTAACATTCTAAAAGAATAGAATGCAAGTGAAGTGAGACCGTGTAAGATGTGAAATAAAGGGTAAAATAGAAAATTTCATTTAATATTTTAAAATGGAAGGTCGTGTAAGGATGTGAAATGAAAGGTGAAATAGAAAAAATCATTTAATATTTTTAAACAAAAATAATATTTAAGGTAAGTCTCAATCGTGGCACTGTAAACAATGAAAGTATACCTAACCAAATTCAACACTAAGGCTTCTTTTAGAAAGCCAAAAAGAGCAAAAGCTAAAAGCTTAATATGCAATATGTAATCAAGTTATCATAAAGTGAAGTGATCCCAGCAAAGTTCTAATAAACCTTCAGGTCCTCACCTTCTTACTATAAATCCCACCTGGTCTGTAATGAAGACTATGTCATGGGATTTACTAGGCGTGCGCGATGCGAGGTAAGCTCAATCGTTTGATTTAGTCGGGTGTGTTTAAGTTTACCTTTTTTGTCTTAGTTTATTTTTGTCTCTGTCCAAGTTTACTTATCATGCATTTGTTTCCAATTATAATCATTGTATGTGCATAGGAGGGTTGGATAGGCCACAAGTCTTGTACAACACTCGCTAGGGTTTAAATATTGCGCCATGCCACATTTTTTGAGTCCTCCAATCTCCTCGAGATTCGTGCGTGTAGCCCCCCTCAGTTGATCCCACCACTCCCCCTCATTTAATAGCCCCTCGCCTTTATTGTCATGGAAGGCCTCAAGCATTTCGTTTTTTGATGCACCACTCTTACTCACTCTAACTCTATAGATTGTTAGAGCTCGGGGCTGCCTTAATGATGGCGTGTAGTTATAAAAAGAAAGAGAAGTGTTCAAAGCTTCCTTGCTCTTTCCGGCCTTTTTGGCTTTCTAAAAGAAGTCTTAGTGTTGAGTCTAGTTAGGCATCCTTCCAATGTTTTCAGTGCCAACGATGGAGACTCATCTTAAATGTTGATGGAGTTTGTCAAATGGGTCCCTTTCATTTCATAGCCTTACAAGGCATTTTAAGACTTTGCCTTGTGTTTGTCCTTGCTCATCTTATATTATTTTCAACATGCACACACAATTTATACTTGTTCTTTTTTCTTAAGATGGGACTACATTACTTTTATTTTGTGTACCTTTTTATTTTTAAAGCTTTTAAAGAGTAAAGAGCTTTTTTCACAAGAACAAGCGATCGTGACTCTCTCTCTCTCTCTCTCTCTCTCTCTATATATATATATATATATATATATATATATATATATAGTATTTTTATTTCCCTCATATCTTGATTTCCTTTTTGGAAAGCCATCGTGAAATCTCACCTTGTTGTACACATTCCAGATAGGAACTTGAAGTCCATGAAAGCAGCCGTTTGAAGTTTAAACTTTGTGCATTCAAAGACACCACATTTTTGGCATACATGTCAACTAAAGCTCTGCAAAGCTAGAGTGTCAATGTCTTTTGTAATGCCACCCACATGCCTTTCACTTTGCAGCCCAAGGCAAGCCTCTTCACCCTTTTCTTGTTGGACATGCATCCTAAAACTTCATCACCATGAGTACCAAGACCCCACTTGGAATAGAAGGCTCATCAAGAACACCAGCTTTGCCATCAATGTAGACCATGACATCTTAAAAATCTTCTCATCAACTCTTTCTCTATGCCAACTAGTGTTCGGGAAAGTCTTTTTCCCTAAACGGCCAAGTTTCTCCCTTGTAAAGATGCATATTGGAAATACTCGTAGACTTTTCCCAATTTGTAGGATTTTTTTAATATGTTCTTGTATATTTTACCGGATTATTTTCCTTTCCCCTGGTTTGCAACCGGCTAATCTCCATTTTCAACCAGTTCAAGGCTAAGCTAAACCAAACCTTCTTGAACACTAATGCCAACTACATGCATAACTCAACATGCCTTCAAGATGCTCATCAATAATTTGTTTACTATGTCTTTTGTACTTCATATGCATTTAAGATGCTACAAAAGTACGACCATTTTTCCATACATAAAAGCCAAAGCTTTGCAAAGCTTGAGGTTGTCGCGTGCATTTTTTGACGCCCCCTTTTTGTAAATATGTGCATATGGCGTGAGAACGAGGGTCCTCTAGGGCACAGGCCTAAGATAATGGCACATGGGTCCTATTTGCTAAAGATAGTGGGTTGGATGGGAGGCATGTGCTTAGTCTCCCACCCCCTATCCTCTCCATGGTATTAGAGCAGAAAAAACAAGGGGGGGGAGGGAGGAGAGGAAGGGGGGGCCTGGCTTCCAAATCATGACTTTCACTCTCTATCATCAATCTTGAATGGCACATACCCCCACCTCGAGACCCTATTGGGTGCTCTTGAAAAAATAGGATGAAATTTGTTTTCACCTTAAGCATACAAAGAAGGGGCCCTTCTCTTGGGCATCAAGAGCTTTCTATAGCCTTGGTCAAAGGGCTCATTATTATCGATCATGCTCAAATCTTGTGTGTGTGTGTGTGTGAACGTTGGTGCAGCCAAATAGTGTCGAAGCTAGAGGTGGGCACATGCAGAAGTATGTGTGCTTGCAGGTGCATGCCAAGGTGTTAAAGCTGGTGTGAAGGTCAAGGGTAGCTGAGGAGATCTGGAAATGTATGTTTATGGTGGTGTTTTAGGCCAAAAAGGCTCTATGATAGGCTAAACAAGTTGTCTACTCAAGGTGCCCCAAGAGCTGGAAATATACAGCAAGATGTGTTCTTCAATCGGAGCTACGAGGCGAGAGTTATTGAAGTTTGAAGGTGGAGTACTTTATACATCCCCACCGGAGTGAATGAGTGTGGCAGGGCCTTGAGGTGTAGGTGATGGTGCTAGATCTGAAGTGCTGACAGTATGGAGTGTGTTGTTTCATCAATCTGAGTTTGAATGGCCGAGATATGAGCAGCTGAAGTTAAGTCGGGGGCCAAGTCTACTCCATTTTGGCTGCCTCAATGGGAGTGCCATCAATTGTTCTCTTGAGCTTGCCAGGGTTCTCAGAGGTAGTATGCGGCATATGAAGCCCCTGGAAGTGGTTGTGCATTGATAAAAGATGTGGCCGTCAGGTTATACTCCATTGAAGTCTATGGACAAGGGTGGAGGTAAGGGACCAGAAGATTTTTTCCTTTATTTCGGCGTATTGTTGGATTTGGAGTGGTTGACGGCCATTAATGGTGGTCGTTGGCATTGGTTTGGTGCTCGTAAAGGCTTGTACACACATGGGGTCCCTTGAGAGCCCCTTTTTTATAATATTGAAGGAAAACGGTACGGGGTGCATTTCCCCAGGGGTGTCCCAATGTTCACCTGCCAAATTGTATGACGGCGTCATCTCCCCCCCCCCCCCCCCCCCCCCCCCCCCCCCGCGCGCCCCACCCCAACTAAAGATATCGCTAGTGCTCACACACACACACACAAGTGGGATCTTGGGGAGCACCAAAGGGGCACCGCCCTCTCTCCAAGTTACTAGGTCATGTCGAAGTTACTAAGTCGAGCCGACAAGTAGGCCAATGAGAAAGAATTTTTTAAAAAGGTGATGGCGTCTCTATAAGAAGAGTTTTTTTTAAAAAATTGGGGTCTTTTGTTTGGTTTTGGACAGAGGAGTGTGCCTATCAAACCAAGGGTTATTTTTCCTTGGACCTAGCCATAGTTTTGGCACTCAAGATGTTGTAAATGGTTTTTTTAGAGTAAGATCAAGCCTTGATGATTTCCATGTCTGGTGTCGTTCTCTCACTCCCCCTCTCTTTCTCCTGCTCTTATTGTGTTCCACGGTGTCGACAATGTGGATGTGGGTGCCCCCCCGAACTGGCAATATCAGCGTAAAGAGAGTGAGATAGAGTGGTGTAGCGTTGAAGGAGTTGAGATGAACTTGATGGTGTGTGTGTGTGTGTGTGTGTGTGCACGTTGTGTGGGAATTTTTCCGGGCGTGTATGCATTAAAGTGTGTGTAAAAAATGGTTTGCTAGTGTAATTTATATATTTTAAAGGTATTTTTGAGAGGATAAGGGTGTTGTGAATACCATCATCTATAGAGAGGTAATTTGTGTGTGTTTCCCATTCCCCCCCTCCATCTTCTGGTGCCTCCACCGAGGAGTGTACTGATTGCTCCTTGATTGACAAAATGGTGTTTTTTTGCATTGGGAAGCATGGGAATCCCTATACATTTTTGGCTTGGCCATATTGGATTGCTATGGTTAAATGATCTGCCCTTTGATCTCTTGATGAATAAAAAATATCTGGTGGGACCTCACCCATAATACCAATTGGGTAATGGGGTAATTATCCACCACCTACCTTAAGGCATGGTATGTGGCCTCTGTGCTACCTTTAATTCTCCCTTCTCGGCCTTTCCTACAGAGTGCTCCACTATTGCTCCTGCCCACCTACTGCTAGTTGCATGATATGTGGCTCTCCCTATCTCTCTTCACCCTATGCTATCACGGAGGAGGCCTACTATGCACCCCCGTATAACTCATGAATCTACACTACATGCAGGCTTAGATTGTCAGCTCATTTTGTAATTTGAATAATAGGGTCTCACTGTTTAAGGGGTGTTGGCTGGACTTCTACTTGTAAGCTATTTAACACCTAGTGAGGGACACGCTTCTCTCTCACTTAGCCTTGCTCTGCGTGTGGTGTATGTTTTGGAAGTGAGTGAGAGAAGTGATAATTTTCACTGATGGGTTGGGGTTGCAATAGAGAGTGAGGTGTGTTGCTATGTTTGCTATCTTAAGCACTACAATATGGAACTTATTGATCAAAACGTTGCCTCTCAGGTTGGTGCCAAGCTGCTTGCAAGTTTTTTCATAGTTAAACAAAGTACTAAAGACTGATTACTCGATTGGCTTCTAAGGTGGCTTGATTTATCATCTTTTGAGTTAATTGGCAGTGTCGTTAATTATCTTAAATGGAGCTTCTCTATCGTAGTATAATTCCCAATGCATTTTTTCTCCATACTGGATGGTGGGCTCCCATCTAATACAACATTTGTTTTCATATTTATGTATAAGATGTTGCATTTGGATTTTGGTTTAATCTACTATAAGGTTATGCTGCTACTTGTTGGGATTACCGATATTAGCTGACCTCTATAATTAAAATGATGGTTTTTTAATAATCTGGATGGGTTAAAACTGCAAGGTTTTAGGTACGTTGTCTTCATGTGGTTATTTGTTACTTAAAACATGATCATGAATACTCCATTCACTGCACCCCCTGACTCTTCAGAGCTATTTCCCTTCGAGGTTATATTACCTGATGGTAGAAGCCTTGCCAAAGTGCAAGAGGTTGAGCGATATATCATTGCGGCTAGGGATAAGAAAATCGAAAGCTTACGCAAGGCGGAGCAACGAAGAGAGTTAAAAGCGAAAGCCCCTATGTCAATATCCTTGCTAGGAGAGCAATCGAGTGCTCTTGAATTAACAACCACTAAGGGTCAACCCATAGAGAGCCACATTGCATCTAGTTCAAAGGACACCCTAGCACCTCCATCCTAGAGGGAGCGTTTCTAAATGAGAACTGGGAGTACGAACTACAAACGAAAGCTCTAACCGACCTATACACAGGTCACACCTATCACGTGGGTTGGTTAGATGTCCTACAATCCACAACGAGTGCTACTAGTGTAGAGGATCAACAACAAAGAGTTTGTGAGGTCATCCATAGGGTTATTGAGCTAGATAGATAGAACAAGGGGATCCACATGCCTTCAACAGGTCTCATGAGATTCTTGGGTACAGGGAAGGCTAAACAACCAACCTTATCGCAAATGGAGACTCCCTCAGTAAGTCCGATGGATCCTCCATATCTTGTTTTGCATGGGGTCTCAATGCAATCTGAGCCCACAAGTGATAGCTTTACCTTTCCAGGTCTAGCTCATCTTTCCCTTGATGAACCACGGCTACCATGCCTACCCCGGTGATGGGCATGACCAAAAACACTCCATGGACCTCATTTGTTAGTAAAGCACCGCTACATGGTAGCTCAATGCCTGCAACAGTACCTACAAGGGTGTACCAATTGTATACACCTATGGGTCGTCGTACTCATGTAGTCCCTACCCCTCTCGTTGTTTCAACAACCTATGCTCCACAACCACAACATCCAAGCTCTTATTTCCATGGGACCATACCGGCTAGCATTACCTGCTATGCCTAGGGCCACACATATGAACTTTGGGCCACCACATGGCACAAAACCGTATCAAACTTGGAACCCAAGGGCTTCCTATGCGCCAAGCCCAATGCCAATACCTACTCCACATGTAGTATTTGGAGCGCCTTCACCCATGGTGCCTGCTCACTTAGGTGACTTGGCAACATTTGCTCAAGCTATCGGTCGATCTATTGCTGAGAATATGCGTAACACGCCTAATAGAAAGCCTAGAAGTAAGGTAGTACGAATAGCCAAGCTCACACAAAAATTTAGTGGAGTCGGGGATGTGAGAAAGCATATCGAAGTGTTTGAACAAAATATGAGATTCTCTAGGAGAACACAATGACCTGCATAAGAGTAATTCTTTAAGCTAACCTTAAGTGGGAAGGCTAAGGATTGGTATAGAACCCTAAGGGTGGAAGAAAAAACGATTTACCCTACTCTTAGGAGGCTGTTCTTGAAAGAATACATATGAGAAGGCTGGGGATTGGTATAGAACCCTAAGGGTGGAAGCCTAACCTTAAGTGGGAAGGCTGGCAATTGGTATAGAACCCTAAGGGTGGAAGAAAAAATGATTTACCCTACTCTTAGGAGACTGTCCTTGAAAGAATACATACGAGAGGGAGTGCTTTGGGGTGTAGCCTCTCAGCTCTAGAAAGCCCAACGAGAGGAAGGAGAGTCGGTGAGAGACTTTATTAATCGCTTAAAGCATTTGAATTCTCGTTGTAATCCAAATGAGCGCTTCAATAATAATCAATTGCTTGATAGATTCATTAGGGGATTATGACATGAGAATATCTACAATGGCCTAGTCATTAGAGGTATCACCACTTGGGAAGCAGTCACCACCAATTCAATCCAATTGGAGGATAACTTAATGATTCAAGGAGAAAGGAGAAAGAGTGTCTGTTGAGCCTAAATCTATTAGCTCGCAAGCATTTGGGGCATCAGCGAATGACCCTAAAGCCTATTGCTAAGGAGCCAAAGATATCTGAGATGACTTTAGCAGATCTCACGAAGGCCATTCAAGAGAGTCTTAGAGACAATCGTTCTCCGAAAAATAATCATCTGTATCCAAGAAGGGAGCAACAATGGTGCTCAGTATGCTATGGTCCGCATAGTACCAGTAAATGTCCTACTTTTAGAGTAAAATTCAATGAAAATTGCAATGCCTGTGGAAGGAATGTTCATCAAGCTAAGGATTGCATAGTATTTAAGCGCGCAATGGCCATTAGACCAACCTTAGCATGGATAGACACACCTCGAGTGCCTGCATTGATGCCGGCTCCACCTTTGGAACAAACGTCACAACACATGGTCCCTAGGGCCCAAAACGTTGTTCAAACAACACCCCTATCACCTTTAGTGCTAGGACCGTAACCACCACATCTGAGAATCACTTCTGTGAATCAAGTGGGTTGTGAGTCATCTATTGCTTGTTTGGAAGGCTGTGAGGAAGAAATAGACCCTAATATTTCCTATGGGATGGATGCGCTTATAGAAAGTCCACAATACTACATAGAGGACTATTGGGGACAAGTCAAACCTATATATCAAGTAGTTGCTCTTGCTGCAAGAGGCCAAAATATCAATTACACTGCTAAGAGACCACCTCTTCAATGCTATGAGTGTGGAGGTCCACATCGTGTGGCTGAGTGTCCTATTAGGCTACAAAAGAACGCCACACTAACGCAAACCAATCAAGCAAGCACGTCTACAATGCCAATACTCATCTGTAATCGATGTGGCATAGATCATTTGATTGCCCAATGTCCAAATGATCCAAATGCACCAAAGATCACGCCATTAAACTTGATTGAGGTTACCGAGGATCCATCACAAAGTACGCATATGGTACCAGTAAACGTAGTCACATGATTGATGCTCCAAAAACAAAATTAAATTGAGACACGACATCAATTGCCCAATCTCAGAAGAAGAAGAAAACACGAAGGAAGAGATCGCAAAAAGCAGTGAAGTCAGACCCCAGTTCCAGACCCTAGTTCAAAGACCAACATAGGGACTGGTGACGACCCCGTATATATGAACGACGCTGAAGAGGATTCTGATTCAGGTAAAACCGCGAAGACCAAAACAACCACTAAGAAAGAATCCAGCAAGGAAGATTGTCATGAGCCACAATGACCAGGATCCAAGAAGAAGATAGGAACTTATCCAAACCCTACAGAGAAGATCGAGTGGGTCAAGCAATTAAGGAGTTTGGTAGAATATACCCAAAGGGATCTAGAGCTCGCACCTAGGCAGATCCAGATTATAGACACAATGTTCCCTACGCAACAACAACCGCAGAAAGTCCATAGACCCCTAGCCATACCTAGTGTCATCCAAGAAGAAAGTGACTTAAAGTCATGGGAAAGTGGTCGTACTCACTTCTTGTTGGAAAGAATGTTTACAGAGGGACTACCTGATCCTATCGAAGAAATGGAGATCCCATCTTCCCTGTGTCAAGGGACTGAAGCCCAAAAGGTGTCGTTAAACATTGCAAATTTATGGATTTCATGTCTTTAGAAGTTAGAACTACCATCATGTCCAAACTAAAGGGAGACCCTGAGCTAGTCTTAGCTCTTTGAGCTTTCCTCAATGGAGAACTGAAGGTTGGGCTACCACAATTTTCACAGATGGATGGAGCTAGGGAGATGCCAATAGAGGAGGAACACTTAGATCCACAAACCCAACCTAGATAAGAACCTTGTTGTAGAAATACGTGTTAACAAGTTGGGACAATACTTTGAGGGAGATGAATCCAATGCAACCATAACAATCACTACCAAGGGATTAATTGTGAAGGGAACCCTTGATGGTGGCGCTGGGGTTAACATTGTGACTAAAAGTTGTTGGGAAACTATGGGAAGACCTCACCTTGGAACCACAACCATAGTAGTAAAGATGGCCAATGGGTCTATTGTTAAACCTATTGGGATGCTAGAATATCTCAAGGTCAAGGTCTTTGGACATAAAATAAGAATTACCTTTATTGTTATGAATTTCCCCAAGCACACTATGGCATCTGAGATGATCTTGGGACGTCCTTTCATGAGGGAAGCAAAAATGGTGCATGACTGGTCTAAAAACCATGTCTACTTGCAGTTCCAAGATTATGTCATTCGAGTGGATCTAGTAATTGGTCGAGCACATCCTCTAGGAAACAGGTTTATGATTGATCATATATCTGACACCACAGTTCACTCGGCCCCATTGCAGTATTGTTACACGTGTAAAGAGGACACTGATGTTGGGGAAGATTCTCCTTATATGGATGTACTACCTGGAATGACTGAGTCGGACAATGTGGATTGGGTCCACCTAGCACAGCAACCATAGACACTTGGGGAAATAGGGTGATGACCTGGGTAATACCTAAGGGGAATGAAATTCCACCACTCGTACCCTTAAATATGCTAAAAGCAATGCATATAGCTTCTGATGACCTACAAGATGAAGGTCTAACTGGCATTGGAACTAGTAGCGTCTCCCAAGACTATAGTTCACACAATTTGGGTTCAGAATCATCAATTGAAATTAAATCTGAGGATGAAGAATCTGAGTTAAATCTTAGTGAAATGTGGGGACAAACCATTCAAGGCCACTGGTACCCTAGATGACAATCTATCCAAGGGAGTAGAAGACACAAGTAGCGACTCATCTAGTGACTCTTCACTAGAGATCGGCCTTAATTGAAATCTAGACAAGAAGAGAGTAACAGGTAACGATATCAAGCAAATGTGTATGCTAGAATAAATGAAAAGAAATCTATCGCAGAATGGCCTAATTATATAGGGGCATGTGATGCTCATCGAAAGTTGGTAGATAATTGGGGTAAATACCTTCAAAGTGTTATGTGGTGTAGTCCACAACACCTTGACATCACACAAGTAGAGGCTACAGAGAAGCCAAAGTTGAGTTGTACTGTAAGGAGACGACAAAATCAAGAGTTAACTCAACAACAAAAGGAATTGAAAGTGAAATCACAGTCCATAGAACAACATAACCCCATAGACTTACACCCTGCACCACCTGAACATTTCAAATCCTACAACAGAGAGGAATGTAAAATTGTGTATACAAAGGCTCAAAGAAAACCTATCGATGGAAGAAATGGAGTTTATGATGGTCCCGCGAGAGTTAAGAAAATAGAGTTAGCAGACCCGGGAGAAGAGTCCAAACTTGTCTTCATTGCCCAAGATCTGACAGAGACTGAGTAGTGTGTACTCAAAGAACTTCTCAAGGGATATATTTGCTTGGACATATCATGATATGAAAGGTGTTCCACCTTCCATGGTGCAGCACACAATCCCCATGATAGCATGGCTAAACCAGTTCAGCAATGGAATTGGCCTATTTAATTTGAGAGTAGCGGAAATTAATGAGAGTACTTTTGAGAAATGACTTTGTGAGCATAGCGGGTGAACATAATTGAAGATAGCAACATAATCATAGCAATTAGTTAACTTGGCATGAACAATACTTTTGCAAGAGAGATAATTTAGAGAACATGACAACAGTTGAGGACCGGATTTATGTGGAGCCGGTCCCCCCTCCAATAGGCATTTGTATTATGATTTCTCCCATTAAGAGAGACTTGTTACAATACAATCTTTGTGTTCCTTGTGACCTAGGTGATGCAATGAACATGGAAAGCTTCATGCATCACAAACATAACATAAACTTGAAGAAAGCTTTAACTATCCCAAGCCTCAGTCCCAAGACCTCAAACACCTTCGAAGGTGGAGAGAGCTAGCAGGGAATGAGGGTAGGGAAGAGGAAGAAGAAACATTTCGTAGGAGAAAGAATTAGTTCCTCACTTATCATAACTCTTGTTGCTAGCATACATAATAGCATAGTAAAGAAGAAGGAGATGGAAATCTTAAGCATTGAAGCATGGCTCTTGGTTGGATTTGCACTCCATATCCAAGAGTGGTTGTGTAGGCTCTCAACCTCTACTTGCTTGGAGAAGGAGAGGAAGCTCTTGCACTTTGCATAGCACACAATGAGAGTGTTTGTGAGTGTGTGTGGGTGAGTATACCCCCTAGGAAACCCCCTAGCTTTCTTGGGTCGACCCCCCCTTGTAGCTCATGCTTGAAGCTCATTGGACCCCTCCAGGCCTAGCCAATCACAAGCAGGAGGCATTACAAGCAGCAAGGGTAGCCTTGAGACAAGTGTCCCCCTTTCCCCTTTGAGAGAGAGGGCTAGATAAATGATAAATCAATTAATTAAATCTCCTAAATTATTATTGGACCCCTTGGGTGGCCAATCAATAGGCTTCGGGCACACCATGAGGGCAACATGAGGAGGAACTTGACAAGTGTCCCTTTTGCTTTCTTTGTACCATGCATGACTTGTGTGAGTGTGTGGGTGTTCTCTCTCATCCCCCCTCATGTAGGGCTCGCCCCCTCCTTGTAGGGATTGAATCTTTGACTTTTTGACACCTCTACCCCTCATGCATAGGCCCGGCCCAGTTCCCACCACAAGCTTGGCTCATAAGCACTTTAAGCTTGGGGTGGGTTCTCACCTTAAGTGCAACCCTAACATCTCAAGCATGTCAAGCACCTCAAGAATCTTAATAATTAAGCATCTCAAGCACCTCAATCATCAAGCATGACAAGCAGGACAAGCACCTCGAGCTGGGTCGGGTTCCCGCGCCTCAAGCTCAGCCCTAGCTTACCTAAGGTCAAAGGCCTTTTACACACATTATTGGAGGTCTTCAATGAAGCTTACTCTAAGGTCTTATGCTCCATTTGTTAGCCTTGCTCTTTGATAGACCATCTCTTATTTGGGCCCCTTTACCATTGGCCCCGTGTTGAGATCGATCTATAAGCACATGTCTATATCTTAACACTTGTTCCCGTTTATTCTCCCACATTAAGTGATCAATTTAATATGAGAAAATCATTTGGGTTGGTTAGATATTAGATATTAGATTTTATGACAACGACCCTACCCAATGAATCCTAAATATGCAAAGATTGTTCAAGAAGAGATTGAAAAGCTTGTGAAATGCCAATTCATATACCCTATTGAGCACTCAGAATGGGTGTCTCCAATAGTGATTGTACCAAAAAATAATGGGAAACTCAAAGTGTGAGTGGATCTCAAGAAGGTCAATGCCGCCACTAGGAGGGACCATTACCCCTTGTCATATTCAGAACATGTGCTTGAAAGAGTTGCAGGAAAGGAAGCTTATAGCTTTTTAGATGGGTACTCTGGATACAATCAAATCACAATTGTGCTAGAAGACCAAGCTAAAAAAACCTTTATAACCTAATTTGGAGTGTTCGCATTCCGTGTTATGGCTTTTGGCTTAACCAATGCCCCTGCTACCTTTCAAAGATTAATAAACACTGCTTTTAGAGAATATTTGAGGGAGTTCTACGAAGCTTTCTTAGATGACCTTTGTGTTTATTCCTCTTGGAAAGAACATCTACATTAGAAGAAAGTTGGACTCACTTTTGGGCCTTTCAGTTCTAGAGAGAGAGTGGCGCTCGACCAATGAGGAAGAGGCTAACGTTACGTTGAAAATTGACATTTTGGAGTCAAGCTCTTTTAAAAAAAGGGAGGAAATATTATTTTTGTTCATCAAATTGCACAATTTCACGCTTTCAAGGAATAAATTCCGTAAGTCGTACTAACTCTGTACCGAAGAATTTCATAACTTTCATTGAAGACTCTATCTAGTATCTTTGTTCCCAC
Organism: Adiantum capillus-veneris; assembly: GCF_014529385.1. Classification (NCBI taxonomy): domain Eukaryota; kingdom Viridiplantae; phylum Streptophyta; class Polypodiopsida; order Polypodiales; family Pteridaceae; genus Adiantum; species Adiantum capillus-veneris. The sequence goes on from NC_140935.1 coordinate 124,927,134, forward strand.
CCAAATATGACTTTGAGTAGCTCTACTTCCCTCTCAAAACTTCTTCCCTTTTTCATATTTGCGCTAAACTTTCCTGTGTATTCTAGTGCACACCATGACTACTTCTCGAAGTCCTTGCACTACCATTGACTCTGTTAGCATTTTTAACAGTTATACTACAGATGATCAAGCATGCATATTATCTCGAATAATTATTGGAAGTTGGGTTCTACTGCAAACTAGGAGGAGGATGAGGAGGCAACGCAATGATTTTGTAGAGGCTTTCAAGGGACAAGTTAAAGAGTTTAAAGTGTGAGCACAAAGAAAGCGGGTGAAAGAGGTCCTCATACAACATGCTTTCCAGTATGCAGACTTAAGGTTGCAAACATCTCCTCCAAGTTTTCCAAGGCATCAACCCAACTGTAAGTTGTTTTGAGCATCTCGCTTAGTGCATGATTATATTTGAAGGTTAAGTGGCAGATATCATCTTTGGTATGTTTCAGATATTTATCCATCGAATAGGACAGATTGGCAACCAGTTAAGAGCATAGTTGGGAATTTTGATGCTTTCCATGCATTTATTGGTGAGCAAATGTACCGAGGAAGACAACACAAGGAACTTACAGATAATGGAATATTCTTTTATGATATGTCATATGTGGAACCGAGAACTTCCATTGGTTGGGGTCGTGTAGCTCCTTTGTCACTTCCATCCTTTGATAGCAAGGATTGGTCTTTGCCAGCTTCGCAAACTAGTGAAAGCTTTAGGAATAAGTTGTTTCAGGATATACAAAAGTCCCTCAAGTATTCAATTGCCACAAAAATAGTTCGGCTCGCACTATTTATTCCTCTTGAAGAGTTTGTAGATTTTTTCTTCGATGAGCATTCATTTGCAAGTCTGAGAGCTGTTTGGACTTTTTAGATGATAATTGGGATAGGAAACAATCACATAGCAAAATATGTATTTTGCAAAAGAAGTCCATAATTTGCAAGTTCATTATAAGCTCTCAAAATTTCCTAGTGTCGTTTTACTATATTAGATATCATCTTCTTAGTGGGCAGCTTATTCCACTCGACCAAGATACAAAGTATAGCCTCAAGAACAAACCTTTATCAATGGAGCTCTACTTTCGAAACAGCCTACTTACTATGATGGAGACAATGTCAAGCACAACTCTTGCAGAGCTCGGGGTAGATCTTACATGTGAAGAACTTCCACTTTTGCCGAAATTGTATGCATTCAGTCTCAACAATAGAAAGGTGCTTACTAAATGGATGAATTTTGATTGTCTTTAATAAATTAAGACAGAATCTAACTTTTTCTTCTTTTCAGATTCCAAGATGCAAAGAGAAAACAACATTGTGCAAGGAGTCACTCACAAATACACTTCACTTAATTGCTTCCACCGGAAGCTAGGTCACATACCTTGTGCACGCAAAGAGCTTTGATGCCATGCAAACCATGATGTACTCTTCAAAATGACTAATGTAGAGACATTTTGTGGCACTCAAACAATGTTTTAAAAATGTACATTTTCATTATCTCAAAACTTTACATATGTGTTGTTTCTGTGAGATTTATACAAGTTATTACTCCCTTTCAATGCTACTGTCCTTTCCCCCGGTTTGTGCCGGTGGTCCCCTGTCCTCTCCCCCGGTTGCTGCCACTGGTCCCTTGCCCTCTGTTCCGGTTGCTCCCCTGCCCTCTGCTCCGGTTGCTGCTACTTCTGCATCTAGGGACACTGGTCTCGGGCATTCTTTCGTGTCGCTCGAAATCATGGGCCTCTTCCATGGCTTCCGATGCATCTTGCACCTGTGAAGCTTCTCTCTGTTCTTGCTCTTGCCTTCAACGTGTAGCCCATTCCTCTACTTTTGTGGCATCCGCATAATATTGATTTATTGCTTCTTGCATATTTTGAACTTGAGTCTGATTGTAGTGCTGCGTCATTTCGTTAACGCGAGCCTGTTTGAACTCCTGAGCTCTCGCCCCTTCCTCTCTTGTGCGTCTGTTTACCGAGATTATAATGCTGGATGGCCATTACAAAAAAATGTTGCACATCGTGGGGGTGTAGTTATGTAATTGAAGTTCCTGTAGAAGCGTGATAATAGGAAAGTAAGTAAAGATGTTGCTTCATACAAACGTTGCAGCAAACAATGAAACATCACGATTACTTACGTTCGGTACATCCAAAATTTGACTGAGGAGCAACAGGACATTTAAACAAGTTTTCTAGCCATAGCTATAGTCATCAATCTGCGTGGGCACGATTCGTTCGTGCCGGATGGTATTTGCTAGATCATGTTCTAACAAAACATGCTCTTCATAGCATACAAGTTTTTTCGCGGCACTACATACATAACCACTTGAGTCAGCAACACATTACAAAGAGACACTACTTCCAAATGTACCCAGATGGGCCTTACATTTTTACACAATCGTGAAAGGCCCTGCTTTGCCCGGAGTTTGCATAGTAAAAAATCTTAGCTTCAATGTCAAATAACATCAGACTCCAATGATCACTACACCAAAACCATCAAGATGAGGAGAAAGATTCTAAATGCAATATGGTGCTTACAAGGCAAGAAAAAACTCACGATTGATTGTATGCAGTGACCAAAAAGCACGCTAGATCAAAGTTGACTCTGTTAAACCAGCTCATCATAGCCAAAAAGGAAACTCCGTTGTTCTGCAGCATAGGTGATATTAGCGAATCTATTACGTATACTTTGTTTTGAACCTCAGGGGGCAGAAGCGAGACAGCGTGCCTAACATGAATCAATGGCAAAGATTAGACTTAAGATATTTCAGCGGGCTGTCACTGCCACAAACCCATGAGTCAATACCGAGTGAGTGGGGCAGCTATCGAATTCCATAATCCACTGACTCGCTTGGTATTGACCTATGTCTTAACGGTAGTGAGCCATTTAATGAATCAAGCGTGACTTATAAAGAAAAACTTGACGACTGCCGCAAAGACATGGGTCAATACCAAGCGAGTAGTATCACTATCCAATTCCATAAGTCATTGTCTTGCTTGGTATTGACCCATGTCTTGGTAGAGAGTCGTTTAATGAACCAACCGTGACTTTTAAAGAGCATAAAAATTACCACAAAGCAATGTTGACGACCCCATCCGTTGCGGTGGAGTTGGTGAAACTGTGCATGCACATGAAGTCTTGTTGATCGAGGTTGAAAATGCAGGCCTCCTTTGACCTTCCAGGCAGCAGTATATGTGCATGCAAAGGCGTTGCGCTGAGCAGAACTTGCAACTCCTCTTCGTTCTCTTCATTCATTTGCTCTAAAATAATTGACTTATATGATAAAGGCTCCTTGTTGGATGGCCCTTGTGATGCAGAGCCTTGCCCTTGCCTTTCTTGAGCTTTATCCCTGGCTGCCTCAGGCTCCTCCCTAACAGCCATAGGGTCCTCCCTAACAGGCACAGTCTCCAAATCATTTTCCTTCAATATTGGTTCCTCCATAAATGCCTCAGGGTCCACCCTGGCCTGCTCTTGCCCCTCATCAACCCTTACTGGCTCTGGATCCTCCATGACTTGCTCATTTTGGTGTCTAGCTGGCTCCTCCATAACTGTCTCCATTTCTTCCATGACTGCATCAGGGTCCACTCTGGCTTGCTCATGCCCCTATGTGGCTATCTCAGCCTACCCATTTGTGTCGTTTCTCTCGACCCATGATCGTGTCCTTCTGCTATTTATTTCAGCCCTAGACGGCTCTGTTTGTCGTGCATGAGGATGGAGAGGGGGGATGTTGAGAATACCCATGGTTCTACTATCCCGGATAGGTACTGGTTGAAGCAGCCCATCGTAGCGGAAACGCAGCCTCCGAAGAGTATCAAAATCCCGCTGCATGATAGTAACGCGGTGTGCATGGGTAGCCAGGATATATCCATCGCTAAAGAATTCAACAAGGTAGACTTCTGCAATTTCTTAAAGGTAGAGTAGTGCACTGCTGGCCCATCGCATGCCGTCTCTCCACTGCTCGCAACTCTCTCACACTACTCACTGGAAAGGGAGATGTGGAATAGCCGGTTGAACGTGTCGTCCTATCCTTCACAGCTCTTGCAGTATACCTCTCTGCGCCTCATATCAGCGTCTTTTTGCTTGAGCATTCAAATGTTCACCTGTTGCCCTCCTAGGCATGGCCTTTGCACGAGGCATCTCTACAAATAGCATAACAGAAAACGACATTTCATTTGTCAGCAGAAGGGACTTAAGATTTTAGAAAAGGTCAGTACCAAGCGAACAGGTGCATCGGATAGAGTTTGCCTTCCCTTATTCGCTTGGTAGTACTAACCTCAAAAAAGTGTAATAGCAGACATCACTTATATTTTTTGAGGTCAGTACCAAGCGAACAGGTGCATCGAATAGAGTTTTCCTTCCCTTATTTGCTTGGTATTGACCTCAGAAAAAAGTAATACCAGGCATCACTTATATTTTCTGAGGTCAGTACCAAGCGAACAGGTGCATCGGATAGAGTTTGCCTTCCCTTATTTGCTTGGTACTGACCTCAGAAAAGTGTAATAGCAGACATCACTTATATTTTCTGAGGTCAGTACCAAGCGAACACATGCATCAAAAAGAGTTTGCCTTCCCTTATTCGCTTGGTAGTGACCTCAGAAAAGTGTAATAGCAGACATCACTTATATTTTCTGAGGTTAGTACCAAGCGAACAGGTGCATCGAATAGAGTTTGCCTTCCCTTATTCACTTGGTACTGACCTCAAAAAAGTGTAATAGCAAGCGAATAGGTTTGCATCCCCTACAACAAAATACCAATGTGAAGGAGACGTTTAAGTCCATGTTGTCCTAACTGTCATGCCGTGCCCTCCCATCACCTCCCCTAATCTAGGGGGGGTGGTACCATTGCTTCTCCCTCCTACGTCTACCTCTCATGAAAACGCATGGTGGTACCACCGCCTCACATACCACTTATCAGCCAAAACCCATGCCCTGCTTTTCAGGCACGTCCATCTAGTCTATTTAACCAGCAGTTTTTGCAGAACCTCCCTCAAGGTTTCATAGAGCAACTACAGGAAGCTTAGGATAGTGGTGATGCCTTTCCAAGGGATACTCCCGCAGCACCAGCAGGACCGCATATGGGCCCTCCTCATGAGGTCCCCCCTTGGCCCTCTCCCGATGGTACCCTTAGCGTTCTCGACGAACACAGCTCAGGAGTGGCTGTTGTCAACACGGGAGTTAATCCTCGAGGTAAGCCGTTGGTAATTCTTTCCTTTTTGTTCCCAATTTCCAAGCTCCTAGTTTGAAGATCTTATGTGCTAAATGCTATGTGCAGGATGCTAGCCTCAAGCTGGAACAAATGAGGATTTATAGGCACAGAGTCTCAATCCTCAAAGACTCTCTGGAAGCAAGAAGGCCTGAAGACCTGCAAGGATTGCTCGCCGTGAATGGATCTCTAGATGCTATATATAATTGGCTATAGGAGATGAAGGATGAAGTGCTTGAGCTAGCTAGTAAATATGAGGAAGCCTTGAACTTTGCCAACAAGCTTCAGGAAGAGATAGTCTGGCTGTGAAGGAAAAGGATTAACTTCTAGCTGGTTATTGCTAGTTGTATCCCCCGGAAATTAGTAGGCCACTTTTTGTAAAGTCTGAAACTTGGCCTTTGCGCCTGTCCCTAGTGTTTTCTAACTCAAAACCCCCTACATGGGTGTTAAATTGTAATTTTGCTTCTCCCTTATAAATTCAAAACGCGTATTTGGTAAAAAAACCATAAACCCGCAACAAAGAGGGTTTACCTTCCCCTTATTTGCTTAGTACTGACCTCAGAAAAGTGTAATCGCAAACATCATTTATATTTTTTGAGGTCAGTACCAAGCGAACAGGTGCATCGAACAAAGTTTGCCTTCCCTTATTCGCTTGGTACTGACCTCAGAAAAGTGTAATAGCAAACATCCTTAATAAAGACGATGGTCAGTACCAAGCAAAGAGGTGCAACAAACAGGGTTTACCTTCCCTTATTCGCTTGGTATTGACTACACAAAATACAAGTGCACAAAAGTGTAGTAGCATACCTCTTCAGTGTGTGTAGAGTTCTGTGTCACTAAAGCACTGCAGAACAGGAGTAAGAGAAGGATGCGCAAAAAGGAGGAGCACTAGAGAGTAAGAGGAGATGCACAAAAAGGGTTGGGAGGGTTTGCTTACCGCGTAGCGTCGATGGGGGTAGATTTAATTAAAATGATGGGCAATAGAGGGCACAAAAAGAGGCAGAAGAGCGCTCATCTGGGGCGAGGGTATAGTTGAAATGTTTGGCGGGGGAACTGCCTCTAAACTTAGAATGCTTACCTCGACGAGGGTGACAACTTCACTTATGCGCATGATTACACCCGAGATTGTGGTTGTTAAATCGTACTACATGGGAATCTGAGCCCATTTATTACTGGTTGTCCTTGTGAGCGCAGCCCACGATCCTTTTTCGAGTGACCGTTTAGAGTCAGACGCCAATCGCCCTTGCAGTCTCCATCTCCATCTCCAAGTGGAACAAACAGATCACCGTTGCCTTTGGCTTTTCTGCGCTCTTCCCCTTGGCGAGCTCTTGTGATCCTGCGTTTAGAGTCAGACACCGATCGCCCTTGCAGTCGCCATCTCCATCTCCAAGTAGAACAAACAGATAGCCGTTGTCTTTGCCTTTTATGCACTCTTCCTCTTGGCCACCTCTCGTGATCCTGCATTGAGCGACCTCCACTGGGTTGAGTCCTTTGCTGTCGCATCGCCATCGCCACCTCTGGTTCTTGCTGTCGGCGGCCTGGGACATCACCATCCAACTCGGAGCCATTGGATATTGCAAAGATAGGTTCTTTCTCCCTGCCTCTCTCCCCTTCCTGTGTGCTGTTAACTGTGTGCGCACCAAAGCCACTGCGTTACGGGGCTAGAGCACAATGGGAACAACACTCCAAGGGCCAAAGAATGGCCATTAGGGTAAGATTAGAAGTCTCGCACCGCATGATTGGAATAATTACTCCTTATGTGACAGTGCCTGAGTTTGGGCATACTGAGTGAGTAGGCCTATATCTATCACTGATAAAATTAAATGCTTTGTTCTTATCCACCTGTTCCGAATGCTTGGGTTAGAACCAAGCAAATAGGGCCCTTCGGAGATTCTTGGGGCCCCTATTTGCTTGGTTCTTACTCAAGTGACGTCACCTTTTATGACATTAGTGCAAGGGATAGAACCAAGCGAATAGAGACCTTGAGGGGTACTCGAGGCTCAATATTTGCTTGGTTATGACACCAAATTGTTTTGGCTTGCTTTTTCTTTTAGTCATGGGGATCATAGTCCTGGAGACAGACGTTGTGGGCGAGGATACATGAGAAGAAAAACTATTCATGTTCTTATACAACACCCGTGCTCATCACCGTGCACCAGAACTATCAAGAATGTTTAATGCAGAGTTTTTTATACAGAGGATTATAGATTGCTCATTTGAGTACCTACAAACCCATTTGCAACAGTATGAGGTAGTCACTTGTGACAATTCCATGAAGGTTGATGGCATGAGATATGTGCACCCAGCCGACCTTGACCCTGACAAGAGTGCTTCAAGGAGACTGAATCGTTGTCTAGAAAAGTGTCCCTCCAATGCACTGCTTGTACAAGACAGGTGTATGAAGCACTTCAAAAAGTGTCGCTCAGTGGAATTCTACCACGGGTTTGTCTGTTACTTATACTTGCAGACAGATGGTGAGTCAGAGACTTCCCAATCAACAACTTTCGGTAGTTGTCCATTGGCGCCGGAGGAAGAGGTAGAGGATGTGGAGGTGCAATTCGACCCAGAAGAAGAGCAGGTAGAGGTATTAAAGAAAACATTTGATGCGGGCTTAACTCTTGCTTCTCTTGCGGATGCAGCAATAGGGTGCAAGCAAGAAAGCCCTAGTAAGGAAGTGACTTTGCCTCTGAATTGCGCTCCCAGCTTTGCTATGGCGGGTGACACTCTATGTTCTTATCACAAATATCATGCATGAGCTCAATATATGGGAGGAATACTGCCTAGCTGCAATTGCGAATTTTTGTGAGGCAGACACGGGGTTTGTGGATGATGATGGAGTGGACCAACATCTTATTGCTGACATAGCTATCCGCGACTCACAATTCACTTCAGGGTGGCAATTGATCAAAGATACATTCAAGGAAGCGAAGTCCGGAGAGGCCAATTTTCCAACAGATGAGCAATTTGAATCGACAACAAAACAACTCGGCTTGGAAAACATGGGTAGGCCCGTGGCACCCATAGCTCAGGTAATGAATAGTCAGTCTATTTACTTGTGGGGGAGGTCGATGTTGGAAATGGACGAGAACCAGATGGTAATTTTTGTCGTGCATTCAAATGGTATTGGAGATGGCCCAGTGATAAAATATCATGATCATTTTTTTTGTTGACAGGTGCTAGTGTATGACAATAGTTTCCTTAGAAGAGCGGGAGGCTCACAGCAAGGGCTTGTCACTGGAGTCCAAGGCAAGGATGCGGCGTTGTCTCACTACATCGGGCATTTCAACCACAAAAAGGTTTGTAGAAACAATTCAAGTACCTGGCAATTGTATTCATCTCACTTACGGCCCATAAATTCATTATAATTTTTATGTAGATCATAATATACCACAAGGAATACTCCAAGGACAATGCAAAGTTCCCATTGTTTGCAATGAAAGTTATTACAAGATTGTGTGGTGGGCACCCCCTCTCACAACGCAGAAAGACTAATTCTGATTGAGAAACAGTTTGCTCTACGCGTATGTGGCATTGGGTATGGGAGCCAAGCACTCAGAGCCCCCTATTTCATGTCCTACATAGCTCAGGCTCTGGCTACAGGGGTTGAAGACCCGGAGAGCTTAGATCCATACAACAAGCTGATGTTTTTGAGGGAAAGAAGACGCCTGATGCCCGTGGGGATGCTGCCATCAACAGAGGAACGAGCTCGTCTACAGAGCTTGCACATCGAAGAGGTACAAAGTGAGGAAGAAGGAGGTGCATTGAAGAGGATAAAAACGACGGGCTAGGTCCATCTTCTCCCACTCTTGACTTGTGACCGTCACCACCTCGCATGGCGCTCCCCCCACATTTGAAGCTCTCGAAGCCATCTGTTTCTTCTCTTTGCGGATGTGTTGTAAAGACCGTGTAATTCCTGAACTCTTAAGAAGTTCCTTCTACCTTGCTCTATAAATTATTCGTCTATAAGTCCATTTGTGTAACTCTAATAGGCTATTGGCCTTATCCTTTCCTCCCCCATGTCTAGTGTGCTTAAAATAATCTGTTCTTGCCATGTAGTGGATTTTTTCCATGCCTAGTGTGGACCATATTGATAGTGAGCCGTATGTCTTGGCAAAATATGGACCATGGTTGAACAGTATGTGCTGCATTGAAATAAAACAAAATGATCAGTAGAGTACAATTTAAATTTTGTTTTGTATACGTAGAATGCTAACCCACCATGTAATGTGTGATATGTTGCCCACCCCACCCTGTAAGGTAAGCCTTCTTCCAATCCATCAAGGCTGCTTGAAATGATGTGATCTTACTTTGGTCCCAAGAATGCTGCTCAACGTAGTGGAATATTTTATCTAATTATTTTCACACGTTTGCCTTTTGATTCTGGATTGCCCCACCACCAGCATTGTCTTTAACCACTTTATGTAACTGTTTTCATTTGTTGAACATGTTCCTCCTTTCTTCTCTATCTGAATCTTTGAGGCTAAACCCAAGAACCCTTCTTGCCTTCACGCCGCCTATCAATGCTTTCCTAGGTACCTTGTAACGACTTTGAGACATCTTAGGGTCCTCTTCAATTTTGACATTACCTCCATGCAAATCAATGTCTGAGAGCACTCCCTCTAATGCTTTAATCACTCTTTTTTACTCACTCTGTGGATTTAATGTCCATGCAAAACATATGTACAAATGAACCACCTTTTCAATTATTACAGAGTGCATGAAGTGTACAGACGTGAACTCTACTCAGAGGAATATCAAGCACTGGTCTAAAAGTTTTATCTTGAAGATGTCTGTTGGGAGCTCTATTCCATTGCACACTCTCAAGAGATTGTGCATCAGCCATTCAATATAAGCATGGATTTGCCACAGTTGCTTCGTGTGTTATGTTGTACATACACTTAAGAGTCTTTAAGTCGCCTGCCATGTGCCATGTGCCATTCCACTGTATAGTCACCAAATCCTTCCACTGAAAGAACGGCTCCGTTTCTTTGTTCACTGATGATAGAAGGAATTTGGGTTTGACTAAAAACCCAATCGAGGATTTCAAAATTTTCCTTATCAACCTGCAGTGAAAAACGAAAACACAAAATCAACAACCAAATAATCAATATTTTTGTTATCATAGAGTGAACAAAGTATACCTAAAATGATCCTAGAGTTAGAATGTTGCTTTTGGATTGCACGCAGAAGTATCATGGATCCTCTTTCGTTATTGATGGATCCAACGCTCTATCATGAGGGTAATGGTGACTCTCTCCAGCTTCTTGTTCTTCAGGACCTCGCACTCGTCGAGCTTCAAAACAAACTTGAGAACCCCACCGCACTCCTCTCGACTGATGTCAAAGAAGTGAACTGCATACCTTTGCAATGCTTCAAGATCAACGAAGAGGTTGTTGTGCTTGTTAAAGTGTACCTCTCTGCCACCCTTGCCTAAGAACGTTGCTTCAATATGGAATGGGGTGACCCAAGTTTCTCAAACACCTCATCGTTTACGTGCCAGCGAGCAGCCTTTACATGTGATGGCTTTGGCTGCAATGATCCTCTTTGTAGTTTATTTTGAGACTTTTTAGCTAATGCTTTGAAGATTCCCCTGTATCCCATCTGTGAGATGCCACTCATCAAGTATTTCTTGCACTTCCATTGGTTCCAGCTGATTCTCGTTCATGAAGGAGGTAAGGAGCCTCCCTTTCAACTTACAAATTTTTTTCTAAGTTATCATCCCTTCAACTACTTCTTTTGGAACTAGACGGCTGTAATGCACTCCGGCATTGAAGCCTGCACCCTTCGAGTTTGGATGCAATAAAGACCTGCCAAAAAAGCACCATGCATTATGATCATGTATAGGAAAGTGTATCCATTTCTTAGTGAAGCACATTGAAGATACAAAAGCAGAAACAAACTTCGAGTTACCTTAAAGCTCGTATTCGTTTTTTCAGACCACCACTACCAATCTTCATGTTCTCAATGTTGCACAGATCTCGTTTTCTTCTACCAAGCACGGTGTCTTTCTCTCGCAAACTTGTGATCTTCTTCTCAAGGCCTTGGATTGTCTCTTTGTTTGATGAAATCTTTTGAGAGCATGCTTCATCAAATTTCTTCAGCTGCCTGTTCTCCAGGAAGTTTCTTTGCCTTTCCGCATTCAATCCTCTCATTTCCAAATGTTCGGTGTATCCCAATAGCCCATCCTTGCCATCGCCTGTGAAATGTAAGAGGTTAGTGATATTAGCAAAGGGAGGTGGCGCATTTGTCGTAGGATCCTTTGGATAAATAGAACCATCGGTCCACAAATCCAAATGATGTTCCTTGTTTGTCCTTCTAAGTTCTCTCTCCCGTTGAGATAAGAAAGACTCCCTCCTACATTTCTGCAACGGTGCGTACTCTTCAAATACATCAACATGAAGATGATGTGTGTTCTTTCTTTGGGTAAGTGTTAAAGATGAAGTGGCTGAGGATTGCAAGTTCAAATTGGTGTTTTCATCATGAAAAGAAGCGTTCTCCATTCCTAGAGTTGATAGAGAAAAAGACGGACACTCGAAACTCATGAAATATCTCAGTTTTTGGGAGGGAAGACCATATTCTCAAGTTTAGAGTTGATAGAGTTCGTGTGGCTTATGTTTCTGGAGGGAACGCTTGTAAGTTGGCAGTTCAAATCATTAGTCATATGGTTAGTTGGATTCCTGACAAGAGAACAAAGGATAAGAATGATAAAGACGGCGGCTACCTACCAAAGAATGTCATTTTGGCTTTTTGTTGCGCAAAAAAGTATCACATAAAATGCACAATTTAACATTTTCATTTTTCTCTCTCTAAGCCGACGTGGCACTTCTTACAGGGCCCAAAAGTGAGTCCAAATTTTTCCTAATGCCTACAGCTCGCTCGAGAAAAGTGAAGTTCTAGAGGAGAAGGAAATTGATGTTGTAGTTGAGGAGCAGGAGAGTTCAAACTTTGATGTTGCTCAATTTTAGAGCTAGTATTGTCATTGATGAGCTCACAGAGAGCTAGAGTTATATGAGGCCTCCCTTACTTTTCCAAGCCTTCCCTACTTTTATATCACTAGAAAAGAGTATATCTCTCTCCACCATATTCAATATCTGCTTAATATCAGGGAGAACTACTGTATTGCAACCATTTTTGAAGCTTCTGAGGTGGCCAAAGACTTTATTGATATAGAAGAAGAGTTGAAAGAGGAGTTTTTGGCACTTGATTTACAGACATCCGATAACTTATTTTTTCTTGCTCTTGATGCACTTGCTCTATGCATGAAAAGAGTGGAAGAGGAGAAACCTACTCTTAAAGATGACGATTTTGAGAAGAAGCTTGTTGAGCTTGGTATCCAATCTTTTGGCAGAGACTTTAAGTTAAAGGAGGTTGAAAAGGACCTTGACAAAAGAAAGATGACTGGATCATGCAATCTCCTTCAAGAAAAATTCATTTCAAGGATGAGTTTCAAAAGGTAGATTCAGTTTCACTTGATCTCCTTCCTATAATCTTTCTTTTTTTCAAGTTTTTTACTATTAATCATTAGTTCTTGTTTTGCAAATTGAACTCCTTGACAAGGACAATTTTCTTGGGAGAGCTAAAGACTCGAGAGGGAAAGCAACAGAGGCCACTTCCAAAAGGGATGTCTCCTTTCTCATGCACTACATGCCTACATTGGATAGTGCCACCTTTTGTGCTTTTCACATGCAGTATTTTGAAGATCCTGAGTTGCCACTATTTTCCCTGAAGATATTGTCAGAGTTTTTGGGGTACACTCCCCTTCAAATCAATGCAAACAAGATCATGCTACTTGAGAGAGCTGCAACACTTAAAATATTTGGGTATGCTATAGGATTTAATGCGTTAAGAGCGGGATACTTTCTTTTCTACTCTAGTTATGCAATGGTAGCTGAGGAGACAAATGTCAACCTTCTTGGGGGCTATAGAAGAATAAAGTTTTTGAGATACAGGGGTGACATGCCTAGTGATACCAAAAGAATCAAAAATTGATGTAAAATTGACAATATTTTGCGTAAGATATATATTTTGAATTTGGATCTTTTTAGAAAGACTCGGTACAAAGCTTCAAAGTGAAGCATTCATTTGTGGTTGAGCAGCATGGTTGTTTGATTTCATCCGTTGTAATTGCCTCCTATAGAACCAATTGAATAATTCCTTTAGTGCATTGCTTCTTCTTTGTCCCCCTCCCTTTCTCGTACATCTAAAAAATGAAGCCCTCGCTTGATAGTGAGATTTTTCCATTCCTTGAGTATTCCATGTTGCAAGGGGTCCTTGTTTTGCAAAATATGGTCCACGCAGGTAGAGAATATGCTAAAAAAAATTTAAAAATGTTAGTTGAACTCATAGGATGCAATGTAAAAAACTATCTAGACTTTAAGAAGTAATTGAATACTCACCGAGTAATATGTGATGTCTTTTTCTCCCCATGCATCTTTGATAGCAGTTATTAAAAGCTTTATTGCCTTCTTAAAGTCATCTACATAAGTAGTAGGGCGAAATTGTTGTCTCAAGGCTTTCAAAAAATTATCAAGCTCCTTCCACACTTCCATGCGTTTGTTGGCTACATCAAGTCTACTTTTGACATTGCTTGTCATACATAGAGATCCTTCCAGCAGTTTCACATAGCGTCGACTTGTTTATTGTCATGGTTTGTAAGATCTTCAAATTTTGGGTCTCTTTTAAAAATAAGAAAAATAGATTCCAATGTTCATTTTGTCAGATTTTAGATGCCTAATTGGTAGTATTGTAAGGTTCTAAAATAAAAAGCAAGGTCGTTTCCATGTTCCAATAGGTCAGACGGACGTTTGGTTCAATTTCAAAGAAATCCACTATTTTTAGCCTTTTCATGTTTTTTATGCTTTTAGATGCTTTTTTGCAAAAAGCAAGGCGGGATCGTTAATCTACGAGTTTTGGGGAGCTATGGTTCAATTTTGTAAAAATTTGCTTTTCGAGTGCTTTTCACACTATTTTTAGCTTTTCATGATTTTTAGTATTTTTTTAGTGAAAAGCGAGTGCATTTTCTTATTCCAGTGGTGGACAAGGGGAACCCGTGGTTCAATTTTAGAAAATTTTCTTATTCCAATGGACAAGGGGAACCCGTGGTTCAATTTTAGAAAATTTTGTTTTTTACGTTATTTTTAGCTTTTCATGCTTTTCGGTGTTTTTGAAAAGCAATGTGATTTTTAGGACGACCTAAGCATAAAAATATTAATTATAGTTTCCATCAGATTTAAAAATGATCACTCGAAGAAAAGATGGGATTAAACGGGATCTTTACAGGAATTATATTTATTTAAAGCAGTACCGTAAATACATCGGGGCTTTACGGGAAAGTCATAATTATGTCGAGGCATCATTGTGTGGCATAGTCTAGTCACGGTTTCATTAGTTGGCCGGATACTATTCAATTAGTTAATTTTACTATAAAAATTGAATGGTAAGTGGGAGGGTTGACTATCAAAAGTTGTGCCATGTTTTTAGCAAAGTGCCCAAAAGCTTGCAGCTATTCCTAGTTGAGAAAGTGGTGCTAGTTTTTGGCTTGGGGATTTTTACAAAAATTATTTATATAACAAGAAGTATTGTAAATACGCCGGGGCTTTACGGGAAAGTCATAATTTTGTCAAGGCATCACGGTGCAACATAGTCTTGCCACGGTTTCATTAGTTGGCCGTATACTATTCAATTAGTCAATTATATTGTAAATTGAATGGTAAGTGGGAGAGTTGACTGTCAAAAGCTATGCCACGTTTTTAGCAAAGTGCCCAAAAGCTTGCAGTTATTCCTAGCTGAGAAAGTGGCGCTAGTTTTGGCTTGGAGCTCACTCCAGCTTTGTCCAGTGCCTATAAAATCATATGTAGTGCTCAGTTTTCCGTGCCGTCAGTTGCGTCTACTATCGCAAGGCAATACGTACCTATTATACGGAGTGGTGAAAGCTCTTCATCACCGTCTCCATAAGCTCTTCTCTCTTGTTTACGAGAAGAAGAAGAATACTCTCTCTCTACTTGCTTACTCTCTCCTCTCTCATTTCAGGGTGTACGTGCTCTTTGAAGGCTCTCGTGGTGAGAGAAGCTCTAAACTCCATAGTCATCGTCATCATCCCATATTCATCGTCATCATCTCTCTCTCTCTCTCTCTCTCTCTCTCTCTCTCTCTCTCTCTCTCTCTCTCTCTCTCTCTCTCTCTATCTATCTATCTATCTATGTTGTTTTTCAAAGTAGATACCCTCTCAGTGGTTATCTTTTTGTATGCGAGTGTATGTATGGATTTTTTGAGTGCATGTGAAGTCGCCCCATGATTATTTCATTATGTTTAACACGCTGATTTATGCACACGATGTGTTTGCGCTTTCCGTTTCACATCATACATAGAAGCAATAGGAACACTGTTTTGGTCATAACTCACAAGCCATTATGAATCAGCCCAAACCCTTTAAACAAGAGATAAAATACATCATTTCGAACATTTTCTCTGTTGGTATCATGTGAAAATCACGCACGAGCTAAGAGTTATGGTCAAAAAACAACTTGCTTCCCACTGCACATTCAAAATTTTGGACCCTATGCTCCTTGGAGAACCACTATATAGATTCCCCGGATGGGCAAACCCACTTAGCATTGAAAAGCTTGATTAAGCTCAATGATAAATGTATTTAGGTCTCTGTTATCAACTTTGGGTATGCGAGTTATTAACCATTCCATAACCGGATTTACCTAGGCGTGTAGGGGTACTACCGAGGGGGAGTACCATATGACATCGTGAGTTAACCGCAATATTTATATATGATTTATGGTTTATTTTGGTGAGCTGATTTCAAGTATTATATGTCCATAAACTTATGTGGGGGTATATGGTTAGCCAACACGAACCGCACATGCAGATATGAATAAAGTGGCTTTCTTTTTGTGTTACTGTTTGTTGTATGAGTATCATATTGGTAAAGTGATGTGATGGAGTGTTAGTCTATATTATGGATTGAGATTTATGCATTGGTTTGAGATCAAACACTTTCATTTTCATGTTATGCCTGAAGATGGTAAAACGTTGTTTTTCACATACGTGTGAAGTTATGGTTTATGGTCGACCTAAGGGTCGGAGCTGTTTTGCATCGTGATTATGGTAATGGAATGATATCACATGATGTATGGAACCTTATGGATAAATGTGGATGCCTCATGTGCATGGATATGATTGCTTTTCACCTTTCTAAGTCAAAACCAGCTCTATGTGCTAGAGGGGTGAAGTGCAGATATGATGCATCTCTTTTGCATGATTGGATGTTGTCAGAACTGTAATAAAGAGAATGATAGTGAGTGAGTCTTATGAAAAGGATAGAGACAAAGGAGTTGGGAGGTGGGGTGGTAGAACAACACCAGTTTTACACCGAACGCATTCGCTTAGATTTAGCTCATCAGTGGTACAAAACTTTGGTGGAAGGCGGGAATATAAATAGGGGACAAGGTTAAAAAAACTGTACAGAGTACTACAAACAAGGTAGGATGTGGCTAATTTAAAGGAGAGTTACTCCCAAATTCTATAGCAGGGACTACATAAAGAGGGGAGAACTCTTAGGGGATATACAAAAAAGGAGGCTATTAAAGAGAGTACCAAAATTGGAGGCTGGTTTAAAGTTTAATGGAGTTGTACAAAAAAGGAGGAGGCTAGATGAGGTTTTTGTAAAGCACCATGGTTTCTGAGGGGAGAAATACATTGAGGGGTAATTTTTTGGCAAAGGAGGAGTGTAAGACCTTTGGGGAGTGAGGGGGGTCGCGGGGGGGAATTTTTAGGTAAGACTAGGTTTTTCCGAGAGAAGAGCCAAGGTTTGGTGCATTAAGCCAACACACGACTGGTTTTGGAAGGTGTGCAAGCTCAGGATTAGCTTTGAGAAGTTTAGAGAGAGGTTTGTTAATGGAGAGGGAGAGGTTTAGAGTGCGGGTAAGGGGTGAAAAGGGAATTTTTACAATGGTGGGAGGTGTTTTGGTTTTTTGGCTTTTATGTAAGAGAGAAGGTCTAGTGTTGTAAGAGACAAGATGGAAGCAAGCTTCCAAGAGAGAGGGTGGGTAACCTTTTGCCCTTAGTCTGGCAAAGAAGAGGTTTCGGATAGCAATAAAACCCTCAAGGGGAGCTCTTTCGAATGATGTACCTTTTGAGTTCTTGGAGAATGAAGGAAATCTTTTGGTGTGTCGGATGCCAGGACTGCCAAGGGATATAATTGTAGGAGTTGAGACTCTTTTGATGACACTTAGAATCAAGAATCCCATGGGTGGCAAAAGAGGTTCCTTTGAAAAAATGGATATCCAAAATAGCTGCCTCTTGAAAGGAGATCTTTATATGCTATTGGAGAGGGTGTCCATAGTTTTGAAGAAGCTTGCCCAAGCTAGCAGAAGGGCCATCCAAAATACCAAAAGCGTCGTCTACAAATCTTTTAAAGTAGGGAGAGGTGAGGAGGTTCATGCTTTCTTTTAGGGAGCAAAGAGAGAGGCATGCATAAACCACGGCAAAGTTGGAGCCCATTGCCATTCCTTTGATTTGGTGCCAGCACTCTCCTTGAAAAGAAAGATAGTGATGGTTGAGGATAACGGAGGCTAGGGTTATGATAAAGTGTACTTAAGGGCCATGTGTGTGGACTCAGATTTACTGCAGTGGATAGGTCGAACTCCAAGTGTGGGAGTTGGTTCAATGTGAATATGATTTATGGTTAAGGGCTGAGATCCCTCATGGATTATGGTTGTGATTTTTATGGTGGAAGCTAGTGTGGCTCTTGGGTTTTTTTTTGGATATAGTTATGTTGCCGAAATGGTGCCGAATTTTTTGCATCCATGTCATGTTCTAAAGTGGTTATGCAGGATTGGTTGTGTCTCACCTCGAGTTGGGTAGAGTGCTCACCCATGTGATGTGATTGGGTTATGGGTTATGTTTTGGAATTGGATCATGAAGTGATTTGGATGGTTTATGGTAAATCTATAAGGGTAGAGACCCTGTACAATCTAGTTACTTGGAAAAGATTATTTGTGCATATAGGAGATTCTATTGTGATTGGACTCACGTGTTATGTTTCTCATGGTAGCCTTGCTACCATGGTAGCCTTGCTTACAGTTTAGTTACTTGGAAAATATTATTTGTGCATATAGGAGATGCTATTGTGATTGGACTCACGTGTTATGTTTCTCATGGTAGCCTTGCTTACAGTCTAGTTACTTGGAAAATATTATTTGTGCATATAGCAGATGCTATTGTGATTGGACTCACGTGTTATGTTTCTCATGGTAGCCTTGTTACAAGACTAGAATCACCTACATTGCTTAGCCTTAGATAAAAGGGTCGTTGACTTGGGGCTTTGGTGGATCGGGGGTGTTGCCTAGGTTTTCTATTTTTGTTAGGCTCATCTACACGGTTAGTGCATCAGGGGTTGAATGACCCACATGGCTAATGCGTCAAGGATCTTGCTTTGGCTTTGCCTAAACATCCGATGCTAAGCATCAAAGAGGCATGGAGCCTAAACTGGTATGCTTGGTGTTGATACCCTACCACCTGCTGGTATTTGGGATCCTTTCAGAGCTCGGGTTCATGGAGGGAGGTGAAGCGGCCTCAGCTTATTCTTGGATCAGGTAGGTTGGAGATGTTCTGTCTCGCTCTCAATGAAATGAAATTCTTTGTGTACTAGTAGAGGGAAAGTGGATGGGTGGACCGATCGATCCCTACACAGGGTCCGGTGCTCTACTAGTTATTTTGTTATACTTCTTTTTCATGTTATGGTATACCCAGATTTTGATATTGCATTAATACATGGTTTCCTATTTCATTTAGATGGGGCATTTAAAGATTCTATGTTATCATTTTAATTTCTCTCGTGTCTTTTTGCACTCTATCTCATCCTCCACTATATTCTCTCTCTGTACTCCCGCGATGCGGTGTACACATTTAGTCACCTTCCACGACATTATTTTTTCTTGAATATGCTTTCATTCATAACACCCATTCAGAGGTAGCACTAGTCGCTAGGTGCCTCTAGATGTAGTCCGGCTCATGGCTTAAACTCCATGCTAGGTCGGGTGCTGAGAACTCTTCCTCTATGCAAATGCTTCCGCAACTTTGATGTATATTGAAGATTATATTAAGGTGTAAATTGTATATTTTGTGCACAGACCCGTAGGGAGGGGTATCTCTCACCTGGTATCAGAGCATATGCTTTAGGTTATGGGGATATCCTAAAGCCTGTTACTAGTCAGTTTAGTTATGCACGCATTCATGCATGTTGTTTGGAAAAGGATATTGTATTCATGATGCATTCATAAGTGACATTGATTGGTGATACCTGCTTGACTTGTCTTCTTGAATGAAAGTATGTGGTTAAGTTATGGTGAAGTGGTTGAAGTGTTCAACAACGACATTCAAATTTCTTTGAATGTTTGTTTTGTAGTAACAAATGGCTCCCAAAGTGATGTCTAAGTGCTTTAGCTAGGGGAATGAGGTTTTGGCCATAGTGTTCAACAATATGGCAACACGGTTATCAAGGGATGCAAGGGAGCTCTGTTATTTAGAAATCGGGACCAAAGTCTTTGCCATGCCAGGGAGCACAACTTGTTGGAATAGGGTTGACCATAGTTGCCTTACCCGTCACCAAGAACCCTTCCGTCAGTTCTTTGTTTACATTGATGATAGTCCAAGAGACTGGTTTACCAACCTCAAGCTACTTCAACCCAAAATGTGGTTAGGGCTAGAAGATATATTCTACTACTTGGCAATGCGCTTCCAAATTTTAAGGATTGCCGAAGTTGCCAAGAAGTTTAAGGCTCTTGTAGCTGTCATAGGGAGAGAAAAACTAGAAGATAATTATAGACCACGTTGTCGTGTGGGAGGTTTAAGAGAATACCCAGTCATGAGAGTTAAAAAGAATATTTAGAGAGTTGGCTCCGAAGGCACCAGTAATATTGTAATGGAATCATAAAAAATCAAATTTTGATGCATAAAAAGGACATAGACTTGGTTTTGGTTCACATGTGTACTATGTTTTATTTCTCCTTCTCTTGTTTTTAGATGGATCTTCTTAATTGTTTAGATGAACTCCCAAGTAATTTTGTACAAAGGGTATTTTTCAATTACGTGATCGGATTCAATATTCATTGGGGAGTTGAAGTGTTTGAGCTTCAAAGGGGACTAGAGATTACCTTGTTCCAAACACTTATGTAGCATGGGAGTAGTATGTTGAAGCCCAACCTGAACATCGAACACAAGTGGCTAATATGTATATGATCGATTCACAGCTCTGGGTCAAGGAAAAGATCCAAGAAGGCAATGTCAAAGTACAGGGATATGTTCTTTACCTTAACCTGTGTTCGCTTTTGGGGACATACCGAGTCGAGAGATCATTCTTAGTAAGAAGGCCCTCACGCTAAACCAAAGATACGGCTTCTGTGAAAAAGTCATAATCAGGGTTTGGAAAAAGGCAAATGGAGGAAACCGATTTTATTATGTACCTCAGGATTGGTTCAATAGAGTCTACGATTCTTTAATACGATCCTCACAATTTCATTATTACCTCTGATGACTATGAGAAGCCTAGATGCATTAAAGACTTTGCTCAGGCACATCCAATGGTAGTGAACTCGAGTAGATATTTCTATAGAAATGATGTAAATGAACGGCACGCTCACGTAAAATGCTTTAATGAAATACTACCCACGGATGTATCTCGAGGGGAAGAATGGTATGAAAAGGAAGACTCGAATCTTAGTGCATATGTTGAAGTTCTAAACTTTAAAACTCGAGAAGTGAACAAATATAAGGGTAGAATCTCCGTTAAAGGAACCAAAAATTGGTTCATAGGACCTTTTCATATTCATGTATTTTACTAAAGACACTATGTATCTTTTTGGCTCTTATGGTTATAAAAATTTAATTTTTATATGATTCATATTGTTTTGAAGTTATAATATTTGAGTTTGGATCTTTTGTTTTATCACTCTAGCTAACTTGAGTGATGGGTATGTGTGTAGATGAGTGACACCTTACCTCAAGGGATATGGGACGAATATACTCTCCCACCTTATGGTGGAAGAGCATCTTCAAACAAGAGTGGAAGTGCAACGACCTGTCACTACCATGCATAATGGGAAAGAGATGAAAAGGTTATTGTCCACGGATTGTACTGTACCTAATACATTCTGAACTTGGTACCATTACGTTGCAGGAAACCCCAAGTTTAACCCAGTTGAACATAAACCCTCGCCCATTGGGAGTATCAAATGGATCCAATCCAAGTTGGGAAAGGAGATCATTGTCACTAACCAAATGTTGTACATAAGTGTTTATGAACTTACTCTGAGATCGACAAATGAAATGTGGATAGCTAAGAACGTACTTCCCTTAGTAATGGCTACGGGATGTTCAATGTATGGGGTCGTCGAATTCAGACCAATGACCAACATTCCTTTAGTCTGGTACCTTGAAAGTTGTTCTTTGACTTGTTTGAAAAGTCCATAATCCACAATCTTCACCATGTAAAAATCTTATACAATGCCTATAACAAACCCCAATGCCTTGCAAATTGTGCAAATATACACAGCTCTGATGGATGGGACACACCAGAAATGTTTCCAAAAGACTCTTCTTACTTTGATGACTACTTCGTGAAGGAGTACGAGCGGAAGTGCGACGCGAGAGAGAGTGCGAGAAGAAGAGCACGACGATATGGTGAACTCGCTCTACTGTAATGTGTAGAGCATAGTGAGTTCTTATTAGGTTTTTACAAAAGAATATGTGTACATACCTGGCGGCCCGCCCACTTACCTGGGCGACCACATTGGGATTTATACCCCAACAACCTCCCACTTAAAGTCCAATGTGGTACTTTAAGTGTGAGAGAAGCTACTATACAAGCTAATATACAAGAGATGTAGAGAAGTGATGTACTACCCTACACCTAAATGCTTGCGAAAATGCGCAAAGCTCTCTGAGGGAAGTCCTTTTGTAAGTAGATCAGCAGGATTTTCTGTGGTGTGAACTTTGACAAGCTGAAGTTGCTTATCCTCGAGCATTTCCCTGATGAAATGATACTTCACATCCACATGCTTTGTCTTTGAGTGATAAACTAGATTGCGAGCCAATTGTATAGCACTTTGACTATCACAATATAACACAAGCATCTCTTCTTTGATTCCCAAATCTGTTACTAGTCGATTAAGCCAAATTGATTCTTTGCATGCCTCTGATGCTGCAACATATTCAGCCTCTGTAGTAGACTGAGTAACACAATCTTGTAATCTAGAACACCATGATACTGCTCCACCAGCCAATGTAAAGACATACCCTGATGTAGACCTTCGGTTGTCTAAGTCACCTGCATAATCCGAGTCTGTAAAACCCTTTACACTTAGCTCCTGACTCCCATAGCATATACGCATACTCTTTGTAGCTTTCAGGTATCTCAATATTCCTTTCACTGCCTCCCAATGTTTCTTGCCTGGGTTTGACATGTATCGACTTACTACTCCCACTGCAAATGCAATGTCTGGGCGAGTAGCAATCATTGCATACATCAAACTACCCACTGCAGACACATATGGAATCTTATCCATTTCAGCCTGTTCTTCCTCAGACACAGGACAATCTTGTTTGCTAAGTTTCACATATGGTGGCAATGGAACACTCAGTGCCTTTCCCTTCTCCATATTGAAACGTTGCAAAACCTTGTCAATATACTCTGTTTGAGATAACCAAATCAACTTCTTTGATCTGTCTCTCTCAATGCGCATACCAAGTATATGACTTGCCTCACCCATGTCTTTCATGTCAAACGATTTTGCCATCTTTGACTTCAAAGCTGAAATTTCTTCCAAGTGCTTGCCAGCAATCAACATGTCATCCACATACAAAATAAGGATCAGCCAACTACCATCCTTAGCCTTCTTTGTATATAGACAGTGATCGAACTCACTACGTTTGTAGCCTTGAGAAAGCATAAACTTGTGGAATTTATGGTACCATGCCCTCGGTGATTGTTTTAAGCCATAAAGACTCTTTAACAACTGGCATACCCAATCTTCCTTGCCTTTCTCAACAAACCCTTCTGGCTGCTGCATGTAAATTTCCACATCTAAATCACCATGCAAGAACGCTGTCTTGACATCCATTTGGTGCAACACCAAATCTAATATGGCAACCAATGCAAGAAAGCATCTCAATGTAGTCATCTTGACCACCGGAGAGAAGACTTCATCAAAGTCAATGCCTTGTTCTTGCTTAAAGCCCTTGGCAACAAGCCTTGCTTTGTACTTTGGCTGACTATCATGAGCGGTGATCTTATACCTGTAAACCCATTTACAAGGTAGAACCTTTTTGCCCTGTGGTAATTTAACTAGCTTCCATGTCTTGTTTTTATGCAGAGCTGTCATCTCTGACTGCATGGCCAATTGCCAATTCCCGGAGTCCTTCATTTGCATTGCGTCCTTGTAACATGAAGGCTCATTGCAATCAGTCAACATGACATAGTTCATAGATGGAACAAACCTATCAGGAGGTCACGTGACACGTCCAGATCTATGCACAATAGGTGGCTCAGGCTCAGCCACAACCTGTGGTTCCACTCTATCCTGTCCTTGCTCCTCTTGAGCCCTGACATTTTGTCTTGCACGTGCAGGTCCATCTTCTTGGAAGACAACTCTTCTAATCTCCTCAACCCTCTCTGGTTTAGAATGATATTTGGATTCATTAAAGTGAACATCATTGCTGCGGACAACCTTTCTGGATTCGGGATCCCAAAGTCTGTACCCCATCTCACCAGAATTACCATAGCCTAGAAAGATGCACTTTCTACTCTTTGGCTCAAGTTTGTTCCTAAATTCCTTTGGAACGTGAGTATATGCCTCACAGCCAAAGACTCTGAGATGCTTGTATGAGGGCATTTTGCCTGACCATACCATCTCTGGCAGTGAATCCTTCTGCAAAACCTTGCTAGGAGATCTATTTACAAGATGAACAGCTGTTGATACAGCTTCAGCCCAAAACCCATTTGGCAGCTGTGCATTAGACAACATACTTCTGACCTTCTCTTGTATGGTCCTATTCATCCTCTCAGCAACACCATTTTGAGGAGGATTGTAAGGAGCAGTAAGTTCACGTTTTATACCTTTAGACTCACAAAAGTCTTGAAAGGCCTTTGAAACATACTCTCCACCATTGTCAGTGCGTAAGCATTTAAGCTTCTTGCCACTCTGATTCTCCACAAGTGTCACAAACGTTTTGAAAACACTAAACGCTTCATCCTTGTGCTTGAGAAAGTAAACCCATACTTTCCTCGAGTAATCATCTATAAATGTCATAAAGTAAGAAGCTCCCCCTAGAGATAGGTTAGGCATAGGTCCACACAAATCACTATGAACAAGTGCCAACTGTGTATCTCTTCTACTGCTTCTATGCTTATGTGGCTGCTGTGTTTGCTTACCATACAGACAATGTTCACAGAATTCAAAATCATTAAATGAAAAGCCAGGCAAATAACTAGAACGAGACAAGATTTCCATTCCCTTCTTGGACATATGTCCTAACCGGCTATGCCACAAAGAAACGTTCGGCTGCTCGGTTACATTGATTACATTTTTAGAGACATTTGATACATAAATCATGTAAAGTCCTCCAGACTTTACTCCATGTGCTACTGTCATAGAACCCTTGGATATCTTCCACATGTTCTGTCCAAAAGTGGTGACGTAGCCAGCATCATCAAGTAAACCTGTGCTGATCAAGCTCTTTGTAATTGCGGGAACATGTCTCACATTCTTCGGCGTGAAAGAAGAGCCATTCTGAAACTTCAATTGAACATCTCCAACACCTAAGATCTCACATGTCTGCCCATTGCCTAGCCGAACATGATCTTTAGTGGTCACATAAGAAGTAAACCACTCCTTGTTTGGAGACACATGAAGTGATGCCCCTGAGACTATAATCCAGTCACTCAGTGCATTTCCATCAGATGCTGTAAGAAGAGCTGAGTCCATTGTATTCTTCAAGAAGTAGATGTCTCCTGACACTAGACTGTCATCCTCTGCAACAGTGTTTGTCACATTCATTTCTTGAATCTTCACTGAGGACTTGTTATTCTCACCATGGTCTTCAGCTTTCTCTTTGCCTTTTTCTGCTTTCCATTCTCTGCAGTCTCTTTTCATGTGACCCTTCTTGCCACAATGGTAGCATTCTATGTCACTCTTGCCTTTAGCACTGCGGGACTTGCTACGAGACTGATTCCTCTTTCCACCTTTGTACTTTTCTTTGGTCCTTCCCTGACAACTAAGGCTGTTCCTTTGCCTTTGTCCATTGTCTTTCTATTGGTTTCTTCAGTAAGCAAACTTCCTTCTACACCTGCTATGTTCAAACCATCTGGAGGTGCAGAATTACTCAAAGCTGTGCGAAAAGTGTCCCAACTTTCCGGCAATGTGATCAACAGGAACATAGCTCTAACAGGTTCATCAAACTTGACACCTTGAGCTGACAACTGACTATAGATTGTGTTGAATTCATTCAGATGATTGGACATAGGCGTCCCTTCTTTCATCTTCAAGTCAACAAGCTTCTTAAGCCAGTATACCTGTGAAGCTGCACTCTGCTTCTCATAAAGATCACTCAACTTTAACCATGCTTGATAAGCCGACATCTCGTCTGCTACATTGAAGTAAACGCTTTCTGCCAAAGTCAGCATAATGGTAGAAAGTGTCAATTCATCCATTTCGCGCCATTCATCTTCGTCCATATCTTCTGGTTTTATCCCCTTGAGCTTTATAGGTTTTATCTGCTTCTTTTGTACCAACACGTGCCAAATCTGCTTCTTCCACAATGGGAAATTGGTTCCATCCAGCTTCTTGATATTGTAAAGAGCAGTGTCCTGTGATCCAGCCATAGCTACGCTTCACAGTGGTTTACTTTCCTGGGAAAAATTCGGCAGAGTTTCCCCTGTAAACTGACCTCTGAACCAATATCAACCTGTCAAATGAACCGAGAAAGCTTCAGATTCTGCATAAATTTCGGCAAAGTCTCCTTTGTAAAATGGCTCTGGTGTACTCAAAAAACAGACCAAAAAACATCTCAAAAAACACTGTCTCTCTCACATTGTAAGCTGCGGGTAAACCTGTCCTGCACCTGTACTGTCTCTCACTGTCCTGTAAGCATAGACTGTGACAATGCCTCAACGGCAGTAAAGCAAAGATGCAATCCCAACTGTCTAACTCACAGTCAATACATCCTAGCTGCCTATCTAAGGGTGCTCGAGGGATCGCTCCAAGACCTGTATCACCGAAAGGATCTCAACATTCGAGAATCCCCCAGCTCAATAAAACCTCACTCGACCCTCAACAAAGGCTGCAATAAATCTGACAGTACATAGACTTCCCACAAAGTCATACATCCACAAATTTCCCACTGTATGCTATAACCGTTGCGGCGGTTGTTTGCTGCGTGACTCACAGCCAGCAAACCCTCAACAGACATACATCATCTCTGACAATACATCCCATGTGGAAGTACCTGCAATGTCAGGATGAAATCTGGAATATCAAGTAGCAAACACAAGCTACCTGATGAACTAGCGGATGTCGCCTACAGTCTGTGTGTAGATGCGCCCGTGTCGTATGTGACACGCCTCCAAGAACTGTGAGCCGTCCTTTGATGTGTAGACAACCACAAATCAGCACTCTGGGAGTGTCGATATCCTCAACACCTACAGTCGTAGGCCGAAAACCCAAATTTGCAGAGTCGGATCTGCACCCGCTGAGATCACGTAGTCGAAAATGGCCTGCGCAGACCTTTGTCGAAGCCGAACGGTGGCCGAGATGACCTCAGAATGAAATTCTAACAACACAGAGCCCTTAGGTTCCCCCACGAGATTTGGGGCCATGTCTTTGCCTGTCGAATTTCACTCCAATCTGAGCTGGTGACTCTAGCCTCCTGCAGTGCTGCCCTGAGCCTCGATCTGAGCTCTGATACCAGTTGAAGGAGTACGAGCGGAAGTGAGACGCGAGAGAGAGAGTGCGAGAAGAAGAGCACGACGATATGGTGAACTCGCTCTACTGTAATGTGTAGAGCATAGTGAGTTCTTATTAGGTTTTTACAAAAGAATATGTGTACATACCTGGCGCCCCGCCCACTTACCTGGGCGACCACATTGGGCTTTATACCCCAACACTTCGGTTACAGAAAGGCAATAGTTCACAGCAAAATGGGAGTACTTGTAACTAACCGATCACTTACCCAGCAGTGGTATGATTCACACACTAGTGAAGAGATGTTTCAACCAGAGATCAAAAAGGATTATTGGAATCACCCGTCCAATATACTCAAAGAATGGGATAGCTATGCTCCATTGGTGGAAGGATGTCACAATGGCTACTACTGGGTGCATTATGTCAGAGCTATTAGAATTTATTGGAAACTTTCAAGACAATTTGTAGATTTTTCAACTGCAAAGTTTTTGTGATGTAGAAATTGGTTTAATTTATTCATTATTCTTTCTCCTACTCTCTCTTATCTTATTCTCAACCATCTACTTTATTTGACTTAAAGGACTTCGAACGGACTAGAATATTGTAATAAGAGTGACCTTGGTTGATATGGTGCAGTAAGTTACCATGTCTCCTAGAGGAAATGCGACTATTGCTCCTCAACACACCATCATTGATAGAGACATCGATGCTATGCTTCTCAAGTCTCAACCTGGAAACTTTAGCGGGGAAGGCAAAGATATAGGCAAAGTTCTTGAAGATTGGATTGAGCGCATGGATGACTACTTTGATTTGGCTCATTCGTCTGCAGAAAACTAAGATATTATTGATAAGTTCAAATTAGAGAACACAACCAAGCATTGGTGGAGAGACCATTGCACAAAAAGTAATGTTGATCCAAATGTAGCAACTTGGGATTATCTTAAGACCCAACTCAAGAAGAACTATCAAAACAAAGTTTATCATTCAGACCGTATGAATGTGTTTCTTGATTGTACACAAGGACCAGAGATCTAGAATCATACTATTAACATTTCTTGACCCTTGTCAAGTATGCTCTGGTAGGGATGACTTCAAGATGACTCAAGAGGTCAAGGTAGCTCAATTCATGTCAGGGTTACATAACCCTATGAAGACGCCAGAGTCTTTGTCTTACCAACTTTGCAGATGTCATTGATGCAAGAAAACCCATTGAACTAGAGTTATCCAATAGCAAAAAGAGGAAAACAGAGCCTACTCATGTTCATGAAATCAAAAGGCCTCGTCTCGAGGAGGAACAAAGGTCTGAAAATTCACAACAAAGAAGAGAGAGCTTATTACGTAAGAAGGACAGACAGGATCATTTGTGTTACACTTGTCTTGATCCTGACCATCAGTCCAAAGATTGTCCATTTAACAATTCAAGTTTCACAGGATTGGTGAACAATAATGAACCTAGGAACTTCAACCCGAATCGGAATTTTGAAATTTTTAGACCTGGACGACCGTCTATAGCCCAGAGGAACTTCAATCAGCAGAACTTTAACCAAAGTCAGAGACAATCTCAAAACCAAGGAAGCTTTAGGCCAGATAATGCACCTTTTGTTTGGAATGGACCGCCCGTCAATAACAACAACAATGGGAATATTAACCGTCAACCTCATCTAGGAGGAGGAGGAAATCAAAGGCCTCCAGGAAGACCTCAAGTTAACAGAGCTCAAGGTGCTAGAGGCAAAGGGAATCAAGAAAATGCGTATGTTCATGATGTAAATGAACATCAGGAAGTGAATGAACAATTTTCAGTGATTCAAACCCCAATGGAGTATCAAGGTAACCATTTTACCTTATTGATTAATTTTGGGAGTCCACATTCTTTCATATCTCCTAGGTGCATTAGAAACCTCATCTTGCCTGAACACCCTGATACAGATTTTACAGTAGAATTAGCTACGGGTAGGAAGGTTAAATCTTCTAGTTTAGTGGATAACTTGAATTTTGTTTTGGATGGTCACAATGCTTCTGCAAACTTCAAAGTCTTACCCATAGGAGTCTATGATGGAATCCTAGGAATGGATTGGCTTAAGTCCAATGATGCTCACATATATTGTAAAGACGCTTCATTGACTTTTGGACATGACCAAAGCTCCAACATTACAGTTAATGGGAAATGGAAAAAGCCCTAAACTCAAACTAGTGAACTCTACCAATTTATGAAGAGTCATAGTAAGAATGAAATAATTTACGTAGTAAAGCTTAACCCTAAGGAAAAGAAGTTAGATTCACTTGAACCTGAATGGCTAACGAAATTTAATCATGTATTTTCCGAAGAACTTTCACAATTACCGTTCAAGCATGATGTTGATCATGCAAAAGAGCTTATTCCAGGAGCTCAACCGATTGTCCGTAGGCCATACAAAATGTCGAAACCTGAATCTGCAGAACTCAAGGAGCAATTGACTCAACTTCTTGAACAAGGATTCATTCGACCTAATGTTTCTTCATAGAGTACTCCTGTTCTCTTTAATCGGAAGAAGGATGGTACTCTATGTCTTTGTATTGAGTATCATGGATTGAATCAGGTAATAATCAAGAATAAGTATGCAATACCAAGAATTGATGAGTTACTTGACCAATTACATAGAGCTTCTATCTTCCCAAAACTTGATCTTAAGTCAGGGTATTCCCAAATCTGAATCAAGAAGGAGGATATACCAAAGACAAGACTCAACACTTATTTTGGACATTATGAATTTAAAGTTATGCCTTTTGGAATTACAAGTCCTCTTGCAACTTTTAATCGTCTCATGGTCGATGTGTTTCGAGAGTATCTTGATGATTTTGTTTTTGTCTTCTTTGATGATATCCTAATTTACTCAAGAAACAGAGAAGAACATGAGTAGCATGTGTGACAAAGACTTGAACTTCTCCGTCAAAATCAACGTTATGCTAAGCGTAGTAAATGCACCTTCTGTACTGACAAGGTAGATTATGTGGGATTTATTGTATCCAAAGATGGTGTTTCTATTGATCCAAGTAAGATCAAAGCTGTTGTAGCTTGGCCTATGCCAAAATAGATAAAAGAAGTACGTGCCTTTCTTGGTTTAACAGGATGGTATCGTACATTTATTGAAGGCTACACAAAGATTGCATCTCCATTGACTAATACGCTTAAGAAGGCTAAAGTGTTTACTTGGAATGAACGTGCTCAAGCTAGTTTTGAGAAACTCAAAGAAGCTTTGGTGAATGCTCTAATATTACAACTCCGGACTTCTCAAAGCCATTCACTGTGCTTACTGATGCAAGTGGACAAGCAATCGGTGGTGTTCTATTTCAAGAAGGAAAACCAATAGCTTATGATTCTCATAAGTTACGTACACATGAGTTGAATTATCCTATACATGACTTGGAATTATTGGTCGTTGTGCATGCTCTTAAAGTATGGCGACATTATCTTCTTGGAAGGAGACTTGAATTACATACTGATCATAAAAGCCTGAAGTGGATCTACACCCAACGTGACCTTAATATGCGGCAACAAAGATGGATGGAGTTATTATGCGAATATGATTTTGAATTCAAATATAAACCTGGGTAGGAAAACCTTGTGGCTAATGCCTTAAGTAGAAAGAGTATTATAGAGTCTATCACAACCTCTACTACCTACTTAATCAACCTCATTCAAGAAGGTATATCTCAAGACCCGTATTACATCAAAATCCAATACTTGATGAACTTAACAAATCACACGGAGAAGAAAGAGAGGCAAATTAAAGGCTTCCACGTTGAGGACAATGATCATTACTTCAGTAACCGACTTTGTATCTCAAATCAAGGTGGGATCAAACTTTAAATACTACAAGACACCCAGGATACATTAAGACTTACACTACTGTAAGGAAGAGTTTCTTTTGGCCAAGACTAAATCATGATGTGTTGAATTATGTTACAAGATGTTTAACATGTCAACGTATTAAAGTTGAACGAGTCCGATACCCCGGTAAGCTTCAACCTATTGATGCACCACAAATTAAATGGGAATGCATATCCATGTATTTCATTTCACGACTTCCCACATCTCTGGGATATGACTCTATTTTTGTGGTTGTTGATGTGCTTACAAAAATGACCCATTTGTTTCCAGTCAAGACAACGTTTACCGCTAAGAATATAGCTCAAGTCTTATGAAAGGTATCTTTATGTAATCATGATACGAAGTTCACATCAAATTTGTGGAAAGCTTTATTCTCAACTACATGAAACTAGTTGGCCTTTATTACAGCTTATTATCTACAAACTGATGGGCAGAAATAAAGGACCAATCAAATCATTGAAGACATGTTAAGAGCTAATTATATACATGAGCAGGGTAAATGGACTAGATATTTGTATTTGGTTGAATTTACGTATAATTCCTCATTCCAACGCTCAATTGGGATGTCTCCTTCTCAAGCATTGTATGAACAAGAGTGTCTTACTCCACTCAAATGGACAGACCCTCTCATACGAGTTCAAGCATCCAAAAAAATATTGGATAAATTGAACTACAAACCGATCTTATATGGCAAGATATTAACACTGCTCAAGATAGACAAAAAAGTTATATTGACCCTAAACGATCTATCATACTCTTTGAAGAGGGAATGTGGTAAAACCCAAACATAGCTCTTTATCAATGAGTAAATGTAATAATCCAGATACTGTGGATCTTTTGTAAATACAAAAAGTATTAATGATCAAGCTTACCGATTTTTATTACCACAACACATAAAAGTACATGATGTTTCCCACGTCAGCTTGCTCAAGAAGTATGTACCTGATCCATAACACATTCTTGATGATTCTATATTATCTACCTCTACCGATGGAACTTTTGAAGTATATCCCGAAATGATACTTCAAAGTAGAACTAAGCCTCTACGTAATCGGACCATTATTGAGCACCTTGTTAAATGGTTGACATGTCATGAGGAAGATACCACTTGGGAATGTGATGATGTAATGAAACTAAATTATTTAGACTTCATGTCGAGGTGAGGACACCTCAAATTTTTCAAGTGTGGGAGGATGTAAGATCCCCAAATTTTGGGTCTCTTGTAAAAATAAGAAAAATAGATTCCAATGTCCGTTTTTGTCAGATTTTGATTTAAGATGCTTGATTGGCAGTATTGTATGGTTCTAAAGTAAAAAGCAAGGTCGTTTTTATGTTCCACTAGGTCAGACGGATGTTTGGTTTAGTTTTGAAAAAATCCACTATTTTTAGCTTTTTCATGCTTTTAGGTGTTTTTTTTACAAAAAGCAAGGTCGAATCCTTAACTTGCGAGTTCTGGGGAAGCTATGCTTCAATTCTGTAAAAAATTTGCTTTTCAGGTGCTTTTCACGCTATTTTTAGCTTGTCATGGATTTTAGTGCTTTTAGTGGTTCTTTTTAGAAAGTTTGCTTTTTTTGCTTTTTACGCTATTTTTAACTTTTTGCGCTTTTCGGTGTTTTTGAAAAGCAACGTGCTTTTTAAGATGACGTAAACATAAAAATATTAAATTTAGTCTCCATCCGATTTAAAAATGACCACCCGGAGAAAAAAACAGGATTAAATGGGATTTTTTTTTAGAATTATTTTTATAAAAAACAAGACCATAAATACGCCGAGGCTTTATGGGAAAGTCATAATTATGTCGGGCATCACGGTGCAGTATATTCAGCCACGGTTTCATTAGTTGGCCGGATATTGTTCAACTAGTCAGTTTTACTATAAAAATTGACTAGTAAGTGGGAGAGTTGTCTGTCAAAAGTTGTGCCATGTTTTTAGCAAAGTGCCCAAAAGCTTGCATCTATTCCTAGCTGAGAAGGTAGCACTAGTTTTTGGCTTGGAGCTCACTCCAGCTTTGTCCAGTGCCTATAAAATCATATGTAGTGCTCACTTTTAGGTGCCAACAGTTGGGTCTACTACTGCAAGACAATACATACCTATTATACGGAGTGGTGCAAGTTGTTCTTCACCATCTCCATAAGCTCTTCTCTCTCGTTTACGGGAAGAATAAGAAGAAGAAGAATACTCTCTCTCTACTCGCTTACTAGCTCCTCTGTCGTTTCACGGTGTACGTGCTCTCCGAAGGCTCTCGTGGTGAAAACCTCTATGTAGCTCTCATCGCCGCTCTCTTGCGGCAAATCAAGAAGCCTTTTGACATCCCCTAATCAATTCTAAAGCACGGTGAGAAGCTCTAAACTCCATAGCCATCATCATCTTTCTGTTTATGTCGTTTTTCGGAGTAGATACCCTCTCGATGGTTATTTTTTCATGTACGAGTGTATGTATGGATTTTTTGAGTGCATATGAAGTCGCCCTATGATTATTTCATCATGTTTAACACGTTGATTTATGCACACGATGTGTTATGATCATGTGCGTGCATAAAAAGCGCTTTTCGTTTACGTCATAGAAGCGGTAGGAACATTGTTTTGGTCATAACTCACAAACCGTTATGAATCAGCTCAAACCCTTTATGCCAGAGATAAAACACGTCATTTAGAACATTTTCTCTCTTGGGTGTCATGTGAAAATCACGCACGAGTTAAGAGTTATGGTCAAAAAACAGCTTGTCGTCCACTACACTTGGTCAAAATTTTGGACCCGAGGATCCTTGGAGAACCACTATATACATTCACCACATGGACAAACCCACTTAGCCAATTGAAAAGCTTGATTAAGCACGATGATAAATGTATTTAGGCCGTTATCACCTTTGGATATGCTATTAACCATTCCATAACCGGGTTTACCTTAGCGTGTAGGGGTACTACTGAGGGGGAGTACCATATGACATCATGAGTTAACCGAGTTGTTTATATATGATTTATGGTTTATTTTGGTGAGTTGATTTTATATATTAGATGTCCATAAATTTATGTGGGCGTATATGGTTAGCCAACCCAAACCGCACATGAAGATATTAATAAAGTGCCTTTCTTTTTGTGTTACGTTTGTTGTATGAGTATCATATGGGTAAAGTGATGTGATGGAGTGTTATTTTATATTATGAAGCTGATCTTGATGCATTGGTTTGAGGTCAAACACTTTCATTTGCATGTTGTTGTTTTTCGTATATGTGTGAAGTTATGGTTTATGGTCGAGACCTAAGGGTCGGAGCTATTCTGCATCATGATTATGGTGACGGAATGATCACATGATGTATGGAACCTTACGAATAAATGTGGATGCCTCATGTGCGTGGATATGATTGCTTTCCGACCTTCTAGGTCAAAACTAGCTCTATGCGCTAGAGGGGTGAAGTGCAAATATGATGCATCAACTTTGCATATTTGGATGTTGTCAAAATTGGATTTTTATATCATGTTTAGTTGCTGGTCGGACTTATTTTATGCATAAAATGTTCATGTCTTAAGGGCCACACTCAGATTTACTGTAGTGGATAGGTCAAACTCCAAGTGTGGGAGTTGGTTCAATGTGAATGTGATTTATGGTTTAGGGCTGACATCCATCATGGATTATGGTTGTGATTTTTATGGTGGAAGCCATTGTTAAGGGCTGAGATCCCTCATGGATTATGGTTATGATTTTTATGGTGGAAGCCGGTGTGGCTCTTTGTTCTTTTTATTTATGGATATGGTTACGATGCCACAATGCTGCCAAAATTTTTATAGCCATGTCATGTTCTTAAGTGGTTATGCAGGATTGGTTGTGCCTCACCTCGAGTTTGGTAGAGTGCTCACCCGTGTGATGTGATTGGTTTATGCATTATGTTTTATAATTGGATCATAAAGTGATTTGGATGGTTTATGGTAGACGTGTAAGGGTAGAGACCCTGTACGCTTGCTGCTTGAAAAAGATTGTTTGTGCATATGGGAGATGCTATTGTGATTGGATTTACGTGTTATGTTTCTCATGGTAGCATCACTACAAGACTAGGATCACCTACATCGCTTAGCCTTAGATAAAAGGGTCATTGACTTGGGCTTTGTTGGAACCGGGGTGTTGCCTAGGTCTTCTATTTTTGTTAGGCTCATCTACACGATTAGTGCGTCGGGGGTTGAATGGCCTACATGGCTAACGCGTTGGGGATCTTGCCTTGGCTTTGCCTAAACACCCGATGATGGGCATCGAAGAGGCATGGCGCCTAAACTGGTATGGTTGGTTTTGATACCCTATCACCTGCTGGTATTTGGGATCCTTTTAGAGCTCGCGTTCATGGAGGGAGGCGAAGTGGCCTCAGCTTATGTTTGGCTCAGGTAGGCTGGAGGTGTTCTGGCTTGCTCCCAACGAAGTGAAATTCTCTATGTCCGTAGTAGAGCGGAAGTGAATGGGTGGACCGGTCAATCCCTACACAGAGTTCGATGCTTTGCTAGTTATTTTGTTATGCTTCTTTTTATGTTATGGTATATTTAGATTTTGATATTGCATTAATACATGGTTGCTTGTTTCATTTAAATGGGGCATTTAAAGATTCTCTGTTGTCATTCTCTTGTGTCTCTATGCACTCTATCTCATCCTCCACTATATTCTCTCTCTCTACTCCCGCAATGCGGTATACACATATATTCACCCTCCACAATATTTGTTTTTCTTGAGTATGATTTCATTCATAACACCCATTCAGAGGTAGCACTAGTCGCTAGGTGCCTCTGGATACAGTACAACTCATGGCCTAAACTTCATGCTAGGTCGGACGCTGAGAACTCCTCGCCTATGCAAATGCTTCGGCAACTCTGATGTATATTGAAGATTATATAAAGGTATAAATTGTATATCTTGTACGTAGACCCCTCGGGAGGGGTATCTCCCATGGTTTCTCAAAAATCTTCTGGCTTTTGCTCCACCCATTGAAACATCTTGCAAAACATCAACCGTCCCTTTTGAAAGAGTAAGATCTTCTTTTAGTTGTACTTGACCACCATGGAAACCCATCCGAGAGAGCAAAGCCTCGCATTTTTTTATGCACTCGTTTGCAAGTGTACTCGGCTTAATAGAATATGCATAATCAAGATGGAGTTGAAGCAATTTGTCAAAGATTCTAATCTCTACATGCATTGAACATATACGTACATTTTTCAAATCTATTACTAGAATTGGATCCCAAATCATAGAAGGCAATGGGTAGTCAATGACGTTCACACTATTTTTCGATGGTGGTTTTCCAACCTCATGTTCTTCAAGCCATCCTTTCGTTCTAGTGCTTGCCATGCAATACAAACATGGATACTTGGTATTGGCACCTCCACATACACCAAACATGCACTTTAGTGTCTTAAGGTCGGCATTCAAGTGCCATTCTACAATGAAGTCACCCATGCCATCTACATGGAGTTGATCACCTGCATTTTGGTCTTGTATAACAAAAGGGATGTCGGTCTGCAAAAAGAGGCGTTTCAAAGTATCGTGGTTTTCTAATGGTATTTGAGCTGCTCCAATCTAGCATAGCTCCATTTTTTATTGAGTTTTGTGGTATGGGGAATCTAGCTTACCCTGGCTATAATCCAATGCTCTATTCAGTAGGGATATAGATACTCTTTTCATTTTTTGGCATTTTTGAATTTGAGCCTCATCCAATTTCATAACAAATATAAGTTTTCCTTCACAATTTACTTCTTGCATTTTATGGTATCTCACCAAAATGTCACTCTTGTTCATTACCTCATTCAAGAATCACACCCTTTCTTGAGCATTGGACATATCAAATCCTAAGAGGCTGGTCACATGTTCTCTAGTAATCTTTAACCTTTTTTTTCTTTGTATAGAACCTTCCTTGTTCATTCGTTTTACTCGTGCTGTTAATCCTATTGTAGTTTCTTTTAAAGTCTGAAGCTGATGATTTTCTTGTTTTAGAGATGCAATTTGGTTTTCAAGTTCTAAAATTCTTGTTGCATTCAAAAACAAAGAAGTTTGGAGATATTGAATGTAATGTGTATGATTAATGTGCAATTGAGATAGCCTAGAACTATATCCTAGTAAGCCATCAACCCATCTCCAACAAATCTCATCAAATCATGAGGTGTGTGAAAAGATGGATAGGATCCGATGGATACAAGCTCCCATCTGTCCATAGATCAATGGGTTTCTTCCCCTTGTTGTGAATTTATTGTGCTTCATTTTCATTTGTAATTGGTCTTTGATAGACACTCCGCGTAGTAGCATATTCTTGGCTTAGCTTAATGTTCAAGTGAAACTTGCAATTATCACCAATGGAAGATGTATTACTCATTGTAAGTAGTAAGGAGCACACAAAAAGTGTAATGGAGTTAACGTAGTAGCAAAGCTGTTAGCATTAGAGAAGAAGAGAGAAAGCTCGTGAAAGGTCGGAGAGAAAAAGACGGATTGAGTGATTCAAGAGTAAAACATTTATTTGCCACCAAGTGAAGTAAACGAGAACAAAGTTCAAGGTGAGCTGCAACAAAGAAATGGATTGAGAATGATATCTTTTTGAATATTTAGAGATATGTACCTAGATATGCTTTAAATTGCGTAGATATGCTTTAAATAACCGAAACGACCAAATTTGGAGCCATTTTGATCGTCAATGGCTCTGCTAATAAGTAAGTTTACCAATTCCTTACAAAAACCTTTTTGAATCATTTTTGGCCCTAATGAGGCTCCTCATTGGTTCTTGATGATCTTAGCTGGCAGCCATCTCATGGCTACTTAGCAGCTCTAGAGCCATGTTGGGCATATCCTACATGTTGTTTTCTCCACAACCATAGGCATGTCTCGTAATCAATTCATTCCAAGTGACCTTCTCTCATGTCGATCGTGCTGTGATCTCAATCATCATTTCTCATCTCTTTATATTCTTCAGTGTTGGAGCTTCCTTTGCATAGCCATATTGGGCACTTCCTACAATCATCATGTCTACTACAATCTCCATCATCATCTCTCATCTCGTAATCTGTTGCAATTCTTGAGCTTCTTGCCACGCTGGGCATATCCTCCAATCGTCATGTCATTCATGTCTACTACATCTCCATGATCATCTCACATCTCTTAATTGATGCGGTATTGGAGCTTACTTTAAACAATCATGTTGGGCATATCTTGAAAGTTGTTTGCTCTACCAAATTTTGCTGCTTCCTACTAATCTTAGTTGGCTATACGGCTCATGACACTCATGGCTACACCTCATGGCTATTTTGCTATTGCTTTTCAGCAACGCTATTGTTCAAAAATTATACGTAAAAAAGTAATCACAAAAACACTTTTGGATCGAGGCTATGATCCCTTCCATATTCATCCTCTCTGTCATGGTCTCTTCATCTTTCATACCTTCTCTCATGTTGATATTATCTACATCAATCTCCCTCATCATGTTGACCATTTTTTTATGTGATCTCCATCATCATCTCTTTTGTGAATTTTGCCATCGTGTTGAATTTCTCATTCACTTTGGCCACATGATTGCATCTAGAATGGCCTAAAATCCTAGAAACAACTATCCATACGCAATGGATGACCATTGCATATGGGTAGTTGTTTTTGAAGGTTTTCTAGGCCATTTGGAACGCAACCACATGGCCAGAATTGTGAATTTCATGTGAAAATTATTTGAAAGAAATTTGTATCGACTGTTGGAATTAGGGTTGCAGAGAAACACTCACAGCTTGGAGAAGACGAAGGAAGCTCAAGGCACACAATAGAGAGTGTGTTACTTAGTGTGCAATGGAAAGATAGTTAGCCCTAGAGTGATGGGCGTATATACAATGCACGGGGGAAAAAACCTCCTAAAGAGGGAAAAAATGCCCCGGCGGTCCTAGTGTGTTCACACACATCACTACCACATGTATATGGTAACAAATTCCCCCTGGAGTGATGCGGTGAACGAGAGCTGGCACATGAGTAAAGGGAAGTGCCATGCCCTGAGGACAAGATCAGTCCACAAAGGGGAGTAAGCCCAAAGCTTTGTGGAAAGCTTCAAGCTTCTCACGAGACAATGCCTTTGTGAAAAGATCTGCAAGGTTGTCCTGTGTTGGCACATAAGCCAAGCTGATCTCTCCTGCTGAGAGCCTCTCCCTGACATAGTGGTAATGCACCTCAATGTGCTTTGTGCGAGCATGAAAAACTGGGTTCCTCGCAACTGCAAATGCGCTCTGACTGTCAGTGTAGATAGTGTTGGCAGTGTCCTGTCCAACACCCAAGTCAGCCATAAGGCGTCTGAGCCATACACACTCAACTGTAGCTGTGAAGACTGCCCTGTACTCAGCCTCACAACTCGAAGTGGCCACAGTAGGTTGCTTCTTGCTCAACCATGATATACATGAACTGCCAAGCATGAAACAAAAACCACTTGTGGACACTCGCGTGTCAAAACAACCAGCCCAATCTGAGTCCGAAAAAGCATGTAAGTCTGGCGGCAATGATCCCCCCTTGGGATAAAACAAGCCAAGATGTAAAGTGCCACTAAGGTAGCGGAAAATCCTCTTGACAGCCTGCCAATGCTTAGACCCTGGGCTATGCATAAATCTGCTGACCTGCGAGATTGCAAACTGAATATCTGGCCTCGTGTTGCATACATAAATGAGGTAGCCAACAGCAGTTTGGTAAAGAGTGACATCAGCAGGATCGCCAGCATCATGTAGACTCAACTTCAAACGTGTTTCCATGGGAGTGGCAATAGGTTTGCAATCCTCAAGTCCAAACTTACATAGCAATGTCTCTATGTAACTTTTCTGACACAAGGCAATACCACCATCACACTGCTTAAACTGTATACCCAAGTAATGATGCAACAGCCCCAAATCTTTCATCTTGAAAGTAGCATTCAAATCAGCCTTAAATTCAGCAATATGTCTCTCATTTGGTCCAGTGATCAGCAAATCATCCACATAAAGAACCACAATGAGAAATACATCATCCTCACGCTTTACATACAATGTGCTTTCTGTTGGACTGTTACGAAAGCCTCGTTTAACCAAATGAGTGTCAGCTTTCTCATACCAAGCACGAGGAGATTGCTTCAACCCATACAAAGCCTTCTTACATTTGCACACTTTGTCCTCTTGTCCTTTTATGACAAAACCGTGAGGCTGCGTTACATAAACTTCCTCAAATATGTCACCATTCAAGAAAGCAGTAACAATGTCTGATTGATGTACATCCCAACCAAAATGAGCTGCCAATGCACATAGAAAACGCACAGTAGTCATACGACAAGTGGGAGCAAAAGTCTCTTCATAATCTATGCCTTTTTGTTGTGCATAACCCTTTGCAACAAGTCGAGCCTTATGGCGATCGATCTCACCATCCGGCTTGCGTTTCAACTTGTAAACCCACTTCGTACCAATGGCCTTTTTGCCAGGAGGCAAATCACATAAAGTCCATGTGTCATTCTCTATAAGTGCATCATATTCTGATTTCATGGCAGCAATCCAATTTTCTGAATTCTGTGCTTCATCAAAAGACAGAGGCTCCTCAACATCATGTAAACTAGACACAGCCAAAGCATAACAATCTGATGCATAAGATGCATGGCGAGAGCCTGAACGAGTACGACTAGATAAAGGTGCATCCAATTTACTGTCACGCAAAGTGTGCACTAGCCATTTTGGCATACCTCTAGCCTGCTCATTTTCAGCCCTTTCCTCATCAAGTACATCATGTACATCTGCATCAGTAAAAGGCTGTTCTAAAACATTTTCAGAAACCCCCATAGGCTGTATATTTGCCTCATTGGAACTTACATTCGTATTTCCACCACTGAAAAGAGGCAACAAAGTGTCATAAATGTCCTGTGAGCTTACATTACTGTCTCTAGTACATGACAGCAAGGGCTGAACAGAGTCTTCCACAAACACTACATCCCGTGAAACCAGAATACGTTTTGTTTGCGGATGATACAACCTGTAACCTTTGATTTCAGCACTATAACCAACAAAAATACATTTGACAGCCTTATCATCCAATTTTCTGCGCTGCACTTGTGGCACCAAAGCATATGCCAAACAGCCAAAAACACGCATGTGCTCAATAGAAGGCTTTCTATCATGCCATGCTTCATATGGAGTAATAGACTGCAAAGCTTTCGTAGGACACCTGTTAAGTACATAAGTGGCACACATGATGGCCTCAAGCCAAAAAGAATGCGGCAAAGCTTGACTTTTGACCATACATCGTGCCATTTCCGTTAGTGACCTGTTTTTCCTCTCAGCAACACCATTTTGCTGAGGTGTATAAGGCACTGTACATTGGTGTTTTATCCCACGACTAGCCAGAAATGCATTAAATTCATGAGACATATACTCCCCCCCTCGATCGGAACGGAGGGTGCCCATAGTACATTTTGAGACATTTTCAGCCATAGCCAAAAATTGTTTGAAGCACATAAAAACTTCGGACTTCGCTTTAAGCGGAAATACCCATGCATGCCTGGAGTAATCATCAATGAAAGTCACGAAGTACAGGTAATTACCCAAGGACGGAGTTTGCATGGGCCCACAAACATCACTATGCACAAGCTGCAACCTGCATGTGGCCCTAACTGAACCATCCTTTGGAAACTTAGAACGCTGCATTTTACCCATAATACAGCCTTCACAAACATGTTTGATAGGTGCTTCAAGAGGCGGCAAAGAAGCAACCATATCAGATTTCTGCAAACGCAGCAAACTGGAAAAATTCAGATGACCAAAACGTGCATGCCAAAGTTTTGCATCTGAAATAGCCCTTGAATCTACAACAGCATTTGCAAAATTTTGTCCACACTTGTCATACAAAGTGAGCTTATACAACCCACGGCACAAAAGCCCAGATGCAACAATTTCATCACCAAAACTGAGATCATGAATTGTACATCTGTCATCCACAAATTTGACTACAAGTCCAAGTCTAGCAAGTGCGGATACAGACAAGAGATTCTTCTTGATCCCAGGTACATAAAGTGCATTAACAAGTGTGAAGGAACTGCCATTAGCAGCAGTGAGCACAATCTTTCCAACTCCCTGAACTGGATAAGAGGCGTTGTTGGCACAAGTGACTGAATTCCCATGAGGGACAGACTCGAGAGAGGTAAACA
The DNA here is from genome assembly GCF_014529385.1 of Adiantum capillus-veneris. Taxonomy (NCBI): domain Eukaryota; kingdom Viridiplantae; phylum Streptophyta; class Polypodiopsida; order Polypodiales; family Pteridaceae; genus Adiantum; species Adiantum capillus-veneris. The sequence continues at coordinate 124,969,324 of NC_140935.1, forward strand.
ATTCACGATGTGAGGTAATGTGCTTTGTAGCACCACTGTCGAAATACCACACATGTGAATCTGCAGCAACTGACAAGCATGCATCATGGACAGCAGGATTGTAAGTGCACTCTGCGCTAAAAGCCCATTCTGCATCAACATCAGCATCACAATCTCCTTTCACAGAAGACTCAACAATGGCTGCATTTGTAGTGGAACCAGCATTTGCAGTGGAACCACCCTCTTTCTTCTTAGCCTCTTTGGCCTTCAACTTAGGACACGACTTGATCAAGTGATCATTGGCTTTACAATAATGGCAACGCATCTTCTTTTTGCCCTTATCACCAGAATTGCCAGACGAAGTGCTGCCACCAGAAGCATTAGGAACAGAATTTTTGCCACTCGCAGCAGAACCATAAGAAGTGGCTGCATTACTGTTACCACCCTTTCTTTGAGAAGCAATAAAAGCCTGTTCAACTGCACGCTGCCTAGTCCTGTTTTTTCTAGAAAGTGACTCTTGCAACAGCAATGTGCATAATGCATCAAACTTGACAACTTCAGGATTTCCTTGGGTCATCAGTCTCCAAGTACTAGCAAAAGTCTGGTAGGAATCTGGTAAGGCATCAAGAACAGTCTGCACAAGGGAACTGTCCGAAATGACTTCACCTACAGAAATGAGTCGCTCATTGATATCCTTGACACTAGCAAGGAAAGTGTCCATATCATCTTCCTCATGCATAATCTTCGACTCTAGCTCCTTACGCAGCAAAGCAATTTTAGCCTCATTGCGGCTTGCATAAAGACCTGCTAGAATATCCCAAGCCTGTTTTGCAGATTTTGCTGAACGGATGTGAGGAATAATGGTGCGCTTCACAGACAACGCAATCAATGCATGAGCCTGTGCATCCTTAACATCCCAACGAGCTTGTTCTGCCGTAGGCAAAACAACTCTAACAGCTGCAATCCTTGCAGCAAGACCTGCAACATCCTCAACATCGCCTACATCTTCAGAACCAGGACGTACATCAATGCCCTGCACAATGTTCCAGACACCTTTTGACACAAGAACATGTTGCATCATATAAGCCCACATAGGGTAGCTGTCCCCATCCAACCTGTCCTCAGCAGCAAACATCTTGAACACATCTGTGTTGTTGTTGTCAGCCATGGTAAATGCTGCACCTGATGTGAAAACTGCCCGAAAATAGGAGAAATGGAGCGGGAACAACTTGTGCTATATAGCACAAACCGTAGAAAACTATAAGGCACCTTTTATGCAGAAAACGACACTGACAGAAAATCTGCACAAAATGACGAAATAGCCTGTGCAGTACTGCCTGTAGTGGAAACGGAGGCCAATATGAGCCCAAATCAAAATTCTGAGCAGACCGAGCTCTTCGAGCATGCCCAAAATATTTGTCGACCTACGAACGCTCGCCAAAGCTCACTGAAATCGGAGAAAGTAAGCACGCGTGTGCTGGAGCAGCTGGCGACTAAGCCCGAGAGGACGTGACCTGCTCTGATACCAATTGTTGGAATTAGGGTTGCAGAGAAACACTCACAGCTTGGAGAAGACGAAGGAAGCTCAAGGCACACAATAGAGAGTGTGTTACTTAGTGTGCAATGGAAAGATAGTTAGCCCTAGAGTGATGGGCGTATATACAATGCACGGGGGAAAAAACCTCCTAAAGAGGGAAAAAATGCCCCGACGGTCCTAGTGTGTTCACACACATCACTACCACATGTATATGGTAACATCGACGTAGGACGCTTTTGTGGTAGACCTTTCTTGGTCCAAAACCCCATCTTTGGGTGTCGAAATGAGACATTCCAGACGCAACAGTGTGATCAAAATTGTCAAATTCTAACAACTATAAAAACTTAAATTAATTCAAAGCCTTTTGAAGCTTTTTACTTCATTTTGAGGTCAAAACTTCGTCTGTAAACTCATAAGGAGATGTATGGATATTTACTATGTTGGAATTAAGGTTAAAGGAAACACACAGCTTGGAGAAGATGAAAGAAGCTCAAGGCACACAACAGAGCGTGTATTACTTAGTGTGCAATGGAAAGATAGATAGCCCTAGAGTGATGGGCGTATATACAATGCACGGGGGGAAAAACCTCCTAGTGAGGGAAAAAAATCCCCCGATGTTCCTAAGTGTGTTCACACACATCACTACCACATGTATATGGTAACAAATACCCCCTTGGGGTGATGCGGTGAATGAGAGCTGGCACATAGAGTAAAGGGAAGTGCCATGCCATGAGGACATGATCAATCCACAAAGGGGAGTAAGCCCAAAGCTTTGCGGAAAGCTTTAAACTTCTCATGAGACAATGCCTTTGTGAAAAGATATGCAAGGTTGTCCTCCGTTGGCACATAAGCCAAGTTGATCTCTCCTGTTGAGAGCCTCTCCATGACATAGTGGTAATGCTGTGCACCTCAATGTGTTTTGTGCGAGCATGAAAAATTGGTTTCGTCGCAATTGCCAATGCGCTCTAACTATCAGTGTAGATAGTGTTGGCAGTGTCATGTCCAACACCCAAACTAGTTATAAGGCCATACACAATCAACCATAGTTTTGGACTGCCCTATACACAACCTCACAACTAGAAGCGGCCACAATAGGTTGCTTCTTGCTCGACCATGATATACATGAACTCCCAAGCATGAAACAAAAACCACTTGTGGACACTCACGTGTCAAAACAACCCGCTCAATCTGGGTCCAAAAAAGCATGTAAGTCTAGGAGCAATGATCCCCCCTTGGGATAAAACAAGCCAAGATGTAAAGGGCCACTATAGTAGCTGAAAATCCTCTTGACAGCTTGCCAATGCTTAGACCCTGGGCTATGCATGAATTTGATGATCTATGAGACTACAAACTGAATAGTTGGCATCGTGTTGCATACATAAATGAGGCATCCAATAGCAGTTTGGTAAAGAGAGTGACATCTGCAGGATCACCAGCATCATGAAGACTCAATTTCAAACATGTTTCCATGGGAGTGGCAATAGGTTTGCAATCCTCAAGTCCAAACTTACATAGAAATGTCTCTATGTAATTGTTCTGACACAAGGCATTACCACCATCACACTGCTTAAACTGTATACCCAAGTAATGATGCAATAGCCCCAAATCTTCATCTTGAAAGTAGCATTCAAATCAGCCTTAAATTCAGCAATATGTCTCTCATTTGGTCCAGTGATCAACAAATCATCCACATAAAGAACCACGATGAGAAGTACATCACCCTCACGCTTTACATACAATGTGCTTTATGTTGGACTGTTACAAAAGCCTCGTTTGACCAAATGAGTGCCAACCTTCTCATACCAAGCACAAGGAGATTGCTTCAACCCAAACAAAGCTTCCTTACATTTTCACACTTTGTCCTCTTGTCCTTTCTTGACAAAACTGCAAGGTTGTGTTACATAAACTTCCTCAAATATGTCACCATTCAAGAAAGTAGTAACAGTGTCTGATTGATGTACATCCCAACCAAAATGAGATGCCAATTCACATAGAAAATGCACAGTAGTCATACAACAAGTGGGAGCAAAAGTCTCTTCATAATCTATGCCTTTTTTATGTGCATAACCTTTTGCAACAAGTCGAGCCTTATAGCAATCAATCTCACCATCTGTCTTGTGTTTCAACTTGTAAACCCACATATCAATGGCCTTTTTGCTAGGAGGCAAATCACATAATGTCCATGTGTCATTTTCTATAAGTGCATCATATTTTGATTGCATGGTAGCCATGCAATTTTCTAAATTTTGTGCTTCATCAAAAGCTAGAGGTTCCTTAACATCATGTAAGCTAGACACAACCAAAGCATAACAATCTGATGCATAAGATGCATGGCGAGAACCTGAACAAGTACAACTAGACAAAGGTGTATCCAATTTATCATCATGCAAAGTATGCATCAACCATTTAGGCATACCTCTAGCTCACTCATTCTCATCCCTTTCCTCATCAAGTACATCATGTACATCTGCATCAGTAATAGGTTGATGATCTGTAAGATTTTCAGAAACCCCCATAGGTTGTACATTGCCTCATTGGAATTTACATTTGATTTTCCACCACTAAAAAGACGCAACAAAGTGTCATAAATGTCATGTGAGCTGACATTACTGTCTCTAGTACATGACAACAAGGGGGATGAATAGAATCTTCCACAAATACAACATCCCATGAGACCAAGATACTCTTTGTTTGCGGATGATACAACATGTAACCTTTTTTTTCCAGCACTATAACCAACAAAAATACATTTGACAGCCTTATCATCCAATTTTTTGCGTTGTGTTTGTGGCATCAAAGCATATGCCAAACAACCAAAAAACACGCATGTACTCAATAGAAGGCTTCCTACCATGCCATGCTTCATATAGAGTAATAGATTGCAAAGCTTCGAAGGACACCTATTAAGTACATAAGTGGCACACATGATGGTATCAAGCCAAAAAGAATGCGGGAAATCTTGACTCTTGACCATATATCATGCCCTTTCCATAAGTGACCTATTTTTCCTCTCAGCAACACCAAAGCCTTCAAACTCAAAAGCTTCTGATCCAAAAGCAATGCCAAAAAGTTGCCAACGTAATTCATGGAATTAGTCCCCCCCTTGATCGAAATGAAGGGTTTCCATAGTACATTTCGAGACATTTTCAGTCATAGCCAAAAATGTTTGAAGCACATAAACACTTTAGACTTTGCCTTAAGCGGATACACCCATGCATGCTTGGAGTAATCATCAATAAAATTCATGAAGTAAGGTAATTGCCCAAGTACGGAGTTTGCATGGGCCCATAAACATCACTATGCACAAGTTGCAACCTGCATGTGGCCCTAATTGAACCATCCTTTGGAAACTTAGAGCACTGCATCTTACCCAAAATACAGCCTTCACAAACATGTTTGGCAGGTGCTTCAAGAGGCGGCAAAGAAGCAACCATATTAGATTTCTGCAAATGCAACAAACTGGAAAAATTCAAATGTCCAAAACGTGCATGCCAAAGTTTTGCATCTGAAATAGCATTAGAATCCACAACTGCATTTGCAAAATTTTTCCCACACTTGTCATACAAAGTGAGCTTATACAGCCCACGACATAAAATGCCAGATGCAACAATTTCATCACAAAAACTGATATCATGTAATGTACATCTATCATCCACAAACTTGACTACAAGTCCAAGTCTAGCAAGTGCATATACAGACAAAAGATTATTCTTGATCCCAGGTATATAAAGTGCATCAACAAGTGTGAAAGAATTGCCATTTGCAGCAGTAAGCACAATCTTTCCAACTCCTTGAACTGGATAAGTGGCATTGTTGGCACAAGTGACTGAATTCCCATGAGGGACAGACTCAAGAGAGGTAAAAAAATCACGATGTCAGGTAATGTGCTTTTAGTACCAGTGTCAAAATACCACACATGTGAATCTGCAGCAACTGACATGCATGCTTAATGGATAGCAGGATTATAGGTACACTCTGCACTAAAAGCCATTCTGCATCAACATCAGCATCACGGTCTCCTTTCACAGAACACTCAACAATAGCTGCATTTGTAGTGGAACCAACATTAGTAGTGGAACCAACCTCTTTCTTCTTAGCCTCTTTGGCCTTCAACGTAGGACACTGCTTGATCAAGTGATCATCAACTTTACAATAATGGGAATGCATCTTCTTTTTGCCCTTATCACCAGAATTTCCAGATAAATTGCTGCTAGTAGAAGCATTAGGAATATGTGATTTTCCACTCGCTGAAGAACCATAAGAAGTGGCTGCATTGCTGTTACCACCTTTTGTTTGAGCAGGAGTAAAGGCTTGTTCAATTGCACACTGTCTAATCCTGTTTTTTCTGGAAAGCGACTCTTGCAATAGCAATGTGCATAATGCATCAAACTTGACAACTTCAGGATTTCCTCGGGTCATAAGTCTCCAATTACTAGCAAAAGTCTCGTAAGAATCTGCCAAGGCATCAAGAACAATTTGCACAAGGGAAATTCCTGAAATGACTTCTCCTGCAAAAATAAGTTGCTCATTGATATCCTTGGCACCAACAAGGAAAGTGTCATGTCATCTTTCTTCCTCATGCATAACCTTCGACTCCAGATCTTTACGCAACAATGCAATTTCTGCCTCATTGCGACTTGCATAAAGACCAGCCAAAATATCGCAAGTCTGTTTTACAGATTACACTGAACGAATGTGAGGAGTAATGGTGCGCTTCTTCATAGACAACATAATCAATGCATGAGCTTGTGCATCTTTTACATCCCAACGAGCTTGTTCTGTTGTAGGCAAAACAACTCTAACAGTAGCAATCCTTGCAGCAAGACCTGCAACATCCTCAACATCGCCTGTATCATCAGAACCAGGGCATACATCAATGTCCTGCACAATGTTCCAAATGCTCTTTGACACAAGAAAATGTTGCATCATATAAGCCCACATAGGGTAGTTGTCCCCATCCAATCTGTCCTCTACAGAAAACATCTTGAACACATATGTATTGTTGTCAGCCATGGTTAATGATGCACATGATGTGAAGACTACCTGAAAAGAGGAGAAGGAAAGTGGGAACAACACGTGCTATATAGCACAAACCATAGAAGACCGAAAGCGACATGCTATGCAGAAAACGGCACTGACAGAATTTTTGCACAAAATGACAAAATAGTTTGTACAAGTAGCCTGTAGTGGAAATGGAGGCCGAAATGAGCCCGAATCAAAATTCTGAGTAGACATGGCTCCTTGACCTCCCCCCAATTTTTTGTCGACCTGTAAACGCTCGTCGAAGCTCATAGAAATCGGTGAAAGTGAGCAGGCTTGTGCTGGAGCTGCTGGCAACTAAGCCCGAGAGGACACAACTTGCTCTAATATCAATTGTTGAACTTAGGGTTACAAGAAAACACACACAACTTGGAGAAGACGAAGGAAGCTCAAGGCACAATAGAGCAAGTATTACTTAGTGTACAATGGAAAGATAGATAGCCCTAGAATGATGGACGTATATACAGTGCACAAGGGAAAAAACCTCTAGTGAGGAAAAAATGCCCCGACGACCCTAAGTGTGTTCACACACATCACTTTATACTTTGGGACATTTTAAATACAATGATATAATCAAAATATTTAAATTTTATATATCTCATATTGTCATGTATAGAAATATTCAATGAATTACTTTGTGTGAATATAAATATTTTAGGAAGGAATTAGATCATTTTAAAGACAAACATCTCTTACTTGGTTGACACATGAGGCACATGGATGCTTCATCTGAAGTAAATATTTTTTGGTTTTTAGCTTAAACTTCTGTTTTCTATATATGTTTTTATTATAGAACCATGTAACACTATCAAAGCAATGTTGTCTATTGATGTTTGTAATATCTTTTTGTTTGTAGAAATCAAGAATAGATAGCTTCTCAAAGTAATTCACATCGTAGGAATCTTGTGGTCAATGACAATTTTGTGATGGAATTACTTGTTAACAATTTTTGTAACAATAACAAAGTCTCTCATCTCTCCCGATGTTTTAATTATCTACTAACATAATATGGCGGAGCACATAGCCCTTTACACGTGTCTCTCTCTACGAGATGAAGGCTAAACGCCAAGTGAGATGAAGGAGAGCGAAAAAGAGAGAGAGAGTGGTCGCCGAAGGCAACTAGCATTACTCGTACTTTATATGATTGTTTGTATTTCTTTTATGATGGTACAATATCAGAGTTATGGTCATCTTGTCATCTTCCCTAGTTGGTTTTTAGTGTGAAGTGCGAGACTCTCTACTATTCCCACCACAAATTTTAAACAGGTTGCCGCCATCTCCACCCGCTTCCAGGGTACGTTTTCCCTTGTTCCCTTTCCCGTCCTTGCATTCAGCGAATTGCACTGTCATTCTTCTCGACGTTCCTGCGCGTCATCAGTATGCCCGCTAAATCCGACAGTGCAGAAGGTAAGTCATTCTGGTCGAGTCGCTCTTTCGAGGGAGTGTTTTTGCTTAGCTCGTGCGTGCTTATATGTTCTTCTTCGTCTTTGTTTTTCTTTTGACAGGCATCGTCCTGAATTACATGAATGAGGTACTCCCTCCTTATGTTCACATACGTGCACATGTGCACGCACGAGGGCCACACACACACACACACACACACACACACACACACACACACGGAAAATGGAAAGAATGTTTTTAGACTGATGTCAATTGGAATCATGTCTCCTTTCCTACTTTGATATTATCCTGCCAACTTCTCAGCAAAACCGTCCCCTCAACGTACAAAATGTAGCTGATGCTCTACAAAAGTATGGCATCAAGAAAGCAGCAGTTCAAAAGGTGCTAGATTCGTTGGCAGATTCCGGACAGGTTTCTGCAAAAGAATATGGCAAGCAGAAGATCTACCTTGCCAGGCAAGACCAATTTGAAATCCCGAGTCCACAAGAGCTACAGGAGTTGAATGAAAACAATGAAAAGCTGCGTAAAGAACATGAATCTGAGAAGGTGGCTCTCTCCAGCCTTGAGGCAGGTGATACATCTGGGAGTTATGTATTGCCCCTTCTGCCCCTTTCTTCAGCAAGCTTTTGGTTACATCCTCATCCAGTCACCCTTTTGCAGAGCTCCGGATGCTGGAGTCAAATCTGACTTTGGAGCAAATCAGAGCGAAAGAGCAGAAGCTGAGGCTTGACGTAATTCTTTTCTGTGCTTGCTTTCTTCAAGACTTTTGATTTACGTGCAGCTTAGTTTTGTAAAATGCAAATTTTGTTGTATCTGCTCCGATGTTTTAATATGGTTGGGCATATAGAAGAGCTTTCAAAAGGATTTGAGGGGATTCAAGCATTGATCAACATAACATCATATTTATGCTATGTAGCTCAGCCCCCCCTTGCATCTTCAAGACAGGTTTTGAGACAATTTTTTGGCTTGATGTTGCTCTCAGATGGAGAATGCTGAGTCCAAGCTGGAAACTTTGAAGCAGGGAGTCATTTTGGTGAGTGCTGAAGAACGGGAAAAGGTGCAGGGAGCCTTTAGTACAAAGATGAGCGAGTGGAGAAAACGGAAGAAGATGTTCAAAGAGCTGTGGGATCTTATTACAGAGTCATTACCCAGGGACTTGAAGGAATTCAAGGTTTGTATTGATCAGATGTAGCTACCTGTCGTCTTAATGCTTGTGGGCTCATGTGGTTAAGTTTTTGGGTCCTGTCTTACTTTTAAACTGATGGTACAGGAAGAGCTGGGCATTGAATATGATGAAGATCTTCAGGTAAATCTTCAAGACTATTCAAGTCTTGCTCCAAAAAGACTGAAGCGCTGAGAGGAAAAGGCCAAAATGCATGGTAACACAAATTTTGCCATGTCTATTTCATCATATCTTTTGTCATATGCTGAGTTAGTCTCGGGAATGCCATTGTGCTACACATGTTTGCCTTGGGGTTTGCAGCTTCCCAAGACAAAAGGCTAGGAAATTATTGTACATTCTGAACAGATTTTGTGTATAGGCATGATCACCTTAGTCTCTGGGAAGTCTTAGGTACTAGCTTGTATCGTACTCATCTATTCTATCCACCTTTTCTCAGCACTTGTCAATGGACATCCTTAGATAACTATGCTATACACTTCGGTCTTAAGTGAAGGTTGCTGCTAGCAATGCTAACGCGGTGTGATTGTGAGCTATCATTTGCCATATTGTCAGGTTGCCCTTTTATTGCCGTCAAGACCTTTTTCTGCATAAAGGCAAGTGTCAGTTTTACATTCTCTTGTATTAAGTTAACTTCTCACCTGGTTTCACATTGTGACTAGCCTTTTCTTTTTTGAGTTTGTGAAAGTGGAGATGTGGGGTGGGTCTCTTTGCACCCACACACTTCAGTTGCTAGGTCACAATCTTGTGGGCTAATGCGGTGGTATGTAATTAACTTGCAAAGCCTGCAGGTAATCATTAGTATTTGAAAAAATCAGGACTTTTACAGGAAGAAGACTTTGATCAGGATGGATCAGTTTTTGTTGACATTGCCTGCCTATTTTTCCCTATTGACTGTCGCCCACACGAGCAAATAGCTTAGATATATTTATGTTCAAGGAAATGATAGGTGCCATTTCAATTTTGTCAACTAGTATTTTCTAGGTCAATGTTTTGGCACTCTAGCAAGTATTTTTTACTCGCTTGGGAAACCTACAGATGTTTTTTTTTTTTTTTTTCAGATAAAGCCATGTATACATTACTATATGGCTCTCCTAATGGCTTCAAAGTAAACCTAGGTCTTTTTCGGTTTGGGGTAAAAGGAAAAATGAAGTGAGAATGGGACAAGATTTGCACATGGAGCAAGACCTCCACAGGATGAGGCACTCCTAGATTAGAAAAAGAATGAGCATGATTTTTGATCTCAAGGAAATGAATATAAAAAAATATAGCGATATTTGGTGGCACAATGTCCATCAAATCCAAAATTATTGCACTAGCACATGCCCTTGGCAATGCCATTAAAAGCATACGATAGTGTGCTATTTGTCGCCTCTATGACTTTTTTTGATGGTGGCCTATCCAAACGTTCCTTAAACATGGAGTGGGTGCTCCTATGGCCTACTTGCGGTCAAGAAATGTACTGGCCATGCTCAACATGGAACTAAACCTTGTACACGAGCTAATTAGCACAGAAGCTCATGCCTCATTATCTCCATCACAAGGGGCATGTAAAGACTTTCTACTTCCCTAAGGGGGAAACTTGCTTTCATCCAGCATTGACGTGCCACTTAGCGGGTGGGGGTGCTTTTTCCCTTGTCGACAATTCGCAAAGGAAACATGGTTTTTGCTTGCCTGTGTGTAGGTAAGTAGAAGTTCCTTTCCTTGTCGGCTCTAGCCCAAAAAAGTAAAAAGTAAACCTAAACAAACACGAGAAGTTTTGGACAAATTCTCACAATAATTCACATTGTGACTTACCTCAACATCATGAGCTTCTGTGAGGGAGGCATCGCATACCTTGCTAGGTATGCGGTGCCTCTTGAGCAAAGGCTCATGATGTTATTCATTGTATGAAAAGACTTTGTTTTCCTACATGAGAAAATTTCTAAATCTTCTTGTGAAATGCCCTTTGACAAACCTTGCAAGTTTCAAGTTTTGGTTCCATTTGGACTTACGTGTTCCAAACCTTCGAGCATTTCTCAAGCATGGTATGGCTGATCTTTTTTGTAGCAGCATGAGCATTCTTGCTAGCATATCACATCGTGTTCGTGATGGAATGTCCGATCTTATGTATGAGTTCTAAGTGGGGCCAAAATGTGCACATGAGCAATTGTTATAGGTATAGATGTTCATATGCACAAGCTTTTGTGTTACCCACAATAAAACATTAAAACATGGCATGGATGTTCTTAGAGTGTAAGAAAGTAATGTGGGTGACCTGTGAAGGCTATGAGCACATGTTAGAGGAAAGGATGGTAAGGGTCCTTTCTTGGCCCTCAAGGGTCGAGGGAGGGGAGCTAACCCTCGTCATTAAATGACACCTCAATTTAAAAGAGAATCTATGGTTGAAAATTCGCATCGTGTGTCGATAAAGGTCACAATCGTAGATCTCAAATGTGAACTTGATGTAATTATAAAGTTGAGCAAACGTAAACTCATTGTGAACTTGCATCTGAACTATATGTGAACTCTACAAGGTATGTGCATTGCACTTTGGTGGTGTAAACTAAATGTGAACTTGGTGTAAACATGAAGTGAACTCAATGTGAACTAGGATTGCGGTGTCAGAAGTACTTAATATAATGCTACCTTTTTCCTTGCAGAACAAAATGTGTGTGCTAGCGTATTGGTATTCGTTTGCTTCATGATCGGTACGTCATGACATCAAACCTTGCTCAATCCGTATTTTTACTCCAATTGGAATAGACAGTCCATGATCAACAAAGATTTGGGTCCGTAGACCCCCTCCTAAAAAAGAGGTCAATTAGTTGGGAGGCCAACACACTGAGGGTTGGGCTTTAATAGTCGTCACATTAGCACCCATATTAACGCGGTACATTAGGACTGTGGTTAGGTGTTGATCATTTTCCATGTTTGATGAGTGCATTTCAATCAATTATTTTCAATTGATGAGGAGATGGCTGTAAAGGGCTACTTTGCAATACACAAAACCTTACAAGAGATGGGGGACGTGCTTAAGCTAGAGAATCATTTGCTACAATAGTTGGATTCTCCCAATCATTAGCTTGTTAAAGGCAAGAGAGTACAAAAAATCTGCAATCATTATCACTTTTTACAATAGTTTAAGGAGTCTCTCAATTATCAACTAAAAAAAAAGCTAGGAGAAGATGTGATATGCCATACTACATACTTTTAAGCTACAACAGTCAAGGTGAAGATCACAATGGAGTAGAGGTGCAATAACAGCCTACAATTTTCCATTGTAACTCTAAATTAAAACTGCAAATCATAACTCTAAACTTAATCTTAAACTTAACTTAAACTAAAAAGCAAAAAACCGTGAACTTAAAAGTAAACCTACAATCTAAATTGCAAACTTAGAACTAAATCTACATTCTGAACCTAGATTTAAACCATAAACTTAAACAAAAATTGGAATTAAAAAATGAACTTTAAACCATAAACTTAAACAGAATTGAAAAATGAAAAGCATAAACCTAACTTAAACCATAAACCTAAAGCTTAGAATGCAAACCATAAATCTAAACCTACAACTTGGAACTAAATTAAAATGATGTAAACCTAACTTGTAAGCGTATACACAAACTGAAAACTTAAAACATAATCAAAAGTGCAAAATTGATAACTTAAATCGTAGATGAAAACTTGAAATTTAAATTTAACTTTAACCACTTCACATTTCCTAACCTAAACGTACAATCAAAAACAAAAATTGAAAACACAAACTACCAAATTCAAAAACTACTTGAGCTAATGATAAAGACAAAGATAATTTCCATCCAAATTCTAAATTTAAATCTACAACTTAAACGCAAACAAAAAGTAAACTTAAATCATATCTACTAAAATTTAAACCGAAACTTAAACTTACATTCGTTTACTTTAATGTAAACAAAAAATGAAATTTTCAAACTAAATCTAAATTTAAACTTGAAAACTATACTTAAACCTAAACACAAACTTAAACTTAAAACTCAAATCTAAACATAAAGCTAAGCATAAATTAAACCCTATAATCTAAACCTAAATCAAATGCTAAATCCTAAAATTATACTCAAATCATAAGTTAAACTCTAAATTTATATTGATTAAATTATTAAATAAGTTTAAAACATAAATTTAAACAAGAATAATTTGACCAAACTTTAATGTAAGCAAAAAATAACACAAGACAATTAACATTTTAAAAATTTAAAATGCTTAAAATCTAAACTAATTTCACTAAGTTAACTTAATTTTAAAAGGGCAAGTTTTTGTTTTCTTTTGATTTGTGTGCAACTGTGTTTATGTTTGAATTTCTTTCATATTGAACCTTACTCAAATTTAGACTTCTAGATTAGTATTTTTTAATTTAATATTAAGGCTTGCATAACAATTGCAAATGGCAATGTGTTAAAGTACTTGAACAATTTGAATTGAAAAACAAGACATAAAGAGGAATATAGAACGTTTGGTACTCGAAAAAAGATCAAATTATTTCAAAACCACATTCCATATCTAGATACAATCAATAAATGCCTCACTACATAGGTTCAAGGCTAGAATTTGATGAAGGTGAGATACGGTACCTGCCACCATCCACAAAAATGAGATTGTTAGAACATTCACTATTTAATGTGGGAAGATAAGTGCATGACTGCCTCACACCGTATTATTGATGTTGCATCAAAGATAGACATATCTAACCTACCAATGATTACTTGTTATTAGGGGTTTTTCTTTGTGAGGAAGATATGGTTTAGTGCGATCTCGTTTACAATTGACTACAATGGCTCTAGCTATAGCTAGTTTTTGGTTTACAAATTCAATCTTAGTCTGGCTAGTATCAATTGACATTCCGACAATCATCCTTATAGCAACTTTCTTGTTCTTCAAAACAACCATTCCATTCGCTAAGCCTATAGAGTATTACAGTGTATGTGGTTCCCTAAACAATCCATTTTACTATGTTGACATGAAAATATGGATGCTACAACATGCATTCTTTGTGTATCCATGTGCTAGTGTGATTAAATTTGGAACTAAAGTAACGGCCTTAAAAAATTTGAGTATGTTACATGATCTTGAAAGCTTATAACATTATTAGACTATATAAAAGTAGGTGATAATCTCCCTTATACATGCATGTGCATGAGAACCTGTAATTATATATATGCTCAACAACAAACTTAATAGTCTTTTTATTTACGATAAAGAAAAGAAAGATCATGATGTATAAATGATTGCTATCACCTTTGTCTAAAATACTAGTATGATTGCTAACCAGTTTCTTTGGAATGACTATTCTATAACTACATGCTTATATTCAATGTGTGAAAGAAGTCCGCCAACTCCAAAACTTAAGTAAAGTTTGTAATCTATTTATCAAGTGGTGATGGTGCAATAAATCATTTTATAGTGAGTGATTAAGATAAATCTATGTGGACGTTAGCGGGTCATTGGACGTCCTATAGCATAGCTAGCTCGCACTAACATATTATGTCAATACTCAGGGAGGTGATTCAGATGGGGCACAAAGACTCTTTAATGTTGTTAACCTCGAGAAGTGAACCTAGCGAGCAAACCTATCAATCGGGGATAATAATTTTGCAAGCTTTTAATTTAAAGCTTTTGGCACAAATTTAGAGCTTCTTTAAGATTGTGCTCAATAGGCTTATTGACAGGACAATGCTTCCAAATGTACAATCCTTTGACATTATTTTATAGCTATTTATTTAAAAGTTCAAATTGAAATTCCTAATTGCTTCACTAATCTAGATTAAGCCACTGTTAGATGTAATGCATTGCATAATGCAAAATGTTTCTCAAACATAAATGTTTATCCATAGCTTGCTTAGAAAATTGACATATTATCATCTGAGTGGTTCTACCTTCCTCATTACCATCCAAGGACCTTTCTCTGATAGATTAGGCTGGAGTAGCTACTACTGAAGTGGAGGAGAGGTAGCTCATGGAGTGCTAGCAATGAACCATCTTAGGAGAATGAGAGCCAATGCCATGGAGTCTGGCGCATGGTTATAATGTTTTTACTTCATACTGTAATGTTTGCATATCACAACCAATCTTGGGTGAATCATAGCCATGAGGTAGACATTGAACATCCAATAAAATACTTGCAAGCATCCAACAAAACAATAAATGCCATAGAAAATTTGACATAAATACAAACCTACAAAAACAACCCACATGTTTTTGGCTTTGATCTTGTTGGTTATATTTTGCACTTTCACACTCTAAAAGATGTAATCACAAACATGGATCTTATCAAGAACTTTTTTTTATTTTAGAAGCATACGACACTTTTCATCCATGTTAACCACAACACGACTAAGGACACACTTATTTCAACAACTCCAAGTCTCTCATCATGTATTTTTTTCCATCATGAATAGCTCACACAATGCCATTCCGTCAAATGAAAGCATGGATGGCCGTATTGGGATAGAAGACCTTGTTCCCATTTGTAGAAAACCCCCATAGATTCTAACTGCTGTAGACCCTGCCATGTTTGGAATGTTTTCCATGCTCAGATATTACTAATGATCACACAAGAAATGATCAACTTCTCACTATGCATTATGTGCACTGCAAGTACTATACAAGTTGAGCTTAACCTTGCCATCATTCTATACATATACAATGGAGAGATGGCATCATATGAGGATCGAGAAAACCACCACATCAAAGGCAATGTAATATTTGGATGATAAAAAATTTAATTTGTAATTGTGTGTCACCACAATCATTTCTCACCCTCTTGCTCCTTCCATTTGGTGAAGCATGCCAAATGGAGTACTGCAAGTGGTAATGCATGCCAACCTTTCCATGACTACTTGCATAGTGTTGTGCCTCTCATGTTTGAAGGTTGCCTATGTAAGGCCTTGGCAACAACCCCCATATCCTCTTGCGCTATCCCCACAGCTAGAACAGGTCTCACGTCAGAGGGGATGGGACCAGGGTGAAAGGGTTCCTGAGGTGCCACGCGAGTTTTTTTTTCGATTGGGGGGAAATAATATTCAAGGAGTAGCTACAAAGTAACTTGAGCGAGTCAATATATGATGTATGTGCACAATGTTACATAAAACCTCAGAACATAGAATCTATTGAGGAAGATGGTATTTTTAAACTAGAAATTGGAGGCGTGGATAATCGGAGGCAGAAATTCAAGAACTCTCTCTCTCTCTCTCTCTCTCTCTCTCTCTCTCTCTCTCTCTCTCTCTCTTTTTTGCGGCGATGCTCTGGTCGATATGTAATGGCGATGGAATGTCTCTCTCTCTCTCTTTGGAATAATGTTTCTTTATATTATAGTGTGATATGATATATTACTCTCTCTCTCTCTGTCTCTCTCTCTCTCTCTCTCTCTCTCTCTCTCTCTCACACACACACACACACACACACACATTCATGATCACATTATTATATGTGAGCGCACAGACGACCAGTGAGATCAAGATATGAAAAACACTTAACAAAGTATCTTATCACAAGATGGAATCAATTCACATGGGGTGGGAGCCTTGAGCCATTTGGAAATTCAAGAAAGTCACTCAAGAGTGGAGCAAAGAGGAATTTTCGTTTAGATTTTGTAAGAAAATAATACAAATTGCTAAAAATATAGTTTAATTTGTAAAAATGGGAGTGCTTTTATTTGATGAAATAATAGCCATTCTGGCGCTACTGCATGTCCTTTCATGCTGCAACCATCCTCTGCTTAACAATCTTGGTGGCACATTTCTACCACTTGAAGTTTTGAAGGGCAATGAATCTCAAGCGGATGCATCTCTGACTTATTGTAGCCACAAAACATTTTATGAAGCAATCTTCCAAGCCCCACTCGACGTTGCCAGCCCAGCATGCAATGCTCCAAATGTTTGTAACCTCTCTTGGCAACGAGGAAATCATGCACCCTACTGTGATGATTCAGATGAAGTTTCCATGACAAGCAACTTGTCAATACACGTGAGGCTCCTCTCAAATACTTTAGGCAATCACCCCCCAAGCTCGCCCATGGAGAGATCGACAATCCATCCTCTCTTTCCTCATCTGAATTCAAAGATATAGAAGCCCTTCTCAGGCTAACCACACCTATCACATCTCTACCTGTAGTTTCTTGGCTAAAGAACAAGCCCCAATACAAGTGGTAGTAGCAACTAAACAATTGAACAAAGAACAGATTCTTTTTGGAGACGTGCCTCCTCCAATGCCTACAATGTATTCAAGTCAAATATTACTCGGTTGAAGTGTATTCAGGTCGAAAAGTACTATATTTTGGTCCCTCACCGCTTTCTTGCTTCAGTTCCTTTTGTGCTGTAGGTATTGATGATTATGCCTCAACCCTTGTTCTGGCTACCCAAGTGCCTTAGCAAATTGATTTTGCAACATGTCCTAAGCAATTTTTCAGTGAAATTTATTCTCTGCTGACCCTTTCAACAAGTGTGATGATAGCTGATCTTTTGAAAGTTTCCAAAGGCAACCATGGAGATGATGCAACTCCTGCATTGTTGCAACAAACCTTAGTAATCAGTAGTGGAAATTCTTACTCAAAATATGATGACCTTTTTAATTTTCGTCTCCAGTCTTAGATGATGGCCTTGATGGTTTCCATCTCGAAATGCATAGGATTCGGGATACTTTATTGGAACTGAATATTGGTGAGCACATTCACGAGCCAAAATTGGGCCTAAATACGACACTATGAATTTCTCAGCTAGATGTTCTCGAATGCTATGAGAGTGTCCACTTCTGCATATATTATTGTCAACCTCTCATACTCAGAACCCAACCTCATGCCACACTTCTGGGACTCAATATCCACGGCATGAAGATCCATTCAATGATGGTGCTGCTCTTTCACTCAAGCACAATTTTAACCTGATGGCAATTGACCATGCTTCTTGGCTTATGACGATGATGAAATGATCATTGCTGGTTTCCCTTATCCTTTTCTATCCTTATTCTTGCACAGTCTTGTAGTTAATTATGCAGGCTCATATCAAGGTTGAAAGGGGGGAAGTGATGTTGATGAAGTGGCTTGATCTCAACCCTCGCAAGTTATCAAGTCATGTGCATTTGAGATGAAGCAAAAGTTCCAAATGAAGCCTCAACAACAACTCATTCTGCTTCCTCAACTTGTATTTGACACTCGATGATGACGTCAATGTTGTCCTTAAATGTAAGCAAGTAACCTATTTTCTTTTATGCATGGATTGCGCTTTCAATCACAAAAAACACAAAGCACAACCAACACCCAAATAGGCACAAGCACAATAAAGTATTCTCTTAGCATTCAATTGAGGGGGGATTTTGGAATAAATAAATAATTTAGTCCATCCTCACGCCGATTTTGGAATAGATGAATAAACTAGTGCATCCTTATGCCTCGAGAATCTAAAAGGAAAAATACCTCTTCCTATCCACACACAGCAACCTGCTTCACTGTTATTTGCACCCCATTAACCCTAGATTTGCACCATGACATGCCAACTCCTCATTAATGTTCTCTCATTCATCCGTTCATGGAACTATACGGTGTGAAAAATTTCCTCTTCAAATTACCAGTGGGACACTAGGATATAAACTTGGGTATCATCTCATTTTATTAGCTCTCTTAGGCACATGCAACTACCACCCATAATATCTCGTTTTCATAGGCTAAATTTTTTAATAAGTGATCTCATATAGGTACTCCTAATGATCGGTCTTAGCAAGGTTTGTAAATTCATAACTTTCTCTGAAAATGTGCCATCTTAATCATTCATGTAAAACACAACTAAGACACAAGCTTCTTAGATCCCTTGGAGAGGAATATTCATGATATGGATAACCATTTGAGAGGCATTTGTTTACCACAAAAGAACTCCCTTGGAAACCCTCAAGGGCTACCTTGCCTTCCACATTGGTTGTTGTATCCCCCCTTCCCTTTGTCCTCACTCTTAATTACTACTATAAGCAAAAGTTTTCCAAATTCATAGTGACAAGTACATCATACAAACAAGCAACGGGAATAATTTTACTCAAGTAATCTACAAATGAATGGCCCCTACTCTAGCAAAGCACAACCACACCGTCCAAAGGTTTTTTCATAAGTAAACAAGTCTTCAGGAATGGCCCATTCTATGACGATCACATGCCCTCACTCCCTCTTAAAAGCTAGTTTCTATGAATATAGATATCCATAACCTGTAAAAATATTTCTTGGAAGACTTTCCTTCTTGGGCTATTAGCTAAGGGTTACCGTATGGTATCACATGAGTATACAATAGGAGGGTTTTAAAAGGCAAAAACAATAGATTGTATAATTTAGGGGGGTCTTGTATATAGGGGTCAAAAAGACAATTTTGGTTGCACAAAGGTGACATCTCCCTAGTCTTGCTAGGGAATCCCCCATGCTCTCCTTTTGGAGTGATGTCAATTAATAAGTAGGCCACATAAAAATATTGTGACACCTGAATAGTAAAGAAGCAAAGAGGTCGCAAATGAAAGAGATTGTTTTTTGTGTGTGTTTCATATGAAGCAAATTCCATACAAGTAAAATCTCAAAGGACCTTTTAACTTTAAAAACACTTAGAGCTTACCAAGAAACCTTTTGAGTATTCTTAAGAGTAAGATTTACATTAGACACAAGAAGAAACTTAGATATTTTATTAATTTCTTTTCAAGAAGTAACCATGTTTCAATAAAAATGGAGAAAGGAAAGTCCAAACAAGCTCAGAAATAGGAAAGCTCTAAATTTCATGCCAAAAGCTCTAAATTCAAATGAAAAGCTCTAAATTGAAAGCTCACAAAAAAACACACTCATATCAACCCAACAAGCTAACCATCAAACTTATTAGGTCTACGGACACATATAAGGCCTGGTGACCATCTGACAAGGTATCAAAACTATGATCCATCATTGTACAAGTAAAAACAAGTGCAATAAAATAGCATAAACAGGTTTCCCCAAGGTCTAATATCACTCTCCTATGGTCAAAATGTCAAAAATGAGTGATTTTGGCACTCAAATTAGTAGATAAGATTCACAGACACATAGCCGCAAACCACAACAAAACTTGAATTGCTTATACTTAATTGAAAGAGCAAGAGACAAGGAACAAAATACACTTCTTGGAATGGAATTTGGATTATCAAATCAAGCAAAAAGTGAGTTACAAGTTGCACCTGAGTAGCCGCTTGAACGTACATACACAAAGCTCTTCAAAAAACTCAAGGATAATTTTACAAGGTTATGTTTAGACTAAAGCTCTTGACCTTTATACCTAGGGCTTTTCAAAATGGCCAATGACTAACTCACATGGCTTTGGGCTTATAATCAAATAATACACCTTAGAGTGTATAGCTTTTGGATCAAAATTGCATGGACTCAATTATAGGGCTTTTCAAAAAAAAAGAGGATAAAGTACATCAAAAATGGGCTTCAACAAGGTGTGACCAACAAGGAGGCACCCGCCAACTGCATCAGCCAAAGAATCCCCTCTTCCTACCCGTTGTGTGTCCTCATGCAAGTTGTGGATGCTCTTCAATAATCAAACTCCCCTTTTTTAGTGTCTTTGTGATCTTGTTAAACTTTGTTGCTTGAGCTATGATGTTGGCTTTAATTGACAAATCTTTGAATGGGCTATTGAATAATGTACTCTTGTATGTTACATGCCTTGCCTATAGATCTTTAGTGAGCTGGTTGATCGTCGGTTGAAGATGGTGGAATCCATCTTCAAAAAACCCCATCATAAAAGATGGTGGAATCCATCTCAAAAAACTCCATCATAAAAGCTTCTTCAAAAGTTTGCATGTAGTGTGAAGGTAGGAACGTCAGCCATGCAAAAATCCCATGATGATATTCTTTGAGGTGGCTTCTGTCTCCATGTTTCAACTGATGCCATATGTTCCCTATAGGAACACCTCCCATGGATGTTCACAGCTTGTCGATATCTTCACATGACTTGATGCATCTGAGAATCAATTTGAAGATCTTGCATGTCATCTAGTAGGTTAGGTATGGGACATACCTCATTGTGATTACAACTTTGAGCGTATGTACCATATATGCCTCTGTGGGTTTATGGTTGTGAGAAAGGTTTGCAATCATTGGATAGTTTACAGATCGCCTCCTACAGATCGTCTCCCAAGATTGCCTTCTTGGTATCAAGCACTATGTTGGGTCAATCCTTAAATGTTGGGGAGCATTCTTGTATGTTGTCTCATCCAAGGGCCTCTTCTCAAACCATTTCTTCCTCCAAAGTGGATGGCTCTCTAGGATGAGCAACACATGCTCAATTATTACCGGAATAATGTCCTTTGGCATTCGTTTTTGGAGCTGAGAGTAGATTCCTCTTCCAGAGTAGTGCCTCTTACTTCATCAATGGTAAATCCACCATTTCATGTTTATAGTTCTTTGCATGCTTGCCTGGGTTGAGCATGAGTAGAGCTACTAATTCTAGCACTTTGAGCGCATACAACATGTATTCTTTGTGAGAACCTTCAGGCATATCTTCTATCCATTTCTTGAGCTCATCTCTAGCATCAATTGACTCTTTCTCTTCTTTGAGCTCTTGCATTCATTTCCTAGATGATGTACTTGGTAAGTCCATTGGGGGAATGTTAGTGCTTTCAAACTCTATATGGTAGCTTTGGGAGATTGGTATAATTGCCTTCGCATGGAGAGCACCCAATTCAATCACTTTAGCTTCCATTTCTTTAGTGTGCATATCCACTTGCGCAATGAGTTTCGCTTTATATTTTTCCAGCTTCTCTTGAAGCTCTTTGATTTGTTGTTCTCTTTGTGAGTTAGTTGCAAGCATTCTATCCATTAGGACTTGATGGTGTAGCTTCTCATGCTTGAGCTCCACTTTCAAAGCTTTGACTTCTGCAACATTTGTCATGGATACTTGTGATGTAGAGGTAGTTGCATGTACATCTTGAATTGAAAGGAGGGTAGACAGTGTGTGCTTGACTACTTCATAGGATTTGCACAAATTATAGTATTTTTTCTTCTCGCCCTTTAAAGCCTCTTCTAGTGCTTGTTTCTGCACTTGGGACCTCTGTATCTACTTCAATTTCCCTCTCCAAATATGTGTAGATGCTTGTAGGATTTGCTTTCTCTTTTGTGAGGTCTTTCTTTGTCCTTTTATAGGCTGGCAACTTGCTGCTTAAGCTATTCTATCTCCTAGTTTCCTTTTTGTGTATCGGCCCTAGCATCCTCAACGTCATGTATCCGCAACACTATGATCACTTTTTGACATCTGAATTAGAGCTCAATCATCTCCAAATTTCCTTTAAGATGAAATTGCTCAAGAATCCTTTAAGACACCACCGCATCTTCTTGTGTTAGAGGTAGTACCTCTCTTTTCGCATGTGTCTCTCGTTGTTGCTGAGAGGTCAACTTGATGAGTCTTTGGGAGAGTTTCTTTGTGTTGTGCCTTGAGACCTTGTGGTTTTGTTTTTTGCAAGTGGTTGTAATCTTCTTTGTCAGCTTGAGAATCTATATGTTTTTGATCCACAAGAGATGGAGATGGTGGCTTTGGTGAGACATGTTGCTCCATGTCCTGTACATCCTTTGTTGTTGTTGTATCTTTAGCAGATTCTTTGTGATGTGATTGCTGGCTTTGAGGAGAGTCCATTGGTGAATCCAAATTTGTTGTCTTTTGTTGTTTGGAATCGTCCACTTTCCTTTCTTCAGCTTTCCTCTTTAGAACTTCATGGATCCTTTGGCGGGTGGAACTTGCCAACTTTATCACTGCTAGTGCTTTTTGTCGTCTTTCTTCTTGAGCTTTGTGTCAAGCTTGACATCATCTTCATCAGAGGCAGGTGCATCTTGCTAACTTTCTTTTGTTTTCTACTTCTCCTCTACTATCTTTGCTTGCGCTCTTCTTGAAGTCTCTGTGATTCTCCAATGACCTTTGAGCTTGAGATTTTGGAATCTATTCTGTGTGTTGTGGCTTTTTTCTCATCAATGGAGTCTCCATCTCCTCTTATTTGAGGATTGGTATTCTAGAATATCTTCATTTGTCTTGATCTATACTTGGAGTTCAAAATCAGATTTGGTAGCCTCGCTATTTGTTGCTGGGGCCTTGGAGCTTTGTTCACGAGTTCTTCTCTTTGTTGAAGCTGTAGATGAACATTCCATAGTCCCTTGACTGCATGTTTGGCCTTATGAAGTAGATTAAGATGAGATTCAGCTTTAAGTAAATCATCTATCATTCCCAAGGCTTGGTAGACTATCCTTGTAATCATCGACCCTGCATTCATATATGTCTTGTTTCTATCGATGCTTTTTAGGTTAGCTTCCACTGGATTCTCTAAAATGTAACTTCCTAGGTCACATTTGATCACCTTTCTCTATGCTAACCCGATGGCCATTACCATTTCCACATGAAGTATGGGTTTCTGCGTAGCTAGTGACTTTTGGACCTTCAAATGCTGTGAGATCGATCTTGGGGTAGCTCTATTTCATAGTATATCATGTCCTATTATGTGAGCTTGTGTCCTTGATTCTTAATGAAGGTTTTATTGTTGTCAATGGCCTTTGTCTTTAGTAAGAGGTTGTGGCTTCTTGGTGGTAAGTGGAGAGCTTGGCAAATCAGATCACTGGTGATCTTTACTCTTACTACAACTCCATCTTTGTTGGTTAAGGTAGCTTCTTTGTTGGTCTGATTAATGCTCATGAGCTCGTGGGCTCTTTGGAAGTCAGTCCCTACGGTGGTAATTTGAAAAAGCTCTCAAGTTGGAGACGTTTGACACTATCTAGGACTTTTGTTTTTTGATAAAGTGCCCATAGCTCTTTTGGGAATATGGTAGCTTTGCCTTCGTACCATATCCTTGAAACTTGCCTATAAATATTGACTAGTATCCGTGCAAGCTCCTCATCCATAACATGAGCTTTCTCATTCGATGAGATGTCGATTATCTCATAAGGTGCTGTTTTCCACTCCTTCTGGGCTCGTCTGCATGACATCTTGCTACCAAAATTTCAGCTGTTTAGGGTCCAAAAGTCATCAAAAAAGTTGAAATAACGTAAATTTGACCATAAAATAAAAGATGAGCATAACTTGTGCAAATAAGTTGTGTTGGTTTTCGTTGATTTGATGATTGGAGACTGATTGCCACTTTTACATCTACCTGTCTATCAACTTCCACTACCATCTGATTGTGATTTCCCTTTGTGGCCTTGCACCCTAAGATTTTCACCCTTTGTAGGCATTGTTTGGCTTCTCCTTTGGACTTTGAGCACTTCAACTTTATACCTTACGGTCTTTTTCCCCCAAAACCCTAATTTTGACACTTTGACTATCTGAAGTTGCCAATCTCTTAGAAGTTAAACAACCTTACACCATTTTCTTAATCATTTGATGACTTTAATACTTGCACACACTTTGGACACAAATCTACCAATTCTGATCCTAGGGTACATGGATCACAATCCATGTTTAATAGGAAACTTGAGGGGAAGCATCTAGTCACGTTCCCTAAGCCCTTGGTCATAAACTTTTAATGTTTGGATCATTTTTTCCTGGAATGGATCAAAATAACCATTTGCACATTGAAATTTCAAGATTTTAGGATTTTGGGGTCTAGAGGAGTCCATTTTTGCTCAATTTTGAGGGGTGGGCTCCCCATACCCTCATCTAACTGTGGGTTATTTTTGGTCCTATTCTAGTATGTTGGGGACATGGATCGCGATCCATATTTGAGCACATTTTCAATTTGTGATTGTACTAGTACAGAGACGCTATTGAGGGCATTCTGCAGGGGCAAACTTTCTTGATTCTAAGGTGGGGGAACATGGATCGCGATTCATGTTCCACCCCCAATCTTGACTGATTAGATGGCGGGATAGCTCTTGGCTTGGGGAGTCCATTCTTTTGGACTTGGTTTTCCCCCCTAATGAACTCTAACAACTTGCCAAAAAATTGTCTTTGATTTGAATACTGTGGTTAATCTGGTGTTTTAGTGTAGTGTGGACTACATGCATTGTTGAGGGATGTTTGATGAATATATATGTCAAATCTCGTGCCTTGTGGTGGCCCAAAATGTTCATAGCACATAGACATGGGATAGCTCACTCTAGGTTGCAAAAAGAGGATCTCTCTCTCTCTCTCTCTCTCTCTCTCTCTCTCTCTCTCTCTCTCTCTAGTTGAGCAAGTGCATATGAGGCATGATTTGCCCTATTTTGCCTGCATACTTACCTTTCTTATCGTGATTGCCCATGGAATATCACTTGTGGCTCAAAGGATTGTCATTGGGACATTCAGTTGCTAATGGCCCTCGATTTTGCAAATTTGATCCGTCGTAAGTTGGCCAAAAAAAATTGACTTGTACCAAATCTTTCCAAAATTAACATGCTTGAAGCTCTTGCTTTGTTGATTTAGTGTTTGCTTTCAAAAATTTATTTTGGCTCTCTTGGTTAATTTTATTAGTTTTTTTATCTTTATTAGCTAAAGGAAATTATTATTATTTGGCCAAAAAATAGCCAAAATTATTTGCACACTCATATATACGTACTCTCACTTTAAGCATCATGTTTTTCAAAAATCTATCAATAAAGCTCATTATTATGCCAGATAAGATGTAAAACTTGATAAACCAACTAAAAAAGCAAAAATTTAAGTAAAAAAACACAATTTATACACTATACACATGTATTCTCATAATCTTGCAGCTCATGATCTTGCAAGAGGCTACTACAGCTATTGCTACTCACCCCTTTCACATTTTGAGTTATCTAGGCGTGCTATATTTTAGCAGGCTATGAGTGCTATATTTTAGCAAGCTATGAGTCTATATTTTAGCAGGCTATGAGTCTATATATAGCGAGGTTGGGTGGCGAGTTGCATGGTCTAGTCCCCTCTTGTTTCACATTTGGTATCAGAATGGTGAGCAAGGAAACCATGGAGGAGGGGAGAAGCGGCATGGTCCATGGATCCTCTCTCTCTCTCTCTCTCTCTCTCTCTCTCTCTCTCTCTCTCAATTTTCCATGGTAGTGGAGCTTTGCATCTATGCATGAAGCATGCACTACCATGCAAGGCATGGTGATTGAGTAGAAAGAGGTTAGCAAATCGGGCAAGGATTGCATGCACCAACAAGCACAAAAGCTCAAAGTCTGGCCGTGAGAATATTCTCTTGCACACAAAGTGGGATGTCTACTTTCACATATTTAGGCAAGGTTGAGCTCAATAGCTGTATGCAGACATGCAGGCAGTTTTTTGTTTCAGCATTGACGTCATCTAAGCATGGCATATTGCCTTTCTTTCCTCCCTTGCGGGCTCTATTTGCTGCCATCACTGGTGTGAAATTCACACTTTTTTAACTTAAGATGGGCACACAAGGGTGCCCAAGGGGCATGTCCCATCAAGGGTGTGCCCAAGGGACCACCCAAGGGCCATCCCCTAGAGGGGCCAAGGATGGAGGCCATGGACGGAACAAGGAAGCCCTTGCAAGGCTTTAAAGAAGGCAAGAATGCACACAAGGCTCGAAAGGAGGCATACAAGGATCAAAAGGCCTACAAGAGAAGTTGAGGCACGGAAGGCTGAGCCAATGGCTGTGTAATGTACCCAACATTTTTCAATAAAAACTTTTTCATTTACTTTGCAAAAGTGTTTAAGGTTCGTATTTTGTTAAATCATAGAGAGTTTTATCGGAACAATGGAATAAAAAATCTGACTCTAGAACTATTAATTATGGCCCTTATTCACTTGAAAACGATAAAGCATAAAGTCTATAACTAAAGATAAGAGTTGACTTTATTAAACAAAAAGTATTTTTAGGAAAGAAAGGGATTTTTTAGAAAAGAAGGAGTATTTTTAGATAAGAATGAGTATTTTTAAGAAAGAAAGAGTGTTTTTAGAGAAGTAAGTCAAGATTAGGGCTTCTTTTCTTGGAAGCCAAACTTCTCCTAAAATCAGAGTCTCAAAATCGAGCATCAAGATGCATGCCTGAAAAAATATTAAATTTTTAGTTTTATTTTTTTTTTAAAGCCACGAATGCACACAAACTTATCTTCTTGCTTTTTGCTATTCTTAGCACTCTCTCTTGGCCTTGAGAGCCTATATAAAGACTCCTCTCTCCTCACTTTCAACACACACACACAGAAGCTCTTAGAAGTGGAAGCTCTCTAGACATTGGAGGTACCTTCTCTCCCTTAATCCATCTCCATCTCCAACTCCATCTCTATCACCATTCTATTGTTCCTTTGATTGTTGATCTCTCTCTCTCTCTCTCTCTCTCTCTCTCTCTCTCTCTCTCTCTCTCTCCAAGCAAGAAGTAACAACTTTGCTTTTCATCTCTCTTCTCTTTTGTGATACGATGGTCCATAAATGAGTGACTTAAAGCTCCAAGGATGCTCCTTCCGTTCCACATCTGAGGAAGGTATAAAGAAAGGTATCTCCTACTCCAATCATGACTCAAGCAAAGGTATTGATTGCAAAAGAACTTGGCCACCCAACCTCTAACACGGAAGGTAGTCGAACATGTCGCTAATCTGGCAAGACAAATTTATAAGTTTGCATCATTATACATGATGACTTGGTAAGTTAAGTCTAGGAATTCCCCTTAAACCATCCAAGAAATGTGATTGTATCACAAGAAACAAGCATATATTTTTGTAGAATAATGAAAGAGCTGCTTGATAAAATTGTCATTGTTTGATAATTTGTTACTATTTGGTAATAAGAGTTAGTTGATCATGTTTGAAGAATCATTTAAAGCGAAGAATTGTTGAAAAAATATCTTTCATTCCTTGTGGGTACTGAGATGCCTTGCAATTAGCGGGATGATCCTACGATGAGCAGAGATTAAGTTGAGGTTATCGACTCTCTCTTTATTCATCAGAATTAGCAAGATACCTCATAGTTAGCGAGACAAAAAGTTGCACCGCCATTAGTAAATCATTTGCAAAAGCTTTGTTGGTTAGACAGAGAAAGTCCGTGGATAGCAACAAACTCATAAGTAATTGAAAAATTTCTTTAAAATAAAATAAAATATAGAATTGTCTTCATTAGGCCTTGTTTGAATTGTTTTGGTGATGTTTGAAGGCCTGTATAAACGAACCTGTGTCTAGAATCAATATTGAACCCTCTTTATATATGTAAAACAGTGTGGTAGTAATTAAAAACAAGACGAACGGGTGAGTGAGGTGTAGAAAGTGGGAGACTAGTATCTAGACGGATCTATGTCTACGAACGGCGGGTGGACATGATTAGTTGTGTACTTTTCACAAGACTATTAGTTAGTTAAGCATAAGTCTCATATCATATGTGATTTATGAATGGTAGTCGTGCCTCTTAAAAGTGGAAAAAAGACGTTGTTTATAGTATGTCAATGAGATTTTATCTTTATGATATAGGAATTAGCTCCCATTGAAATCCCTTGATTATTGACCTGGCATGTGGCATATGACCCTTACGACCACGATTATGTTAGATAGAGGACTTTCTCTCTTCTGTTGCTCGTATCTCTGCTTCATGGAAACGAAGTAGGGTGTTGTCAATGGAACTTGAGAAGAAAGGAAGGCCATCTTTCAAGTCATCCCAATATTTTTGGGTTGGAGATCTCACAATTGGTATCAGAGCTTTAGGTTAAAAGTTTTTATTGGCTACCCCAAACTTCCTTGTGTGTATTATTTCTATACCCATCACCCCACCCATCAAAACATTACAACTTGTTAGTTGATGTGTATCATAATTATGGTTGAAACCTCTAATATGTTGCTCATGGAGAGATTTTTGTAGATTCCTATATGACATTTTAATGATTTTATGAATATGAGATCAAGTTGTTTTTTTTCAAAAAATAAATAAAAATTATTTAACTAATTAAGTCATGTAATTGAGCTTTTGGTTGATTGGATAAGTAATGACAGGTTAAGTCATGACTGGTTAAGTCGTGTGATTGAGTTTAAATGGATTGGATAAGTCATGATTGGTTAAGTTATGTGATTGAGATTTTAGTGGACTGGATAAGTCTAAGTTTATGAAATACCTTAGTGTCTTGAGTTATTATAAACCTTTGATGTTAATATATGCGTACGCTTAGGGAAAATCTCTAATCATTCCTACGATGAAAAACCCTCAGAACGATGCTATTTATACAAAAATTCAGAAAAAGAAGTTGTTGCTCAAACAAATACAACCACCTTCTTTTAAAGGAGAAGGTGATGATATTGAGAAAAATGCAAAAGAATGGATTGAAGCTATAGATGATTACTTCTTGGCTACAAAGACCGCACTTGGAAATCAAGCGATGTTAGGAATGTTTCACCTCTTAGGGGAAGAAAAATATGGTGGAAACAACATTGTCGTGACATGGGAGTATTAGAGAACGCTCAAGATTGGAGGGAAATCAAACAAACAACGAAGGGAAGATACTTACCCCTTGCTCATGAAGCGTTAAAGATGAATGAGTTCTTTAGCTTGAAATAATAAATTTTATCCCTGGAAGAGTACTACTTGAAGTTTGTAAGGCTTAGGCGTTATGCTCCGCCAATGACTATAGAGCAGCAGGTAGCCCGTTTCAACCAAGGTTTAAGAGAACCAATTAGCTTGCAATTGGAAGCCCTAAAACCTACCAACGTACAAGATGCTTTACTACAAGTTAAACCTTTAATAAAGGAGGAAGGGATTAGAAGAAGAGTTGAACAAAATCGGAGCTTCAATGATAGACAACCACAAAGAGCTTATGCCACTAATGTACAAAATTCTCCACGCTTGGATGTTCGATGCTTTGAATGTGAAGAGTTGGGACATTATTGAAATAGTTGCCCACATCTAACTGATAGAGCAATAGTAGCAATTGAAGTAGACTGAGGAAACTACCTTTGTGGATATAATGTGGTTGAGCTAGTAATGAGAGTAGGACTATCCTCACTCTTCCTCCATATGAGGACATCTCAAATCCCTAAGTTGGGGAGATTGTAATGTACCCAATATTTTTCAATAAAAACTATTTCATTTAATTTGCAAAAGTGTTTAAGGTTCACATTTTGTTAAGTCATACAGAGTTTTATCTAAACAATCGGATCAAAAATCAGACTCTAGAACTATTAATTATGGCCCTTATTCACTTGAAACAAATAGGTTTATATGGAAAACTTAAGCCTCAAGACTATATCTAAAGATAAGAGTTGACTCTTGAAAAAGAAGATGTATAATAGTATTTTTCGAAAAGAAGGAGTATTTTTAAGAAAGAAAGAGTGTTTTTTTATAAATAAGTCAAGATTAGAGATTCTTTTCTTGGAAGCCGAGCTTCTTCTAAAACCAGAGTCTCAAAATCGTGCATCGAGATTCGTGTCCGCAAAAAAATTTATTAAAACAAAAAGTTGTGAACGCATGCAAGCTTATCTTCATGCTTTTTGTTATTCTTAGCACTCTCTCTTGGCCTTGAGAGTCTATATAAAGACCTCTCTCCCCTCACTTTCAACACACACACATATAAGATCTTAGAAGCGGAAGCTCTCTTGCCTTGATGCCGGAGTTATCTTCTCTCCCTCAAACTCTCACCCTTAAGCTCTCACCATCTCCATCTCCAAAATGAGCAACTCGAAGCTCCAAGGATGCTCCTACCGTTCCACATCTGAGAAAGATACAAAAAATGTATCAACTACTCCAATTGTAGCTCAAGCGGGAATATCAATTGCAGAAGCAGTTGAAGCCACCCAACCTTTAACATAGAAGATAGTTGAATACAACGCTAATACAGTAGTACAAACTTATAATTCTACATCGTTATAGATGCTGACTTGGTAAGTCAAGTCTAGGAATTCTCCTTAAACCGTCCAAGAAACGTAATTGTATCACAAGAAACAAGCATATGTTTTTATAGAATAGGTAAAGAGTTGTTTGATAAATTGTCAATGTTTGATAACTTGTTACTATTTGATGTTGATCATGTTTAAAGAATCATTTAAAGAGAAGAATTGTTGAAAGAATAAATTTTAATCCTTACGGATAGGAAGATGCCTTGCGATTAGTGAGATGCCTCGCGGTTAGCAAGATGATCCTGCACTTAGCAGAAATTATGTTGCGGTTATTGGCTCTCTTTTTATCCCTCGCGGTTATCAAGATGCCTTGCGGTTGGCGAGATGCCTCGTGGGTAGTGAGATACCTCGTGGTTAGTGAGAGAGAAAGTTGCACAATTTGCGGTTGGCAAATAAGTAAATTCTTTGCAAAGGCTCTGTTGTTAGACAGAGAAGATCCACGGGTAGCAGCAAACTCATAAGAAATTACAAAAATTCTTCTTTTTTGTTAAAATATAGGACTGTCTTTATTAGGCCTTGTTTGAATTGTTTTGGTGATGTTTAAAGGGCTGTCTGAATGAACCCGTGTCCGGAACCAATAAAGAAACCCTGTCTGTATATGGAAAACAGTGTACTAGTAATTAAAAAACAAGACGGGTGAGTGTAGTGTAGAAAGTGGGAGAGTAGTATCGAAACAGATCTATGTCTACGGACGGGTGGATTCGACTAGTCGGGTACTTTTCACAAGACTATTAGTTAGTTAAACATAAGTCTCGTATCATATTTATGATTTATGAATGGAAGCCTGCCTCTTAAACGTGGGCAAAAAGGCTTTGTTTAGAGATCCTAATTATTTTTATGAGATTTTACTTTGTGATATAGAAATTAGCTCCCATTGAAATCCCTTGATTATTGACCTGGCCTGTGGCATATGACCCTTATGACCACGATCATGATAGATAGAGGACTTCCTCTCTTCTGTTGCTTGAGTCTTTTCTTTGTGGAAATGGAGTAGGTTTCTTAAATGGAACTTGAGAATAAAGGAAGGCCATCTATCAAGTCCTTCTAATCTTCCGGGGTTGGGGACCTCACATGCCGTAGGCTCCAACATTATGAAGGTTTTGTTGCACATGATCACATGCATGAACTCTATCAATCATGGTTGTTTGGGCTCTTGACATGAAGGTTTAGCAAGGCTAAGACAAGGTTATATGCACTCAAGCAAGGCTAGAGATTCAAACAGGGAAATTACATGCGACACGACCGATCCAAGTTGCTCCAAGTGTTCTTATCAACGTACAAGCATGAAGTGTTATTCCAATGGCAAGGCAAGTTGGCATAAGGCATTCATGGGGCAAACAATTGATGAGGTGAACTTGTTTGCTATGATATGCAAAAGATGTGTGTGCACTGGTAGCACTCAATGCACAAGCACAACTTTAGACACTTATCATAAGCACCAAATCTTTGTTGCATACATTGGTAGCAAAGACCAATGACTATTTTAAAGACCAGAGTCAAGCACGGCTTGAGTACAAAACAATATCAATTAGAAACATGGCTTCTCCTTAGTACCTTGATCGAGCATGCTCATTAGTGGTTTAATTTTGATGCCAAGGCCAGGCCAATTGGCAATGCTTTAACATATCAAGGAGATTGGCACGACCTATTGCTAGACTTAATGAAGGGTGCATAGTTGATCAATATAGACAACTATTTGTCACCACTCATAGAAGCCAAAGAGAATACTTACTAAAAGGCATCATTGGACAATTTAAGGTACGCTTTTTGAGTGAAATCAAGATATTCATCAATTGCGGCTACTTTTCTGATTCTCAATACGGTGCATGCGAACTTGGGGACACTTGCCAATGTGCATGTAGGTTATTTCATTACGTGCCATGAGGGTATACATGATTCTAGAAAAGACAACAAAATCAAGATAAAATTCACTCTCAAAAAGAATTTTTCTTTTGGAATTGCAGAACAATTGGCTACAGCAGGACGACCAAGTTAGACAATTTCAAGCTTTTCTTGTTTTTCTATGTTTAAACCTTTACTTTGGAAAATATTGTCGGTTGTGCAAAGAAAAGTGCTTTGAAAGTTTTCACAAGAAGCAAGGCTTCTACCTCGTGCGCCAAGATATTGACCATTGACTTGGAATCAAGGGCACTCGCACATAGTTTTGAGGATTCGGCAAGATAGGGATGGAAGCTCACATTTTCCGTATGACAACATCGAATGGTGATGTATCCATGCTAGTGTAGATTGTGCAAGGCACTTTTGGTATCAACTCAAACTCTTGAGGTCATCTAGTCAAGGGCTTCCACTTTATTTTTTTGCTTTGCATACATGGCATGCTCGTAAGATGAAATTCATTCCAGCTCATGTTTACGCTTCTGCTACAACACTAGCTACTCTATCAAGGATGAGGTAGTTACTGATTGTTTAACATGACTTTTATTTATGTATCATTTTTTGAACTCAATGACAAACAACATAAAAAAGAACCTACATCAAGGACTTATTTCACAGGCAAAATGCTATACTTAAGTCACCTAGGTATAGTCATGACCTCATACAAGGTAGTGTCAAAGTCAAGATGCGGAAGCGTAGAGACCAGGAGAGAGAGAGAGAGAGAGAGAGAGAGAGAGAGAGAGAGAGAGAGAGAGAGAGAGAGAGAGTCTTGAACCAATCAACCTTGGCAATGAATAACTAAATGTGTACACAATGGAGGCAAGGGGTTGCTTATATAGAAACCCAAATAAATTGCCCTACCCAAGACTTTGACAAATAAGTAAAATAAATACCTAAAAGAGAAACTAAATAATGGGATCACATTGGGCAATTCACTTGAGATGCCAAAACTCTAACACCTTCTATGCAGCTCATAGTGGACATCAATAGTGAGTCCAAGTAGATGAAGAAGCTACCATGGACACCCCATTAGTGGCCACCAACTGGATACACCTCGGTGTTGCTCTCCTCAACTTTGTACCTGAAAGTAATGCCATCTTGAGCATTGGTTGCCTTTGTAGAAAGTTTGAACTGTAGACCATACTATGTCCAATAATCCCCATTCGTGAACTATGAACACATCAAGTTCAAAATATAAAACTCCAAGATAATGAACTGTTGGAACACATCTTGTCCATAATCTGACCAACAACAATGAATTGGCACACTCATCCATAGTGGCGTCTGATTGGTTCCCTACGAGATGCATGTGCATTGAACTCCGACCTACCGGTCCAAACACGAATAACTTGAACTCCAACACAAGGGTCCAAATTAATTATAGGGAAAATTCATTGCCCCTTTGTGCCACTCACAAGCCTCTCTCTAGCTGAAGTTAGTGGTGACACTTGTCATTTGGCTAGAAATCTGACAGCCGGGTCACTGTGGCCACCACTGCGTGTGCCATGTTGATCTCCTATGCCAAATCTTTATTATCATAATCTTTGTCCAACTTGCCTTTATCCTTGTCTTCCTGTGAGTTCCTGCTTTTGTCTTTGGCATCAAACCCCCAAGCCAAACAAATTGTTGAGTCACATTTATGACACCTATGATCATACCTCGTGGGTACCAAGGTAGCTAACTGAGTACCAGTACTGCCATCCTTGTCCAATTGACCTTTGCCATTGTCATCTAGCGTACTTCTCCATTTGATTTTGACTTCACAAACTTAAGCCAAACAATTGATTGGGTTCCTTGAGAACTGTGTCAGTGCATAGGCCGCTAAATGGATGGTTGATGATCCGTTATCTATAGCTTTTGGTTGGTTTTGGTCAATGTCATCACGGGCGGTCAAGCAAGGGGGTGCCATGTTGAAGTTGCAAAACTTGATAATCTTGTACCTTCTTGCACTCCAATAGGTTGCAAAAATAACCAAGCTAATATCGATCCACTCCTCTGCAATAATCCCAAGCTACTCCTCTGCACTAATCCTAAGCTACTCTACACCCTATGCAATCCCTCTCTTTAACTCCAATTTCCTACCTCTTCATCTCCCAAGCCGCACCAAGTGTCTCCTCCGTTGCCCCTCTCTTGGGTTCGCGGTGGTCACAAGACAATGGACACAACGTTTTGAAATGCTTTAGTGGGAGAAGGGGAGTAATTTGGCGTTAGCAGCATTTTGAAACACTCAAAGGCTTATTGGGCAAATTGTCACCAAGCCCGGGAAACCTGCAGCATTTCGGAACGCTTGGTGAAAAAAAGGGGGAACAGTGGATCTCACCTCAGCACACTTTCGCCACATACCATTTTAGAATGCTAGCTAACGCTAGGGAATTTTCCCAATCTCAGCATGGTCTCTCTCTCTCTCTCTCTCTCTCTTTATATATATATATATATATATATATATATATATATATATATATATATATATATATATATATATATATATATATATATATATATATATACATATATATATACATATATATATACATATATATTTTCTTAGTAGGAATTTGATACATGTTTGGGCTTTGCGTAGTCATGAGCTAGGGTACTTTGGATCTCAGCAAAAGTAATTGGCAATGATACTACAAGAATTAGTCACCACACAAATTAGTATTCATTGGTCAATGAAGTGAATACTAATTTAAATATGGCATAAGAGCTAAGAGCCACAAAGGCTAAGAGCCATTTGTTTTCAAAGGGCTAAGAGCCAACTATTTTTAATCCATGGGTGAATATTCTCAAGATCAAACATATCTACCCACTTGAGTACCCATCGACTTTATGGACAAGCAAAAGCCTTGTCATTATTGATTTTTTGGGTGCTACTTTAGCACTACATGTTTCTAGTGCAAAGATTGAGTTGAATTTTTGACGATCTTAAACTCGTACATGCTTGTCTATACCACAATGTATAGATGTCGCAAGCATTTTTGATAGCACGGCTATCCATATGAAATAAGAGTCCAACTTAATTGGATTGCTTGATTTGTCTATAGCACTAGGAGTGTCTATAGGAGCATAGTTTTTGGGGTAGGACCCAAAATATGACTACTTAATCACTCAATCAGTGTTGATAGTCAATTCAAAACCTTCACACTGAAAGAAATTGTTTTCAAGGAAACAAATTTACCATCTGCCAAGGGGTAGTCAATAAGGAATTTACCATTTGCCAAGGGGGTAGTCAATAAGTTCTTTCTAGAATCTAACTAAGGGGGTTTAGATTGTCAAGGCAAAGAAATTTACCACCTGCCAAGGGGTAGTCAATAAGTTCTTTCTAGAATCTAGCTAAGGGGGTTTAGATTGTCAAGGCAACACCTAGGGTTAAAAGTTTCAATTGAAATCTTTAAGTAGATCATCTACTACATCCTTTGTGAGGGTGAGTCTCCAATCTCTCATTTTCAACTCACAATGTAATTTCCACACAGAAAATTGACAACCC
This sequence comes from Adiantum capillus-veneris, assembly GCF_014529385.1. Classification (NCBI taxonomy): domain Eukaryota; kingdom Viridiplantae; phylum Streptophyta; class Polypodiopsida; order Polypodiales; family Pteridaceae; genus Adiantum; species Adiantum capillus-veneris. Next base: position 125,005,613 of record NC_140935.1, read on the forward strand.
ACCGCCCTTGCTCTCTTCACAATTCCTTCAACTTATTCAATTTATGTACCCCAAACCGTTTGCCATTGCTCTACATAAGCAATTAACTTCTTTGTCAACCTCAAGAGGGCCTCAAAACGGATTCAATGGATGAGCTTAGATCGACCAAGCTTAGTTCCTTACTTCACACCCGAGTTTGGCAATTGACCAAGCTTCTTCTTAAGTTGTTTTCAATTCTCTTCAAGAACAAGTCTAATTTAAATGTCTTGATTTGCAGACTCTATATATCAACATTGAACCTTTTGCACCATTACTTTCATGCTCTAGCATCTAGCTTGTTATCGAGGACTTAGCTCGACTGATATTGGTAGCAATTACGATGTTCTTTTTCATATCCTTGATAGTGCCAAAAATACAACAATATATTACACTTTTCTTTTTAAATCTGAAGCACTCAAAACTCAATCTTGTAGCGACTATCAAGTTCACTTACTTAGAAGATAAGAAAGGATCACAGGTCCCAGAGTCTAGAACTTGGGTGAAGGATTTGAATCGATTTTCAAGCTTTTCCTTTTGAAAGGTGATCAAGGATTACTTCTTCAGCTTAGAAGACTATTCTCGCCATCTCTTAATAACACTCACAAATTCTTTTTTATTTCAATATGTATGTAACACAACACATTTGTGAATGACTCAAAATATATCAGTTGATCGTGTCTCTTGGACAATCAAATTGTGCAAGGTTCTAGACAACTTCTTTGAGGGCAATCATGTCCGAGTGATGAGATCACCTCATAATCACCTATCCCTTGAATCCATTTTACCTAAGGCTATGTGAATTGCATCTTTATGTACTTCGCTTCAAGCAAAATTCCTATGACAATATTGAGCTCTATTGCCTAGCATTTTCATCGTGTTCAAATACCTAACAGCTCTATCACCACACTCTTTTACTTAGCATCACTAGGATTCTACCTAGCATCATGAGGCTCTCTTCACCTCACATTGACATCACCTAGCTCTCTCTCCACCTAGGAGCATCACTCACTCTTTTTTTGGGAACATGTTCTTCTTTGTATCAATCCCCACATGCATTAGCTATCATTTGCATTCTATAATATTACATGTGATCCTTAGTCTTTATGTAACAATGCTCAAATATTTATTTAGGGGAATGACACATTTGCTTTTGAAAGCAAATGGAATAACCATCTAGACTCTTTGAAGTTTTGAGAACAAAGAGTCATGACGAACGCTTGGTAACAAAAAAAGCATCAATAACTAAGAAGGAAACTCCCATCATTAACCAAGAAGGCAACTCCCATCATTGCTTGGAAAACTTCTATGGTGTTCATGACATGCATAAAATAACTCAATGAGTTTCTAGCAGTGGGGATCAATAGTGGTGGTCTCCCCATTTGCTTTGACTTGCCTCTTCATATTGCTATGGTATTCTCGCACAAATTTATCTTGTGGTATGAGGGCATCTTGAGGCCTAAGAACAAGAATAAACCCATCATCTCCAAATACTAACCTGAATTTTGACAAAAAGTCAAAAAATGATTGTCTAATAACATTGCATATATAAATCCATCACACATTTTCAAAGATAGTGGTGTGATAATAATGTTTTTCATTATAGATATATTAATTTAATTATTTATAAAGAGAGACAAAGGAGGCCATAGTTACTCTATATGAGTCGTAAGTAGGGGTATTTACAACCCTCCATTTGCAAGTGACATGTCCTTTTCTAAGAGCGAATCTCTAGGGAACGTAACTTCCTAAGTATTTTTTGATACATCCAACCATTAGAACAAGGGACAACCTCTTCCAAGTCTAGCATGATAAATCAATATAAAAACAACACATGTAGTGACATATACATTCGCCGACATTCGTTAAGTAACACATAATTATCATCATTAAACTAAAACAACGATTGATTCTATTTAATTTGAAAAAACTTCTTAGATTACAAGGTAATCAATCATAGTTCTTCTTTCTCTTCACATGCAATGCATGTTCATTAGTTTTACCTTCTTAGATTTGCGCAATTTGTTGTTCAACTGATTCTTTGACAATGTTATAGCTTGAGTCGTCATTATTTTGTTGTCAATTTGCAATACATAACACATTTCTTGCTAATTGTATTTATCACTACTCTAATATTATAAAACAATTTACTTTTGTGTTCTCCATGGTGTAGTAATGTTAGGAGTTTAACATTTGACTGTTCATCTACCATCATTCTAGCAAAAAACAAAGACCCCATTATAGCATTCAACCCCGTTGAAAGAAACGGCACCAAAGTTGCAATAAGATTCTCCAAAGCCACCACATGGACCTACATGTGCAAAATATTTTCCTTTCGTGAATAAAATAAAGTAGCAACCAAATGCCACTATCAACTTTAGGTATTATCATAGACCAATAAGATTAATGTGATGAGGAAGGTGGAAATATTTTCATCGTATGAAAGCGAGAGAAAAACAAGGGTATTGTTTTGAAACGAGGGCATTGTAACCTTTATCTACAAGACTTGTTTTCAATTAAACGTCATCTTAAAAGACTCAACAAGGTTTATACATCATGTTTCAACATGCTTCAACACTAAAACAAGGTTCATCCCCCTGATTTAGACTAAATCTACTAGTTATTAGGTCTTGGTAGCACAAAATCAAGAAAAGAGCTATTTTTGTATATGTGTATGTATACAAAATTGTTACCATGTACATGTGGTAGTGATGTGTGTGAACACACTTAGGACCATTGGGGCATTTTTTCCCTCACTAGGAGGTTTTGTCCCCCATGCATTGTATATATGCCCATCACTCTAGGGCTATCTCATCTTTCCATTGCACACTAAGTAATACACTCTTTGTTGTGTGCCTTGAGCTTCCTTCATCTTCTCCAAGCTGTGTGTGTTTTCTTGCAACCCTAATTCCAACCATTGGTATCAAAGCAGGTTGCATCCTCCCAGGCTTAGTCACCAGAAGCTCCAGCATACGCCTACTCACTTTCTCTTATTTTTGTGAGCTTTGGTGAGTGTCAACATGTCGCCAAACACTTTGGGCTAGCTCCTAGAGCTTGGTCTGCTCAAAATTTTCATTTGGGCTCATTTCGGCTTTCATTTCCACTACACGCAGTATTGCACACGCTGTTTCTCCATTTTGTGCAGAATTTTTCTCAGTGCCATTTTTTGCATAATGGGTCCCTTACAGTCTTCCACGATTTGTGCTATATAGCATGTGCTATTCCCGTTTTGTTTCTTCTCTTTTTGGGCAGTTTTCACATCTTGCAATATTTACCATGGCTGACAACAACACAAATGTCTTCACAATGTTTGCTTCTAAGGATAGATTGGATGGGGACAATTATCCTATGTGGGCTTATATGATGCAACATGTCCTTGTGTCAAAGGGTATTTGGAATATTGTGAAGGGCATTGATGTACGTCTTGGTTTTGAGGATGTAGGCGATGTTCAGGATGTTGCAGGTTTTTGTGGCAGGATTGCTGCTGTTAGAGTTGTTTTGCCTACGACTGAGCAAGCTTGTTGTTGGGATGTAAAAGATGCACATGCTCATGCTTTTGATTGTGTTGTGTGTGAAGCGTACTATTACTCCTCATATTCATTCAACAAAATCTGCAAAACAAGCTTGGGGTATTCTGGCTGGTCTTTATGCAAGTCGCAATGAGGCTAAAATTGCATTGCCGCGTAAAGAGTTGGAGTCGAAAATTATGCATGAGGAAGATAAGATGGACGTTTTCCTTGTTGGTGTCAAGGATATCAACGATCAATTGATTTTTGCAAGCGAAGGCATTTCTGACAATCCCCTTGTGCAGATTGTTCTTGATGCTTTGTCAGATTCTTACTAGACCTTTGCTAGTACTTGGAGATTTATGACCCAAGGATATCTAAAAGTTAGCGGTAGTTGAACAGGACTTTATTGCTGCTCAAAGAAAAGGTGGTAACAACAATGTAGCCACTTTTCATGGTTCTTTTGTGAGTGGTAAATCACATGTTCCTAATGCTTCTACTGACAACAATTCTTTTGGTAATTTTGGTGATAAGGGCAAAAAGAAGATGCGTTGCCATTATTGTAAAGCTAATGATCACTTGATCAAGGAGTATCTGAAATTGAAGCAAAAAGAGGCTAAGAAGAAAGAGGTTGGATTAACTACAGGGTCCAATACAAGTGTAGCTATTGTAGATTCTTTTGTGAAAGGAGATTGTGATGCTAATGTAGATGCAGATTGAGCTTTTAGTGTAGAGTGTACTTATGGTCCTAGTGTCCATGATGCATGCATGTCAGTTGCGGTAGATTCACATGTGTGGTATTTTGACAGTGTGTTTCTACAAAGCACATTGCCTCACATCGTGATTTGTTTACTTCTCGTGAGTTTGTCCCTCATGGGAATACTATCACTTGTGCCAATAATCCCTCTTATCCGGTTCAGGAAGTTGGAAAGATTGTGCTTACTGCTGCGAATGGAAATTCTTTCACACTTGTTGGTGCATTGTATGTACCTGGGATCAAGAAGAATCTTTTCTTTGTATTTGCACTTGCTAGACTTGGACTTGTAGTCAAATTTGTGGATGACAGATGTACAATACATGATCTCAATTTCAATGATAAAATTGTTGCATCTGGCATTTTATGCGGTGGGTTGTATAAGCTCGCTTTGTATGATAAGTGTGGGTAGAATTTTGCAAATGCAGTTGTGGAATCTAAGGCTATTTTAGATGCAAAACTTTGGCATGCACGTTTTGGGCATTTGAACTTTGCTAGTTTGTTGCTTTTGCAAAATTTTGATATGGTTGCTTCTTTGCCGCCTCTTGAAGCACCTGTCAAACATGTTTGTGAAGGTTGTATTTTGGGTAAGATGCAGCATTTGAAGTGTCTAAAGGATGGTTCAGTTAGGGCTACATGCATGTTGCAGCTTGTGAATAGTGATGTTTGTGGGCCCATGCAAAATCCGTCCTTGGGCAATTACATGTACTTCATGAGTTTCATTGATGATTACTCCAAGCATGCATGGGTATATCCGCTTAAAGCTAAGTCTGAAGTGTTTATGTGCTTCAAGCAATTTTTGGTGGCTAAAAATGTCTCAAAATGTACTATGGACACCCTTCGTTCCGATCGAGGAGGAGGGTATATGTCTCATTAATTTAATATATTTCTAGCTAGTTGCGGGATAAACACCAATGTACAGTGCCGTATACACCTCAAAAAAATGGTGTTATTGAAAGGAAAAACATGTCACTTACGGAAATGGCACGATGTATGGTCAAAAGTCAACCTTTCCCACATTCGTTTTGGCTTGAGGCCATCATGTGTGCCACTTATGTACTTAATAGGTGTCCTACAAAAGCTTTGCAATCTATGACTCCATATGAAGCATGGCATGATAGAAAGCCTTCTATTGAGAATATGCATGTGTTTGGTTGTTTCACAAATGCTTTGGTGCCACAAATGTAGCACAAAAAATTGGATGATAAGGCTGTCAAATGTATTTTTGTTGACTATAGTGTTGAAAGCTACGGTTGTAGGTTGTACCATCCGCAAAAAAAATGTATCTTAGTTTCACGGGATGTTGTGTTTGTCGAAGAGTCTGTTCAGCCCTTGCTGTCATGTACTAGAGACAATAGTGTAAGCTCACAGGACATTTATGACAGTTTTTTTGCCTTCTTTCAATGGTGGAAGTTCAAATGTAAATTCAAATGAGGCAAATCTACAGCCTATGGGGGTTTCAAAAAATGTTACATATCAGTCTATTACTGACCACATGTACATGATGCACATGTACATGATGTAATTGATGCGGAAAGCGCTGAGAATGAGCATGCTAGAGGTATGCCAAAATGGTTGGTGCATACTTGCGTGACAGTAAATTGGATGCACCTTTGTCTAGTTGTACTTGTTCAGGTTCTTCATTTTATGCATTAGATTGTTATGCTTTGGATGTGTCTAGCTTATGTGATGTTGAGGAACCTTTGTCTTTTGATGAAGCACATAATTCAAAAAATTGGATGGTTGCCATGCAATCTAAATATGATGCACTTATAGAAAATGACACGTGGACTTTATGTGATGTGCCTCCTAGCAAAAAGGCCATTGGTACAAAGTGGGTTTTCAAGTTGAAACGCAAGCCAGATGGTGAGATGATCACTATAAAGCTCGACTTGTTGCAAAAGGCTATGCAACGTAGAATGGCATAGATTTAAGAAACTTTTGCTCCCATTTGTTACGTTTTCTATGTACATTGGCAACTCATTTTGGTTGGGATTCACATAAGTCAAGACATTGTTACTGCTTTCTTGAATGGTGACATATTTGAGGAAGTTTATGTAACGTAGCCTCGCGGTTTTGTCAAGAAAGGACAAGAGGATAAAGTGTGCAAATGTAAGAAAGCTTCGTATGAGTTGAAGCAATCTCCTCGTGCTTGGTATGAGAAAGCTGATACTCATTTGGTCAAACAAGGCTTTCGTCCTTGAGTTCAATACGTTGAATAATGCTACGTTGTAGCATGGCATACCATCATGCCATAAATCTCCTAGCCCATGGTTTTTTGTTCTTTCCAAATTTTGTAAGCATAATTCAAGGGAACCAATTGTAGCATTGGGATCTACAGACCATAGACCATTAAGCACAAAATGACCAAACATCCTATGACCATGTCTATGCATTATCATACATGTTAATGATACTTGTAGTTGATATGAATTCGCATAGTCTTTTGAGTTCACACGAAATCTAGCAATGAAGCAGTAGACATGGGTTTAGTCCTTGATAGAGTCTACAGTCAAGGGACTGGCTAGATCTATTCTTGAGGGGAAAAGAGAGTTGTGAATGAGATCCAAAAGCAATCCATTCGTTAAATTTCTTGATGCTTTGAAAGTATTGGTCCATCTTTCCATTTTGACTTTAATTTGTAGCATTTTGTTTGTTTTTGTTCCTAGCTTCTTTCCAGCACATAGGAGTAGGGTAAATAGAAATTACCACCATCAAATTGGGGTGGAAAGATTAGGGCAAAAAGGTTAGAAACCATATTTTGGTAAAAAATACGTTAAGTCTAAATTTAAAAAAAATTAATGATAGAGAACTAAACTTTGATCAAAACTCAAAAAGTTGGTGTGTAAGGGCACTAGGAAACTCACAAGGTAAGTTTCATTTCATTTTGGGGTGGAACATGGATTGCAATTCATGTCCCCCAGAGACAGTTTGAGTTGGAACAGAGACCATAAAGTACTAACTGCTTCCAAGCAACTAAAACCAAAATTTGGGGTCAAATTGAAACCAAAATCACACTCAAATCAAGGAAATTCAAAAAATCACTAGAAGCTAGTCAAGTTGACCAAAATTTGGGTATTTTTTATTTTTGTGATCCAAACTCAAAAAGTTTTGTGGAATAGTTTCAAAATAACATGGCAACCAACACCAAATTTCAAGTCAAAATGAGGTCAAACACGGATCATGATCCAAGTACCTCATCAAAAGTTTTGAGTGAGATTTGAGCAATAGGTAGCTGAGACTTAGACAAACGCTTTTTCCAAAAAAGACACATTGGTAAAAAAGTTAAAACAAGTGGTCAAAAGAGTCAAAATGAAAACAAAGTAAAAAATCATCAAAGCAAACCCAAAAAATAATTCAAATCCAAAAAAAAAATGGGAGTCGGCTACAAACCATAAGCAATCAGCAAACCAAATTTCAAATTCAAAAGTGATGGAACAAAAGAGTCCAAAAATCTCTTAAAAAAGGCCAGAACGCTTGCAAGCAAAAAAACCACAATTTTGATCTAGGGCTTGACTTTCAACTGACTTAATCAAGCCTAAACCACACAAAAAGGATATAGCTGGTGTCAAGGTACTAAGAACAATTTGTGTGTCAAGTTTTATCACATTCTGCCACTGAGATACATGGATCACGATCAATGTCCCAGAATTTTACCATAGCTAGATCCAATCACAAGGAGCCTAATCACGGTCTTTTCAAAATTGAATTTGGACGTTATTTGAGGGTTATGTAAGCTAAAATAGATTTTAGGCCTGACACTCTTTATAAGGGTGAATAAAAATGTCAAATTCTTCATTTACATCTTGGCTTAAAGCCTTCAATCTTGCATCCAAAAATTGACCAGAGACACCTCTTTACAAAAATCGTGCAAGAAGCGAGCCTGCAGGGCCGACCGTATCAAGTTGGGTTCTCCCTCCAAAGCATAGAACCATACCTTTGCTTTATCCTGCATCAATAGCAGATTGTTTTCATCTTGCTATCTTCATTCGACATATGCAATGAGAACATGTACATCCCTCTGCCAAATGAGTGATAGCCTCTCATCACACACTCCATGTAGCTTCTATTTTCCAATTTCTCTTCTCTCTCTCTCTCTCTCTCTCTCTCTCTCTCTCTCTGTGTGTGTGTGTGTGTGTGTGTGTGTGTGTGTGTGTGTGTGTGTGTGTGTGTGTGTGTGTATTTCTATTTTTGGTATACATCAAGTCCATATATCTCTCTTACAATTCACGAAAATTATTATAGTAATAGAAAAAATCCCCTTAATTACAATTAATTTATAACTCCACAACGTTTGGATGCGGGTCAAACGCATGAAAGAGCAATGATCTAATGGTGGGTAGCGTGTAAAGCAAGGTTGTTGTTGTTGTGATGAGGTAAATGACAAGAAATGTGCTTCTTTCATGGCGTTTGGGTTAGTGTCTCAATCCATCACCCAAAATTGTGCCACCACATCAATAGACACCGCTATAAAGTGGTGATTGGGTGGTTGGAGGTCTTAGGTCCTCAACACAATGACTGAAGAAGAGCATAGAGAAGAGCATGTGAAGTGCTGTTTGAAATGTCTACTCTAAGTCATGGGCCCGTGGATCCAACTCCACAATTTTTGGATGCAGTTCTAATAGAGATGTTGTCTTCAGGACGTGATCCACCTCATCTGCATGTCTCTTATCTTGCTCTTGCATCTCTCTCAGTCCACGGGCTTGCATTTCCAAAATTGTGCATAGTTTGGTGGAGAACTCCTCGTTGCTCTCAAATATTGTCATCATACAACCCATCTCGCTCCCCAACAAAGCCAACGCTCCACAATCACCTCCATATTGTAAGACAACATCGTTCTCCTTTGTATACTACACGAGCAATTGCCAAACAAACCAATGCCCACATTCCATACACCCTCCACATCAAACTAAAGTCAAAGCAAACAAAAAAACATTATTTAAAGATAGTGGGTGTCAATTACACCTCGCACAAGTATTCCATCCTCCTCTTTTGTCCAATCATCCTCCTCTAGCAAAATATAACTAGGCATCGTCCGACAGTATATCAAATGCCACTGATGTCAAAGTCTGTTGTTTCTTCATTGTGAACACCAGCATTGTGCGTACAATTCTACTTTCCTTCTTGCATATTGGTGTCTTATAGACAACCACGTTTAGGTGGTCTTCTTGCCATCCAACAACATCAACTATATCACAAACCATGCCATAATTATCTGATTGACAAACAAGTACAAACACGCCTTTATTATTGGCTATTGCCATCACGAGTCGATTCGTGATGGCTATTGCCATCACGAGTCGAGCGAGCTGTCCAGACTGGCATACTTCCATTTTGTTCCAATCTGGCACATCAGAATCAAATATCCATACACAGGAGTATTGGATGGAAAAAACAAAATAGAAGTGTTCACTACAGAATCAACGACCGATCCATCACGTAATGGACGAAGGCATTTCTCCACAATGTGTGTCCTCACGGTGCTCAACAAAGCATTCTTCCAGTAACCCTTTGTCTTGTCCGAGTAGAAATGCACAATCGAAATATGATTGCCATCGCTATACGCAAATACCCTCAAACAGATCATGCAAGATCCTGATCCACATCACAACTTCAATTCAAGAAGGCCACTTATCGATCGACGGGTATGTAATTAATGGCACGTACAAGACCTGCAATATTTCGTGTCTTGTATCAATAAAACATGATATATTTTCAATTATTTTCTCTACCTAACTAGAGAACCATAATGTTCATTTTGCCTCCATCTTCAATCCCACTCCCTCTATCTATCCCTCTCCTGCCATAATGTTCATTCTCTCTCCCTCTCCCTCCATCTTCAATCCCACTCCCTCTCTCTCTCTCTCTCTCTCTCTCTCTCTCCTCTTTTTCCTCTATTTCTCTCTCTTCTTCTATCTCTCAACTCGTTCTCTACCAGCCTATCTCTCTTTCCCCCTATAGTTCTCTCTTTCTCTCCTCCATACCAACCTATCACTCTCTCTATCTCTCCTTCCCCCTATCATTCTCTCTTTCTCTCCTCCATACCAACCTATCACTCTCTTTGTCTTTTCCTCACTCAACCAAGTGCTCCATACCACCATCTCTTCCTCCATCTCTAGCTCTCTTTTCCTCTCTATCTCTAGGTATAGGAAACGCGTGAAGGTCTCTCTCTCTCTCTCTCTCTCTCTCTCTCTCTCTCTCTCTCTCTCTCTCTCTCTCTCTCTCTCTCTCTCTCTCTCTCTCTCTCTCTCTCTCTCTCTCTTCTTGAGTCCGGATCGCTTCTCATTGAGGTCTTGGGCATGCAAAGGGTTGTGGAGTACATGCTTAAGACACAACATAGCCCTTTCCATCGACTTCCTAGAACTGCATATGAAGCAAATCAAAAGGTCCAAAAGACATGAAAGAGCAAAATACTAAGTTCGGGGTGGATGCTTGACATCAAGAAATGGTTTGGAAGATGGGATGCATGTCACTTGGTCACTTGGTCAAGGATGCATCGATCGACTCCCAAGTTAATGAGGCCTTCTTACAATGCCAATGTATCACAACTTGCAAGAAATCCGGAGGTTCTCGCTTCAGCCATTACACCACACAAGTTGCCCCAAACTACAAATCTCTCTTCTTCTACGAACAAGGTAACCGAACCCATCCCTACATCCTTGAGCCCATCCTATTGAGTGTGATCCGCACCATTGCCTCCATTCGTCTTAGCTCCCATTCTCTACGCTGCGAGACAGGACATTGGGGCACTGGCTAGGAGTCTCATCGACTTTGCACCTTATGCCCTCATCAAGTGTGAGAGAGTGAGTACCACACACTACTTGAGTGCTCAGCTTTTGACCACATTAGGTCCTCTTTTCCTCATATATTCAGCCGTGAGCTCTCCCTACATACCTTCCTCTCCCAATCACGACGTGGACTCTCTATTGCGACGCTCATTTCATCCAATTTTTGAGCATCGAGAGTCACTTATGACCGGCACTCACACCACGTGACATGTTCATTTGGTCCCATAGGTTGTATTTGACCTCCAAGTTCGATAATAGAACTATCTCTCTCTCTCTCTCTCTCTCTCTCTCTCTCTCTCTCTCTCTCTCTCTCTCTCTCTCTCTCTCTCTCTCTCTCTCTCTCTCTCTCTCTCTCTCTGTGTGTGTGTGTGTGTGTGTGTGTGTGCGCGCGCGCAAAGCCGATGTGGCTTATCTCTCTCGCTAGCACTAGCATTGCTACCTACTCCTACGAGTTGACATGGGAGCCCAGTTAGCATGAGCTTTTGATCTAGCTCTCTTCGTGCACATCCTTTGCCAACTGTATAAGCTTTTGAATTTACTTGTAATCTCAAAATTGGCAGGCAGGCCTCATGATTTCATCACTTTTTCTTTTCAGAATCTATCATTCCTTACACCCTCTTATCCTTACTCTCGCTCGCTCTCTCTGTCTCTCTCTACCTGCACTCTTTCTAGATGGGCGCTAGCGCCCTCCTTGAGTTAGAGAGAGAGAGAGAGAGAGAGAGAGAGAGAGAGAGAGAGAGAGAGAGAGAGAGAGAGAGAGAGAGAGAGAGAGAGAGAGAGAGAGAGAGAGAGAGAGAGAGAAGAAGAAGAAGAAGGGAGACAAAGTGAGAGAGAAAAAGAGTATTCGGATGGGATTGATAACATTGGAGATGATAAGAGAATTTGGAATTGGGCGCAATGAGCGAGTGAGAGAGAGAGAGAGAGAGAGAGAGAGAGAGAGAGAGAGAGAAGAAGAAGAAGAAGAAGAAGAAGAAGAAGAAGAAGAAGGAGAAGGGAGACAAAGTGAGAGAGAGAAACAGTATTTGGATGGGATTGATAGTATGGGAGATGATAAGCAAATTTGGATGTGTGGTAGTGTCTAGAGCCCCTACGATTTATTTGGACTAAAAACATGAAAAAAGTTTAACTAAAGAACATCATTATCAACAGAACATATTGCAGGCTCGGTGTCTCCCTCAATGATATGAATTTGATTTTTACCTTTTTTGAAAACATCTATTTGATGGATGGTTTGTTTTACCACAGTGAACACAAGGATTCTTCTTGAAACAGTCTTTTGTCTGATGATTGTTGCACCCACAAATGGCACAAGATCTGGTTCCACTGAATGGTTGAGATGAAGCTGAGGTAGTAGCACATTTAGTGACTGCATAGGTACTGGAAGTATTAGAAGAACTGATGGGGGATACTGCATTGGAGACTATATATGCACTGGGAAAAATAGTAGAATTGGTGCTAGGTACCCTTCGTTCTTCTTCCTGCAATGAATTGATGATAGCATCCAAGGAGGGCAACGGATCTTTCTCCTTTAACACGGTAACAATCTGATGAAATTTATCAGGAAAACTTTTTAATAGAACGGCTATAAGATCTTCTTATGGTACTGGGGCTTTGACATAAACAAGTTGAGTTTTATATACTCTTCAGCCGGTTAACTAAAGATGTAATATTTTCATCAGCACGCATAGCAAGAGAATACAACTCCATCTTTAGACTCATCATTGAATATTTATCTTTAGCACCAAAAACCTTCTCTAACTGTATCCAAGCAACGCTGGCAGATTGCATGTCATCCAGATAATGAATAAAATGATCTTCAAGAGATGTCAGAATTATACCTAATGCTTGCTCGCCCTGTTATTGCTCGGCATATAATGCTCTGGTAACTACAGCGGATGTACTAGATTCGTCGAGACTGATGGCGGCTTGAGGACATTCCACAAATTTTTCCTCATCAGATATCCCTTCACTTTGATTTGCCAGGTGTGGAAGCCTTGATCCGTTGAATTTATCCACCTTCGAGGCCATATTCGATATGTCAAGGATATCTTGGTCCTGTTTGCTATGCTTGCGAGCGAATTACAATCGTCGACTTTGGTTAATAGAATGTGCCTTTTGATATGCTTCAAAAACAAGCTCCCTTACTTGTGCCAACTACTTGGCCAAGTATACATAGTGCTCTGAAAAGTTGCTCGTTCACTAGCTTTGCTTTATAGCAGTGTTTTGAGATGCTTGCAAAGAGGCCCAGTCTACACAACGTTTTGATATGACGAAATCTGTCCAGAGCTACTGTTTACAGCATTTCAAAATGTTAAGAAGAAAAACTATCAAAACTACTTACTAGGCAGCGTTTTGAGAAGCAATTGAAAAAACCTTGGCCTGTTGTCGGATGAGTAGCTATCTAAGATGCTATGGGGCAAACTTGCTATCGGATGGCGTTTCGAGATGCACTTTCTACGCAAAATTTTAATATGCGATGCCGCCCTTGTCTGCCCGGAACAACCGCATGTACTTGACAACATTTTAGAACGCCCTTTGCAGGGCCGACGTCATCCTCAACAATTGCCTGCGCCTGCAAGCTCGCCGCCTATAGCACTTCAATAGCTCCTCTTGAGATGCACGCAGAAGCGCCTGTGTGTGCCTACACTACCTTGGCCTCGACGACCCCTGTTGACTTGCGCCAGCATCTTGAAAAGCCCCGCCTAGGCTCTGATACCATTTGTAAGGCTTCTTGTTGTGGTGGGTGATGGCGTAAAAGAGCTATGGCGAAGAGATGGCATGCAGAGGTGAGGGTAACTAGAGAGAAAGCGAGAAAAGTAGATCGACACAAATTGAAACACACGCTTGCAACTAATATGATTAAAACCTCTTTACATATAAAGCAACTAACTACAGTGGTTGCATGCACCTAAAAAAGCACTGGTGCATAACTCTTTATCACAAAAGGATGTTCCCACGGCTAATACTGGGCTTGAAAAACCTAACATTATCTATTTTGGTTGGATTGTTCGAGATTTTCCAATCTTTATTCCTTTTTGACAATTGAGATCCATATTTTAGTTCTTAGCATGTAATTTATCACAAATTACCTCACAAACAAGGGCCAATAATAAAGCAATTCGTCTCCATAACCAACTCAAATTCTATAGACAAACAATTTTCTTATGAAAAGCTACAAAATTTATCTTTGGAGAAATTTAATCTCAAAACCAAGGATACTTTAGGATGTTTGGAAAATTTGAAGGGCATCTTGGGAATTTATGACAAAATATTGGGGGCATAGAGAGAGAGAGAGAGAGAGAGAGAGAGAGAGAGAGAGAGAGAGAGAGAGAGAGAGAGAGAGAGAGAGAGAGATGGTCTAAAGAGGGAGGGAAAGACAAAGAGAGTGGGAGACAATGCTCTAGAGAGAGAAAGAGAACAAGAGGTATATTGGGTGGAGAGGTGGATGGACAAAGATTATATATATATATATATATATATATATATATATATATATATATATATATATATAGAGAGAGAGAGAGAGAGAGAGAGAGAGAGAGAGAGAGAGAGAGAGAGAGGGTGGAAAAGATAGAGAGGATAGAGGAGGGGGATAGATAGAGAAGGAGGGAGAGACAAAGAGAGATCGAAAGAAAGGGGGTGGGAAAGATAGAGATAGATAGATAGATAGAGAGAGAGAGAGAGAGAGAGAGAGAGAGAGAGAGAGAGAGAGAGAGGGTGGGAAAGATAGAGAGGATAGAGGAGGGGGATAGACAGAGAGGGAGAGAGAGGTAGAGAGAGATCCAAAGATAAGAGGTGGGAAAGATAGAGAGGATAGAGGATGGAGATATATAGAGAGGGAGGGAGAGACAGAGAGAGATGGGAAGAGAGAGGGTAGGAAGGGGAGAGATGATAGAGAGAGAGAGAGAGAGAGAGAGAGAGAGAGAGAGAGAGAGAGAGAGAGAGAGAGAGAGAGAGAGAGAGAGAGAGAGAGAGAGAGGTAAAGGTAGACATAGCGAGAGAGGAGGGGGATAGGGAGAGAGGGAGGGAGGTATAGAGAGATAAAAAGAGATAGAGATAGTGGTATAGATAGAGAGAGAAAGAGAAGGAGAGAGAGAGAGAGCTTTAATGTTTGGATATGAGAGTGTTGCTTGTCGATAAATACAGCCTTGGGTGTCAGCTACATTATATCTAGCCATCAACATTGAGAAGTTTCTCTTGGCGATGGCTTTCTCCTCATGCTGCAAGGTGAGTTTGTTCTTGAACAGTATTTGTGGGGAGCCTTTGTTAATTGATTGCCCTACAAGATTTTCCATGGTCAATCCTAGAGATTATGGGGGCAATAGCAAGAGCGAGATATTTTCGATCATTTCCACTTTTGCTGGCAACATTCAGACTCAGGTGAAAGATGGTGTAACATTAGGAGACCAATTTCAATTTATATTGGATTCAACCTTGACTACAAAATTTCTTTTGGTCACCAATATGGATGTGGTAATATCCTCAAGATCAAATGTAGCAATGGTGGAGTTGTCTGACAGCTCCTTTGATGAAGAAGGTTTTGTTGTTGGAACCTCAACCAAAAGACTTCAAGATAACTTTCCTTTGCGCTAAGAATCAGAGCAAGATGTTTGGATAGAAGAAGAAAAGAAAGACAAAAATAAGTCTTCAGGTTCAAAGTAGGTAGAGAAAACATAGAGTACACTAGAGCACATTGTGTTGAATAGCCACAAGTACCCTAGATTGAGCCAAATAATTTCTAGGCGTTCGGTTAAGAAGAAGGTTGTTGAAGTTCCTCAGGTGTACAATGGGGATTGTGTTTATGAGTTGGATACTATGATAAATGGTGTTCCAAAAACATTAGGGATGGATCAAAAGTATGACAGCCATTGTTGGGTTAAGCTTGTTCATTCCAGGATGAGGTATTGCACACTAATCAAGAGAAGTTAAATGTGGCAGACATCTTATCTGCAAAAATGGGTTCGTGCTCAATCAATGTGATAAAAGGACAGCCAAATGAGACTTCTTGGACAGGGAAGTTGCTAACATCAATTATGTAAGTTTGTATGTTGAGCTGAGAAAACGGAACACTAAGGTGCTTTCATTGTGGTCAAAGTCCAGTTCTGCTTTAGAGGGTTCCTGTAGTGTCTGCTACTTGCTAGCATAGAACAACTGGAGCCATTTTTTCATCCACATCGGAATCCATAACCACCCCGTTGCAAAGGGAGTCTTGCGATCAACAATATAGCGAACGAGAGAACTTATGTCTCGTGTGGTGTCCGAATCTCCAATGACTCGACCTAGGCACTTGCAATTAAATCTTGCAAAGCAGATGATAATGGGAGCGGTGGTTCAAGAAAATGGGGAGCAACTGAACATCAATGAGCTTCTCCCTATTTTGGAAGAGATGTGGTCATTGATCAATACGCAAAGGTGTTGTTTCGGCTTCTTGACTACGAAAGTATTAAAAAAATTTGACTGACATCCTTGTATCTACAATTATTCTCAGGTTCAAACACTGGATGACAAAAGAAACTACTACACGAATTGGGTTTGGGGAAGAGTCTCGATTGCTTCCACTGGAAAAAAATTGCGGGTATAATTTTTTCTACGGAGTACTATTTTGAATACAATCCATGGACTCTAACAAAAGATGTCACGTATTCAAAATGTCGATCAATGGACCCGGATTTGGTGTCAAGCTGGTCAATAGAATGCGACAAGACGAACATGCATGAAAAATTCATGGTGGAAACATCCTCTTAGCAAGTGCGGGGTGAGAGGTATGAAGTTCATATTGCAAGTAGCCCGATGTGTACATGTGGGGACTTTGTAGAACGAGTGGCACAAAGCAAACCCTACATGGCCTGCAAAGATATTTACTTCATCTTTCTTTGCTACTTTGGCTTGGATTTTAACCACAATATGTTTATCCATCAAAGCAAGCTAATAAATGAGGATCTACTCCGTGTGTTTAGCTCTCATTGTACGACGACATAGAAAAGAAGTGGAATTGAGTTGTATGACTAACATCTCCTACTCTTGATATGTAATTGTAATGCACAAGCTGTAGCTGTTGTTTTGATATTATAATTTTGATATTGAAATTCAGTGTGTGATGATGATTTTTGTCTTTTTGTTCTACTCATTGATCTGAAGCAATTTTTTTAAAAATGTGGAGATCAATTTGAAGGTTCTATTATCATTTAAAGTTATATTGGAATCTAACAAAAAAAAAGCTCCCTCCAAAAAGCTCTCTTCAACCAAGGCTTGGAGAGATTTTTTCTTGCAAACACTCCTTCAATGAAAAGCTTAGAAAAAGCTTCCTTGAAAGCTCTCTCCAAAAGCTCCCTTAGTTTCCATCCCCATGTAGTGGCATCCTCCATGGATTAAACATTTAACCAAAACAAGGTTCAGTAGGAGGTTCAATGACATCAAGAAGAGCATCTTGATTTTTCACATTGTTGTCCCTTTGTAACAGCCTTGTGTAACCAACCCATATCCACCAACATAGCGATAAGCTCCATTTAGAACTCACTTGAGTGTGCTAAACTAGTTATCACAAGTAAGATGTATTTAAAAGAGTACCTCTTTTTACTTTCCATGAAAGTAACTGGCTGACGTAACTCATCAACAAAGTAGAAGTCCTTGACTTAATATCATTCTTCATTAGTTTGCAACCCGATGATAACCAGTGTTCAAGGTTGAGAACATGATTTTAAAATGAAGAGGTTAAAATTTAGTCAACACTCTTTGTCTCATGGGAAGAAAAATCCAACGAGAAAGATAACCTTTTTCAATTGGATTTCTTGGTGCTAATGTACGTGCTTAGCATATCCTTTAGCACAAGATTACCACTTGTACTCTGCCTATCCTCTCCGGATGACAGGCAATACTGATATGTGTAACCCCACCGTTTATAGAAAGTCCTCCAAAATGACTGGTAAATAGGGATCACAATTCCTTGCAACACCATTGATTAATCAACAATGTTAGGAACAACCATCTTGGTTAGATTTAGTGAGATCATCTACAAGCACTCAAACCAAGCCATGACCTCTATTGGTGATTGGTAGATCTACAATTAATTTTATAGAGATATTGCACATATATATCAAAATGCTTTAGAAGCTACTAATGTCATCAATGGGCATGCCGCTCCAAATCAACATTTGCTAAACACTAGGGTAGACCTAGTATGCATGCATTTAACAAAAAGTAGATCCAAACGTGTATATCCATAATTGTACTTGCCAATGCTAGTGAATATTATGCTCACGGATCATCGAAAAAGCACTAAATGCTTTCCACGTGAAAACGGTGCTAACATATTTGGACCATAATAGAATGTGAATATCCATCACATCTAGGTACCAAATGAACTTGTTCATTAACAAAACATAATTTTGCTACGTGTATAAACAACCATCCGTTAAAGTTGTTAAATTGTACTTGTAACCTTAACAAGCATTGCTAGATATCCAATAATTTCTAGCCACTAAAATTGTTCCTGATACAATATGCTCAAAATAGTCTAACAAACAGAGCGACTAGTACCTAGGGACACTGTCACGACACATAATTGAAATAACAGATGCCAGTGTCAGTCTTAGAGACTCATATTCTCCACATGTGGAATATGTCTCATCAAAGGATGTTTTAAAAAATGACATCCATCAAGTACGAGGTGTACTTGTGTGTGGAGATAATTGTAAATACTCAACAACATGAGTGAGAAGGGTCTTCACATACTTTTCTCCACACCAGCTAAACCAAACTCCATGAGTTCCTAGACCATGTTGTACATCCTTTGACTAACAACATGTACCAAACAAAACCCTACCATGTAGGTTTGTAATTGTTTCAATAGGGAAAGAACGAGTCATGGTTTCCTGTTGTAGTGAAGAGAGAAAGTGACACTACTTTCCCAAAATGTTGTGCTCTTACATGACCTTGTCATGTGGCTGAGGAAAAAAGGATGAAAGCCTTCTAACTTATGCATTCCTCTTATAGAGCTTAACCAAACGTATTTGGAAATGGAACTGAACCAAAAACACATAGGTACAATGAGTGGGAAAATATCTTATACTTACACGTTTCTTGTTTTCCTTCCAAATTTTTGTATTTAATTTGTGAAGCTAGAAAGTAACTCTCGAACTATTTCTCATCAAGGAGTTAACTTATGAGATAATGAAAATTGAAGACTTTTTTCTAGCTAAAAAAGAGCATTGTACTATGAGATTTGTGAGTGCGCAGATGCGGTGCGTGTGCGCAGAGAGTGCAAAGGGGAAAGAAAGAGAGAGAGAGAGCACGACACAGGATGTGGGGTGGAGCTCCCAAATCTCACCGTGTGAGCACCATGTGAGAATGTAAGTGAGAGCTCCTTATTCTTTGTATGTATAAAGAATAAGGAGATAAATGTGGGCATCCGGACACTGGCCGACGGACATGGGCAAAGCACGGTGAGGCACACCGCCTTTACCTAACATTCTCCCACTAAAGGTTGTGTGTCGATAAGTGGCGAGAAGACTAGCCTACAACTAGTATATACAAGAGGTGAGAGAAGACGACTCTCAACCTATGCCCACTGACTCACTCCAAACATGCTCTAGTGTAGATGCAACATGCATACCACTAGGACTAAAGCTGCGATGACACTCATGATGCAGGTATCGAGTGACGACCTACATTTCTCCACAATGCACAATGCCAGTGTCAGTCATTGCACGACTGACAACTCCCATTGTAAATGCACCAACCGCATAAGCAAGATCAGGTCTCAAAACCAAAAGGTCAGACATGAGAGACCCGAAAGCCGATGAAACATGAACCATGTGTGCCAACCTATCCCTGTCAGCAACCTCAGTGCCATATGCATCCTCATCAGGAACCATTTGACTATGCATCACCATGCCAGCATCCTTTAGCAAAGGCATATATGCTGAGAATGATTGCAAAACCAAAAAATCAGCACCATTGCAATCACACACAGATATCTGAAGGACAATGTCGCCCTCAAACATATCAGACGCATCATAGAACAATGCATCGATCTCTGGCTCAATTGATGTCACCTCAACTGATGACTGGCAAAGCTGTGCATCCCAAGAGATACCACTGTCTGCGTGAACATCGCCACAAGACAAATGCACAACCTGCTCTCCATGCAGCACATCCGCAAAAGAGACACGCCTCGTCTCTCGCTCCAAACATGGCTGCAAATAAACAGAGACTACACCGCCTCGTGTGTCATAAATATGCAATGGGTATACCAGACCACTCCTAGCACCTCTGGCTATCACCAGTGATCCCCTATGCATCTGAAATGACCGCTCTCCAAGCAGTACATAAGGTCCACTACTCTGCAAATGATGCAATGAAATGAGACTCTGACTGAGTCCTGGTACATAACGTACATCTCGTAGAGTAAGTAATGCACCGCTAGGTAAAGACATGCATACATCTCCAGCACCCTCTATGTCATATGCTGAACCATCAACAAACTGCACACAACCAAGTCTCCCACTAGAGAAAGAGAAAAACAAATCACGACGTTGCGTCACATGAAAAACTGCATGCTCGTCTAGTAGAAAACGCGTAGACAAAGTGCTATCCCAAGACACAAAGTAGTCTGAAGGCAAGCTAGACTCAAAAGTGACATGCCCGTCACATGCATACTCTCTAGCATATGTCCTCATAGTAGCACCATGCATCTGCCTCTTCCGCTGCCTCATACGCCTGAAGCAACGGCGCCTAATATGCCCCTTGTGGCCACAATACCAACATGCCAGTCGCCGTGAACAAAAATCACCTCTCATGGCTATGCCAAACAATGGAAAACAATGCTCGAGATCACAAAACTCTCGCACCTGGAGCAAACCACTATCTCAATCAGACAAAGTGAGCAAACTATTAAGCTCACAAGCCTCTGGTAAAAAGCGTTGGGATGCTATCAAGTCGATTCTCAAATAGTTGAGTGGCATAGCAAATAGACAATTATGCTATGGTGGTGCAGAGTTATCCATTAAGGGATATGTAGACAATGATTATGCAGGTTGTGTTGACAATCATAAATCCACAACAGGTTGGATTTAGACATTTTTCGGTTCTACTATTTCTTGGAGATCAGTACTTCAAGACTGTACATCCATTTCCACTACAGAGGCATAGTATGTTGCATTGAGTGAAGCATGCAAAGAAGCTATTTGGCTTGCTCGTCTACTGAAGGATCTTGGACTAGAGCAGTGTTTACTAGTTCTTCATTGTGACAGTCAGAGTGCTATTGCCTTGGCTAAGAATCCAGTGTTTCATTCCAGAACGAAACACATTGATGTGCGTTATCACTTCAGTCGGGAATGCTTGGCAAACAAGAGCATTGACTTAGTGAAGATTCCTACGTCAGAAAACACAGCGGATGCACTCACCAAGAGTCTCTTCAACCATCAATTTCAACACTATCGTGAGTTGATGGGCATTGCGTGAGAAGTATACTTCCTCACTCATTTTTCTTTTGGCCTCCCACATTGGCCATCAAGTGGGAGATTGTTAGGTTTATGCTAGCCATGTCCAGCCGCCCATCTAACTGTTACTAACCCAAGTGTATAGTTATACACACTTGAGCCACTTATTATATATGTGCATAATAATAATTGGGGGCTAATAATCTTTTGGCTCTCCCCCTTCCAAACAACGTACTCGTTCTCTCTCTCTCTCTCTCTCTCTCTCTCTCTCTCTCTCTCTCTCTCTCTCTCTCTCTCTCTGGCTCCTGCATTGCACTGCTTGCATCTTCTCTTTCAAGATTGATCATAAACTTGAACTTAAAATTTTTACTAGAAATTTGAGCTACTTTTTGAAAAAAATAATGAAAGGGTTATAAATTTTTGAAAAAAAGTTATTTATCAAGTTTGTAAACTCCTTGTAATAGAAAATCACTATGAAAATTAACTTAAAAAGCCTAGTTTTTATGCCTACTGAACGGAGCAAGGAAAAAAAAAACAATCTTGAAAATGTTGATAAGGGGACAAACTTTGGGTCATAGCAAAGAGTCGATTTAATCTTAGTGCAAAGCTATGATCCAAAGTGAATCTGTAGGTTAACACCAAGAATGTACATATTTTTTGGGTGTCCAATCTTATGTTAATCTCATAATTCAAGTCGCTTTAAAAAAAAATTCATGCATAATTTGGATTGTTAGAAGGCAAAGCTAACAAGATACAACCTAATAAAAGATCAAGAGGCACTTTTTGTATCACCCATTGTAATTTTTTCATTATTTTAGGATATCCCCAAATGATAGTTTGTCCACCTAACTTTTTTTATTTTGATTATTTTAGAGGTATCCATGAGCCATTTGTCATTAATTTGGGCTATAAGATTTCAGTATGTAACTATCATCTGTTGTTCTCTGAGTCTTAAGTCAATCATGGACAAGAACCAAAATCCTAAACTTCGACCAAGCGTAAAGATCACTTTTGTAACCTTTTTAGATAAGTTGATTAATGGAAAATTTGAGTTTGCTACACTACGTTTACGTAGAGGTGAGTTCTATCTGATCTTTACTCCCTCTTTTGTTGTTGCATTTCAATTCTAGTTGCTTCTAGATGTTGCCAGCTAAAAACTCTTCAAGATGTTGAAAGTCTCTTGCACTATTTCATAAGTTTTTTGATGAGCACTTACAAGCTGCTATATCTTGAGATTTTGGTATCAGATAGCTCTCTTCATTCTTAAATCATAGGGTTTCTTGAATGATAATAGTGGTCCGAGCTTAGCCTTTGGTGATTTAGGATCACTTGAGTGAGAGTAGTGGAGTGTAGCTTGCATAGATATGGTTTTCTAGGGATTTAACTTATACTTGTTGCCTCCATGCCTTTATCACATCTACTACATCCCTTCTACTCATAATTAATGTGAGGTTCTCATCAATCCTACAATAAAATTAAAACAGGCTGGGTAACCATTTGTCACCCCACTATCGAGGATGTAGCCACCTAAGCTAGAGAAAATAGTGGTACATGGCTCATCTGTCAAAAAGCTTCCTCTTGGCCAAAACCAGAGCTGTAAAACCACTATAAAGAAGCCCAAAAACCATTAGAAATATGAAAAGCAAAAGAGTTATGTTGTAGGCCACTACCGTGATACCAAACCATAGAAAGTGGGAAAAGACTTTGTAACTTGCTTGTACATATTGTCTACATGGTGCACATCAAATTTTGGCCAATTTGGATATTAAATCTTAGACCAAGTGAGTAAAATTGAAAAGCAAGTGCAGACTGATCAAGAAATCGGTAATATTACTTGGAAAAAACTCCAAAATTCCACACAAGAGGTACGATTAGGCTTACAAAGAAGAGGACAATCAAACCGATAAGTTTGGCCAAAAAATGAGATAGAATCCCAATCTTGAAATTCTAGACTTGGAGGTCTGGAACCAACATTTTCACCAAGTTTTGGGCACAAAGATGTTGGGGTGTGTGACACATGCACACCACCAGCTAGTGAGAACCCCGTCTACATTAGAAGCCTACACATTTGACATCACTACTTATGCCATTGGATGATCACTCACTAGAGGGGGTTCTCACTAGTTGGTGGTGTGGATATGTCACTACTCCATCATTCTAGCCCACTTTGTATCCATCACTACATATAAGTTTGTTATCAATCTATTCATGATTTGCTACTTCCAGTAGTGTCAACTTGTCTCTCTAATCTTGTGTAATTAGCACACTAACACAACTATGAACGATACACTCTCATTTCCACTATACAAGAGAGTATATACATGCTTAGTAAAGCCCATAGCTAAAGTCAACCAAATTTGAAAACATTGATCATCATGAGAGACCAAAAATTGAAATCAAACAATCTACCAAATTAAAATTTTTGCTTTTGAGTAACCTAAAGCGATCCAAATTTGACCAAACTTGTAGAGAGGGAGGATAACACATAGAATTATTCATGGCATTAACATGCGAATCACTTAAATAATCTCATAATAGAGATTGTAGAGTGTAGATACAAAATCATTACTAGATTGAATGAAAGTGAGTACATAGAGGTGCATTATATGGAGCTAACCAATCTTGTTTGGCATCATACATGACATGATAAGAGACTCCAAATCAGCCCAAATCACTAGAGAACTTGTGGGTGCTCTTCTAGCCCCTTTTATGAACCCTTTTACTAAGTCTAAGTGAGTCCACACTGTTTAGAAATGTCCCACATTGTTACTATACACCCAAGGTACCTTTTCCATATGCTAGCACATGATTTCTCCCACCTAGGAATCTAGTAGACTATGGATGATACATACCAAGATAAAGGTCATAGCCCCCAAACCCCAACAACCCTCCCCTTGGGGTTTAGACCATGACAATTGAAAACTCTCACACAGTCCAATCCAGAAGCAAACATCCCCAATCTAGGAGTCAAGAAGAGAAACACTCCAATCCACGAGCTACCACAAGTTTCTAATCCAAGATCCCCCAAAAAATGCCTCTCGTGGAGCCATGTCAACAAGTCTGGGACCAAGATAATCCAAGCTCATCCAAATGTGACTCTATTGCAAGAGAAAGAGGAAACTTCAACTTTGTCGCTACCACCGATTGTCCACCCTTCTACTTTGTCTTCGTCTTCTAACTTTAGTGTTGTTTTGTTCTTAATGCGGCATTGTGACCTTAGCTTTCTCATGAGCTTTATTGAATCGAAATGCAATGCTAAATAAAACCAATGCAATATATACTAGTGCTGCTAATACCCGTACCCTGAAGGTCAATCTCTCTTTTGGTTTCTCTCCTCACCACTTGATGTGCTTTTGAGCAGTTTTTGCACTTGGGGACTGTCCAAGTCCAATGTTTGGACTCCGTACAATAGCATATCCTTGTAGATAATACTGACATACAGATAATTGTGACATACATTATAATGGTTATGCGTGGTTGCAAAATTTTGAAGTTAATTGTATGAGAGAGAGAGAGAGAGAGAGAGAGAGAGAGAGAGAGAGAGAGATCCTTGCAACATTCCTTAAGCTTTGAGGATGAGGGCAAACCCCACTTGATGGTAGGGATCTTTACTTTGAATTTCTAAAAGGCATCCATGTGTCTCACAAATAACCTGACAGCTCATTCATCCATGTGGTGCAACTTTTCAATGGCAAACCTCCTCGAGGCACGTCTTTCATGTGCTCTCTCTTGTGGTGCGCACATGCAATGCTTCAAGCCGACTGGCCTCCACATGTCTCCAATGTGGCAAACAACCTATGCGGTGCAACTTTTCAACGGGCAATCCTCCTCGAGGTGTGTTCTCACGTGCTCTCTCTAGTGGTGTGCAAATGCAGCGCTTCAAGCCGATCGGCCAGTGGATTCTCTGGTGGGTGGCCCGCCTCTAGCTTGTCTTTATCCTCAACGGCTTAATTAAAGCTCAGAATCAGAACCATCACAGCTATAGGAAAGCGTATAAACTGCCTTAGGATGGCAAACCAATCAAACTCTCGGAAAGTGTGTAAATTGCCTTACGATGGCAAACCAATCACACTAGTCATTCTACACATGAAATGGAAATGGCTAGCGTGGTGAATGGAGTACGATGTGCTGCTTTGTCTCCACGCCTGCTTCGAGCTCCTCACGACCTTAGTGCTCACACCTTCAGTGTAAGGGCGAAGAAGGCTCAGCTGCCCTCTCTCAAGTACAGAGGAGACAAGCACTCAGCATATCTATTAACGTCATCATCACCACCATCTTTGTTAATTTCTGCCTCTGCGCAAAAGCTCTCAGATATAGAAGCGGTCTCTCTTACTGACGATCTTTCCAAGGTTCCTGCTTCTTCTGGAATTTACGCTATCTATGACAAGGCTGGGGACTTACAGTACATTGGGCTCACGCGAAGGCTCTCGTCAAGCCTTCAGAACCATGTCCATGACCTCCCAGAGCTTTGTGCTTCTACAAAGGTTAGTTTTATCTCTATCTAAAAGCTCTGCAGAGAGACGGTAACTTGTATGCACTTCTGTTTTCAAGAAAGCCAAGAGAGATGTTTTATGGGTTTGTTTTGCAAGACCAGAAAGGATGCAAGTGGATGGAGGCTATCCTTAAGCAATTCTTTATGTCTGTTCCTACAAATGCCCCAAAGCAAAGGCCAAAAATATGAGAGGCACTCATTAGTGAGCCTCGTCACCAATGCTGAGCTGTTGTTGGGATGACCTCGGAGCGAGCCATCAAGATGTTTTGCCCAAGCCGTGTAGTGTATTGGAAAGAGGAATTGAGGGTGGTTAGGAGGAGAAAAAGGATCTTGCCATAGCCACAATCCTGGTTCCACTATAGCTGAGCTAGAGGTCGAGCCTCGAAGGCCCACAACCTTCAATCTCTTCTGACTGCCTCCTTAGGATCAGGCTGGAGGACCAATGCCGCATTGTTGCTGTCACAACAGCGTAGTGATTGACTACTTGGCGAGAAAAGCAACTTTGAAGAATGAGAAGGGTAGAGATATAATTTTTGATGTAAAATTAAAGGGTGAGTCCATCCCACTTTTATCGGCTTCGACCATTTTCAAATAAATGAAATCCAGTCTCTTTGTTTACTTGATCTACTTACATGAGTTAGATGACAAGAAAACATCAAATTTGTCTGACCTTGAGAAAGAACGATAAGACTTTGTGCAAGCTCAAGCTTATTGTTTCTTTGAAGGCTTACCAGGAGAGTTACCTCCTCAGCGTCTTGAATACCATACCATTGATTTGATCAGCGGCAGCACACCACCGAACTGGCCACCTTACCGAGTTAGTAGAGCCCAAAACGAGGAAATTATGAACCAAGTAAAAGAGCTTTTAGAGAAGGGTCTCATTCAGCCTAGCACATCACCTTATTGTTCGCTAGTGTTGTTAGTCTTAACGAAAGACGGATCTTGGAGAATGAGCATTGACTACAGGGCTCTCAACAAAATCATCTTCAAGAACAGGTTTCCAATATTGATGATCGATGATATACTAGACAAGCTATAGGGTTCTACATGTTTTAGTAGAATCGAAGTGAATGGTGGCTATCATCGGATCAGGATTGCTCCTAGAGAAGACTGTGTTCAAGACGTTCTTTGGATTATACAAGTACTTGGTAATGCCTTCCGGTCTCACAAATGCTCTTGCAACATTCAATATGATGATGAACATGATTTTTTGAGAGTATAGATCATTTGTGGACACCTTTTTTCTACGACATCTGTTACATGGTTTTCCGGGCATTGCGACAACATCGATTGGTGGTTAAGGGAAAAAAGAGCGAGTTTTTCTTGCGAGAAATACACTTTTTGGGACACATTGTCTGTGCGGAGGGCATGAAAATGGACCCGGCCAAGATGGTACCATTCGAGATTGGCTAGATTTGAAGAATGTCCACAAAGTGCGAAGCTTTTTGGGTTTGTTCTCTTTCGGGGAGCATCTGAGATTGCAACTTTCAAGACTCTCAAACAAAAGTTGACTACTAATCAAGTATTGATGTTACCAGACTTGCAAAAACCATTTGAAGTTTACTGTGATGCCTGCGCTCACATTCTAGGAACGGTCTTAATGCAGGAGGGCCATGTTAGAGCTTATGAGAGCAGAATGTTTTCACGCCTACAACGTGTTGCACAAATTTATGAGAAAGAGCTTTTAGCAATTATCCACGCGCTTACTCAATGGCGTCATTTTCTACGCGGAATCGACTTTACGGTGTTGACCGTGATGAGCGCGCGGCGGTGTGTGCAAGTGAAAGAGCACGCAAGGAGGTGCAGTGTGTGTGCAGAGAGGGGAGGCGAAGAGCAGCAGGAGAGTAAGCGCTAGCAGAAGAAGAGGGAGAGAGAGAGCTCACGTTTTTGGGGAAAACTCAATAATTGAGTTTTGGGTTTTCCCACTTTTATTATAAGTTACCTTTAAAAAATGTGTCTAGGTTTAATATGAACCTGGACAAAGTATAAAAATATACAAAAAGGGGTTATTTAGGCCTTTAACCCAACAACCTCCCACTTAAAGGCATAAATGGCGCCTTTAAGCTACGTGACTCCCACCATCTCTATGCATAGATGATGTTGTGCTTTGGGTAAGCACTTAGTGAGAGCATCGGCTGGATTTTGTGATGTATGGACCTTAACCAATGTAATAAGGCAATCCTCAAGCACTTCTCGTATGAAGTGATACCGCACATCAATATGCTTTGTGCGTGCATGAAACATGGCGTTCTTTGCTAGACATATGGCACTCTGGCTATCACAACTAAGCATAGGTGCCTTGGCAGGCAAACCAAACTCACTGCATAGGCGTGCTAACCAAATAGCTTCTTTGGAAGCCTCAGTGGCTGAAATATATTCAGCCTCTGTAGTAGACAATGCAACAATCTTTTGCAATCTAGAACACCATGAAACAGCGCCTCCCGCAAGAGTAAATACATAGCCACTTGTGGATTTCCGTGTATCCACATCACCAGCCATGTCAGAGTCACAAAATCCCTTCAACTCCATTGGTCCTTTACCATAGCAGAGGCATTTCTTTTTAGTCCCTTTCAAGTACCTCATAATGGACTTCACTGCATCCCAATGCAACTTGCTTGGATAAGCCATAAATCGGCTCACAACTCCCACTGCATGGGCTATGTCAGGCCTAGTAGCAACCATAGCATACATAAGTGAACCGCAAGCTGAAGCATAAGGCACACTTTGCATGTCATTGGCTTCTTCCTTTGACTTGGGACAATCATCCTTGGAGATTTTAACATATGGTTGTAATGGCACACCAAGAGGCTTTGCTTCAGCCATGTTAAATCTGTCCAGCACCTTTTCAATGTACTTTTCTTGCGACAAATACAATAGACGCTTGTCTCTTTGCCGTGTAACACGCACTCCAAGTATATGTTCAGCTGCCCCAAGGTCTTTCATTGAAAACACAGATTTCAATTGCCCTTTAAGAGCATCAACAATGCTTCTTTTCTTTGCAGCTATCAACATATCGTCTACATAGAGCACAAGAATGATAGGGCTGCCATCCTCATCACGTTAGGTATACAAACAATGGTCTGCATGGCTTCTTTTGTAACCATGTTTAAGCATGAAGCGATCAAACTTCTTGTACCACTGTCTACATGATTGTTTCAGCCCATACAAGCTTCTATTGAGCATACATACCAAATGTTCCTTGCCAGGGTGACAAAATCCTTGGGTTGCTTCATGTAAAGCTCTTCTTCCACATCACCATGCAAGAAAGCGGTATGTACATCCATTTGGTCCATTTCCAAATCAAGAGCAGCCACAATGGCAAACAATACACGCAAAGTGGTCATCTTCACAACAGGAGAGAACACTTCCTGAAAGTCTATGCCCTTGGTTTGAACATATCCCTTTGCCACAAGCCTTGCCTTATACTTGGGTTTTGCATCAACAGTTTTGATTTTATACACCCATTTGTTAGGAATAGCCTTCCTTCCTTTGGGCAATTCAACCAAATCCCAAGTATGATTAGCATGAAAAGCTTTAATCTCTTCTTGCATAGCAAGCTTCCACTTGTCGCTGTGCTCACATGTCTTTGCCTCTTTATACGTAAGAGGCTCTCCCTCATCTGTCAACATAATGTAATGCAAAGAGGGGTCGTATCGACTCACAGGCTGTCTTTGACGAGTAGACCGCCTCACCCAATGATCCACATTATCCGGCAATGGGTTTACATCAGGTGGCACTACAAAATCATCAACAATGGGCTGCTGTACATCATTTTCAGCACCATTTCAGCATTGTTTCTTGGCTGCAAATGCCCTTCAGGAGCCTCAATTTGCTGTCCAACATCATCTGGCTCAAACACCACTGGATCATCTACATTTTCAGCCATTTGTGGTGCATCCTGAGGGTCAAAAATAGGCCTCACAGGTGGCTGGTCATGCTGAAATTTCACCCTTTTATGGTCATGCTTTGAGGCACAATTGTTTTGAAGCAGCCTTGCCTCATTAAAAACAACATCTCGGCTGCGTACAACCCTTTTGAGCTGAGGTAACCAAATCCTGTAACCCATTTCGCCTTCTTCACCATATCCCATGAAGAGGCCTTTAATGGACTTCGCATCTAGTTTACTCCTCAACTCAGGTCTAACATGCACAAAAGCTTCGCAACCAAAAATGCGCAAGTGATCATATGAAGCAGGCTTGCCAGACCAAACCTCTTCAGGGATGTCTGTAACAGACTTGGACACTCCAAGTCAAGAATCAACCGCGACAACACCAAATAACCACTTCAAAACAATTCACAGATCACAATAGATTTGCACTGGCCCGGTGCCTAGAGATATTGGCCCCAAAGACTGACGCCCCTTTCGGTATTTCTTTTTGTATTAATCAATCATCAAAGTACAAGAGAGCGGTTAGGCTTTCACTCTCAGACTCTGCGTCCAGATGCTCTGAGAAGTGAGGTCCTCACCACTAATTTAAAGGTTACAAGGGATGCCCAAAAGCAGAGCCCCAAAAGCTTGAAAGCAAAAGCAGATTCTCTCTTTCTCTCAATGAGAGTCAGTAAAAAGCAAGTTCTCTTTTTTTTTATAATAAATATTCCGCCTCCGTGATTTCCGGAAATTAGGGTTTTTGGCAGAAATTAGGGTTTGCATGAATTTTAGGGTTTCTGGCAGAAATTAGGGTTTTTGCTGTCCGCCACGTCGTCACTTTGTGACATACCCCCCTCTTGAAAGCATTGTAATCGACCGCGATTACGCCTGCAAAACCGACAAAAGCCATAAACCGTCTTAGCAGACACTGATTGTTAGTAGCTACGTACTAGGAACACACATCTAGCACATGTACAAAATCGACATTCACATCACACGACATCACAGGACATCACCAGACATCACGGGACATCACATGACATTCAACATTCATTCGGATCTTAGACCATGATTTATCGGCAATGTACCTAGCAATCACATCTAGGTCCAATCGGGACCTCATCGATGTCCGATTGACTAACCCCTATTGCAACCATGTCTATTCGAGATCAATCAGACCAAAATGCTGCAGTCATTTCGTCTATCAGTTCCTGCACTCACAAGAAGTCAAGAACAAATCAGTATCATAATCAGGAATTCCATTTCATAAAGTCAGCCAGCAGAATACTGCTAGCTCTCAGTATCCCTGAAGCTCAAAGAGACATCGGTGACTTTAGTATCAAAATCGAGGCATCTGTTGACAAGGGAGCGGAGTAACTCCCCTCTTGTGCATCCCACTGCACCAGATCTTCGGCCAAGCTGAGTTTCTGGGTTCCGTTTGGAGTAGACTATGCTAAACCAAAACATCGAGGTAAAGTTTCACAATCCGAGGAGTATTTGCTAGGTCCTCCTCCTCCAACCACTTCACATCAAATGCAAGAAAGTTCTTGAACTAAACCAAGAACTGCCTTCGGACTTTACCTTTCTTCGTATCATTATGTGCCAAAATCTGTTCAGGAACAAGGATCTCCTTGTTTTCTTCCACTGCGGGTTGCTCATCAGGCTCCCCATCATCAGGCACATCACCCTTAACAGGGTTCAAGAGACTCACATGCAATGCATTGTGAATCCTCCAAGTATCTGGCAGTTTCAATCGGAAGGAGACATCATTCATCTTTTCAGTAATCTGGAAAGGGCCGTAGTATCACATACTAAGCTTTGGAAAAAGCCTCTCCTTTCCCTTTTTCTTTCGTAGGCGTGCCTTCTCAAAACGTAAGAGCACCCAATCTTTCTCCTTCAATTTCATGTCGCGACGATGGCGATCCACTCCCTTTTTCTATCGTTCTTGAGACTTCTGCAAAGTCTCGCGAACCTTGGCAAAAGCCGTATCCAAATCTCGCGTATATTCATCTGTTTCAAAGATCTTATCTTTCGTGCTCAGGAAGGGTGGAACCTTCACAGCACCTTCGACAATCTCAAATGGCGTCCCCGTCGACGAGTGTATCGTGTTATTGTAGGCAAATTCCACCAAAGGTAAATATCTTTCCCATTGAATCTTCTGATCTGAGATATAAGACTTCAATAAATCTAGAACCACTGAATTGGCAATCTCGGATTGCCCGTCAGTCTGCGGGTGGAACGATGACGAGAACTGCAACCGCGTGCCAATGTTCTCCCAAATTGCCTTCCAAAACAAACTCGTAAATCTGGGGTCTCTATCGGAGACAATTGTCTCAGGCATGCCATGTAATCTGAAAATCTAGGCCACAAACAGTCTCGCTAAGTGATCCGGCTTGACTGTTTTCTTCACTGGAATGAAATGAGCCTGTTTGCTAAATTTGTCAATAACAGTCCAGATACCATCGTGACCACTCTGTGTTCTCGGGAGATAAAAAATGAAATCCATCGCTATACTTTCCCAGGGGCGGGTGGGTATGGGTAAAGGCTGTAACAATCCCTGTGCTTTATGCGTGTCAAACTTGACCTTCTGGCATACAAAGCAACTGCGCACAAACTCTTCCACATCTTTCTTGAGTCTCGGCCAAAAGAAATCTCTCTCTACCCCTTTCATGGTGGTAGTAATGCGGCGGTGACCCGTAAAAGGTGGACAGTGGCATTCAGTCATAACCTTTTCCCTCAACGGCTGTGTAACGCACAACATAGTCTTTTTCATCAAGTAGCCTTCCCGAAGGGAGTATCCAGCTACTGTCTCCCCATCCTGTATCCATGTGAAAATATCTGCAAAATCTGTATCTGTGGCATACTGATCGACCATATCCTCGAAGCTCCTATGATGTATCACGGAAATAGCCAGAACCAACGGTTTCCGAGACAATCTGAAAGTGGAACTGTGACAAGATGTTCGCCCACCGCATTTGCTTTTCCGAAAGCTGCTTTTGTGACAAGAAGTAGCGCAAACTCTGATGGTCTGTAAAGATAGTAAAATCCGCTTCGGGTAGGTAATGCCGCCACTGAGTAAGAGCATGGATAACCGCCAAAAGCTCTCTCTCATAGATCTGTGCTGTCATCTCCGGCCTAGAGAACAAACGGCTCTCGTAAGCTATGACATGGCCTTCTTGCATTAAGACCGCACCAAGACTACGACCACAAGCATCACAAAATACTTCAAATGACTTCTGCAAGTCCGGCAAAGTCAAATCTGGTCCTGTAGTCAATTTCTCTTTCAATGTCCGAAAGGCAGTCACCTTTGTGGGTCCCCACGAAAAAGGTACTCCTTTCTGTGTCAAGGTATGCAAAGGGGAAGCAACCTCTGCAAACTTTCGTATGAACCGCTTGTAGTACGAACACAGTCCAAGAAGCTTCTAACTTCATGGACATTCCTCAAATCGGGCCAATCACGGATAGTCTCTATCTTGGCCGGGTCCATTTGCACTCCTGCTGTTGACACAATGTGTCCCAAAAAATGTATCTCTGGTAGGAAAAATGCACTTTTCTTAGCATTAATCACTAATGTGTGATCTCGTAATGCCTGAAAGACATGAAGCAGATGATCTATGTGTTCTGCCTCATTCTTGGAGAAAACAATGATGTCGTCAAAGAAAGTGCCAACAAATACCCGGTACTCTCGAAAAATCCTGTCCATCATCCGGTTAAATGTCGCAGGAGCATTGGTTAAGCCAAAAGGCATCACCAAAAACTCAAATAACCCAAAAGTCGTTCAAAAAGCTGTCTTGTAGACATCTCCTGGCGCTATCCTGATCTGATGATATCCACTCTTCAAGTCAATCCTGCTAAAGCACGAGGATCCCTGTAACCTGTCGAGTATATCATCGATCCTAGGAATCGGAAATCTGTTCTTGATGGTGATTTCGTTGAGAGTGCTATAATGGATGCACATTCTCCAAGATCCGTCTTTCTTCAAAACCA
Source organism: Adiantum capillus-veneris (assembly GCF_014529385.1). Lineage (NCBI taxonomy): Eukaryota > Viridiplantae > Streptophyta > Polypodiopsida > Polypodiales > Pteridaceae > Adiantum > Adiantum capillus-veneris. Next base: position 125,039,462 of record NC_140935.1, read on the forward strand.
ACATTCATTCTGTACTCGGCTCACACGATAAGGTGGCCGATTCGGTGGCGTGCTTCCAGGTATCAGATCAATGGTTTGATCTTCAGGCCCTCTGAAAATCAATCGGCATGAGTGTGGAGAAAAATCTTGGCGTTCTTTTCTTCAGGTCAAAACATATTCAACCTTTATTCATCATTCAGTTCTCCCAAAAGAATGAGTAAGAAAACTGAAGCTCATCAAGTACAATCTCTAAGCCCTTTATTTATCAAAGTCGCTTTCTCGGCCCGGTAGTCAACCACGGCGTAGTTCTTGTGGTACGAAGGGATCCCGAGTAGAACGTCACTCGCGTGCCCTGAACACCCCTGTCATTGCAAACGAAGTTTGCCAATGCTCGGTGTAATGGCAACATCCCATCCGGGTGCCAGTCGAACTACCTCCGCCTGTGGCGTCAATCTGTCGGGCGTAATTCCAAATCTAGCCGCCAATTCCAAGTGAAAAGAAGTTGGCCTTGGCTCCTTCAAAAGAGCTTCCTGATCCTTCACTTTGCCCCAAAAGCGGCAAAAGTTTGTACTTTCATTCATTAGATTCGGTGCAAGTCCCACGCCATGTGGTACCAGTTCTGCTTTTCTATCTGCCTTTTCTGCCACATTCCTCAACTGCTCTCGAACTCTCAGACCTGTCGTTGTCTTTATCATTCTGTTCTTTCTGTGCCTTATTAGGGCACTTCGCGGAGATATGTCCCTGTTCCCTGCATCCAAAGCACTTCCCCTCTCTGATGAAGCGAGCTCTCTCCTCAGGAGTAAGCTTGGGTCGTGCATCTTTTTTTCTCTGGGTTGCTCTTTTTCTTTCTACTTTCATTCCCAGAAGTTTGTTCGGCTTGTTGTGTCATGGCCTTATCTATGGGGTAGGTTAGACTGCCAGAGTGAATGGCAAAGCCCCGCTTCGCATGACTCATCAACTCCTGACTAGAAGCTGACTTCTGTTCCGAGCAGTGATCTCGGATCTCTGTAGGTAGACCCAAGGTAAACCGCTCAATCTGTTCTCTGAACGAGATCTTCTTGAATGAAGAGGCGGGTAGAAAAGAGCTCCAGAATCTTTCACAATAAGAATTCACTGTATCGCTCTTGGTCATCCGGAGATGGTTCCAAGCAGCTCGTATATCTCGCTCAAACTCTTGAGTCAACCAAGAAGAAATAAAAAGCTTCTTAAATTTCAGCCATGTAACTGGCACAATCTTGCTTAATAGAAGCGTGGACCACCAAGTAGGAGCATTCCCCTTAAAGTAAGAGGCAGCTCTCCGAATCTTGGAGTGCTCTGAATAGAGTCCTCCTGCGAAAGCGATGTCAAACTACTGAAAAAAGACAAAGCCTTCGAAGCATCCGAGTATCCTGAAAAAGTATCAAACTTGATCAAGTGGCCACCTTCCTTAAACTCTCGGACTTTCTTGCTTTTATCTTCGAGAAAGTCATACCGGTTGGCTTTGTAAAAATTCTTCTTGTTCGTATAAAACTTTCCGTCATCGGAATCTGAGCTGTCTGTAGACGAGTCTCAATAGAACTGTCAGTCTCTGGGTAGAACTGTCAGTCTCTGGGCGAGATGTAGCCTTCTTTGCCTTTTTTCTTGCCCTTTCCGAAGCTTTGTTTCTTGCTTCGCTTTTTGCTTTTTCTGTCTTCTTCGCTCGAATCCGAGGAGCTAGAAGAAGTGTCAGAAGAAGAAGAAGAAGAACTGGGTACTCCTTCAAATCGAACACGCTTCTTCTGTTTCTTTACCTTGTCAAATGTCGACCAACGACCCAAATATCCCGGGAAGTCAGTGTCTTTCTTCTGCTTTTTGCCGTGCTTTTTGCCTTTCTTTTGCACGTCGAAAAGCTGAGCAATCCGTGCATCAACCACGTTCTCCAGTTCCTTCTCCGTATATTCCTTGGAGGCAAAAAGGTTTCTTGAGAGCGGGTTTCGGGAGTGGTGTTGTGGTTCTCTGCCACTCCATCTGTACCTCTTCCAAAGAGGTCTGGTTCATATATTGTGCCATCTTTGGATCCTTGGCAAAATTGAGCATCATCTTTGTTGCATCGCCAATCAATTGACGACGCTCCATCTCTCTTTGCTCCGCCTGAGTAGGCCTTACTCTCTGTCTGAATCTTCGTTGTGATCTCAGCCCGCATCTCCAGACGCAGAGGGAGTTGATTGATCATTGCCTGAAGCCATAGGTGCCGCGGAAAAAAAATTTTCGGGGATTGGATTTCCCGTAGAAGAGAAATCGGCCGTGCTCTGATACCACTGTAACAGACTTGGACACTCCAAGTCAAGAATCAACCGCGACAGCACCAAATAACCACTTCAAAACAATTCACAGATCACAATAGATTTGCACTGGCCCGGCGGAGTTCCGTGCTTAGAGATCTTGGCCCCAAAGACTGGCGCTCCTTTCGGTATTTCTTTTTGTATTAATCAATCATCAAAGTACAAGAGAGCGGTTAGGGTTTCACTCTCAGACTCTACGTCCAGATGCTCTGAGAAGTGAGGCCCTCACCACTAATTTAAAGGTTACAAGGGATGCCCAAAAGCAGAGCCCCAAAAGCTTGAAAGCAAAAGCAGATTCTCTCTCTCTCAATGAGAGTCAGTAAAAAGCAAGTTCTCTTTCTTTCTCCCAAATCAAAGCGAAAAGCTGAGATTTACGTCGCTCAAAATTTCCCCAAAAAATAAAAAATAAAAAACAAAAATTTAATAAATATTCTGCCTCCTCGATTTTCGGAAATTAGGGTTTCTGGCAGAAATTAGGGTTTGCAAGAATTTTAGGGTTTTTGGCAGAAATTAGTGTTTCTGCTGTCCACCACGTCATCACTTTGTGGCAATGTCACCTTTCAAAGACATGTGAGGGGATCGATTGCATATATGCACTGCACTTTTCAAAGCTTCTCCCCAAAATCCATGAGAGAGATTAGCTGTGGATAGCATGCATCTCACCCTCTCACAAAGTGTCCTATTGAATCTTTCAGCCACACCATTAGAAGAGGGGCTGTATGGCACAGTAAGCTCCCTCTTAATGCCCAAATTTTCACAAAACTTGTTAAATTCAGCACTTGTGTACTCCCCCCCATTGTCTGTACGCAAGCATTTTAGCTTTCTACCAGTTTGGGTGGTCACAAATGCATGAAATCTCTCAAACGTAGCAAAGGCTTCATCCTTAGACTTAAGCAAATAAACCCAAATTTTCCTAGAATGATCATCAACAAAGGAGACAAAATAACATGCACCACCCATAGACTTAGTAGGCATGCTACATACATCAGAATGTACAAGATCAAGCACACAAGATTTACGAGAGACACCAGAGTAATAAGAACGCTTTACTTGCTTGCCATATTGACATTCATTACAAAAATCAAGCTTTGTGCCTTTAGCATCAAGCTTGTTCAAAGTACAAAGCTTAGAAAAGCCCTTTTGGCTCATATGGCCAAGCCTCTTGTGCCACAACTCCATGTGAGAGTTAATTTCAGCCAATGCAATAAACTTGCCCAACACGGCCTTTCCATGCATGCAGTAAAGTGTCCCTTTCTTTGTGCCCTTTACAATCAGCCTTGAGCCTTTAGTCATTTTCCATGACCCTCTCTCAAACAAGATTCTGTAACCATGCATATCCATCTGACCAACAGAAAGCAGACTCTTCTTGATTCCCAACACATATCGAACATCATGCAAGACAAGCTCATTTTTGCCATCTATGGAGAGATGCACAGTGCCAATACCGTCAATGGAACATGCATGATTGTTTCCAAGGTATACATGGCCACGCTTGCCCGCATCAAAAGTAGAGAAACACTCCTTGATAGGAGTCACATGAAATGAAGCACCGGAATCAACAATCCAAGTCTGGGACAATGCATCATTGACAGTCAACAAAGCATCAATAAGATCACTCTTGGTGATCTGCATGTCCTGTGAATGAACATTGAGAGAGGCATCATAGTCATAAGCATCATCATCTGACAAAGTGGCACACAAGATGTCCTCTACATCTGACAGCTCCTCAATCACGACACTAGAAGCCACATTGGCCTTCTCTTTGTCCTTTGAGCTATCCTGTGCATCTGCCTTGACTTCCTTCTTCTCTTTCTTTTTGTCTCCGCCATTCTTTTTTCTTTCTAACTCAGCTTTATAGTACCTGCAATCCGGTTTCTTGTGACCTTTCCTGCCACATTGATAGCAAGTCACATCACCCTTGCCTTTGCTTGCATTTCCCCTTTCTTTACTCTTACTCTTACTCCTTTGTGCATAAGCATTCTTCTTTTCTGTCCTGCCTCTAACCATGTTGGCAGAGCTGCCTCTCTCTCCACTTGCTTTCCTCCTGATTTCTTCATTCAAGATAGAACCCCAACACCATCAAAGGTCAAATTGGGGTTATTGGACAACGAAACCACCAAAGTTTCCCATGACTCAGGTAAGGTCATAAGCAAGAAGATAGCTTTCAGCTTATCATCAAAAGGGGGCAAGCCAGAATCCTGTAACTGCGACAAAGTACCTGCGAACAATGACAAGTGCTCTGCTGTGCTTTTGGACTCATCTAGTTGTATGCCAACAAGTTTTCGCATCAAGTGCACCTAGTTGACAGGTGTTGTATTTTCATACATTCCCTTTAACTTCTCCCACGATTCAAAAGCAGTCGTGAGACCTTTCACATCAATGACGGTCTCATCTGTCATGGCCATTTTAATGTATATAACAACTTTCCTGTTCATGCTAACCCATGCTTCATCTGTCATATTTTGTGGCTTCACCTGTTCAAGTGTCCCTTCGCAATCCTTAAGAAATAGGATTCCCTGAATCTTGTCTTTCCAAAGATCAAAACCTGTACCATCAAACCTCCTAATCTCGAAGAGGTTCTTCACATCTGAAGAAGATGAGGCCATAGTTGCACGAAATAAGAGGGATAATACGCTGAATTTTTGGGCAAAATGCACAAAAATCGGAGTATAGCCTCACAGAGATGTGCACTAGAGCTCCAAATGGTCACAGGAGCAATTTGGGGCAAAATAGGACGATTTGGACACAAAATTCAATTTCTGAAATTTATGCGTAGGAAATTTCGGCGAGCGAATTTGTGCTCGAAAACAACGAATTTAGTTGTTTTTAGCCTCAAAAAACATACATAAGGCTAATACACAGCCTTTAGAAGCATGTAAGGGCAAAAGCCCCAATTTGTAGCATCAAAATTGCATGAAATTGAGCCACAAATGGTCATACATCGACAAAATTTGTCAAATGTGCGTAGATTGCATCGATTTGCACTTTCCCGAATGTAATCGCACCATAAAAACACTTGCAAAAACCTGCCTAAATCTGAAATTTGCTTAAAACACCTGTTTTAGGGCTTGTTTTTCGGCAATTTCAGGGTTTTCGAGTAGCGGGGACTTAGCAAAAGTATTCCCACACCTTAATACATCATTTGCAAAACCTGTATATTCGCTGTCATAACCTGTAATTTCCTGTTTTTAACCTAATTTCAGCCTGTTTTAGGTCAATTTGGGTTGCCGGGAGCTCTCTGGTGTCCGGGGACGAGTCCTTTGGCGACGAAATTGCAAAATCTCGCGATAAAGTTGACCTTCTTGGCTGAAATTCAGCGTTTGCAGGTTTGGGGGCAAACCCTAGTCGGGCTCTGATACCAATTGATGAGCGTGCGGCGGTGTGTGCAAGTGAAAGAGCACGCGAGGAAGTGCAGTGTGTGTGCAGAGAGGGGAGGCGAAGAGCAGCAGGAGAGGAAGTGCTTGCAAGAGAAGAGGGAGAGAGAGAGCTCACGTTTTTGGGGAAAACTCAATAATTGAGTTTTGGATTTTCCCACTTTTATTATAAGTGACCTTTAAAAAATGTGTCTAGGTTCAATATGAACTTGGACAAAGTATAAAAATATACAAAAAGGGGTTATTTAGGCCTTTAACCCAACAGACCGATCATCAAAGTTTCAAGGTGCAGATTTGGAGAGATTTGGTAGCCTCGCATTGGAGAGACTTGGGAGTCGAAGAGTTGTGGAGCGGCTCAGAAAGAGACGAGGAGAGTGGAACTTAAGAGAGGGTTTTGTATCCAATCTTTGGAGTGTTTTGGGAATGCAAGTGGAGCAGAATTGCTTGGGATTAGTATGACGGCACCTGGAGTGCGAGGAGGAGTGCAAGTTTCCAGTTCTCGCAACTTCAAAATGGCCTCCCCCTTGCTCGAGCACCCGCGACGACAACGACCAAAAGCAACAAGTAGCTATGGATAACGGATTGTCAACCATCCATTTAGCGGTCTATGTAACGACACAGTTCTCAAGGAACCCGACAATTTGTTTGGCTCGAGTTTGTGAAGTCAAAAGAAAATGGAGGAGTTCATTAGAGGACAACGACAAAGTTCAATTGGACAAGGATGGCAGTACCAGTGCTTAGTTAGCTGCCTTGGTACCCACGAGGTACGATCACAATTGTCATGAATGTGACTCAACGCTTTGTTTTGCTCGAGAGTTTGATTCCAAAGGCAAAAGCAGGAACTCACAGGAAGACAAGGATAAAGGCAAGCTGGACAGAGATTATGGTAATAAAGATTTGACAGAAGAGATCGGCATGGCACACGTGGCGGCGGCCACAGTGGCCTCGACGTCAGATTTCTAGTCAAATGACACGTGTCACCACTAGCTTCAGCCAGAGAGAGGCTTGTGAGTGGCAGAGAGGGGCAATGAATGCTCCCTATAATTGTACACATTCAGTTATTCATTGCCAAGGTTGATTGGTTCAGGAGACTCTCTCTCTCTCTCTCTCTCTCTCTCTCTCTCTCTCTCCCCTTGGTCTCTACGCTTCCGCATCGTCGACTTTGACACTAGCACCGACTATTCCAAGAGTTACGGATGAATCAACAGGTTAAATCTGGTGCAGTGCGGATTGCACAAGTGGTATTGATGAGATGACAGTATTCTGCTGTATGACCAAACATTCTCCTTTCCTAGTGGACATCAATAGTAGGAAAGGTATTTTTAGGAAAGGAGTAGTATTTTTAGGAAAGAAAAAGGAGGGAGTTAAGTTTAGAGTTCTTATTTTGGAAGCCAAGCTTCTTCTAATATTAGAGAATCGAATTCGCGTATCGGAATCCATGTCCACAAAAAAAAAAAAGAGATAATAGAAGCCACGAACGTATGCGAACTTATGTCTCCTTGCTTCCCTCTATTCTTAGCTGGCCTTGAGAGCCTATATAAAGACCCCTCTCCCTTCACTTTGAAGACACGGGCACTCACTCTCAGAAGCGAAAGCTCTCTTGCCTTGACGTCGGAGTTACCTTCTCTCCCTAAACCTCTCCCTCAAGCTCTTACCTTCAAGCCATCTCCTCTCCGAGTCTTTCTCTACCATCGTCGTGTTGCCTTTGGATTCTTGAGCTCTCTTTCTCTCTTTTCCTTTTCTCTACCTCGATACGATGGCTCCGAAGCGAGTGACTCGAAGCTCAAAGGACGTTCATGTCGCTTCCCCTCCACAAAAGGTGCAGAGGATGGCATCAACTACTTCAAACATTGCTCAAGCGGAGGTACTGGTTGCCGAAGAAGTCGAGGTTGTCCAACCTTAAACACGGGAGGTAATCGAACATGTCGTTAATCCAATAAGATAAATTTATAATTCTGCTTTGTTATTCATGTTGACCTAGGAAGTCAAGCACAGAGAACCCCTTAAACTGCCCAAGAAACGTGATTCTATCACAACAAACAAGCATATGTTTTCATAGATTAGTGAAAGAACTGTTTGATAAATTGTCATGGTTTGTTGAATTATTATTGCTTAATAAATTGTTATTGTTTGATAAGTTGTTACTAATTGATAGGAAGAATTGATTGATCATGTTTGAAGAATCATTTAAAGGAAGAATTGTTGAAAAAATATCTTTTGTTCCTCGCGGGTAGCGAGATGATTCTGCGGTTAGTGGAGATTAAGCTGAGGTTATCGGCTCTCTTTTTGTTCCTGGCAGTTAGGGAGATGCCTCGCGGGTAGCGGGATAGGAAGGTTGCGCAATTCGCGGTTAGTGAATAAATCCTTTGCAAAGGTTCTGTTGGTTAGACAGAGGAAGTCCGAAGGTAGCGGTAAACTCATGAGAAATTGGAAACGTTATTTTTGAATTATAGGGTTGTCTCCATTAGGCTTTGTTTGAATTGTTTTGATATTGTTTGAAGGGCTGTATAAAAGAATTTGTGTCTGTAATTAATTAAGGAACCCTGTTTGTATATGTAAAACTGTTTGGTAGTAATTAGAAAATAAGATAAAAAGTGTGAGTGGGGTGGAAAGTGGGGGTTGGCTCAGGTTGCCAATGAAGGATGGGTGGTCTGGATTAGTCGAGAAACTCTCCACTCCCTCTTATTAAGAGAAGTGGAATTAGAAACTCATCGTGCAAAGAGTCGAGATAACCCAAATCTATGTGGCCACAAGATTACTAGTTAGTTTAAACTAAGTCTCATATCATATTTATGGTTTATGGATGGTGGCCGTGCCTTTTAAACGTGGGGAAAAAGGCGTTTATGGATTGTAAATATATCAATGGGATTTCATCTTTATGTTAAGAAACAGCTTTCATTAGAATCTTAGATTTATCGACCTGGCTTGTGGCGTATGATCTTTGTAACCACGTAAACGATGGATAGAGGACTTCCTCTCTTCTATTGCTCATATCTCTACTTTGTGAAAACGGAGTAGGGTGTCGTCAACGGAAAAAGAGAATAAAGGAAGGCAATCTATCAAGTCGTCCCAATCTTCTCGGGGTTGGAGTCCTCACAGGGTAATACCACAAAGTGATGACGTGGCATGACCTAAAGGACGGACTCTCGACAGAGAGGGGTCAAAATCCTCGTAAAAGAGGCAGAAGAAGTTTCACCAACTTACAGAGTCTTGCCGAGTGGCCTAAACTCACGTAAAAGTTGTTCTAGCTTATTGTACCCCTGTTGAGAAACCTAAAATCTTAAAAACAAAGCGGGATCCCTAAATTTGCGTGTGAGCTGATGACGAGATAGGTTGTACGGATTTTCGTGAAATACGCGACAATTTGCGCTGACGTGTTGACGTGGCGCTGCGTACGGACAGCCCAATAGGGTGCTAGCTTTTTGGGGCAAGACGTTGTTAGACTTGACGCTTCTCATGTATTGCTTTTGACCAAGGGCCTATGAAAGAATTGCCAGGGCCTCTCTTCCGCAGATTAGCCTGGGAGCACCGCAGAGAGAAGAGGACCCTCTTACATTGTACTTTATGAAGCATAATAATAAAGAAATACCGAGGAGGGGCGCCAGTCTTTGGTGCCAATCTCTCTGGGCGCGGAACTTCGCCGTGTCGTGTCGTCTCTCTCGACGTTGTCACGTGCACATCTAACCCTATGTGCATGTGGACAAGCTATAACTGCTATTTCTAGGGTTTAAGACAATCTAGGAAGTGTTCTGGCACCCTTGTGAGCCTGTATGTAGTACGTGCATGTCCAGACACTTTAGTTTAGTTGCATACCGTCTGATTGCACATGAGCATAACCAATGTTTGCTAGGCGTAGGTGTGGGGGAGTGTTCCAATACAGTTGCATTAGTACCAAGCCTAGGTAATAACTGCATACGAAGCACCTCTTATTAGTAATTCATCAACTAATTCATAAGTGACATTTTAGCATCATTTTATTAGGTCGTGGGGTTCAATGTGACACTACTTGACCCAACTTTAAATTTCCTATATAAGTGACCCTAGGGGCCTCTTGCCAACCATAAGTCAGTATCCTCAGGAGTCAATACTAGTACCCAATACTCGCAGCACCATCGGCATACATGGCGTTTTTGCATCAGTGTTTTCAGCCATGACCAGCAGACCATCAGCGTTTTCAGCCATCAGTAGCATATTCGCATCGCCAGTTTACAGCCCTAGCGTTTTTTAGAAGTACCATAATTCTAGCGTTTCTAGATTTAGCCTCAGATTAGCCAATGTTTTCAGATTTTAGCCCTAGCCTCATCATCAGATTGCAGTTCCGGGCCAGATTAGCCCTAGCGTTTCAGTTTCCAGCCGTTAGCCTTGCAGACCTATGCATCTACCGCAAGATTCCATGAGCATCTCAGCATCTAGGACCATTGTATCAACATTTGTGCAATCTAAAGCAAATACCTCTAGCAATAGAGAGAGGGGCCCTTGGAGAGGGGGTTTGGAACCCCATTTGGTGTCAGTCCTCTCTCTCTCTCTCTATCACTCCCAAAACCTTCATTCACAGTATTACTCTCTCTCCTCTCTCTAGTCTTTGACATTTGACATCTCTCATGAAGTAAAAGAAACTCTCCCGTTCAGCAAAAAGAACCTTGAGTACGCACTAAGCATTCATCCTGAGCATTCACCATCAATCACTTCGGCTGCACATTACATTGGTATGACAGCTCTTTGGCAGTGTTCGGTATCATCACTCAAGAAAAGAACCTCTTTCAATTCATTTTCTCAAAGAATCTTGGTGCCCCTGTTCCTGAATTATTAGTCACTCCCACCCTTAGTCCTCATCTCTCTATCTTAAGGGCAAGTAAGCCATAAAGAACTACATAATTTTTTTTCCTTGTTTGAGATTGGACGTAACCCAAGACCACTTGGGCGTGTCGATATCTCTAATCTGTGTTTTTGAAAAGTGATATGTAACCCAGAAAAGAAGGGCTTGTCCAGCCTCCCCTCGTTCCTCTTTCCACTCATTGAGAGCGGACCTTGCACATTGTAGCAGGCCAATCGACGTGAGGAGGGAAAAAGAAACTCTGGTGTGAGCGTAAGGCCGCTAAGGGGTGCACCCGCAGGAAGGAGCTGAGCTAACCTAAGTACCCCCAAGAACCACCGTTTCTAGATCCTCCTCCGTCCCCATGTACGCCACGGATTGCACCAAGTTTATGGAGACTTTCATGAAGTCCATGATGGAGATGATATTACACCAGGTGACTCAGTTGGCCGCAGTCGAAAGGGAAAGAATGGCTCTAGAGGGGGAATGCGAAGCTCTACATATAGTTGTTGAAGAAAAGAGGGTAGCTATGCAGTAAGAGCATGAGGCCCAGAGAGATCAACACATGCAAGAGTTGGTCCATCAGTTCCTCTCCTCAAGGATCGATCCCTCCAAAGAGGTCGGCGAGTCATCACGTAGCCCAGGTAAAGATGCGACTTCAACCACCTAGTCACTAAGAAGTTGATTGTCAGTAAGTATGATGGTAAGATGGATGCTTTTGTGATTTATTCTTGGTTGCATCAATTTAATGCTTTGCGACTAACAAGAAGAACAATAACAATAAAGTTTTGATAGCTGCCATGTATTTGTCGGTTGATGCCAATAATTGGCATAAAGCGTGGCTAGAGGCACAATTGGTTGAGCATCTCAAGCATGCCGCGGCTGGCGCAAGACAAGGTCAAGGCTTGCTTTATGCCACCGCAATTGATCGGTTGAAAGAGGATTGGCGAGGCCTTCAGCAAAATGGAACTCCCATTATGTATTTTCCTAACCGTATTTTATAGATTGGTGTTCAATTGCGTTAGTCGAATGAGGATCGCAAAGAGGTTTTTTTCTTTGGTTTGGATGAGTATATCAAATATGATGTGAAAGTCTTACGACCCACTAGCTACAATGACACCGTTAGGATCGCTCTTGAGCAAGAAATGAAGCACAACAAAGGTAACCCTAAGTCTAGAATGGTAAGAACAACAGCAATTCTTTGTCTTCTCAATCTTCCACTACACCTAGAGCATTGAATTCTTCACCTAACAATGATAACAAAGGAAAGGCTAAAACTCAGGAAATCCCTTAGTTGATAAGTGATGAAAATTCTGCTCAAGGAATAATAGAAGGTTGGTTAAATCTTGAAGAACGAACCGAGTATGGAAAAGCAGGAAGATGTTTTCAATGTCACACTAAAGGTCACATGAAAAGAGGCTGTCATGAGAAAGAACCAAAGAACACACAAAACCCACATTTTCTAAGTGTGTCATAAATGAGGAAATTATTGTGCCGCAAGTTTCTAACGATCAACTAGATGAGTCTCTCATGAAGTGTTATGGTCATGTGAATAGTCAGCGCATTGTGATCTTGTTTGATCCTGTCAGTATGCATGATATGAATAGTGATTCTTTTGTGAAGAGCGCACATTTAGAAGCTATTCCAATCATATCCATTGTGGTCTTTGGATTTGCTCCTTGCGTGCACTCCTCGCTTACACATGAATGTCCTAAAGTAACAGTCTCGGTTCAAAACATAGGTTTTTGTCTTAAGTTTGTTGTTTCTTCTCTTTCTAGATGTGGTGTGATTTTTGGCATGAAGTGGTTTCATGAGTTTGATCCACAAGTTAATTGGAAAGAAAACTCTATGTGCGTGCGTGAAAGGTGCTTCTCTCGTGGTTATTCACTGTGAGCAGAGTATTCCTTTCTTGCCATTAATCTACAGTTTAGTAGTATCTCTTAGTACACAATCCCATAGTTCTAGAAAAGAATCAATCATTGCATGATAAGGAACCTCTCTTTGTCATTCATTCTCTAAAGCATGAGAAAGCATTTTGCCTATGTTAGAGATTTTAGTGTCAGTATTGGTCATCAAGCCCTCAATTGGCTCAAGCACACCATGCCATTGTATTTTGAAGCGACCGTCAAGTTGGAAGGTTCCAGTCTTGTGAGCAATTTGGTGGTTTGATTGCAACATTGCAACCCTAGACTTCTCTTTCTTGCGTCGTCCTCAGTCTCCCCCTACAATAAAAAACCGGCCCGTAGGGCGGTAGACTCTTTCACCCGAAATTCTTTACTTTACTTTAGATTTTCACACACAAAGAGAACTTTGCAAAGGTAACTTGCGACGGGAATTAACACTTAAAGCACACACACGGCTCGGAAGCTAGAATGCTCCGAGATGACGTCGACAACCTGTAGGCCCCAAAATTGGCGCCCCTTTCGGTATTTCTTTAATCTTTAAGAGGGTAAATCACAAAGAAGAGTCCTGGGAATTCTTTACCTGTATCCAGCTAGATACCACCTGTTCTGGTAAAATTTCGGCAGCATAACAGCCCCAAAACATGCCCTATACCAATTCCCCTGCTGGAACTCACTTCCACTGACATAAACCCTCTGTTTTCTGCCCAAAAACAGTAAATTCAGCATGCTGTATTTACTGTTTTTTGCCCTGTATTGAGCCCTAAACAATCCCTGAACTGTCCTCTAAGAGTGGGGCATTGTTCCCAATGGTTCTGGCATCCGTATGGCTGAAAAACAGTCCAAATTCAGCACATAACCAGCGCTGAGAACGCACCTGTACAGTGAGGTTATCACCTTCACTGGTGCCTGCTTTTGGAGCAGCAGTTATCTACTCGTGTTCTTGCTCAGAGAGGCTCTTGCCTCAGCAAAAATGTATATGACCACACAACTGTACATGAGTCAAATGAAGAGCCCTCTTGAGTGGCATCACATTACTGCACGTAGGGGGGAGAGAGAGCAGTGTAAGGTGTGCAGGACATGACTTCTTGCACTACACTGTACATGAGAGGGAAAGCTTGCAGTCAATAGGTGTTAACCTGTGACAGCTTGCAAATGAGGAGTCTCCTAGCTAGAAATCGAGCGCTAGCTCTTCTATATGAGGAAAGTTCACCAGAAGGTGCCACTTGGCACATTTACATGCAATTTCCCGCTTAAAAATCTCCCGATTGGTTACCCAGTTGACTTTGCAATAGAGTTCTAAAATGTTTCCCTTGTCATTCCGGAGGTAATGAGGCGAACAGATTTCATGGTCCAAAATAGCAGTTTCCTAAATTTTGGGGGATGTTTCCGTTGGACTCCCACTAGTCATCTTACTATCTATCCCCACTGGGACCGCATCCAAAAATGCAATGTAGCCCAGTTGTCGGGTACTTTTTTTTCGTGACCCCACCTTAGCATTGTGTCTTTATTTTCACTTCCTAGTATCCACCAACTTACTAAGTGCGATGTGGGGACCTACGTGATCTTGAATTGAGCCTAGACATCCTTTTACTATACGAGTTCCAGTGCTGACCAACTTCCCGTCTGCGGATGAAACTACTGTTCACATTGGCCATACAATGTCCGACCATTTGCAACTTAAAAAAGAGGGTCTCTAAAATTAAACAAAAATCATTGGAAAGAAACCAAAAACTGAGGTTAGCAGTTGCCACGTCCTCGTGACATACCCCTCTCTTGAAATCGCAAACGTCCTCGATTGCATACCATAAATTCATGCCATTGATGATCTTGTGTTGTTAGCACTCTTTTATCATCACATGTATCTGCAAGAAAGGTCGTAACACATAGATACAAATGACTTAATGAGAGCTTCATAGTTTTGTCATTTCGATCTATTACATTGAATTCATATGTACATTTGATGTGCTAGCTTTATCATTACCCATCCTTTGCACACGTTGGGTTGGGGCATAAGTAGGTTGTAACCCAAAGGCTTCAAGGTAAAGCTACAATATACGTGGTGACTCTGACAATTCGTACTCTTCCATCCACTTTGCATCGATAGGTGGACAGTTCTCGTCACCTAACACATCTCAACCCTATGTGTCCGTGGACAAGCTACACCACAGTAGGGTTCAGTCAGTTCAGTCAAGTCTAGATTAGCAGTGATCTGGCACTTTTGTGAGTCTATTCACTTAGCATAGATGCATATCCTCCGGTTGCACATAGCATGATCATCGGAATTTCCATCAGAATCCATTAGCATCAGCTAGGGGAATTTTCCAATGCATTTAGCCTATTTTCTTATTTTTGGTTATTTTCACTTATTATTTTTAAGCGACTTTCCAACAAAAGTAGGTAGGGCAATTTTGCTAAGTTAATATATAAGCAAACCCAAGTTAGCACTTTCTAGCAGAAGAGGCAGTAGGAGCTTCCCGCTCAACAGGCAACTTCTCAGCAGTACCCCCCCTCGTGACCCCCTAGGGTTTTCCATCTCCAGTAGCCATCGCCATAAACCTCCAGTGCTTGGCGTTTCCAGCCCTTACCGGCAGCAGCATCAAGTTTCCACTAACGCCAGCCATCCTTGGTCATCATCAGCGATTTCAGCCATTACTAACGCCAACATCATCAGGCACTTCAGCGTTTTTACTTTGCAGAGTCAGATCAGCCTAGCGTTTTTGGC
The DNA here is from genome assembly GCF_014529385.1 of Adiantum capillus-veneris. Classification (NCBI taxonomy): domain Eukaryota; kingdom Viridiplantae; phylum Streptophyta; class Polypodiopsida; order Polypodiales; family Pteridaceae; genus Adiantum; species Adiantum capillus-veneris. The sequence continues at coordinate 125,054,554 of NC_140935.1, forward strand.
TAGCAGCAGGAACCATCAGCGTTTTTCAGTTTCAGCCCTTATTGCATCAGAACCATAGTGTTTTCAGCCTACGACACAGTAGCAGATCAGCCCCAAGTTGGTTGCAGATGTTCCCCCATTTTCAGCCATAAAAACGCAGCCAAAACAGTCAATTTCAGCCACCGAAATAGTCCCGAAATTCAGCAGTTAGAAGACCACAAATTTCAGCCATCAAGTCGTCGTCGTCACCACCGTCACCGTCATCGGCATAGTCCAAGTTGCATCAGTCCATTTCTTACGCATTGTACATCTTTGTGCAATCAAAGTAGACCACTCTCGCCGACGAGAGTGGGGCCTTCGGAGGAGGGTTTTACAACCTCTCGGTGTCGTATCTCTTCTCTCTCTTTCTCTCAGTCTCATTCACTTGCATGCACAATATCCACTCACTTTGTTCGTGATCATAGCTCTCTCCATAAGTCGGAAGGCTCTCTCCTTCCCTAAGAACTAAAAGGAACCTTGAGCAATAAAGATCACCAATCTTGAAAAAATACAACATTCATTCCGTTGCACCTTACATTGGTATCAGAGCTTTGGAAGTGTTTTGCATTACTCAAGGAAAGAACCACAAGAACCACAAGAATTTTTTTGCTTGTTGCAATCTCACGAACCCAAGTTTACTTGGGCGTGGCGATTCCTAATCGTGTTTGGTTGAAGAGTGACAGGAATCCCAAGAAAGAAGGGCTTGTCCAGCCTGCCCTTGTGTCTCTTTTCACTCATTGAGAGCGGACCGTGCACTTAGCGGCCGGCCAATCGACGTGAGGTGGGAAAAAGCAACCTTGGTGTGAGCGCAAGGCCGCCAAGGGGTGCACCCGCAAAAAGGAGTAGAACTCGGGTGAAGAGAAGATCCTTCTCCAACGCGATTTGCAAGCGAAAGAAAACCTCAAGAACCTCAAGAACCCAAGACCCTCAAGACTCAAGAACCTCAAGAACCCAAGATTCTCACGAATCAAGGACCTCAAGAACCTCAAGACCCTCAAGAACCCAAGTTTCTTGCGAGCTTAAGATCCCAAGATCATAGTGCATGGTCGTCACCCGAAGCGGAATGGATACTTTGCATACAGGTGATGAGCATGAGAGAGGTGACGAAGACTCATCTCCACCCAGAGATGATTTCTTCAACCCTCCCCCTTCGCTATCTACGCCACCAAGTGGACCAGACCCTATGGAGGCAATGGTCAAGCAGATGATGGCCATGATGGATAGACAAGAAGACAAGCGCCTTGCTTTAGAACGCGAGCGCCTTGCTCAGGACTGTGAGCGCGACGAAAGAGCCCGTGAGCGCGACGACAGAATTGCAAGAATGGCCGCAGACCAAGCAACCAAGGACCGCGAGCGTGACGAAAGAAACGCAAGATTTGCCGCACAACAAGAAGAAAATCGACTTGCTCTCGAACGCGAGTGCGATGAACGAAAAGCAAAGCAGAAAGGGACGCCAAGGGAGAAGCTCAAAGGGAGATTCGCAATCAAGAATTTATTTCCCAATTGCTAGCCTCGAAGACTGAACCACCCAAACATCGTTGGAGTTCGTCAAGTGGCGCAAGCCACGATGCAGATTCCAACCATCCAGTTACAGAAAAGTTGACTTTCAGTAAGTATGACGGTAAGATGGATGCTATAGTTCTTCATTCTTGGTTGCATCAATTTAATGCTTATTTTGCGACAACTAAGAAGACAGGAAATAGCAAAGTTTTGACGGCAGCTATGTACCTTACCGATGATGCCATCAATCGGTACCACGCATGGCAAGAGGCACAGCTAGCCGCGCACCTAGAGGCAGCCGACGATTTCACGCCCCTCTCTTTTAGTTGGGCTGATTTCCAAGACAAGCTCAAGGCGCGGTTTATGCCACCTCAGTACCTCGCACGATTGAAGGACGATTGGCGCGCTCTCAAAAATGGTATGCCGGTTATGTCTTTTTCTAATCGTGTTTTGCAACTAGGTACCTAATTACGCATATCGGATGATGAGCGCAAAGAGGCTTTTCTCTTTGGATTGGACGAGTATATCAAGTACGATGTCGAGGTATTTGATCCAATCGATCTCAACAAGGCGGTAGCGATTGCTCTCGCACAGGAGATGAAGCACAACAAGGGAAAACCTAAGGAGAACAAGACTTCCACAAGTACCTCGCAGACTTCTGAGAACCCGCAGAACGGTAAGAATGGTAAGAATGATAACTCTTCTAACCAATCTTCCAACTGTCTCTCATCGAAGGATTTTTCCAATGAATCTAAGGGTAAGGCTAACACAACTGCTAAACCTAAGCTTACTCCAGATGAAAAGGTAGCACAAGGAAATGTAGAAGGATACAAGACTTCGGAAGAACAAAGCACTTATTCTAAGGAAGGTCGTTGTTCTCATTGTCACATTAAGGGTCACATAAAAAGAACATGTTCTAAGCTTGAATCTAAAGAACCCACAGCTTCCACTACATCTGTCAATGCAATGAATGATAACACGATTGTGCCCAAAGTTTCTCAGGACCCTCCCATTGATGATTCTCTCATTAAATGTTATGGTCGTACGTCGGGGCACCGTTTGGTCATATTGTTTGACCCAGGTAGTATGCATGATGTGATCAGTTCCTCTCTTGTTGAGAGAGCTCGCTTCGAAGTTAGTCCGAGATCTCCTATCGAGGTCTCTGGCTTTCGTCCCGGTATGGACGCTCTCATCACGGAGGAGTGCCTTGATGTGTTGTTTGCAATTCAACAGACTTCCTTCACTAGAAGATTTGTTGTTTCTCCTCTCTCAGGATGTGATATGATTTAAGGTATGAAATGGTTTCGTGAACTGAACCCTCTCGTTGATTGGGAGGCTAACACTTTAACTCTCAATGCCAAAAGTGATTCTCCTACTGTCTTTCATGGAGAGGACATTGTTCCTTCTCCATCTCTCATTGCTAATATGCAGGACAAGATTGAAAGGATTCGGGATAAGGAGATTCTCTCAATCTCTTTTTCTCCACAGCATGACACACAGGATTTGCATGATTATGAGAAGCATGATGAATTGAATGATAATGATTTGGATGATAAAGACAAGCATGATGCGTTGCATGAAGATGATGTGATTGTTCACAAGGATGATGTGTTAGTGAATGCTTTTTCTAGCGAAGATAACCTCGTTGCAGATTCGATCAATCACAAAGGATCGATCTTGGCTCTCGAGCCTAGGTCCCAAGAACCCCTTCAGGAAGAACCGATCTTGGCTCTCGAGCCTTGGTCCAAAGAACCCTCACAGGAAGTATTATGTGTTCGCATGATTGATACGCACGCATTGTTCGAGTGTTTCATTCGTGACGGTTTCCTGTATTTTAGTCAGCATCGTTATGTGATCCCTTTTCCTAGGCATGACATATTGTATGTTGAGCACGTTTCTATCATGGATGAGTACGAATGTATGCAGATTTTTCGTAAAAAGCTGAACAAGTTTGTATGTCAGGAAGTCACCTTCCATGTCTCTTTCTTGGCATGACACAGTTTCTGAACGAGCATATGATTGTATGAGCACCAAGCATGGGCATTTCCATTGTGATTTGCCACAGTTGACTGATTTCGATCAAATAGAAAAGATTCGATCGCATTGTTTGCACGCGTTTGATGAACGGGTTGTCACTCCGTCTCTATGTTCATCTACATTGCATACACCATCTTTAGCGCAGACAAGATTTTTTTCCTTCACTTTACATAGAATGGGGATGTTCATGGTTTTGTGTTGGAGATGGTTTCAGGAATTTTCAGCCATGGAGATTCTTGAAGACAAAAGAAGCAGGACTCTAGACAAAGTTGAAGCATCGAAGGAGCTACAAAAGACTTTGTGTCGCTTTCGGCGAAGCAAGCGTTGCAGACCTTTATGAAGTTCAAGTACCGCACGACCCACACAGCAAAGTGGGCCAACGAAGAGTTCCTTCCAGGATTTCGGATGTTGTTGGCGATCTCTCTCGACGCCATACAGTTCGGTACCAGTACCTCACTTTGAAAAGGAGGGGATGTCACATTACACATCCCAACCCTATGTGTCCGTGGACAAGCTACACCACAGTAGGGTTCAGTCAGTTCAGTCAAGTCTAGATTAGCAGTGATCTGGCACTTTTGTGAGTCTATTCACTTAGCATAGATGCATATCCTCCGGTTGCACACAGCATGATTATCGGAATTCCCATCAGAATCCATTAGCATCAGTTAGGGGAATTTTCCAGTGCATTTAGCCTATTTTCCTATTTTTGGTTATTTTCACTTATTATTTTTAAGCGACTTTCCAACAAAAGTAGGTAGGGCAATTTTGCTAAGTTAATATATAAGCAAACCCAAGTTAGCACTTTCTGGCAGAAGAGGCAGTAGGAGCTTCCCGCTCAACAAGCAACTTCTCAGCAGTACTCCCCCTCATGACCCCCTAGTGTTTTCCATCTCCAGTAGCCATCGCCATAAACCTCCAGTGCTTGGCGTTTCCAGCCCTTACCGGCAGCAGCATCAAGTTTCCACTAACGCCAGCCATCCTTGGTCATCATCAGCGATTTCAGCCATTACTAACGCCAACATCATGAGGCACTTCAGCGTTTTTGCTTTGCAGAGTCAGATCAGGCTAGCGTTTTTGGCTAGCAGCAGGAACCATCAGCATTTTTCAGTTTCAGCCCTTATTGCATCAGAACCATAGTGTTTTCAGCCTACGACACAGTAGCAGATCAGCCCCAAGTTGGTTGCAGATGTTCCCCCATTTTCAGCCATAAAAACGCAGCCAAAACAGTCAATTTCAGCCATCGAAACAGTCCCGAAATTCAGCAATTAGAAGACCACAGATTTCAGCCATCAAGTCGTCGTCGTCACAACCACCGTCATCGGCATAGTCCAAGTTGCATCAGTCCATTGCATATGCATTGTACAGCTGTGTGCAATCAAAGTAGACCACTCTCGCCGACGAGAGTGGGGCCTTCGGAGGAGGGTTTTACAACCTCTCGGTGTCGTATCTCTTCTCTCTCTTTCTCTCAGCCTCATTCACTTGCACGCACAATATCCACTCACTTTGTTTGTGATCATAGCACTCTCCATAAGTCGGAAGGCTCTCTCCTTCCCTAAGAACTAAAAGGAACCTTGAGCAATAAAGATCACTAATCTTGAGAAAATACAAGATTCATTCCGCTGCACCTTACAGTTCTTGAACTTCACCAAGTAGCGTCTTGCAACCTGTCCCTTAACTTTTCTGTCCTTATGTGCCAAAACTTGCTCAGGTACCAGGATCTCATCAAGTTCCTCAACTTCTGGCTGATCCTCATCTGGCATATCTTCTGGCACATCACCCACGAAGGGTCTTAGAAGACTCACGTGAAACGCATTATGAATCTTCCACGCATCGGGAAATTTCAGCCTGTAAGCAACATTGTTGATCTTATCAAGCACTTGAAAAGGTCCATAGTAACGCATTCTGAGCTTAGGAAACAACGGTTCCTTGCCCTTCATCTTCTTTAACCTCACCTTATCAAACCTTAATAGAACTCAATCACCAGGTGATAACAACAATTCACGACGGTGACGACCAACAACCTTTTTCTGCTTTGATTGAGTCTTCTCCAAGGCAACTTTAATTTTCTTGTACATTTCATCCATTTTCTCAACATATCAATCTGCCTCAAAGATCTTGTCCTTTGTATGCAAAACGGAAGGAACTTTTTTGCCGCCCTCAACAATTTTAAATGGTGCCTTACCAGTCGACGAATGCATCGTATTGTTGTACGCATACTCAAGCATAGGCAAATACTGTTCCCACTTGCCCTTATTATATGACACATAGCATTTTAGCAGATCCAAAATAATAGAGTTAGCCTCTTCTGATTATCCATCAGTTTGTGGATGGAATGAAGAAGAGAATTTGAGCGTAGTGCCATGTTCTCAAACAATCCTCTCCAAAACAAACTTGCCATGCGAGGATCATGATCACTGACAATCGATTGTGGCATACCATGGTACTTAAACACATTGTACATGAACAAGCGTGCCATTTGATCAGATTTTATCTTCTTTCTAACAGGGATAAAATGGGCCTGCTTGCTGAACCTACAGATAATGATCCATATACCATCATCCCCTGTTGGGGTTCTTGGAAGATCAAAGATAGATCCATAGCAATGCTTTCCCATGGCTTATCCGGAATCGGCAGTGGTTGTAACAACCGTGGTGCCTTTTGCCTGTCAAACTTGACCTTTTGGCAAATCTCGAATGCTCGCACAAAGGCATCCACATCTCTCCTCAAAGTAGGCCAATAAGTTTTAAATGAAAGAACGTGTCTACCGCTTTAACTGTGGCATCAATACCACGACGCCCTGCATACGGTGGGACATGACTTTCTACCATGACCCTATGTCGCAATGGCTTAGTGACACAAAGTCTGCCATTCATCATTATAAAATCGTCTCTGAGGAGGTAATGCTCATGATGTTGCCCCTCTTGCAACTGTTTAAAAATCCTTGCGAAGTCTTCATCTGTGGCATATTGTTCCTTCATGTCATTAAGCTCATGATGATAAGGAATTGACACGGTTGAAATTTGTGGCTTTCTTGATAACTCATCAGCCACAACATTCTTCTTACCTTCCACATGCATAATTTGGAAGTGAAACATAGAAAGAATGTTTGCCCATCGCATATGATTTTCGGATAGCTTTGACTGTGTCAAGAAGTATCGCACTGTCTGATGATCTGTCTGGACAACAAAATCAGCACCTAATAGGTAGTGCTTCCAACTAGAGAGCACATGAATCACAGCCAAGAGCTCTTTCTCATAGACTTGCATAGTCTTCTCCGGCCCTTGCAAAATTCGACTTTCATAAGTTACTACCCGTCCATCTTGCATTAGCACTGCTCCGATGCTATTGCCACACGCGTCACACTGGACCACAAATGACTTCTTGAGATCTGGCAAAACAATTACTTGATCTGAAGTCAACTTTTCCTTTAAGAGATTAAAAGCTGAAATGTCTTTTTGGATCCATCTGAAAGTGAACTCTTTCTTTTGCAAAGCGTGAAGAGGTGATGCTATCTTTGCAAAATTCTTGATAAACCTTCGATAGTAGGAACACAATCCCAAGAAGCTTCTAACATCGTGCACAGTCTTCAAGTCTAGCCATGTCTTAATAGCTTTGACCTTTGCGGGATCCATTCTGACACCATCCTTTGACACTATGTGGCCAAGAAAGTGGATCTCTTCCAAGAAGAATTCACTTTTCTTAGGATTGACAGTAACCTATGACTGCACAGCTCTTCGAACACAATGGTCAAGTGACGCCTATGTTCCTGGTGCCACTTGGCACATTTACAGGCAATTTCCCGCTTTGGGCTTCTCGCTTAAAAATCTCCCGATTGGTTGCCCAGTTGACTTTGCAGTAGAGTTCTAAAATGTTCCCCTTGTCATTCTGGAGGTAATGACGCGAACAGATGTCATGATCCAAAATAGCAATTCCCTAAATTTTATGGGATGCTTCCGTTGGACTCCCACTGACAATCTGACCATCTATCCCCACTGGGACCGCATCCAAAACTGCAATGTAGCCCAGGTGTCGGGTACTTTCCTTTGGTGACCCCACCTTAGCATTGTGCCTTTATTGAGTTCACTTCCTAGTATCCACCGACTTACTAAGTGCGACGGGGGGACCTACGTGATCTTGAATTGAGCCTAGACATCCTTTTACTATATTAGTTCCAGTGCCGACCAACTTTCTGTCTACGGATGAAACTACCGTTCACATTGGCCATACAATGTCTGACCATTTGCAACTTCAAAAAGAGGGTCTCAAAAATTAAACAAAAATCATTGGAAAGAAACCAACAAATAAGGTTAGTAGATTCAGGTCCTCGTGACATAGGTAACAATTGCCACGTCCTTGTGACACAATACCTCTTCAGGATGTATCTTTTGTTCGCATAAAAAGTCAGCATGCATTTTTCGAGTGTCTCATTCGTGACGGTCTCTTGTATTTTCGTCACTGTCTTTGTGTGTTACGTTGTCATAGGAAAGCCATGTTGCATGATGCACATGATTCACTCACGGATAAGCTCAGAAGCATGAAGATCACTTTAGGAAAGGTAGAAAGTTTGCATTCTGGGAATACACAATGTTTCATCATTGCAGGTTATGTCAATCAATTTTACATGCTCATTTCTTGGCAAGACATAGTCACAACAAAAGCATTCACACGATTGTCCGTCACGCATTGATATTCCCTATATGGTTTGCCTGAGGTGATTGTTTTAGGTAGAAAAGTAAAGTTTAGATCACATTTTTGGTATATACTTGTTGAAAAGTTTTGTGCTTCGTGACATTTTTCATATGCATTCCATCCAGGGTCACTTAGGAAGCATAGTACTTTTTCAGTCATCCAAAAAGTAAAAGATGTGTATATGAAATTGTGGTTGAAGTTGTTTTAGGGAGATCCCTCGGAGGAGATTCTCGAAGAGGATAAATCCGAGATTTTATACAAAGTTGAAGACATGGAGCCGAAGCAGATTATTCTGCATCAGTTTTGGCGCGGCTCAAAGAAGCAAGCACTTCAGTCCTTTTTGGCGTTCAAGTATCGCGGCACCCACGCAATAGAGTGGGCAGACGAAAATTTCGTAGATCCCCCTGAGTTGTTGATGGACCACACGGAAGCCATGCAGCTCGGTACCAATACCTCACCTTGCAAAGGGGGGATGCCGCGTGCACATCTAACCCTATGTGCATGTGGACAAGCTGTAACTCCTATTTCTAGGATTTAGGACATTTTCTAGGATTAAGGACATCCTAGGAAGTGTTCTGGCACGCTTGTGAGCCTGTATGCACCTCTTACTAGTAGTTCATGAACTTACTGGGTACTGCCTTTGCAAGGGGCAGTGGGTTCTGATCCTCTGTTCCAATCCCCCAAGGTGAACCCCAAGGCTCACGCAAATAGTAGAAAGGGGGTGAGTCGAGCAGTAATAATAACCCCACGACTTCACCTATGATTGGCCGACTTATTAATAAAATGACTTGGGTGACTTGGAGACTGTTCACATGCTAAGATGACTTGTTGACTGCATTGTGCAAGTCAGGATTAGCATTTATTGACTTGTCTGGGCATGTAGGTTTTTTAAGAGGCTCGTAAGGGTGCCAAACTAGATCTTAAGCTATACAAAGGCTGATGCTAACCTGTAACAGTGGCTTGTCCACGTGTAATCGGCTTGGACACTTCAAGCGAGAAATCAATAGCAACACACAACCAGAAACTTCAAAATCACTGAACTTTGAGAGAGAGAGAGAGAGGACACGGCTTGACGGAGTTCCATGCTTAGAAGCACTTGCCCTAAAGACTTGCGTCCCTTTCAATATTTCTTTATTATTGATTGCTATGAAGTACAACTCCTGAGGGTCCTCTGCTCATAGACTCTGCGTCCAGATGCTCTGTAGAGCGAGAGGCCCAAGGGCTCTTATAAACTTACAAGGTATACGCAAAAGCAGAGCCCTAAAAGCAATGAGGTTCAAAAGCACTTTCCCCCAAAAGGAGCCAACGAAATTTGTGGAAATCCGTACAGCCTGCCATGTGGCACTAGCAGTGCAAAACGCAGAAAATCCGTACAACCCTACCACGTTATCGTCTGCACGGATTACCACATCAGCATATCAGCGCCTTTTACGGAAGTCCTCAGAATTCAAGCTTTTCGTCTTTTTAGGGTTTTGGACCCCACGGCCGGTGCTTCATAAGTTCTTTCAATTGGTTGGCTCAGTTTCTCTTGTCCACTCGGCCATTTCTCTTCCAATTGGGCATGCCAGATCATCACTTTGTGACACCACATGCCTCTAGTGCAATGCGCACGTGACAGGAAAGTGAGGAGCCTCTATTTTATAGAGATGGTGCAAGCAAGTAAAAGATGCGGGTTCGAGTTACATGCCTCCTCCTTGCAATCAGTTGCGTGAAAGCAGTTGCTAGATGAAGTCAAATGGATTGCCAAAGAAATCATGGGCATGTGAGATATAGGTGGAAGAGGTATGGTTGTACCATCATATGTGATGGATGGTAGACACAAGGCGTAGTCCAATCATTAACTTCCTCGTGATAGATGATAGACACAAGGCGTAGTCCAATCATTAACTTCCTCGCATACTCTATCCATGGTATTTTTTTGAAGTCAGTGGACACTTTAGGGGAGTACAAATCTGGGGACTACATATTTCGGCATCTAAAGCACGTAATTCTTGCGGTTGGTCTTGTTAGAGTTCAGATTCTTATTTGGTGGTGGCTACAATATCTCACAGGAGCAGATTAGGGAGTGAGGGTTGTTTTGTGGTTGTGCGTGGCCGTATCTGAGGTAGATCTACCTTTTCTCGACGCTGCAATCCACGATGTTGTCCACACGGTAAACTAGCATGAGGCAGGACCCCCCGTTTCTAGGGTTTTCCGGGGTCAAAGTCTGGAGTGTTATGCACTTGTGCTACTAAATGTGTGTTGTGTTGCAGGTCACTTTCAATGAGTTAACACATTGTCAGAATGTGCACGTGCGGTCTAGCTGGGAAGGTGCAAAACCTCTGGCTGTGAGAATTCGTGATGAGAGTTGCAAACACTTTGTGAAAAAGCGTTGGTGGAGAATCACCAACCCTCTTTCTAAGGGTGATAAAGAATCTAAGAGCGTTCGTGCCAGCAAAGTCACAAACCCTTTTTCCTATCGCGCTTGGAAATTGCTTGATTTTGTAGTTGAGGTTATGATAAGAGGATCATCAAATCACATTCAATTTCACTTTAAAAGACCATTTGAAAACATTAAAGTTTCAGCCATGAAACTTCAATTCTCATACAAGCACAATTCTCAATCAAAACCCAAACCTCTTTCATGGTATCATGTAGCCTCATCCCCAATTACATAGTCGTAGCATCAAACAGTTGAAAGGAATGCTCGAGCTTCCACCTTCACGATGACAATTTTTTGATTTCGCAGAGATTTATGAGCTTCTAAAGTGAAGCCCACACACCATTTTGATAAGGGGAAACCCTAATTCACTCCCTCACAAGCTCAGATACAAGATTGCGAAGAGGCGGGACGGTCCTACACATAGATTGAGCAACCATGGAAGCCATTACACAGTAGCGATAAATTGCTGGTTTTTTCTGTAAAAAGCATCCCTCTCTCTCTTACCTACGGCATTTTCAGCTAATGTGTCAATTTTTGGGCCATTTTGCCACTTTGGACCAAAACTAGGTCATTTTTGATCCAAAAAATGTCATGTTTGATGCAAAAAATCCCAAACGGAGTCAAAAAAATCCCTAAATTTGTGGGATCACTCGCATAAGCATAAAAAGCATAGATATGCATCATTTTTCATCAATATACCATTTTGGGTCACTTTCCATGCAATTCTACAACGGCGCTTGTTAGCTGCTATTTTTGGCAGTTTTTGCCCGCATCAGTCTTTATAGGCGAGATGAGTGTGCCACCATGAAACACTTGGGATATATACATTGTCAAACCAAATTAAGCATCTTATCAAGTGGAAAAGCACGCAAATGCGCCACATCCGGGGCCACGACTCCCCGGATAGGTATGTATATGATAATGACCGCAGTAGATGCTTCAACATATATCACAATATGTACATGATTGTTTTTATTTGCATACATCAAGAAGTGTCAAGAGTGAGGTGAATGTTTTTATTTCACACTATGTACGTGCCACGGCACGACATCCACCCTCTCTGAACCTGCACATCCTCCGGTATGTGCCACAACAATATTTGTAGAGCATTAAAACTCATGGTCAGACGCCATATTCTCACTTTCATCCTCAGTTTGCATGTAGTTGGCTTCATCATCCTCTTCACTTAGTTGTGCATCGAATGGATCAACATTCCCTCTTCTTTTGAATAATTTAATTCTTTTTCCTGCAATGGGAATTTTCAATTCTGTCCCATCCAGTTCACGCAAGGTGTAAGTTGCATTTCCATGCACATGTTTGACAACATAAGGACCAAACCATCTCTTTGCAAGCTTCCTTATTGTAGAGTGTTGGTTTTCAAGGCTACTATTGTACACCAACACCCAATCACCTTCTTCAATGTCTTTTGGTCTGAGCCTATGCATCTTGTCAAATTTGTCTTTGTTTTTCAACCTTGCATTCTTTAGTCGAGCTTTTGCAAGCTCAATGTCTTTAGGCCTTCTTTCCAATTTCCATATGCGCAATGCAAGAAGGTCTTCTCTACTCATTCCATCTTCCCATGGCAATACATTCCATGTAAGAACTACATCCTCAATTGGCATCACAGTTTTCTGACCATACATCAATTCAACAAGCATATAGCCCGTGACTAAACTATGTATTGTACGGTCAGCCCACAATGCAAATCACAGTAACCTTGGCCAGTCTCCAAGCTTACCTTCACAAGCCTTAGCTAAAGCTTTGATTATTGGAGGATGCCCTCTTTCACTTTCGCCATTTCCCTCTGGGTATAAGCACAAGTTAAAGCTAGTTTGATGCCCATTCTAGAGAAGAATTCCCTTGCTTCATGAGCATCCAATTCACCTCTATCTGCAGTTATCTTTCCCACACACCCATAGCGACAGATCACATCTTCAAGAAGAAATTTACATACAGCTTGTGTACTTTTTGTCCTCAATGCACACCCTTCAACTTGATTAGACAAATCGTCTCTTGCAAGCACCAAATACCTCATTTGCCAAAGTCCCAAAGGCATTGTAACCGAGTCCACAACCCATTTATAATGCATGGCTAATGGATAAGTAGGATGTAGTCCATCACGATGCCATACATTTGAATACATTTGGCATGTCACACAAGACTCCACAAACTCGGCCACATCCTTATACATCCCTTTCCACCAATACCTTTCTTTTACCTTGGCAAATGTTGCCCATACACCTCGATGTCTTGCCCATAAACTTTCATGGAACTCCTTGATGATTTGTTGCTGAGTAACCTTATCGCATACTACACGCAATGGTGTTCCATCTCTTCGTTTAGGATGCTTCCATAAGTAGCCATCCCTCAAGAAGTATCCATATGCTTTTCTTCTTATCCTCTTAAATTCTTGCTTAGTCCAATCATCCTGCTTCTGCAGGATACCTAAGTAGCGACCTATCAAGAGCCATTCATTCTCATATAGTTTCTCTGAAAAGGACTCAAGTGAAGACACAAAATATGCATGACTACTCTTTGCATGATCAATAGTGTAAAACTTTGCGCCTACATCATCTCCCTCAATAATCATATCCTGCTCATCTTCATACCTTGCCCTAGATAGCATATCTGCCATTGGATTGTCTTTCCCTGCAATATGCTTGAACTCGGGATTCAAGGACTTTATGTAGGCTATCCATCGCATCATTGCAATATCAAGAGTCCAACAGTTTGTGATCATTCCAAGAAGAAGCAAACAATCAGTTTCCACAACCACTGATGCCCCTATCAAGTACTCCTCATCACACCTCAATGCTGTAACGACCCCCCATAGTTCCCTTTTTACTTGTGCATAATCGCGCTGGCAAGAACTCATAATCTTGGCTCCAAATCTCACAACATACCTTTTTCCTTCCTCATCATCTTGCCCTACTGCCCATCCTATCCCTGTAGGACTCGTGTCCACTGTCACACTGACAGGTCTCTCACATGCGTAGTCTACCTTTCTCAAGGTTGGCGATGAAAGAAGTAGCTTCTTTAGCTTTCTCATGGCTTTTGCTCTTCTTCCCATCGAAACTTCTGATTCTTTCTCAACAACCTATAAAGGGGATCTGCTACATGTGCATAATGTGGTATCCAAATAAGATAGAAGACGCAAGCACCAAGAAATCTTCGAACTTCAGTTATAGTTGTACATGTTTTTGATTGCATCCATCTTTTTTGGACAAGGCCTTCTACCGTAAGGACCATACATATGCCCCACAATCAACACTTCATTAATACCAAATACAGATTTTTACCTTGACAGGGTAAGATTAACTTCTTCCAGCTTTGACAAAATCTTCTCAGAAACTTTGATATGGTCTGCAACAAACTTACGGCACCCCCTTGAATCCATAGTTTCATCTTTATCTTTGTCTTCACATCCTTTGATGGGCACATCATCAAGAAATGGCATTGTGATTTGAGGTATGAAGTCACGTAGAACCTTGTTCATCCCATTCATCATATATGCAACTGAATTTGTTGCTCCTTGAGGTAAGGTACACATCCTTACCAGTCCCAAAGGTGTTTTCATAGTTGTGAGATCTCTACTCTCAACATCTAGCTGAAATTGATCATACCCTGAATAGAGATCTCCCATTGAGTAAATTGACCTTCCTGCAAACGCCTCTGTAAATTCATCCACTATAGGTCCTGTACCCACATTCCTGATGGTAACCTTGTTTACAGGTTGCATATCTTGTATAAACCGCAAAGCTCCATTCTTCTCAGGCACAGTGAACCACCTGTTTGAATATGGCGCACAAGAAGGCTCCATGATACCCATGCTAATCTTTTCATTGAGTAGTTCTATTAACTTTGGCAAATATGCTTTCAGAACCGGAATTGGGCGTAGATTCTAAGGTACATGAGGGATAGTGAAGATCACCATAGGTGCAACAACATTAGGATCAACACACCCTATCTCATGTGGCTGGAAAGCAAAAGCCTTACCATGTCTTGAAAGCATTTCTTTAAAACTCTTCTTCTCTTCTTCTGTTAAAAACTCTTCACAGTCAACTTTTATCTCTTTTAGGGATTCCATTGTGAACTTGTGTCCAGTTCCCTGAGACTCTGTTGCAAAGAAGCTTGCTCTAGCTTTTTCCTGCAATCTGATGGTAAAGGTAAGGCCACTGGTCTCACTTTCTTTGCCACCATTTTGTACTTGGTTTCCACACGCGCTTCCGGTCTTTCATTAGCATTGAAATCTTTTTTATCTTCAAAAGCCTCAATCACATCATACATTTCCATAGAGCATACTTCCACAATGTGGGATCCACCTTGCATGTTAGAATCCATTATAGCTTCAAGCTCAAGCATAGTATCTACATGAGAAACTTGTTCAAAGAAACGTGAAATGTATTCACTATCCTCTATGAAACCATTTTCTTTCACGTATTTCTGTACACTATATACATGTTGTCGCGCACTTCTTTTCATATCCTCAAGCTTCATAAAACATACTGACCCATGCTCTGTTAATCCTTGAAAACCTGTAGAAAAAGCTTCTTCTCGCTTTGGGTTAGGCGAGAATCTTTTTCTTCTTGTACCATTGCAATCCTGCTTCACAATGGTACATGGCCAAAACCCCTTGTCTCCCTGCACTCTTTGTTCGCTTATGGTAGAGGATACTCACGAAGACTATTGCGGTTCCTCTCGTGATTCACACACACAATCAAAAATTGAACAACTCGCTTCCCATCTCTGCTCTTTACCCTAGCATAAGCAAAACCATCATCCAAGACCTTTGTTTCCATGCGAACGGCCTTGATGTATGGCTGCCCAAGGATAAGAGGATAGGTAGACATCTCCTGCACAAAGAAATTTTGCTCATCCTTCACATTACCAATCGTTACTTTCACATTTGGACAAGCCCCATACAGCTCTCCTGATGAGTTATTTGCAGCTCTAATCATCCACCCATGGTCTGTGTCTATCGGCCACTTACCCTTCATGTAAAGACTCTTGGACATAAGATTGATCTCAGAGCATGATCTATCAATGCAACATATGGCTCCTCAAGATCAGCCACCTCGACTAAGGTTTCTGTTGTAGCTCTTGCCCAACGACTTTTAGAGTAGTGGCTTTTATAGGAGGCTTCATCTTCATCATCATCATCTGTAAATCTAGCATGTACATCTCTTCGAGAAGACTGGTAGCATCCTACCACACTGTCATCGCAATCACTCTCTTGGACATGTATTCCATGTGCCTTAAGTGACTCCCCTTCATACTCAGACTGTGGAGGAATAGACTCGGTGAGAGTTTGCCTCCTTCTTTTTATGATGTCTATAATTTCTTCATGAAACTCGCGTTTAGCAATGCCAAGAACCTCACCCAAGGTAAACTCAACTTTGCTATTCAAAATCCTTTCCTCCAATACCTGCTTTAAGTTTGTGGCAGCTTCAATGTCAAATTGTAGTTTGTATGCTTGTATGCAGGGCCTTTTGCTTTAGCTTTTCCTTGCTCTTTCTTCTTCCTTGTAGATGCCTCCTCCATAGGAATCTCAGGAGGAGAAGGCACATGTGGTGAAGCCTCATAAGAAGGTCCTGGATCCTTTCTTCCACCAGCTCTTGTAACCCTCTTTGATGTAGAAGGACCTGCATCTCGATTCTCACGTCTGCGCTTCTCTTCCACAATTGCTTCATTGTTATAGCATTTTGCAAGATAGTCATGCACTGATAAAGAGTCCACAGGGTCATCCCAGCCTGTTGTATGGCGTATGCAATCACCAGATTCATGTAATACCTGTTTAGTTACCTTCCCTTTTTCGGCTGAGGCTACTGCATATGGCCACAAGCTATCAACCTCCTCAAAATCATCTGGAGTATACTTTAACAATTTCTTTGGAATTAGCTCTATCTTTGCCCCATAGGTAGCAGCCTCCACTGCAGAAATAGCATGACTAGTGGCCATATCCTCCACTAACTTTTGCATACCTCCTTTTCCAAAGTTAGTTCCTAATGGCATACCTGTCTCCTGCAGATGGATCTTGCCATCCTTAAAAAACACAAGATCTCTTATTAAGGCATCACTAAAGCTATCACAATCCCTTCTACCATGGTCTGTGCCATCACACCATATGTATCTGTGCACAAATCCTTCTTTGCTTTGGGATTTTTGTCCTGTCAGCAGGTTGTCCTTTCTCTTCAAGCCTTATTAGTTTTAACTTCATTTCTCGCATGCCCTTAACAAGCTCATCAAGCATTGAATTATCTCCTTTTGGACTCACAACAATAGGCTTTGATGGAATCTCTGACGTGCTATTAGGAGAGGTAGTACCATTCACCACCATGTTGTCCCTACGACGTTGCCTCCTAGCAAGCAATGAGACTGCGTCTTCAACCTCTTTCCACTCAGCCTTTAGACCCTGTTCTGTATTCTTGTCTTCAAGGAGTAGCTCTAGCTTTTCTTGGAGCTCATGACCTGCAGCTTGAAGGAACAGTTTGGTCTTTTCACTATCCAAATTGGCTCGCTCTGTCTGAGCATAGCGCCGCTCAAACTCTCTCAACAGTTCAGTGATGGAAAGTCCTTCTTTTGGCTTTGCAACCCATTCCAAGAAGGTCCTTTTTGTAACCCTTTCAAAGTCCTCCATGAAGTATTCCTCCTCTAGGGCTAATTTGAATTGCTCCCAACCTTCTCCATGCTCCCTGATTCCTCTTACATGGTCTCTAATCTCGGGGACCACCACAAGCTCAAAACTACGAATCATGTCCACCTCTGGAACCCATTGTAGCTCCATCTCCTTTATACAACCACGAAGAAACTTTGTGACATCTTCCCTTCCATTTTGTTCACAATAGCTTGAAGGGCTTCGGTTGCTGACACCTCCCTTCTTTCTGCAGCCTGTTGTTGTTGCATAAACATGGCGAATGCTTGAAACATTTGCATTGTGCCTTGATCAAAACGCATACCTTGTTGCTCTTGTTAATCCATAGCTTTAATTATTTGTAATTAAACCTTTCAAAACAATTTTTTGAACCCCCACCCTATCTGCTTCAGGTCGGGTTCATCAGAAATGTCGGAATGTGTGTGGTCTAGCTAGGAAGGTGCAAAACCTTGGTTGTGAGAGTTCGTGATAAGAGTCACAAACACTTTGTGAAAAAGCGTTTGTGGAGAATCACCAACCCTCTTTCTAAGGGTGATAAAGAATCTAAGAGCATTCGTGACAGCAAAGTCACAAACCCCCTTTCCTATCGTGCTTGGAAATTGCTTGTTTTCGTAGTTGAGATTATGATAAGAGGATCATCAAATCACATTCAATTTCACTTTAAAAGACCATTTGAAAACACTAAAGTTTCAGCCATGAAACTTCAATGCTCATACAAGCACAATTCTCGATCAAAACCCAAACCTCTTTCATGGTATCATGTAGCCTCGTCCCCAATTACATAGTCGTAGCATCAAACAGTTGAAAGGAATGCTCGAGCTTCCACCTTCATGACGATAATTTTTTGATTTTGCAGAGATTTATGAGCTTCTAAAGTGAAGCCCACACACCATTTTGATAAGGGGAAACCCTAATTCACTCCCTCACCAGCTCAGATACAAGATTGCGAAGAGGCGGGACTGCCCTACACATAGATTGAGCAACCATGGAAGCCATTACACAGTAGTGATAAATTGCTGGTTTTTTCTGTAAAAAGCATCCCTCTCTCTCTTACCCACGACATTTTCAGCTGATGTGTCAATTTTTGGGCCATTTTTCCACTTCGGACCAATTCTAGGTCATTTTCAGGTCATTTTTGACCCAAAAAATGTCATTTTTGATGCAAAAAATCCCAAACGGAGTCAAAAAAATCCCTAAATTTGTGGGATCACTCGTATAAGCATAAAAAGCATAGATATGCATCATTTTTCATCAATATACCATTTTGGGTCACTTTCCATGCAATTCTACAACGGCGCTTGTTAGCTGCTATTTTTGGCAGTTTTTGCCCGCATCAGTCTTTATAGGCGAGATGAGTGTGCCACCATAAAACACTTGGAATATATACATTGTCAAACCAAATTAAGCATCTTATCAAGTGGAAAAGCACACAAATGCGCCACATCCAGGGCCACGACTCCCCGGATAGGTATGTACATAATAATGACCGCAGTAGACGCTTCAACATATATCACAATATGTACATGATTGCTTTTATTTGCATACATCAAGAAGTGTCAAGAATGAGGTGAATGTTTTTATTTCACACTATGTACGTGCCACGGCACGACAACGTATATTAGCATTTTTTGCCATTTTTAGGATTGTGGGGTTTTTATGCTGGGTAGGACACTTTTATAGTTTCCCTATATATGCAGATCCCCCCTTGTACTTTATGGCATGTTGTAATTAGTGAGCAGAGCTTCCAGTGTTTGGGTTGTATCGCTCTCTCTATTGTTTTCTCTCTCTAGATGCTATAGCGTTTTCTCTCTCCTCTCTCTAGCGTTCTCAACCACCAGCATTTTCTCTCTATTGCAGATTTCCTTGCGATCTCTCTCTCTCTCTCTCTCTCTCTCTCTCTCTCTCTCTCTCTCTCTCTCTCTCTCTCTCTAGCGCTTTCCTTCCCCTCCTTGTTGACAGCCTACTTGCAGGTTTGCATTTGCAGATTACTGTCGGTGCCCATTTGATGGGCGGTACGCGATAGGAGATCGTTTTCGAGGAGATCTGTCTCGATAGATCCGAGATTCATTGGCTGCCTAGTCCAGAGAGGAGGGTTGTTCGTCGTAGGAGACGAGATCATCACGTGATTTACCCTTTTCCGTTGCACCTTTGACATGGTATTGGAGCCATAGCTTGCTCTCGAATCGGATTGGTTATTTGTGCAAGTTTTTGGTTCTGAAATTTTGTGATGTCATTTGGAATCGATTTTGGCTGTATTGTGCAGATTTAAAGGATTCCCTTTCTCTACCTCGACCTATGCTCGTCACATGCCCAAGTTCTCTCATACGATGGAGAGTGATGATTTTGGTATGACTTCGGTCCGTGATGAAGAAGTACAACCTAAGGTAGCAACCGGCGGTGGTGAACCATCGTCAACAAGGAGTGGGGAGATCGGTTGGAGTTCTACTTCTGAGTAGGTATACCTACTCTCCCTACCTTCCCATCGGATCGGCATGACAATATGCCATATGGAAAGCGACCATGATGGTGGTTTTTGACTCTTACAAGCTTGGAGGCTTTGTTTCGAGCAACTTTCAAAAGCCAAAGGATCTTTTGGGAGCGAAGTTATGGCAACGTGTGAATGCTTGAATCCGATCTTTCAAAATCCTCAATAGTACACCATTTGCCATTAGTTAGATCCGATTGATGAAGGACACGAAGTCGATTTGGGTTCGGCTTTCTTCTCTATATGATCAAGTTTCTCCAATGATGCAGATAGCCAGAGGTGCAGTTGAGGACCTTGGATGGGAAGCACTTATCCGTGAGGACATCAAAAAGATATAGGAGCTTTAACAGAAGATACTTCATGTAGGAAGCTTATTAGTTCAGAGGACATGGCCATCCATCCATTTTGCCCAATTACCTCGTCGATATACCAATTTCTATTCTTTGTTGATTGCAAGTGGCCTGCTAAATACTATTTCTTGGGACGAGATTGTTCCAATGGTGTTAGACAAGGAGGAGCAGTTCAATATGGGGAAGAACAAGGGTCTGCAGCCTTGACCTGTTCTTCTAACAACAACAACAACAACAACAACAAGAAGCAGAAGGGTAAGAAGAAAAACAACAACAATTTAAAGAAGAGTGATGCTGAAAAGGATGCCTTGAAGGCGGATCGGCATTGCTATCGTTCTGGGAAAAAGGGCCATTATTGGCAGAAGTGGCCATAGTTGGGACTAATCTCCCTACTCTTTGTTGTCAAAGGCTCCATCGTGAACTTCCTCTCATTGCACTTCTTCATCATGGACTAAGTTAACATCAAAATCACTCCTCTTGGGTATGTGACGAGGCTAGGTCGAGGTGGATGAAGGGAAACCTTCAAATCACGCCCACTTCAGTTGAAATCAGCCCCAAATGAGTGAAAAACAACAGAAAAACATCAAACCATCTCTTTTCCTCGAGACATTTAGCACCAAAAACTAGCATAGATCACCAATCCAATTTGAGAGCACACCATAGATCTGATACCATATCAAAGGTGCATTAAAAAAGGGTGAATAGGGTGATGATCTCATTTGCAATCGCGAGCAAACCTGCTCCCCTGGACCGGGCAACAAATGGATCTCAGATCTATCGCAATAGATGTCCTTGGAATGACCTCCTATTGCGTAGAATGGGCACAAGGCTTGGAATGACCTCCTATTGCGTAGAATGGGCACAAGGACTATTTGCAGTAGAACTTGTAGTGTAGGGTGTTAGAGAGAGAGAGAGAGAGAGAGAGAGAGAGAGAGTTGGTAACAAGCACAAGAGAAAAAATTGTTGGTGAGCAAATATTGTAGAGAGAGGAAACGTCAGATAGCACAAAACGCTAGAGAGAGAGTGCTCTAGACCCAAACACTGGCAAGCTCTACTATAACTGATATGCAAATACACAAGAGGAGGTCTGCATATATAGGAAAATCACGGATTTTCCCTACCTCAGCTAGAAAAACCCATGACCCTAAAACATGTTGAAAATGCTGATGAATGTGTAAAAAACACTTTGGTGACATAATGCTCACATTTTTAGCAGGGGAAAATGTAGAACACTAGAGACTCTGACCAGGTAACCCTAGGAACATGGGTTCCTCATGCGAGCCAAGCCTACCCCAGATACGGCCGGGCACATCCATAAAACAGCCCCCACTCCCTGATCTGCTTCTTGGAGATACTGGAGCCACCACTAGATAGGAATATGAAACTCTAACATAAGGATTGCTTAAGCTCCGATATTACTGTAACCGGCAAGCCGGTGAATCAATAGCAAACACGTCAGAACTTAAAATCTATCAACACTTCAACTTGTAAAAAACTTGAGTAGAGACAAGGTAGAGTGTAGTTCTCTACCCAGATGCAGTGGCCCCTAACTGTAGCGGTACGTCTTTATCCGTAGAGTTACAATTTCCAGGGAGACGCTCTGCAAATGTGCAACAATGCACTGAATCTGCTAATAGGCACTCTATTATAGGCTAAAGCGAGCGTTCCAAAAGCTAGGTGCCCTGAAAATCAATCATTGTTAAAAACTGGCGCCCCCAATGCTTTTAAACAATTGCCAAAAAGCTACTGCCCAGCTGCCATATCAGCGTTCCGTAAATCATATGCGATCTGCGGAGGGTTTTATGGGCTGCACATCAGCACGATCATGCCATGTCATCAGCCCAACTCTCCCTCTCTCCTCTCCCCCCCCGGCCCCCCCGGGCCATTTGACTGGCCACATCATCACTTTCTGGCAATCCATAATGTTTTGCATTGTTTCGAGATTGTTGTAAGTTTTTGTAGATCTAGGTATGTGCCAGAGATACCATTTTTAAAGGTTTTCTTGGACTTGTCTTTATTGCGACTATTTGAAGTCAATTGGGTCGTCTTTCCGTATGTTTTCACAGCATGAATAGTTTTTCTGTATGTTTCAACGTGCCTCTTGAGTGTATGTTCTGTGTGAGTGTTTTAGCCCTTCTCATAGTAGTAAATTCAAAGCTTTTTGACCTTATGAAGGTATATGTAGGTTGATTGGAAGCTAATGGTGCTAGATACAGTACATTACAGCTGAATGGTTGAATGCAGTTTTCCATAATAAATGCCCCAGAAAAGGCAGCACTGCTGGATGCATGGAAGCAATGGATGGAAGAACACATAAATGTCACAGGGAAGGTACCGCCAGGTAATGTGCAGGGTGTAACAACCTGGACAGAGAGAAAGGTCAAACCAAGCAAACAGGATGTTCGGTTAACTCCTGGACCTAACACAAAGCTAAACATCCCTCTTGAGGAGCTAATAGACAAAGTCGTCAAAGAGAACAAAGTTGTAGCCTTTATTAAAGGCACCAGGACGGCTCCTCAATGTGGGTTCTCTCACAGGGTTTTAACCATATTAAATGAGCATGGGATAGACTATGAGTCCGTTAATGTGCTGGATGAGGAGCATAATGCTGGCCTAAGGGAAGCTTTGAAAGTCTACAGCCAATGGCCTACAATACCACAAATATATGCGTACGGCGAGTTTGTTGGCGGTGCGGATATACTTGATGAGTTGGCCAGCAATGGGAAGATTAAGCAGGTATTACAAAAGACTACTTGAAGTGAAAGTTCTATCATTATGTGTAAATTATGTCCTTCACAGTATTAATAAGCCACCCGTGGGAAAGTGTTAATTTTTTTTGGGGGGAAATGTAAGGAAAGGGAGTTAGCAAATTAGCACTACAACAGGGTGGTGAAAAACTGTTGGTGCTCTTTTTTTTAATGAGGTGACGGTAAGCAGGGTTTTACCTGCCTTGCCACCACAATATTTTAATTTGGTTCGTCAACGTTTTGCATGCTGATGGGTGCTTACATCCAATTCTCTGTGTGACTCTGGGAGGGACCTGAATTATCATGTTACTCTAGGGTGCCCTTTCATGAGACAGCTCACGGTGGTTCAAGACTTGAAGTGAGCTAAGGCATTTGCATATCTTTTTTTTTATTGTGTAATGAGACTCAAGACAAAGACTCATATTAATAACAAAATGAGTATTTATAATTTTATTGCTATACTGAGAAGATGTGATGATGGTGTGAACTGTACGAGGGTAGCCGCATGGCAGTTGTAATGCTTGGATAAAGAGGTTTGTGTGTATGCCATGAGTATTGCTCTCTTTTGGGTTGTACCTAAATCGTGTACAGAATTATTGAAGGAGTAAGTGAGACAGGAGCCAACAAAACCTGCTGGAGATGAGCTGGGATTTTAATGGTGGATTACTTAGATGCTAGTAATGTGAGGGTGAAGATGTCGAAGTCGACGATGTGGAAGCGTAGCGACCAAGGAGAGAGAGAGAGAGAGAGAGAGAGAGAGAGAGAGAGTCTCTTGAACCAATCAACCTTGGCAATGACTAAATGAATGTGTATACAATGGAGGCAAGGGGTTGCTTATATAGCAATCCCAGTAAATTGCCCTACCCTAGACTTTGACAAATAAGTAAAATCAATACCTAAAAGCCAAACTAAATAATGCGATCACATTGGGCAGTTCACTTGAGATGCCTAAACTTTAACACCCTCTTTGTAGCTCATAGTGGACATCAATAGTGAAACCAAGTCGATGAAGAAGCTATCATGGACATCCTAGAAAGTGGCCACCAACTGGATACACCTCGGTGTTGCTCTCCTCAACTTTGTACTTGAAAGTAATGCCATTTTGAGCATGGGTTGCCTTTGTAGAAATTACGTCCAGTAATCCCCATCCGTGAACTGTGAACACATCACATCCAATATATAAAACTCCAAGATAATGAACTATTGGATAGTATTTTAGACGTGTGATTGGTTCCTTGCCAAATGCATGTGCATTGAACTCCGACCTATGGGTCTAAAACACCAATAACTCGAACTCCAACACAAGGGTCCAAATTAATTATAGGGAGCATTGCTTGCCCCTCTCTGCCACTCACAAGCCTCTCTCTGGTTGAAGCTAGTGGTGACACCGATCTTCATGTGATTAGAAGGTGGGAGTCCATGCCAGTGTAGTCACCACCACACTAGCAATCTCCTTGTTGTCCTTCCTTGAGTCACTAGCACTGATTTCCTCCTATTGCTTGCTTTTACCTTTGTCCTTTGTAGAATCTCTATCTTTGCTTTTGGATTTGCAATCCTTGGCCAAATGATCACGCTTTTCACATTTGTAACAACGGTACTTTGTCCTCTTTTTGGAATCCGAAGCAGCAAGTGCTTCACCATGTCCTTCCATTGTCTCAGAAATCTGAATTTTGCCTTGAGTTACCAACACAGCTTCCTCCTCAATGAGAAAAGAGCTAAGATCAACAAATTCCAGCTTTTCCTTGGTGACTTGTAGCTGTAGTGCCCTAGCCACTGTTTCATACTCTTGAGGCAACTTCGTGAGAACCAAAGCAGCTAATTGGGTAACTCGTCAGTGCACTCTTCATAGCTAATAGTTGATCATGAATAACTTTAGTCTTCATAAGAAATGATTACATGGAACTTCCTCGGGGAAAGCAGATGGCACACAACTGTCCAAGAAGGGTGACTGCTCGCATCGTAGAATCCCGATCAAACATACCTACGATCTCGAACCACATTTCGTTGGCACGATAGCTGGAGAAAGGTCATTTGTTAGGGATTCGCAATGCCGACATTGCCTTCGCATTAGCCGCATCCCAATCGACACACGATTTGAGATATTTGTCATCTTGAAGGCGGGTGTACTTGTGGGAATTCCGAGTGGGGCGAGACTCCGAGCCGTTGACAACATCCTATAAACCTTTTCGTGAGAACCAGAGTGGCATAATCAAATTCCAATGAGTGTAGTTATTCCCGTTCAATTTGTCGTTGGAGCTTGAGCAAGGCGGGGCCATGGTGAAGTTGCGAGATCTGGAACTCTGGGAACCTTCTCGCACTTCAAAGTGTGGCCGTATGAACCAAGCCGCAAGATCTCCAATTTCCTCACCTCCTCCAAGCCATTTTTCCACTCCACGGCTTATGCCAATCTGCTCCACACCCTTTGCTATCCCTCTCTTCAACTACAATTACCCGTTGTTTTTTACTCCCAAGCCACACCACAAAATTTGGAAGATTGGGCACAAAACCTCACCATCCAACTCTCCTTATGCCTCTTAGCCCCTAGCATTTAAAAACGTTGGGCTCACGAGCTAAACTTGGGCTTTCTACACTCTCAATGCTTCTCAAAAGGTGTCCTCCACAGACCACAGCGTTTTAAAACGCTTGGCTTAACACTTGGGGACGTCGGCTCCAAGAGGTTGCACTGCTGGGCAACGTCTCAAAATGCAATAGGCAAAGAGACGACACCGCCGGCGGGAGAGGGGGGAAGGGCACTTGCTGCACATGAGCGTTTCAAAATGCGTAGGAGGGGGGTGCAGTGTGCTGCTGGGTGCAGCGTCTCAAAACGCAAGAGAAGAGGGGTGTTTTTGGCAGCACTGGGGACATCATTTTAAAATGCAAGCAGGAAAAGGGGGCAGTGACACAGGGAGTTGGGGAGGGAAAACACTGGCTTCTTCTCTTCTCTTGTTTGCTCCTCCACGCCAAGGGCTTCAATATCGACACCCTCTGATACCATGTCAAAGTTGACGATGTGGAAGCGTAGAGACCAAGGGGAGTGAGCACGAGAGAGAGAGTTTCTTGAACGAATCAACCTTGGCAATGAATAACTGAACGTGTATACAATGGAGGCAAGGGGTTGCTTTTATAACAATCCTAGTAAATTGCCCTACCCAAGACTTTGACAAATAAGTAAAATAAAGACCTAAAAGCCAAACTAAATAATGGGATCACATTGGGCAATTCACTTGAGATGCTTAAACTTTAATAGAAGAATGGTTGTTGGTCGAGCTGAACATATGTCGATGTTTTAACTTAATTATATTTAAGTTTGGAAATTCTGGTGTAATATCGTGATGTAAGGCAAAAGTAATATGTGCGGCACGTCACCGCCTTTAAACGTTGAAACGTTTGACCCTTGAAATGTGGTGTTTCACCATGAGACGTTTCAGTCTAATGTTAGCAGAATGAAAGATGGATGGAAAAATGGTCCTAAAACCTACAACTATGGTAAATCTAAATTCCACACAAAATGGAATTCGCCCTTTATGGGAGGGATCATATTTCTAGCAAGCCCTCACCGCATACACGCGACGATGATGATAGGGACAAAACTAGCCGTTTGGAAGGAAGATAATATTGAAGTAAGCATTCACCTTAATCAAACTGGCAATGGTAGGATAAAAGGCAGCATGTCAGAGATGTCTCTATTGTAGGAATCTAATAAAAGCTATGGGGGTAGAACATCTAGACACCCTTTACACATGCTCAAAGTGAGAATTGTCTTGCTCCTTGGAATCTTCCTTGCACCACAATGTACTCTCTAGCTGTGCAATATGGGAACTATTACAAGTACTCGAATATTTCATCATTAACTAATAGGTTAGTCTTGTGTAGAGAATGTATGCTCTTAAAATTGCAATATAGGTTATGACTTTGCTGCCTTTTGCTTGCACAAAATAGTAGCTAGTAGAAGGCATCTTTCTTCTTTCTAAATGAAATTTAGGTTAGGAACATGCATGACTCTCGCCTTAAAATTAATATTGCCCAAAACCATTTTCGGTGAGCTATCATCCCACAATGAATAGACTCACTTGAACACATATATTGTTTCGTTAGTAACAATATTGAATTGTGCACCAATTATATGGGGAGATGGGATCTAGGAGGGCTGCTTTATATGCCATGGGACTCAAATTTCACTTTGAAAGGGACAAATTGTTGGTTCACACACGAGCAAAATGTTTGTGTGATAGGGCTTATAACGGTTAATTTACACGTGACCAAATTGTTTGTGTGATAGAGCTCAAAATGTATGGTCAAACTTGCAAGTTCAGAAGCAAGGGAGTAGTTCTTTGTTTGTGTCACAAGGGCGGTAGGGGGGGGCGGGGGAGGGGGGGGGGGGGGGGAGGAAATCTCTTTTTTCTTCCAAGAGTGTAGACAAAAGCCTATTGCTTCTTTCTCTTAAGTGTGTCATCTCTCTCTCTCTCTCTCTCTCTCTCTCTCTCTCTCTCTCTCTGTTCTTCTAACTAGAGTCCCTTAAAAACAATGTGCCCTAATCTTCTCCCTCTCTCCACTCTAGCTCAACAATTTGCATCTTAAGTTTGAATCTATGCTTCTCGCTCTTGAATCAAGGACTTTTTCCTTTTGAACTCATTGGCATCTATGCCTAGCTCTTGAAATCCCCATCGCTCTTTGCAATAGCCTTCACAGTCACACCTCTCTATTGAGTTGTTGAATTGAGGCATAGGCTGCTTTTAGAGTATCTCTTTCACATGGAATGGCTTTTGTCGCCACCATCATTGCTCCTTCCTTGCCATCTGATTGTTAAACCTTGACCTTCTTATTGTAACTTATATTTGGAGCTTAGAGCTCTCCTCAAGGTAGAGTTTTTGTGCTTGGCAATAACAATATTCATTGCTTGGTTAGAACATTAAGCTTTATATTTATCCCTAATCTTCTCATTTTCAATGTTGGCCTTACAATTACATATTTTTTTTCCACCTCGTCAATGGAGCTTCATTGTAGTGTTTTTGTTAACCTAAGTCTAGAAGCTTCTCTTTATTCAATCTCCAATGTCAAATTAAAGTGTTCAAACCACGTGCTCAACAACCTAGGAGTGACATTGAATCAATATCTAGCAACAATATGCAAGACAATAGTGGTAGGTGGGTTGTAGTTGAATATAGTGGTTCATGTGGACGATGATACATCCAAGCACAAGGGGTGCACACAAATGGTCAAGAACACACGTCTCCACGAGCACATGATCAAAGGAAAACATCATTGACTTGCAACAAAGCATAGACTAAAAACAATTAACGAACACCTAGGATGTGTGCATGCATTTTTCCGTCCAATTTTATAGAGTCCATCCCTTTAACACCAAGTTGTAACAAGTGGGGAGATGGGTATCTCTTTCTAACATCAGCCTAGGTGAGTTTGGAATGGCCTAGACTTAACATTGCCATGAGTTTGGCAACCACAACACAAATATAGGTAGATTTATAATTTGCAATTATGTGACATTATGGCTCACACAAAGCAACTATTACAATGTTTTCTCGTTGGATTTCTTTGTGTGTTTCTCTTATTGTGGATTTGCAAAGATGATGATGTGATCAATGGTTTTCTTAAAAGTGAATAGGAAACCAAATCAATGAAGCATGTGGAGCAAACCATCAAATCTACTATGATTGGTAAGAAGATGGTTATCCCATACCATCTCACAAGACAATGTATGTCATGGACTTTTCCTGGGTGGGAGCAAGCCATGGGATCAAGTGAGGCATTGAACTCCAATATTGTTTCCTGCAAGGCATGATAGTCTACACATTTTTCTTCCATGAGAATGTGGGTCTTTGTCAATGATCAATCGTACACATTTTCAAGTGCTTAAATTTTAGTATTGGATGAAATATCTCTAGTTTGGAAGGACAAATCAAATTTTTAAAAGGACATTGTGCTTCTTGGATGCCTAAAATTTGATGTTGTACTATAAAGTCTTTGAAGATGGGGTGATTGCCCTCCACAATAATACAAAACGGTTTTTGATTCATTTCTCAGTGATGTTAAATGTTCATGTTGAATTTTTAAACCGATGACATTGAGAGATTTTCAAGATTAATGTTGGTATTTAAGTCAATCACAAGCTCATTTTACAGCTTTACCAAACTCTAACTCTATGGTCCACTTGTTTTAATTACTCTAGTGCACAACTATGGTGGCCCACGGAGTCATCTTCCTTGATGACACCTTAAACACTACGCTCATGGATATGTAAATCCTTGTATGCAAGCATCCTTGAGATAACGTTCCACCCACATCAACCTACAATCATGTGAGCATCTAGTGGCCAACATGGACATTGGAAAAGTGTTATGTGCCCATGTGGTTGATTCCACAATGATAATCCCAAACTTGTCACAACACGTGACATCTCAATTGGAAGGAAGATGTCTTATCTTATCTAAATTGTCTTGTGCTTAGCTATTCTTGTGGACAAGCTAGCCACATTGACCATCATGTTGGAATTAAGGTTGCAGAGAAACGCACACAGCTTGGAGAAGACTAAGGAAGCTCAAGGCACACGATATAGAGTGTGTTACTTAGTATGCAATGGAAAGATAGATAGCCCTAGAGTGATGGGCGTGTATACAATGCTCGGGGGAAAAAACCTCCTAAAGAGGGAAAAAATGCCCCGACAGTCCTAGTGTGTTCACACACATCACTACCACATGTATATGGTAACAAATCCCCCTGGAGTGATACGGTGAACGAGAGCTGGCACATGAGTAAAGGGAAGTGCCATGCCCTGAGGACATGATCAGTCCACAAAGAGGAGTAAGCCCAAAGCTTTGTGGAAAGCTTCAAGCTTCTCACGAGACAATGCCTTTGTGAAAAGATCTGTAAGGTTGTCTTATGTTGGCACATGAGCCAAGCTGATGATCTCTCCTGTTGAGAGCCTCTCCCTGACATAGTGGTAATGCACCTCAATGTGCTTTGTGCGAGCATGAAAAACTGGGTTCCTCGCAATTGCCAATGCGCTCTAACTGTTAGTGTAGATAGTGTTGGCAGTGTCCTGTCCAACACCCAAATCAGCCATAAGGCGTCTGAGCCATACACACTCGACCGTAGCTATGAAGACTACTCTGTACTCAGCATCATAACTCGAAGTGGCCACAGTAGGTTGCTTCTTGCTCAACCATGATATACATGAACTGCCAAGCATGAAAATAAAACCACTTGTGGACACTCGCGTGTCAAAACAACCAGCCCAATCTGAGTCCGAAAAAGCATGTAAGTCTGGCGGCAATTATCCCCCCTTGGGATAAAACAAGCCAAGATGTAAAGTGCCACTAAGGTAGCGGAAAATCCTCTTGACAGCCTGCCAATGCTTAGACCCTGGGCTATGCATGAATCTGCTGACCTATGAGACCGCAAACTGAATATCTGGCCTCGTGTTGCATACATAAATGAGGCAGCCAACAGCAGTTTGGTAAAGAGTGACATCAGCAGGATCGCCAGCATCATGTAGACTCAACTTCAAATCTGTTTCCATGGGAGTGGCAATAGGTTTGCAATCCTCAAGTCCAAACTTACATAGCAATGTCTCTATGTAACTTTTCTGACACAAGGCAATACCACCATCACACTGCTTAAACTGTATACCCAAGTAATGATGCAACAGCCCCAAATCTTTCATCTTGAAAGTAGCATTCAAATCAGCCGTAAATTCAGCAATATGTTTCTCATTTGGTCCAGTTATCAGCAAATCATCAACATAAAGAACCACGATGAGAAGTATATCACCCTCACGCTTTACATACAATGTGCTTTCTGTTGGACTGTTACGAAAGCCTCGTTTAACCAAATGAGTGTCAGCTTTCTCATACCAAGCATGAGGAGATTGCTTCAACCCATACAAAGCCTTCTTACATTTTCACGCTTTGTCCTCTTGTCCTTTTATGAAAAAACCGCGAGGCTGCGTTACATACACTTCCTCAAATATGTCACCATTCAAGAAAGCAGTAACAATGTCTGATTGATGTACATCCCAACCAAAATGAGCTGCCAATGCACATAGAAAACGCACAGTAGTCAGATCGATCTCACCGTCCAGATTGCGTTTCACTTGTAAACCCACTTCGTACCAATGGCCTTTTTGCCAGGAGGCAAATCACATAAAGTCCATGTGTCATTTTCTATAAGTGCATCATATTCTGATTGCATGGCAACCATCCAATTTTCTGAATTCTGTGCTTCATCAAAAGATAGAGGCTCCTCAACATCATGTAAACTAGACACAGTCAAAGCATAACAATCTGATGCATAAGATGCATGGCGAGAGCCTGAACGAGTACGACTAGACAAAGGTGCATCCAATTTACTGTCACGCAAAGTGCGCACCAGCCATTTTGGCATACCTCTAGCCTGCTCATTTTCAGCCCTTTCCTCATCAAGTACATCATGTATATCTACATCAGTAATAGGCTGATCTGTAACATTTTCAGAAACCACCATTGAAAAGAGGCAACAAAGTGTCATAAATGTCATGTGAGCTTACATTACTGTCTCTAGTACATGACAGCAAGGGCTGAATAGAATCTTCCACAAACACTACATCCCGTGAAACCAGAATACGTTTTGTTTGCGGATGATACAACCTGCAACCTTTGCTTTCAGCACTATAACCAACAAAAATACATTTGACAGCCTTATCATCCAATTTTCTGCGTTGTGTTTGTGGCACCAAAGCATATGCCAATCAGCCAAAAACACGCATATGCTCAATAGAAGGCTTTCTATCATGCCATGCTTCATATGGAGTAATAGACTGCAAAGCTTTCGTAGGACACCTGTTAAGTACATAAGTGGCACACATGATGGCCTCCAGCCAAAAAGAATGCAGCAAAGCTTGACTTTTGACCATACATCGTGCCATTTCCGTAAGTGACCTATTTTTTCTCTCAGCAATACCATTTTGTTGAGGTGTATAAGGCACTGTACATTGGTGTTTTATCCCACGACTAGCCAGAAATGCATTAAATTCATGAGACATATACTCCCCCCCTCGATCGGAACGGAGGGTGCCCATAGTACATTTCGAGACATTTTCAGCCATAGCCAGAAATTGTTTGAAGCACATAAAAACTTCGGACTTCGCTTTAAGCGGGAATACCCATGCATGCCTGGAGTAATCATCAATGAAAGTCACGAAGTACAGGTAATTGCCCAAGGACGGAGTTTGCATGGGCCCACAAACATCACTATGCACAAGCTGCAACCTGCATGTAGCCCGAACTGAACCATCCTTTGGAAACTTAGAACGCTGCATCTTACCTAAAATACAACCTTCACAAACATGTTTGACAGGTGCTTCAAGACGCGGCAAAGAAGCAACCATATCAGATTTCTGCAAACGCAGCAAACTGGCAAAATTCAGATGACCAAAACGTGCATGCCAAAGTTTTGCATCTGAAATAGCCCTTGAACCTGCAACAGCATTTGCAAAATTTTGTCCACACTTGTCATACAAATGAGCTTATACAGCCCACGGCACAAAAGGCCAGATGCAACAATTTCATCACCAAAACTGAGATCATGAACTGTACATCTGTCATCCACAAATTTGACTACAAGTCCAAGTCTAGCAAGTGCGGATACAT